>NC_054838.1:15492784-16142556 GCF_018345385.1 Vulpes lagopus
AGCCCAGGGGCTCCAGATGCTCGTCCTCAGGTCAGGAGAGCAAGCGACAAGCCAGGCCCGATCCTTCCCTGAAAGAGGGTGACAGCTGGTGTGGGGTTCTCGTACCAGCACCGCAGGTGGCAGCAGCACCTGGGAACTTTAAAAGGCCCATTTCCGGGCCCCACTGCAGACCCAGAAGAGATCTGTGCTAAGTAAGCCCTCCAGGGACGCAGTCTCATCTGTTCACCCAGCCTCCACCCCAGGAGGAAGTGGGCTGCTTAGGGAACCTCTAGCTGCCACAGGCCCGTAGGTAGGGAACTGAGGCAGAGAGGGGGTGCATGCCTGCAGGATGTGGGGTGCCTCAGCCTAAGGGGCTCATGCATACGGTCAGTGCTCCATGGCACGACACAAATCTAAGTGCCCCGCAGCTCAGGTCAGCAAATGAGAAGACTCAGGCCCAGGGTGGCTCCGCCACTTACCCAGGGTCAGGCAGGAAGGCCGGGAGCAGGGCCCCGAGTTCTTTGCTTCTACCCGCAGGCCTCTTGTGCCCTTCCTAGTGACTATGCCAGTGAGGCCCAGGAGAAGGAGCTAGGCTGGGGGCTGGGAGCCCACCTCGAGGAATTATTATTAGCCTCCTTCACTCTATACATTGAGCTTTTGATTTTTTTTTTAATGCTGTTTCCATATTTAATTCGGTTTCCATTCCAATTAAGCTCGCTGTGTGCTGTAGCATCTCTCCTGCCAGGTTTAATTGCCCTCATTTAAATTCTTTAATTAAAAGTATTGTATGTTTCCAGATCCTGTAGTTGTATGTGCTACACAAATAATTTAGATGGCTGGACTGGTAAAGCAAGGGACTGTGCCCTCCCTTGCTTGGGCAGGGTCAGCTGGAGGGCAGGGTCGGATGGGGTCTCTACAGCAAGCTCCGGCCCCTCAGAGCCTGGGGCCTGGCCCAGTGGCTGTGAGGACAGAGCCTGCACACGGGCCTCCCTGCCTCCTCCCTTCCCCACCATGGTCCACACCCCACACTCCACACCACAGCCAGAGGGGCCCGGTAAATGTCAGTCCAACCCTGCAGTGGCCGGCCCTGTCACCAGATTAAAAGTCAAAATCCAGCCACCTAGTGGCTGTGACTCCCCACACAACCTGCCCCTCCCTCGAGGACCTCTTGGGCCTCATCTCCTACTCCCACCCCGCCCCCGAGCTACACCCCAGCCCCGAGCTGTTCGCTGAACTCACCAAGCCTGTGCTGGTGCGGGATCCTCGCTCTGGGGGCACAGGGACTGTCCCCAGATAGCACCTAGGCCACACACCCCCGTTGCACCTTCACTCAGCTCTCCCCTTCCCAGTGAGGATCACCCTGACCACTTGTCACTGCCGCAGCCTGCCGCCTGCTTACCACCACTCCCCAGCTCTCTTACTGAGTCGTCTGAGGCCATTGAGGCCACTAGAATACAGACCGTAGACTGAGAGGCTTAAACAACAAACATTTATTCTTCGCAGTTCTGAAGCCTGGGACGTCCAGGATGAAGGTGGCAGTGGACAGTGTCTGCTGAGAACCCTCTTCCTGGCCTGCACGTGTGCACCTTTTCAGCACGTCCTCACATGGCAGAGGGAGGGCTCATCTCTCTTGTGTCTCTTCTTAGAAGGGCACTCATCTAATTGGTGAGGGCCCCACCCTCATGACCGAATTACCCTCCAGAGGTCCCACCTCCGAATATCATCACACTGGGCATTAGGGCTGCAACATATGAATTTTAAGGACTCCCATTCAGTCCATAGCACTGTTCTACATTTTTGTGCATGGCTTTATGACTTTCTAACACACAGAGAATTGACCGTTTGCTCGCCTTCCTGGAGTATCGTCTCCATAAGGACAAAGATCTTCTCCTGTTTAGTCACTGCTGTATCTCCATGCCCTAGAACTGTTTGGGCACACAGTAGGCTCTCATGAAATATCTGTTGGATGGATGAAGAGATGGACGACTCATGTATCTGCAGAAAGCCTGCAAAGGAACTAGCCTGGACTGCCTCCACTCCAGGCACTGAGGCACCAGCAGCTCTCCGTCCAGACCGCTACTTTGAGACAGGCATGGAGTGGGAGAAATGGTGTGGGTCTAGCCATGCGTCCTAGTGAGGAAGAGTGAATGGGGTGCCCAGCCTGGTTCTACTGCCTACTGACCATGTGACCCTGGGCCTGTGTCCCGACCTTTCTGGGCCCCTGTCTCCAATTCTGTGAAGTGGGAATAACTGTGATCACCTCTCAGGGCTCTTGTGAGGAGTACATGAGGTTGGGCTTGTAGGGCCTCTGACACAGCGTCAGCCCTGACAGCGACTGGCTCTATCTCAGAGCCTAGGCTGCAGGCAGAGGGACAGAGAGAAACAGCACCAGGCTGCTCCCGAGGGTGCGAAGCTCACCAGGAAGGGAGCAAATGGAGGAAAGGAAGGCTCCTTTGCAACTGTGAACAGAATTTGCCCAGAGAGCAGGTAAGAGCCCAGAGTTTATTGTGTGAGACAGGCTGAGGTCCGGAAAGGAAGAAAGGAGGGAACCAGCACCCGTGGCCGGTACTAGCTCTAGCACCAGAGGCGGCCTGTCTCCTCTTCCCATAGCCCAGATGTGCTCCCAAGACACATTCCAGGGCTGCTCAGTGTGGCCTCCAAGAGGCCTTACTCTTCTGCTCTAGAAGATTCTCCTCACAGAGCCTCTAGGGAGGGAGCTCGCCTCGACCACACACTTCGCCCTCCCTGAAGGTCCAGACACTCACTGAGGCTGTGTCTCCCTCACAGCCCTGCTCTCGGCCTCACTCCATCTCTTCCCATCCTTCCCAGAGGCCACACGGGCTGTTTCTGCCCCAGGGTCACCACATTTCCTGTCTCCGGGGTCCGGAGGGCCAATATGGGGTCTGGGAAATGTCACATTTGAGTCCCTGAAGGAACACTTTACTTCCCAGAGACCTCCCTCTCTTGGGCTTGGCAAGGTGCCCCGTGGAAGGCTTAGAATGTGCCAGAGCGGCAGCAGGAAAGGCGAGGCTGCGGCCTTCTCTGTTTGGGACAAGTTTCTCTGAGCTCAGGGATCCGGGGGTGGCCAAAGCAGCTCGGCCCCTGGCAGGCAAGGCCCAGCTCAGCCCCCGGGGAAGAGCCGAGAAGTCAGTCCTCAGCAGAGCGAATGGCCACTTGGCCTGGCCCGCGTCCTGCCCATCATGGGCTTTTTCCAGAGCCGCCATCCGGTGCCTTGAGCACCCTCACATCTGTTTGTTGTTTCTGAGCTGATAAAAGAGTTTCCCATGACTCCTTGTGCTCGTCCTCCAGTAATCAGGACAGAAATTAGCATCTGGTCCTAGACCCAGTGGAAGCAGAGGGTGGAGCGGCTCGCCCACGGCCACCGGCTGAGGGGCAGGAAAGAAGCCTCCTGGGTCACACCTGCCCCTTCCCATCTCACTGCCAGGAAGGCCGGCAGACCTTGAGCACTAGCGAGCACTGTGGCCTGAGCCCACGCCTGGCAACATGGGCTGGGGCACACCGCCGGCCGGCAGGGGTGCTGGAGGGTCAGAGAAGCCACACACCGGCCAGAGAAGCAGCAGCGACACCACCCAACCCGGTGTGGCCGCAGGTGTGCTCAGGCCACAGAAACACAAACCAGAGAAACCTGGGCCTGGCAGAGGGGTGGGCTGGCCTTGCTCGGAGTAAGTGTCACAAGGAATGTCTCTGGATCCAGAGGTCCAGCTTTTAAGGGACGGGATGGGGACCCACAGCTTGCAAGTGGACAACTTGAAGATGTCACCCCGTCGTCATCCCAGGAGCCTGGCGTGGCCACAAGTGCCAACTTGTTGGCTATGTTGAGGGAGCCCGTTGTCTGGTGGAAGTGAGGCGGTGGCCCTCTGCTTGGCAGTCAGTTCTGAGTGACACAGAATACCTGGAGGTGGTCCAAAGGAGGGCAGGCCAGGATGGAAGAATCATTCAAGGCTGTTGCACGCAGAACTGGGCCAGTTTAACCTAGAAAAGCATAGAATGTGCGGCACATGGGCCTCACCATCCCCTATTGGGAGGGAAAGGTGGAGGAGAAGCAGGAGGAGATCCCAGTGTGGCAACCCGGGGGACAGTCTGGGACACCTTGCTGGATGCCCCCAAGACAAGGATTTTAGTTCAAGGGGAGGAGAACGCTCCCGGGCAGGGCAGCTTGGGAAAGAGCACGGGATCAGGAGGGCTGCGTGTGTCCTCCTGGAGGAAGCCAAGCAGAGCTGGAGGCCCAGGCTGGAGTAGAGGCCATTGAGGCTGCTGGGGAGAGCAGGAGGCTCGACCTTCAGAGTCTCTCCCACGTGGGGACTCCAGGGTCCTCTCGGAGGCCTCGTCGGACGGCCACCTGTTCCTCTGACCCTTAGGGCATCAGCCCGCCGGTGTCTCTTGGGCCGCGCCCGTGGTCCCCGGATGAGCTCGCTGCTCTGGTTTCCCCTTTGTTGTCTCCTTGCTCTTGGTGCCATGAGTCCCCGCTGGCTTCGGGACGCAGCAGGAGACACCTGCTCTCCTCCCTTGAAGACGCCTAAAGAAATGTGCTGGGTCGTGTCCCACACACTGGAAGTTGGGAATTCCGTTCCTCCACCCCCGACGTACACACAGACACACAGACACAGCCCTGCTCCCCCTAGCCACCCAGCTTCTCATCACCTGCCTCCTTCACCCACTGTTCAAAGTCCCTTCTGAGGGAGCTGCGTTTTAAAAAATTGTTTTAATTTTTTAATAAATAACACATATATACAGAAACATGCACAAATATAAATGTTCAATGATTTAAAACGAAGCAGGGGCGCCTGGGTGACTCAGCGGTTGAGTGTCTGCCTTCGGCTCAGGCCCTGATCCCGGGGTCCTGGGATCGAGTCCCACGTCGGGCTCCCCGCAGGGAGCCTGCTTCTCCCTCTGCCTGCGTCTCTGCTTCTCTCTGTGTCTCTCGCGAATAAATAAAATCTTAAAAAAGCAAACACCTATGTTACCAGCACCCCAGCAACCCCTCTCTGGCCTCCTGTCCATCATTTTCCCACGCCCGCCTCCCCAAAGATCACCCCCATCCTGGCTCTAACATGGGTCCTATGCTGCCTGTTGGGCAAGCGTATACAGGTGGAATTGTGTATGTGTGATATGTTAGGTTTATTCATACTGAGCGGAGCTCTAGTTTGTAAATTTTTGAGGCCGTACAGTATTCCAGCATGTGAATAACCACAAGTTATTTATGCATTCTACTATGGATGGACTTCTGGGTTTGTTTCCAGGTTGGAACTTTTGCAAATCATGTTTCAGAAAGCACCCAGGTGCTTGTCTTTGGTGCACACATTCCTGCTAGATACACCCCTGGCCGTGGGAGTGTTGGGTCTCGGGGATGTGTGTGACCAGCCACAGTAAATCCTGCCAGCTTCTTAGGTCACTGTGAAAACTGAATCTTAATGTTCTTTTGACATATCATTTGTCACGGGGGGGACAGTGTCAGCCAATTGGGGATGACCCCTTACAGTAGAAGTTTGCTGTCTCCCTCTCTCCCAGCGTGCTGTTCACTGAGACGGGCATGGGACGTTGCTGGGGGTGGGCTGCGGTCATACGAGGCAGGGCCTCCCTCTCTCTGCTGTCAGGCCTGCCCAGGGCCACTCCAGAGTGAAACACCTGACACTGCCATCCTGTCCTGTGACCCATCCCTTCTCAACCTGTGCGGGTTATGACAGCCAACATTTACCGATCATCTGTTATGTACCAGGCTCTTTGCCGGATGTCGAGGGCACAGAAATTTATAAGGCATAGAACCCTCAGCGTAGAGGAGGGAGAGACGGGTAAGCAAGTAATTCCACCAGCACTCAACAGTGCTGAGCTGGAGAAAGCGCAGGGTGGACTGGAGGACAGGTGGAGGGGGTTAGGTGGGAGGTGAGAAGGCTTCTGGAGGAGATGGAGCAGGAGCAGAGCCTTGAAACATGACTGTGGCTTGGCCTGCTATGGAAGCCTGCGGAAGGACCCCCCAACCCAGGACACAGCTTGCTCCATGTCCAGGAACCCTGATATAATGCCAATAGGTCTAGACAACTGCAGGAGTTTGGCATGGCTGCACGGAAGCTGTGGGAGCTGAGGGAGGAGGCGAGGCCAGGAAGACCTTGGGGGCTGCGCTTGGACTTGAACTCTGTCCTCCAGGCCAAATGCACATTTTAGAGAGATGGCTCTTCCCTGCCTCGGGAAGTCAGAGGGGGTCAGCTAGGAGGCTGGTCCAGGTGAGAGAAGACAGTGCCTGAAACTGGGCAGGTGTGATGGGAGCAACAAGGACCCCAGCCCATGGTTCTGGGGAACAGGGCCTGGGCCCCAGGGTAGGAGCTGTAGGAATTAAGCAGCACACCACACCCCAGCCAAGTGCATGGAAGTTGGGCTAACAAAGATCTAGGGCCCTGCGAAGAAAACGGAGGCGCACGATCAGTCTTAGGGAAGAGACCGGCACGTCAGAGATGGGGAGCCTGAGGCTACGTGGGAATGGTGGGCCCCACTCCCCCCGGAGCCTCTCTGCTTCCCAGGCATCCGGACACACCGATGATTCTAGCCCCCACTAGCCCCTCGGCCCCCCCCCCACGTTACCTCTCTGCCCTCTGACTCCACTCTCCGCCCCGGCTCCTAGGGAGGCCCCATCCAGAACCGCAAGTCCAAGCGCTGCCTGGAGCTGCAGGAGAACAGCGACTCGGAGTTTGGCTTCCAGCTGGTGTTGCAGAGGTGCTCGGGCCAGCACTGGAGCATCACCAACGTCCTGAGGAGCCTGGCGTCCTGACCCTGCCGGGAGCCGCCCCTGCCCGTCCCTTTGCTACTGTGTAGCACCTGCTGCCTGCTGTCCGTGTGGGGTTGTTTGGAGTCTGGGGGAACCGGGTTAGTGGGACGCCCCCCCCCAAAAAAAGAGCTTTTTATTTCCTGTGTGATTTTCATGGAGTTTATAGAAGGGTGCCGAATGGTGGGTGATGGTATAATATCATAAACTATTTTGCAACTGTAAATAGGGGACAAATGGAAAATATTTATAACTGACAATAAAATACTATTGATTAAGAAAAGGGGTTTTGTGGTCATTTTGGTGCTCAGTGCAGATTCCTGCCCGCTTCCTCTGAACTTGGAGTTCTTGTGGCCAGAGATGGGTCCCTGTGTCCTCATCCTGGAGAAAGGAGGCTTGAAGCCCCTGCCAACAGTGGGAGCCCGTGCAAACTGCCAGCTTTCTTCGTTAGGCCCCGGGAGGGGGTTGGGGGGGAAAAAGGCACTGTGACCTCACGGTCACCTCCACGGAGCAGGTTCCTTCTGCCTCCACCACAGCAGATGTGTCCTCTGGAGAAAGCAGGGTTGCTCACTGGCCACTGGAGCCTCAGCTGCGGGGCTCCGGGCTCCGGGCTCCACTGCCCTCCCCTGATGTCACCTCCCTCACCTCCCAAAGCCCTCAGCAGTGACCCTTGCCTCCAAACGCCCCCATCCAGTCGCTCCTTCCGTGAGTCACAGTGTACTTGTTTCCTGGGGCTGTCATGACAAAGTGTCACAGGCTGGGTGGCTTAGGCAGCAGAGATTCATTCTGTCCTGATTCTGGAGGCTGGGAGTCCAGATGCAAGGCATGGGCAGAGTCGGGTCCTTCCGAGGGCCGTGAGGGAGGATCCGTGTGAGTCCCTCTCCTAGCCTCTGGTAGCCTCCAACGTGCCTCGGCTCGAGGTGGCCGTGTGCCTCGTGTGTCTCCTTGTCATCCTCCCTCTGTGTGGATCTGTCTCCCGGTCCACATTCCCTGCTTGCATAAGGACACCTTATATTAGGCCCCACCATGGTGACCTCATTTGAACTTGCTTAGCTCTGTAGAGACGGTATTTCCAAATCAGGTCACGTTGTGAGGTGCTGAGCAGCGAGGACTTCTTATCTTTTGGGGGATGCGGTTGCACCCATAACACAGGGCTTGTTCGTTTGGGCTCCAAGTCACCCTTCTGGGCCCAGCCTCGGGGGACCAAAGGCCCTCAGGGTAGGACTGTGTTTCTTGGAGCCTGTTCCCCAGTCCTCTGTCCCTCCAATAGCTTCTAGCTGAATGGCTTTTGTCCCAGTCCGAGGAGGCCTCCTCAGGTTGGAGGCTCCTGTTTTTAGCTTGAAGGACACCCCCAGCACCGCCCCCAGCACTCCCTCCAACCCTCTGGCTCATAGCAGACCAATAGTGAGTGACAGGCTGCAAGACTCGGGGAGGGGGGCAGCTTTTGGCCCCACTCACCCCCTCACGTTCTCTGGGTCGCAGGGGCCTCCAGCCCCAGCACCTGCCTGTCTGGGATCAGTACTCTATAGCTGGACATTGAGTGAACATAGAGAAACCCCCTGTGCCTGTGGGACCCCCGGGGGAAGAGGGTCCTCCTGTCTGGGCCACCTGGCACACCGAGAACGCCATCTAGCACAGGCTTCACCCTGGAGGGGCCACTGGGGCTTCCCAGGCCACCACCACAGCCTCCCCTTTAGGCTTCCATCTAACTCCCACCACAGAACAGAGAGGATGCCCAGACATTGGCCAGACAGCCCGCACCCCACAGCCCCCACCCGGGAGGTGGACACTGGAAGCAGGACCCTCAAAGGGAGTTGTAGGCACCGCGTCTGGCACGCTCACTTCCCCCACACTCACTCCCCCACCCCATTCCAACAAACGCCTCCCCGGAGCTGCAACCCACCCATGCTTCTGAGGTCACCTCTGTGCTAGTCTCACCTCCCCACCGCCTTCTTCGCCTCTCCACACCACTGCCTGTGCTTCATGACCACCCCCGCGCACTGCCTACCTGGGGCCCCTACGTCTGGTCCCCAGCTCTCAAGCCCCACCTGACACTCCTGAACCAGAAACGGGGGTTAACAAGTGGTCGGGGTAACTCTGATTCCCTGCTGAAGGCTGAGGCCCCTGCCTGGCACCAGGCTGGATCAGTTGCCACATGCCCAACCTCCTGCACCCACCCAGGCCTCCTGCTCCACACACGGTGGCCTCTACTTCACGCCTCAACTCCCTGCATCTGAACACCCCGCGTCCCCAGCCTCATCCATCACACACTCTCCTACACGCGGTGGCCTCTACTTTGTGCATCCCAACACCCGTGTCCATCCCCCACAGCTCTCCGCTGCCTGCACCCTGTCCCTGCTGTAGGGCAGAAGGACCGAGAGTGTGGACTCTGAGTCACACAGCTCCAGTTACTAACTGGACCATCCCGGGCAGCTGCTTAACCTCTCCAGGCTCTGTGTCCTCTCCTTAAAAACTAGGACTATCGGGCCATCCTGGTGGCTCAGAGGGTGAGGGTCTGCCTTGGGCTCAGGTTGTGATCCTACATCATGGGATGGGGTCCTACATCGGGCTCCCCACAGGGAGCCTGCTTCTCCCTCTGCCTGTGTCTCTGCCTCTCTCTCTGTGTCTTTCATGAATAAATAAATAAAATCTTAAAAAAAAAAGCTAGGAATATCTTTTAGGGGATTGTTGTGAAAATTCAATAAGTAAATGTATGTAAAACAGTGATGGGGACATAATAAATACTATAAGGTCTTAGTTGTTAGTACTTTATCTACTGACATCCTGATACCCAGGTGCTCTCACCGATATCCACACCCGTGTGCCAATCTATGCCCACACTTGGCCACACCTGTCAACATCCATGGCCCACCCAGCTGGTGCCAGCACCTACCCTGTCTGTATCACCTGCCCAGAGGCACTTGTCCTAAAACTCATTGCTACCTAAACCCACACTTCTCCAAACCCCACACATCCTTGTTCTCCTCTCAAAGGCACCCTGCCCTCGACCTCTCCCAGCGTCTACACTCTGAGAAGCAAACCCCAGGATAGCGCTCTTTGAGCTAATCGGGGGGGGGGGGACAGTTAAAATGGGGGGGTCTGGGGGCAGCTTCTTCCTAAGACACCAACTCACCATTTCCCTGAGCCCAGATGTCCAGGTGCTGGCGAGAGAATTGGCTGAGATGATCCCTGAGGGCCCTGGCCTCCTAAGAGTGGGGACCACATGGCCAGTCCAGGCTCAGTTACATCCCAGAGAGATAAAGGTGAGACATCTAAGGTGCGACTCCAAGGCTCATGTGTCCAAAGCAGAGGGGCTGGGTGAGTGTGGGGCAGAGGCAGGAGGAGAGCGCACAGACGGAGGCCGAGGGCTGTCAGCCACATCCAGCCTCGAGCCACCCCAGCCTCACCCCACTGCTTCTACAAGCTGATTAGCAGCTGTTTGGGGGCTCGCTGAACACCCTGGAGTGAGATCATTATTTTTCTTAATGATTTGCACATTAAACAACTTGCTTTCCCGTTTTCACTGCCTTCCCTGACACACGTAGCCAGTGCCTAAGAGCCCCTGGACAGGCAGCCGTGCCGCGTGCAGGCCCACAGCCTGTGGCCACAGCTCAGCCCCAGCCCTCGCCTGCCCCTGCCCTGGGGCCCATCAGTCCTGCGTAGTGAAGGGAGAGGATGGGCCCCTCACTCCCCACGGCTGAGGCTGTCAGTGACCTTGCCATATGCTGACTGGCCCAAAGGTCACCTGCCAGCAGCCGCAGACCTACAGCTCCTGCAGCTTCCTGGGTCCCTGCCAGGGGCCCTTCCCTGGCCATAGGCATGTGCTCAGGCCCGTGCGTGGACAGACGAAAATCCTGAGGGTTTGGGCCTCAGAACAGGCCCCAGTCAATGAGGGATGCACCTCCTCACCTTCAGGGTGACAAATGTGAGGCCTGATCCCCCAGTGTCTCAAGGGGTCCCCCATGGGACTGAGCCCCAGCGGCCCACTTGAATGTCCCCCATACGGACGCTCCTCCCTCCCTGTCTCATGCCCCCGCTCCCTCTCTGTGTGCCACACATGCCCGGTCACCTCCCACAGGCCAGTCCCTAGGTCTGCTCCAGGAGAAGCTGTTCACGGCCACCCCTGCATAACAGTCCTACACCCAGGCCACAGGGCCACCAGACACCAGGGCCACCCAAATCCACATCTGTACCCTGACCTCTCCTCCGAGCTCCGGACCCAGTCTCCCACTGCTGGCAGGCCCTGGGTATCTGGGTGGGCATCCCTCAGACAATGCGGGGGTGACATGCGGAGAGCCCGCCCATCGCTCATCCCCCCTGCCCACTCCAGGGACCACAACACCCTCCACCAGGTGCTCACGCCAGAGACCTCCTTTCGTCCCTAGACCTCAACTCCTCACCCCCCGCATCTTGTCAGTACAGCATTCTGGAGCTGCTTCATCGCTCACCCGGACCCTGCCTCCCCACCTCCAGTCTCCCCCGTCTCCACATCATCAGCCCTCCACACAGCAGTAGTCACAGCGATCTTCCTGAGATGCAAGAGGATCCGTTTCTCTTCCACCTTTGGGTCTCACCAAAGATGGTAAATGAGTCCCTCAGGCACCAGCCTCAGACTTTCCTCCTTCTGAGTCCAGAAGCTGGGTGTCAGAAGCATCCAGATCAGAAGCCCTAAACGCAGGGGTGGGCTGTGGGCGTGAGAGGGCCTGGCTTCCTGGCTGTCACATGCTCTGGACACCTGGAGCCCCAACCCACCCTCTAGGGATGTTGGTGCCCTGTGCCTTCTTTCCTTTTTTTCAAGTTTTGGTGCAGCGGTTTGGCGCCTGCCTTTGGCCCAGGGCGCGATCCTGGAGACCCGGGATCGAATCCCACGTCGGGTTCCCTGCATGGAGCCTGCTTCTCCCTCTGCCTGTGTCTCTGCCTGTGTGTGTGTGTGTGTGTGTGTGTGTGTGTGTGTGTGTGTGTGTGTGTGAGACTATCATAAATAAATAAAAATTTTTAAAAAATTATCAAGTTTTTCTTGGAGTGGGGGGAATGTCAGTTTTCCAGAGCTTCTATAAGACCACACTGCACTTTGGGGGGCCCAAACACCAGAAATGTGTTGTCCCTCAGTTCTTGAGTCCAGAAGTCGGAGATCAAGGTGTCAGCAGAGTTGGTTCCTCTGTGGCCTATGAGGAAATATCGCGTCCAGGCCTCTCTCCTTGGCTTATAAACAGCCTCTTCTCCCTCTGCCATTCTACTGCCTTCCCTCTGTGTATGTCGCTGTTTCCAAATCTCTTCCTCTTGTAGGAAGAGGTCATATTGGATTAGGGTCCATCCTCATAGACCTCATTTTAATTGCATTCCTTCTGTAAAGATCCTATCTCCAAATAAAGTCACATTCTGCGGGGACTTCCAGGACTTCAACATATGGATTTTGAGGGAAAAGACAACTCAAGCAGAACAGGGGAGCAGAAGAGGGGTGGTGAAGGGCGGACTCCAGGCTCCAGGAGGCTGCCTACACTCACACCCACCTTGCCTGGCCAGTCCTGCCTGTTGCGGGCAACCTGGCTGTCCTGGTCACCCACAGCATCCTGAGCGGGTGTCAGGGAATTTGTGCATGGGGACCTGAGATGTGTGTCATTGCCCTCTGTGTCCACACCCCTTTTGAGGAAAACTGTCCCAGCCTCAGCCCCAGCTGTGACCCCATTTGTACCATGACCACGCTCTCTCCCTCCACAGGGATTCAAGCTGACCCGAGGGCAGATGTCCATAGGCCGGCCAGTAATCAATGACTTAACACAGAAAGATGAACTGGGTCAATCAAATTCTCCCTGCAAATTTGCACTAAAACACATGTAAAGAATGAGACAGCAAAGAAGGCCAGAAGCCATGGCCACACACAGAGACAAGGCCCAGCAAGAACAACCATGCCACGGCCCTGTGCATGCTGAGGTCACGAGGGGGCCACCATAGCAGAGCCGAGTACAAAACGGAGCTGATGATCAGAGGCAGCAGACCGCCCCCCCCACCGAGGAACCCGGATCACATGTCCATGACACAGATGGAGACCACAGACAGCCATAGCCCTGCCTGCACTTCCTCTTCATCCCAGACCCCATGGGTACATACCCTACTGATTCTTCTCCCGGAGTCGGCTGAGTGCATCTCTGCTCTTTACAACAAACAAGTCTGACCTGAGCAGGATATAAAGACTTTAGACACCAGAACCTACTCATACCCAGGCCCTCCCCCATGTGTGAACATATGCACAACAGAGGGACGTGCAACTACTGCCTCCATGTAAACACATGCCCGGCTTACACAGCCACTCACGTGCACATGCGTGTGCACACATATGCAATAGTCACATAGCTAGAGACATAAATACACACTCTGACCCCAAAGAGAAAAGCCATTTCGGCCCATTCCCCAAAGATCTTTTTTATAACCATCAGGCTGCTGTCACTTAATATCATTTAACACGGTCCTTGGAAAGCAGAGGAAATCCGAGTTCTTTGGTTCTCACGGAAGAATTCTTTCTCATTCCAGGTAAGAGACACAAGGTAGTTCTGAGGCAAGATGGAGAGGCTCCTTGGCCCTCAAAGTCTATGTTTGCTCTCTTTGTGATCACAACAGTCTAAATAAAGCCCAGGAAAGCAAGACCTGGACAGAGTCACCCAAAAATGTATCCTCCCTCCGCCATGCTCCTTCTGCATTCCGGGCCAAAGAGGACCGAGGGGAAGGCAGTAGACGCCTCAGCCACATCCAGATCCTGACCCCACGAGACCCTCAAGTCCTGCTGCCCGGGCTGCTGGCCTCAGCCCATCTCTTTCTACCCATAGACAGGAATTTTGGCCTTCCTTGGTGTTTGGCTAACACGATTAGTCAGAAAGGGCCTAGGAAGGCATTGGCCCTCATATGGGTAAGTTTTCAAGTTAGTGTAGCCATACGTGGGAGCCAGACTTGAAAGACTGTCGCCACATAACGCCAGTCTCCGTTCAGGTGCCCTTTTGCTCTTCCCGGGCGGGGGGGGGATCCACCTGGTGTGTGGCATGGGACCTCGAGCCCAGAGCCCCCACTCCAGCTTAGTTTCATGCTCCGGTGTCTTGAAATCCTTAATAATTCCTCAATAAGGGGCCCTGCATTTTTATTTTGTACCAGGCCCATCAAATTATACAGCAGATCCAGCCTGTGATACAGCATTTTTTTTGTTTTTTGTTTTGTTTTGTTTTGTTTTTTAGAAAACACCCAGAATCTAGCCGATGACACAGAACCCTCTCTCAGGAGTTGCTGCTCCTGGTGAGAGAAGCAACTGAGGCCAGGTCTAGCCCCTGGGCCGCTCCCTGCCCCTCCCTCTCCTCTAGCGGGCAGATTCCTGCTGCCTCCCTCATCACAGCCCCTAGGGGCGCTGTGCTCCCTTCGAGATGGGGAGCTTGGCCCCAGGTCCCACCCCTGGTTCCAGGGTGAGACTCCCCAGGATTTCTGGGAGGGATTGGACCGCTAAAGGGGGCGCCAAGGTCATGATCCCCAAACCAAGAGGCAGCATGCGAGTTCTTGCCCCCCAGTACTTTCTACTCCCCTAGGATGCTCTCCTCACACTTATCCACAGGCCTGGTCCATCTTCAGCTCCTGAGGATGGAAATGCAGCTCCTGGCAAAGGCTGACCCCTCCCCCTGCTAGGACAAAAAGGACCCTCTGTACTCAGTGTATGAGTCAGGACCCTGGCGGAGACCTTGGTGGCAGCCCTCAGGGGTTATCTGAAGAGCCGTTTAAGGAGAGGGACAACAGTCCTTCAGGGGTGTGGGTGGGGTGGGGGCAGCACCCAAAGACAGGAATAGCAGGATGGCTAAAGGGACAAAGAGCAGGTGCTTCCAGGGCGCACCGACGCTGCGGCCATGGAATTGGGCTGCCCAGCAGGACCGGCAGCCATGGCAGGGGGAGCCCCCACTGTGGGGCCCACAGCCCAGCAGGGAGGGAGCCTTTGGAGGGCAGGGGGAGGCTTGGGGAAAATACCTCTACTTCTCCTTCCCCCTGCTGACAGATATGGTACCAGAGACTCCCACTGACCACACTCAACAGGAGGCAGAGGGCCAAGGAGCCACCGATGCAGCCCACACAGCAGGCCTGAGAAGAGCCGAGAATGAGAGCAACCAGCACCCACACTCAGCCTTCCTGAAGTCTAGATGCCCCAGGCTGCCTCTTGTGCTCCGAAAGCCTCCTGCACTGCAACCGACCACACCTCATACTCCCCCACTTCATTACCCCTTCCTTGATGAACGAGAAGGGAGAGAGGTCTCCCCACTTATAGCCTGAGGCCCTCAGGGATGTCATCAGCCTCGCCTCCTCCTGTCCAGTTCCTCTAGGGGCCACGGCAACTCAAGGCTACTTCAACAGCTTCAGCCCCAGCCCCTCCCCAGTTTGGGGGGCTAGAGTTGGCCTCTCCGCCCTAGAGGAGCCTAGGATGGGCCTTGACCTTGTAGCACTGGTCTAGCGCATGGGTCCCATCCATCTGAGGGAGTTTGGTTTGTCATGGCCCCCTGGAGTGACATTTTGGGAAAGATTCTGGCTCTGGTGCCACTGGTGAGCAGGTGAGAGGCGAAGCATGCATGTGTGCTCCACATTTGGCCTTTCCGTCCTGCCGCTCCACCCCCTCCACTATGCTATTCCAGAAGACTGACTGGGGCTCAGTCTCCCCAGGAGCCTCAGTCCACTGGGTTGGCTCTGGAGCCCCTCACTGGCTGGGGTGCTGCTGCCAAGAGGTCACCTACTCATCCGCTCTGTGCTGTCCCACACACCCAGACCCCTGCTCGTTGCTGTCACCTGCCCAAACCATGGGGACCCTCCGGCTGCACAGCGGCCTTGGCTGTAGGCACACTTTCCTTGGCCCTTCCCCCTTTGGGGCTCTGGCCCCCTCCCACTCCCTGCTGGGGAAGGGGCTTGAAGTCCAGCCTGTCTGCTCACCTGCACCATGCCTGGACCATGCCTGGCCATCTGGGGGAAAGCCACAGGCTGGGAAGGTCCTAAGCATGATCATTAGAACAACATATTTGATTGCTTCTACGGCCAGGCACTGAGGTAAGCACTTTCCATGTATTTCCTCATGTGACATTCATTATAATCTTATTAACTAGTGCTACTGTGATCACCCCCATTTTACAGTTAAGAAAACTGAGGCACAGAAAAGCCAAATCGTTTGATAAGGACATATAACCAGTAAGAGACAGGTTGGATTTGAACCCAAGGAGGCTGCCTACAGAGCCTGACCCCATAGCCTCTACTATCATATTGGGCCTCCCTTGGGGGCCCTGGGTACCCCGTAGTCACCTTGTGCTCCAAGCTTCCAGCAACACCAGAGTGTCCCAGCCCAGGCTCCAACTGGACGGAACAAGCAAATGCAACTAACGGCCATAAGAGCGCCACACCTGCCCCCAAGGCCCATGCTAGTGCTTTGTCAACTCACTTAACTGTTGGCACCCTACAAGTTAGGTGCCATCACCAGCATCATTTTATAGACGAAGGAATCAAGGAATAGAGGTCAACCAGCTTGCCCAAGGTCATACAGCTAGGAGGCGGCAGGAGCCAGGATTTGAACTCAGGGCCCCTGCTGCCCATCTGTGGCCGTAGCCACTGTGCCGTGCTGCCTTCCGTCCGCCTGGCTGCCTCCCTGTGATACGGGATCCCGGGGACAGGCCCCGGCCCCCCGGGGGGCCAGCCTCTCTGGGCTCCACACCTTGCCAGGGCTGTCCACAGCACTCCCTGCTTCAATTCCCCGGCGAGCCTGACCTTCTGAACGTGACCACAGCGAGAGCGTGATTAATGAGCCAATTATTTCTGTGGAAGACATCGTGCAAAATAAATAGCCCATTTCCCTTCAATTTACTGTTTTAATAAATAAATAGCGCTCCATGCTCTGGTTTTGTTTATTGCTGCTCATACCTGAAAGTTTGTGATGAATCTTCGTGTTGTTCATTTCCAAAATTAATCAGATCTGCCCGATGACTTTGAAATATAGGGCTGCATTTGTCCTTCGATGTTAACAGCGAGACAGGCAGGCGGGGCCACAGGGAGAGGCAGGCCCGGGGAAGGGTGAGCGGGGAGCTGGATGCTCAGGGCTCTGGACCCGTGGCCGTGGCGGCCCAAGTGCCCACGCATGACAACTGTCGTCAGGGAGGCTGACTGTAGCTTCGTGAGCCGGGGTTCACGGAAAGCCGCCAGAGGGACAGGGGCGAAGGAGGGGAAGAAACTTCTCTATCCTCTACTTTAAACTTGGGCAGGCTGGCCAAACTGGGGACACTGAATAAAAACTGTGTCCAAACCTCACCAAGGGGGCCAAACTCAAAAAGGCCTTTACCTCCTTTCCAGGGGTGACGAGGGATTGCAGAGTCACGTATTCGGCTGGCTGTCCTTTGTCGGTCCCTGTGTGCAGGCACAGAGCAAAAGGGCAGAGAGCCGGGCGTCTCCTGCGGGGCCCTCACCAGCTGAAGGGAAGGCTCAGGTGGGGCAGGAGATCAGCGGGGTTTAGTGTGCTCAGACACGAAAAGAATTCACCAATGGGAAGTTTATGATGTGTGTTTATAGTCTACATACCCATCTTGACGTCTACCTTATTAAGTCTCACACTAGTCCAGGAGGTGGATATTAGGTACCCATTTTACAGATGAGGAAAGGAAGAGGTTCAGATAGGATCGATCACTTGCCGCACATCTCAAAACTAGTAAGAGAGAGTGAAATAGTCTGGATTTATATCTAGATCTTCAGACTGCAAGACCGGTGTTGTTACTGTTTCTCAGGTAGACACGCTGTGTGTGTGTGTGTGTGTGTGTGTGTGTGTGTGTGTGTGTGGTGTAGCCAGCCTGAAACAGTCAGAGAATGCCACAGGGAAGAGGTGGTGACTATAATCTGGGCTTTGTTGGGTGAATAGGAGTTTTCCGAATGGAAAAGGCAGGGGAAAGGAATGCCAGCAAGAAAGAAGAGTTAGGTCTGACTTACAGTAACGGTGTGGGAGAGGGGAGGAGAGAAAAGAAATGATCAGGCCTGGCGAATGAACGAATATAAAGAGTTAGAGAGAGAAGGGAGTGGAATTAAAACATGGTCACTGTCCTTCATCTGCATCTCTTGGGAGTGAGGGGATCCGTCTCACATCTGCCCTCAGGTCTTCCCTTGGCTCCCACCTCCGTGACCTCTGGGACACAGCCCGCTCCTCCAAAGCAAGGAGGGAGTAGGCAGGCTGACTTCCCATGACTCTCCATGTGCCTCCACTGCCCAAGACTGTCGGGGGGACCAGACCTCTCAGCCCGGCTAGAGCAAGGGGGAGTCACGGATACAGGAGCAGGCCCTGAGTTCCACTTACGCATGCTTTATGAGACTCCCTTGCAGTCAAGGGGAAACGCACAAACATTAAAGCTAGGCCTTCGTAGGGTCTCCCCCTGTGAACAAAGTTCAGCTCAGAGGCTCGGCCTCCAGGCCTCACGTGTGCATCCTGGGAAGGTATCCCTGTCTTCAGTCTGTGCGACATGCCATGGAGTCCTCATCTGGAATGTCCAGCATTTAGAGAAGACCACCCCCTACACCCCGACTATCACAGAAGCCCCCTCACTTGTCTCTCTCCCTAACCCCCCACACCAGTGTTTCCCAGCATGTGATCCATCCCCATCCCCGCCCCTACCCCAGTTTGAATTGCTCGGGTGTTTGTAAAAATGCAGACTTGGAGCCTCCTTGCTGCCGATCTCCCTGATTAGCATCACCCAGCTAGTGCTTTACTAGTCCTTTGGGATTCACCTTAAAATCTGTCTCCTCTGAAAGCGTCCCCGAGCCTCCGGGACCAGCTAGTGCCCCTCTGCCCTGCACAGATTGGCCGCCTACCTGTCCTCATGCTGTGCCTGCCTGTGGGCTCTGTGAGACAGTGACCTTGCTTCCTTCCTCAGTGTTCTAGTATCAGTTCAAAGGAAGAAAGGAAGAGAGGGAAAAAAGGAGAGAATGGAGGGAATGTGTTTGGCTGCTGCTTCTTCCAGAGGGTGAGGATTTAGACCAATTCTACCTACCACAGATAGGCTCAGCAGCTGACCCTGAGCTGCAGCCTTGGCTCCCAGACATGGAACCAAGTAGGTGTAAAGTGGACCATCCACCTCAGACTCTCAGTTAATAATCCACTCCCACTGGGGCTGCAGCCTTGACTGGCCTGGGCCTGGACCCCCTGTTGGCCTGGCCAGGCCCCTCCTCCTTGGGACACTGCTCTGGCTATAGGATAATCTTGCTCTGAGACTCCACCCGCATGTTGACCCATCTATAAAACCTGGGGAAGCCCACCTTTGCAAATAAAAGACCAATATCCACTTTGCCTGTGTGCGCATGTGTGTGCCCCTGCCTGTGTGAGCGTGCACACAGGGGCAGACGTGAGGAATGTTTGTGAGTGTGGGGTGCTTGCTTGTGCGCATGTGCCTATGTGCCTATGTGCAGAAGGCTGCTATTTATGTCCATAAGTGGTGCTTGGGAATATGTGGCGGAATGGCCTGTATGTCTGTGAATATATACATTATATATACACGCATGTATGTGTGTCCATGTTTTGTGTATGCGTGTGTATATACAAGTTAGTTCTTATGACATTTATGTGACAGGTCCTGTTTTTATTCCTGTTTGTATGTATTCTATTCCCATTGAACAGTTCTTTGGAGGGTCTCTGGAGAACTCTCCAAGTCTTCTATCTACCTGTACTATCCTTCCTTCTAGGCTATGAGAAACTTGAGGGTAATAACTTTATTCGATTTTTTTTTTGTATCCCTAGCTCCTAGCACAGTGTCTAGCATCTACCCATATATTCATTCATTTATCCATTCAACATATGTGGACAAATCATCTGCTGGATGCTGTGTGCTGGGAATCTGAGAGAGAATAAAAAAGAGACATGGGTCACTGCTCTTATAGACCTTACAAACTGGTGGAAAAGACAAATATAAATCAAGTAATTAAATGATGTAAAATTGCAACTTTAGCAAGCACTAAGAAGGAGAGACACAGGATTCTGATGGAAGATAATAGGCAGATTAACCTCGTCAGGGAACTAAGAGACAGATGCTAAGGAAGTGCCCTTTGAGATGTTACATATATTGTGAAGGATTAACTGGAGGACAGAGGAAAAGTCCTACCAGTCTAGGGGAAGAGCCCATGGAGAGGCAGGTAGGAGGGCCTGTAAGGAAGGTCATGCAGGGGAGCTGAAAGAGTGAAGGGGTGGGTAGCAGAGGAGGGCAGAAGTAGGTGGTACCCTACCATGCAGGGGACGTGTGAGCTTGGTTAAAGATGGAGCCTGGAAACTCAGAGTGAGGAAGCCACGGAAGAGTTTGAGCGGGCGACATGGTGAGAGTTGTGTTACGCTACAAGTGGAGTTGGTTGGAGGAAGGGGAGCCCTTCCATGGGGAGATCAAGTAGGAAGTGGGGTGATGGTAGCTTCAATTAGGGTCGTGGCAGTAACGATGGGGAGAAGAATAAATTTCAGAGACACATAGCAGGTGAAGTAGATAGATCACAGCAGGGGCGTGAATATAGAGCATGAGGAAGAGAAAAGAGTTAAGAGTGGAAAGATTCACTGGGTTGGAGAACACAAGAGAGCCAGTTTTAGAAGCCAGATCCTGAACTCAGTCTCAAACCTTTTGAGTTTGAGAGCCCTTCAAGCTTTCCAGAAGGAGACGTCAGAAGAATCTGACACTCTGACAGTAGCATATGTGGGTGTGGAGCGTGCACACGGCAGGGGATTAATAATGTGTCCTAAATTGATGTTCCCAGCTTCTCTCTCTCCTACCGTATCTTTTCATCAAGAGATAATGATGGCTCTTAGGAAATTTAGAAATAGACATGACTCACCTTGGATAGAGGTTTTGGAATGAGAAGGCTCTATAAACCCAAGCCATTACCAACTGCCAGGTATACAGAATTTTACAGCTCACACGGGGCTCTAACTCATTTGAGCTTCACAATAACCTGGGATTATTACTTCTGTTTGAGGTTACATGGTTTGTCCTGAGAAATCATGTATTGGATCAAGTGTAAACTACTCTCTCATTATCATCTGTCTTCTGAAAGAATTGGAACTGCAGAAAGCTTCCTTATGAGACATGTGAATTGAATCCACCTTACATATATCTTTGAGCACAAATTGAAAAGGCAAGGAAGGTGCTACAAAGACACATAAGGAAATGCCCTTGCCCTTGAGGACATTGTAGTCCAGGGAACAAGAGTCCCAGTTGCTTATACTACATGAAACAATGTGGAAAATGCCACATAACCTCCTTTCAAATAAAGTCTCTCCGATTATAAAAACAGCAAATGCCTGGTGTAAACAAATACACAATATGGAACATAAAAAGGAGAAGAAAAAATATCCAAGATCCACCAGAGGCAACCGTGTCTCTATTTTATTTGTTTCTTTTTGGTATGTGCTTGAATTAGACTTTTCAGTGACTTAAGTCAATAAATTGCCTCATATATAAGCTGGATTTCATTGAATTTTCTGTACTTTTTAATCAAAAGAATCTTAGCTAACAAGGCTATTTTGAGAATTGAATCAATTAAAGTATACAAAATGCTTAATACAATATCTGGAATACGACAAATACAGACAGTCCTTGGCTTCCAGTGGATTTTTCAACTTTATGATGATGCAAAAGCAAAGTCCAGTCAGTAGAAACCATACTTCAAATTTGGAATTTGGATCTTTTCCCAAACTAGCGATCTTTCCCTCTCCTGTGACGTTGGGCAGCAGCAGCAAGCCACAGCTCCCAGTCAGCCACGCCATCACAAGGGCAAGCAACCGACACACCTATAGCCATTCTGTACCCATACAGTCGCTCTGGTTTTCATGGCACAGTATTCAATAAGTTGCATGAGATGTTCGACACTTTATTATAAAACAGGCTTTGTGTGAGATGATTTGGCCTAAAGGTAGGCTAGTGCCAGTATTCCAAGCACCTTTAAGGGAGCTAGTCTAAGCTGTGATGTTCGATAGGTTAGGTGCAGTAAAAGCATTTTCATCATATGGTGGGTTTACAGGGGCATAACCTCACGTCGAGCTGAAGACCTGTACTCAATAAACATTAGGTGCTACTAGTTTACTCTTACTGTTCGATCTATTGGGGGGGGGGCAGGCACACAGAAGGCTGCTTACATGAAACTGAAGAGCTTCCTGGAAAAAAAGAATCCTAAGGGAACAAGAGTCCAAGCACGTTAAGATTCAGTAAGAAAGGCTCAGTCAGCAGGACAAGGGACAGCCTGGTTGGAACTGTCTCCTGGTTCTGCTTGCACCGGAAGGCCGGGGGTGTGCTCTGTGCAGTGCTGGGTGAGAAGGGCGGGAAAGCATAAACCGTGTGTGCTCTCTGTGGGTCGGCCACTAACATGGCCCAGCCCAGGAATGAGGGAGAGGTGGTCTCTCCAGCCACAAAGCACGGTAACCTTTGTTACTTTGAGTCATCCCAGGCCACAAGGTCGCTTAGCACTGCTTTGCTCTGAGGGGCCCACCAGCTCAAATACACAAGGGGACCTAAGTCCTCTTCCAACCGTTGTTTCTAAGCAGGCTCTGGGGGAGAAAATAACATAGAGGTTCTGCCTCAGGAATTAATCATCTAAAGAAAACAAGTATGGATGTAACTATTTATTACACATCAAAGTACCCCAATAGCATCTGTGGATTGCTCATATGAAGCTAATGGGTCTTCATAAAATGTTCACCATAATTTTAAGCTCATATGTCCCATCTGTTACGCTACTGAGTTAACCAGTAGCTCTGTGACATGCTGAGAATTGCCATTTGAGGAAGAACCAAACATATTTGAGCTGACGCTTTTATAATTTTTTATCTTCCATGCTGGTCTACATGGGAGCAAAGGCTATAACGAAGCCAGCTTAAGTGTTGGGAGACTTTGTCGGAAATGTTCTCATTGACTCCTTCCCTCCCAGCGGAGCAAGCGCTTGCCTAGTTCGTCCCTGAGAGCTGGCCCCAGCACCTCTTTGGAGGAGGCGAAGGAAAGAGACGTGAGCTCCAGCTTATCTGGATCAGCTTTTCCCTGTTCTCCTCAATTCTCTCCCAAACCACCAGCAAGAGCATTCAGGTCTCAGCGCTTGGTGATTTTCTCAGCTCCGACTGTTGCTCTGATATCAAGCAATCCTCCTTCTATGAAAAGCCAAACCTCATCCCTTAATTCCCTTAATTCCTCAAATAAACCCTTTGTTTCAACCCTGAGTCTGAACTCTCGTATCTCAGACCATTGACAGCTCTGAGTGGAGCTAAATTTTCTTGCATTCCATTTTCAGAGGGATAATAGTGCGGGCAGGAGTTAAGAGTAGAGATCCAAGAAACTATAAGAGAAACTGCTCTTTAAAGCATCCCTGCATCATGGCTGTGCATGTCTCCTCCTATGACGTCATGAAGCCTGACTCAGGCTCCCCATCCTTGCAGGTGCTTTGCTTCAAACAGATATCCAAGGTCCCTAGGAGGTCAGCCTGGGTTTCAGAGCGTCCCAGTGTCTCTGCCCTTTGCTGGTCCTCAAGAAGTGTGCCTTGAGGAACCTTGGAGGCAGCTGTTCTAGGTACTAGATCTGACCCTGCAGCTCTGGCCTCTTTCCATCTGTCCCCTCAGCACACCAGCTGCCTCAGGCCCCACCTGCCATCCCCAAAGCACATGGCCACATGTGAGAGGACGTTACCAGCAGGTGCAGACAGGGCCTGCCAGGTCAGCTGTGCTGGGGGAGGCCCTGCCAGACTGGGAGCTTCTCATCGATCATCATGGCGGTACTGATGGTGCATCTTCAAACTGCAGCTCCTCTAAATGAAGAGATGGCCATTTAGCTGCAATGCACAAACCCAATTTGGGAACCCAAATGCCATGGCTCTAGTCTCATTGGCAGGAATTATGGCACTTGAATCAGGCACAATCTGCGGAATAAGTGAAATTGTCGACACAGAGAAATGTGTTTGAAAACATGATGTGATCTATGGTTAAAGCCTATGGATTCTGCATCCACCTCAAAAATATTCTACTTCCAGAGCAATTTCTTCACTAACTAGCTGTCTCTTGAATGGACCATATGTCTTTTTCATTACTGTGTCAGCCCTGCCTCCATTGGCAGCAGTTCCCAGCTGCCAGGCCCACAGATTCCTCATCCAAAGACCCAAACCTGCCCAGATCTTAGGGCCGTGATTCAGAGGCTCTTTGAGCCACTATATCTATGTGCACATCTTGGTCCCTACCCCAGCAATTTTTTAGTGGGTCTCATCTTGTTGACAGCACTGTGCCCTGTGACCTGCTGGCTACCTGCCATGTGGACCTCTGGGCATGGACACCACTTGCCTGGATTTTCCATTGGTTAGTTGATGCATCCATCCATTTATTCAATCAATAATTATAGAGTATCTGCTAATGCCACCTACTTCCTGTGCCCTAGAGGCACGGTGGGAAACAAGGGGACCTAACTCCTCCTCTCAGACATGCTGGGCTAGGACAGCCACTTAAGGCCCAACACAAGGCAAGCATAGTGTTCTCAATTCCTTCGCATGCAGACGTGGGTAAGGAAACAAAGACATGTGGGCATGACAGCCTTCAGCCACAGTTGAAGGAAGCTGCTGTCACTGGGAGCTCAAGAGGAAGCTGGGTCTCCTGGGACTTGTGCCTACAGCCACCTCTATGTCCCTGGCCTGACACTGATCACACTACAGGGCTACCCTTGTTAAATATTTGGTCTACCCCTGCCTCTGTAGGTGGGGATGATGGTCTACCCCTGCCTCTGTAGGTGGGGATGACCTCAGTAGGTGGGGATGATGTCTGTATCATTTAGTCTATCTAGATCACAGACGGCCACTCTGCCGATCTCTCCCGATGGGGGACGACTACTGCACTCTCTGTCCCCCTTTGGTGTGTTCTCTCCCCTGGTTGGGTACCCTCGTTTCACCCACTTTGGGACATAGAAAGATGCAGATATTTGCACCCTGGTCTGGGTCCAGCTTACCAGGCTCCCACAACTAATTTTCTGAACCCAGGTCCAGGAGATCTTTGTCTGTGCGATTAGACCAAACAGCTCAGCTATGCCAGCTCACAGTCCCTGGGCTGTCTGTGCACAGGCTCTTCCAGTGCTGGGCTCCTCCATTTAGTTCTCTGCTACCCACACCCTTAGCCACTTCCACAGTCTTTGCAGCATCTGTCCATAACCATATCCGGGTCTGTGGCAGATGTAGTCACAGCTACCCCTGAAAGAGACACCACTATGGTGCCAGGCCCAGAAAGCTGGTCCAGAAGCAAGTGAGGCTGTGAGGCTGGTCCATGCCCAAGGAGGAGATCCTCAGCAGGGTGCCCAAGATTTACAATAATACTATTCAATTTTTAAAAGACAGAGGATGAAACTTTCTTGGTAACACATTTGGAGTGTGCCAGAGGCATGGAAAACCCAAAGGCCCTTAAAAAGTCATGCAAGATCTAGGTGAAAGGTTATATCAGAGCCAATACCAATTCTTGTAACAATGGACTCTGGAGAAGGCATTTTATAAGCAAGATGCCCAATAACAAAAATGGTAGCTCAGGGTGCCTGGGTCGCTCAGTCAGCTAAGCATCCAACTCTTGATTTCAGCTCCAGGTCATGATCTTGTGAGATCGAGCCCCAAAACATCAGGCTCCATGCTCGATAGTCCAAAAAATAAAAGTCCAAAAAATAAAGAGCGAAGCATAACAAGGTTTCGCCGTCTTGGGAATGGAACCAGGAATGTATGCATGTGTGCATAAACATATAAATAACTATAAATACATATACCAATTAAATACATATAATAATCAGCGGGGAGTCTACTGAGATTCTTTCTCTGTGCCCATCCCCTTCCCCCAACTGGCCCCGTGCTCTGTCTCTAAAATAAATTTTAAAATCCTGGAAAAAATGATGGCAAAAGCCAGCCACTTAACTCCTAATTTCCATATGTTAGCTCACTGGCTTCTCAACGAATCTACAATATCACTACTATTATTGTCCTGCCTATTTTCCTGATGAGAAGACTGAGGCACACGTGATCAGTAGGAAGAACCCCATACTTCCCAGAGCTGCCATTATTTGGAATAAGAAAGGCATCTAGAAAACAGAAATATCAGAATTCTGCAACGAAATTAAGAAGGCTGTGGTCTCCAGGCCCCAGCAGGATGTTGGATGAGGACATACCGGAGGGTTCGGGAATGAGGTGTGACCATTGCTGAAATGCATCTGCTTTCTGCTGTGCTGTGTTCCCTACCTGCCTCTCAGAGAGAGGCCCTGCAGCCCATCTCAGCAGCAGGCTCAACCTTGGCTGCACGGTTAGAATCACCAGGGGAGATTTTCAAAATGACGATGCCCAGACCTACGGAATCAGAATTTCTGGGGGTGGAGCGGGCGTCAGCATCGGTTAAAGCCCCCCCACTGATTTAAGGCAACACTTGATCCCCTCCGTGGAAAGCTTTATGGCCCAAGTGAAGGTGAGTGTGGCCGTTGAAATCCTGATCAGCAAATGTGAGTAGCTAATCACAAGTCACCTCTTGTGGAGTGCGGGCCACCTGGGAGGAAGGCCCGGACCACGCACCAATAAGGAATGTGTGGTGGCAACCGGGTCACAGAACAGCTGCCCCCTGGCCTGTCAAGCATGATGGAATTTAAGCACGGCCTGAAAACCTCAAAGGCAAGGTGTTTGATCCACAGAGAGGTGAAGCAATTTCAAAGACCACAGATGCTGCTGACGAGGTAAATGCTTCTGTGGGCAGAACAAAAACCCTGCAAACAAAGCACAGCGACTGGGCAGGCTGCTTGCTGGTGCCTGGTGCAAACAGTGAATATTCTTTTCATGGCTGCATCATCATCTCATGGAACAGCCCCTTGGCCACAGCACACACGCCTGAAGTCTGATGTCAGAGCAGAAAGTAAAAATGTTTTGAAGCAGGAATTCCTGAGTTTGAAATCTTTCTTGACACACACTAGCTCTAACTACCTCCTCTGAGACTTTGCTTCTTTATCTATAAAAAGGGATCGTTAATTCATTTAACAATGATCTTTGGAGCATCTGCCACATTCCGGGCATTGCTTTAGATGCAAAGGATAGAGGAAGAAACAACACAGATAAAAAACCTTATTTTCTTGGAATTTATATGGCTTTGGAGACAATAACAAATAAGTAAAATATATAGCCTGTCAGAATGTGATAGGTGCTAGGAGGTCATAGGAAGCAAAGGAAGGAAACAAGGATTCTGAGGCATGAGGAATACAAACTTATAGGATGATCTTCTCCCTGAGAAGATGACATCTGAGCAAGAACCTGCATGAGAGAAGGGAGCAAGGCCGGTGGAAATCTGAGAGAAAAGTGATTAAAGCAAAGGGAGCAGCAGGTGCAAAGGCCCTGTGACAGGAATGTGCCCGGTGTGCTGTGCTTAGGAATGACAGTATCTCCCATCCCATCAGGGGAGTGTGTGTGTGTACGTGTGTGTGCATGTATGTATCATGTACATATAACTTGGGGGAAAGTGTGGAAATAACTTAGGAATCCTCCAACAGAGTTGAATAACTTGAGAACCATCCTTCCCAAAGGAGAGGCTGTCACCGATTTTGAATGGCAAAAATGAGCTGTACATGGCTCAGTCGGTGGCCTTTGTGAGCTAATCTGGGCCCAGACATGAGCCAAAGACCCCCCACCATGTGAATGAAAGGGGTCACTGTTTGGTAAAATGATGAGGTCAAAACTTCCAGCCAAGAAAAATGTTCTTTTCTCGAATGAGTCTGTGCTAGGTTGCCTCTGAGGAAAAAAGTACTGCTCCTGAGAGAGGTGTACTTGCTTCTCAGATGAGCATATGAGGAAATCAGTCCTAGTCCCTTATATGTGGGGGTGAGGGTGAGGGTGAGGGGAGTGGTGGGGATAGAAGATTGTGACACCAACCCATAGGCACCCTGACCCCTTCCTCCCAAGGACAGCAGAATCACCATTATCAAGCAGAAAACAGCCTAAAGGACTCTGGTTTATAAAACCTAAAGGATCTGAGGGAAGAACCTCATCATCTTGTGAGGAACAAAGGACTAGGAAAATTCCAGTGGATGTGAGAGGGCACCAGGGAGAACCAAAACGGGGGGCAGAAGCTGGGCAGGCTGCTTCTCTGAGGTTCTCCTCTTGTACGCGTGGGGAACTGTCGCAGTAAGTTACAAACTCCCTGGAACATGCTCTTCTGAAACATAACTGGCCCTTCCCATGTCCCCATCATGATCATCCTGGCAAAGCCTGATGAGCCATGAGGTAGCAGAGAGGAGATATAACTGCTCCCAACTGTCTTGGGGCCCATATGAGGGCAGGAGGGCTGGAAAGGCCCGCCCCCTGCTTTGTCAGTATTAGTGAGCTAAGCTCCAGTAACAAGCAATCCCAGATCCCAGTGGCTTAACACGGCCTGACATGCGGCAGGTGCCTCTCCTGGGTGCCTCCACCTGCAAGCGGTGTCGAGGATTGAGTTCTTTTCAACATGGGCTCCACCCAACTGGAGATCTTTGCTTCCAGCTAGGTGGAGGGGGGAAGAGAGAAAGTTCGCGCAAATGCACATACACAGAATTTTAAGGCCAGGACTGGAAGTGGTATATATCTGCCTAGATCCTATAAGTTACCACCCAGTCTGAGCATTGTCTGTGCCCTACCTCATTGGTGACTACCGGGCAAAAGCACTGCTAGTGAAAGCCTGACGAAGAGGGACCTGCAGTCAACATGGGCAGGAAAAAATCCCAGATTGGTTCGCACTGCTCCAAATGTGCATAATGAAGTAATGAATTCCAGGCCCAAAGTCATGGTGAAGGCGCATGTTAACACACCAGAGGTCCACCCCGGTTTTATTTTGTCTAGAGTTTCAAAGGCTGTGTGGGAGCTTTGGCTCAAGTGCTGAGGTAAGATCATCCAAAAAATAGCCTTCAGACCTGATATTCCATTAGCTCTTGGTCCAGAAAGCAATATAGTATAGCCCAACCGTGGGAGCAGCAAAAGGGGTTATATCCTAGAGCAGAAAGGTAGCATTCAATTGATTCCACACTTATGGCAGTAAATATTCAACGTCCCCAGAAAGTCAAGAATGTAGGTAGGCCTTTTGATATTAAAGCCATCTACCTCTGTCTGATTCCTGCTTAGCCCAATCTAGCTCATCGTCACCATAGAAACTGATGCCTTAGACATCTGATGGGAGCCTCTTGTTCTAGAGAGACCCTGCTCTGGCGACTAGCTCCTCCTGCCACCCCCAAGCCAAGACATCCTCCTGCCTGAGCACACTGTAGCCACCAGATTCTGGCTATAACTAATAGAAACAACCCCATCGTGCTTGATCATAGTTGGGTCTCTGAGAGCTCTGGGGCCATACAAGCTGTGTCTTGGGACCATCTCTCAGAAGAGAGAATGAGGGGAGAATGCATTTGCTGGCTTCTGTCTCCAATTGGCCAACAATCCATCTTGTGAGGCACTAACTCCCTTGCACTTCCATGTTCTCCTTGTGGGGTGCAGAGTGGTGTTTTATGCTGGTTATACTGGCATCAACAGAGAAGTCTCAGCATGGGAGGCAAGTGGCATATGCACATGTCTGAGACGTGAAACTATCGGGATGTACCTGCAGAAAATCAGCCAAAGCCCACACAGGATTGGCCATGGCAATAGCAGGTGCAACAGTAGAAAGGCAACCCTTAAAGGTGTTGCATAAGGGGTTTTGATCCACAGGAACTCAATCAGTGGCATCTATTGTGGTTACTATTATTACGAGCTGGCTGGGCACAGGCACCAATTCTTGAACGTGGGCCTCTTCCCTGGAGTCTGGTGCTCTGAAATTTGATCTTGGGCCAGATACAAGCTGTCTCCTACAGACTTGGGCTGACTCACACCCCAACTCTAATTGGAAGCCCAGGGAACACTAAGGGAGCTGGGACTCCTGACCGTTGCTGTACTGAACCCCCTCCAGAGACCGAGGGAGATTTCCAGTAAGATGAGCTTTGCCCTGCTACTCTGACAAGCTGTGTCAGACTTCCAGGAATTGTACTTTGTGTAACTTAGTCTGAAGCAGCATGGTTAAGAAATGCAATTAGCTGCTAAAAGCATGGATCGCCAGCGAGATGGCCCAGTCCCTGGGAGGCCATCAGTCAAGAAGTCGACAACAGCACCCTCAGCCCACAGTGCTTATGGCTCTACTTCTTGATAGAGTTGGCTCACTTGCCCCCACTGTGGGCACAGCATGAAAATTTAACTCTAAAGAGATGGGTTTAAAATGGTGAGTGAGGGTATTATTGTCCACCCTGATAGGACTCCATATAATTTTGCTTTTTAGGGTCACTGGTGATTAAACACTAGGGGAGAAAGGATAGGGTAGGAGTGAAGAGTGATATGATAAGCATGCTGTACTGCCAGGTTCAGAGAGTTGGAAAATTACCACCATACACCTGTGCCCTCAAGTCCTTGAGGCAAACGTGATGGGAATGACCCATTGGGTGGCATGGTAATAGGGTGTGGGCATCATTCAGACACTTAGGTTCGGGCTCTGCTGCCAGAGGGCAAGCATTGAAGCGCATCACCCACTGCACACAGAAATGTGCCTGCTGATGAGCAATTGTCCTGCCTGGCTTGAGTGGGGCCAAATATATACTATCAGTGGCAGCTGGGAGTGCAGTGGTTAGAGGTCTGGCTTGGGAATCTTTTTTTTTTTTTTTTAAGATTTTATTTTATTTATTTATTTATTTAAGACACACACACACAGAGAGAGAGAGAGAGAGGCAGAGACACAGGCAGAGGGAGAAGTAGGCTTCCTGCAGGGAGCTTGATGCAGAACACATCCTAGGACCCTGGGATCACGACCTGAGCCAAAGGCAGACTCACACCCTTGAGCCACCTGGGTGCCCCAGAATCTATATTTAAATCCTGGCTGAGCCTTTACCAGATAATGTGTTTAACCTCATTGTGCCCTAACTTTATCATATGTAAAACGGAAGAAATGATTATAGATCTCTCATAGCATAGTTATAAGGTTTAAGTGAGATAATACATAAAAAGTGCATGAAAGCATGGTTAGCATATAAAAGGCCCTCAAAAAATAGCTATTAATATTGCTGACATTTATTGAGTTGGCTTATGGATATAACCCTGACCCAGACAGTATGTTAGGAATAAGTCTTCACCTTTATCGTACAATTTCTATAATATTAATATCCCACCAAGGAAACTAAGATGTAGGGAGTGACATCCGCAAAGGTACCCAGCTGATTTCTTCAAGAAGTTTCTTGAACGAATATTTTTAACTTGTCCGGATTCCTGCTAACCCGTGTAACATCAGCATGATGATACCTACTGTCAAGATCTGTTCCCCACTTTGTCCTTCTCTAAAGGGTTAGCAAACTATAGTCCTTGGGCTAGATCTGGTGGGGGTTTTTACACTTTTGTTTTTTAAGACTTTATTTATTTATTCATGGGAGACACACAGAGAGAGGCAGAGACATAGGCAGAGGGAGAAGCAGGCTCCCTGTGGGGAGCCCGATTTGAGATTCGATCCCAGGACCCCAGGATCACAATCTAAGCCAAAAGCAGATGCTCAGCCACTGAGCCACCCAGGTGTCCCCTATACTGGTTTTTTTAGTAAAGTTTTATTGGAACACAGCCATGCCCATGTATCTCCACATTGCCTATGGCTGCTTTCATGCTACAATGGCGGAGTTGAGTCATTGCAGGAGACCATATGGTCCACAAAGCTAAAAATATTTGCTAGCTGGCCTTTGTAGAAAATGTTTGCCAACCCCTGAATAAGACCACGAGCTCCTTGAAGTAGGATTCATGTCTTCCATCTGTGACCCCCTCATCTTGGTACATGATGGGGGCTCCCTAATTACATGTTGAATGGGGGAAGGAATGAATATGTGGCACACACAAGCTGAGGTGTCAGGATCTGAGCCCCACCTGGATCCTGGGAAGGCCCACAGCTCCGTGATGCTGCCACCTGCACCGTGGTCCCCTCAGGTGACCCTGAGCCAGTGCCGGTAGCATGTGTCACCCCAGCACCAGTCACAGCCCCTGTCACGAGAGGCTCAGCATCTTCTTAGAAGAAAAGCCCTCTTAAACCCTCACTTGCGAAATGGAAAAGATGCCTCTGGGGGTGCTTTGGAGCGCCGTACCCTTTTCTTTTTGCCCACTAGCTCCTGCCTCTGGCTTTGGTGCTATGCCTATTCTGAGAACCTTCGTGAATTGGTCAGAATTTGCCTTCCTGCCTGAGGCAGGCTATCCCACAGTGACCACTCCAGCCTCTTGTTGGAAAGCAATACCAAAAAAAAAAAAAAAAAAAAAAACCCAACCAATCAAAAAAACAAAAACCAAAAAACAAAAAAACCACCCAAAACCCAATACCTCACACCCACCATTTATTGAGCTCCTGTTCCTCCGGGCACCATGCCATGGACTTCATACAGTCAACACCAGTTCTTAGAAAAGTCTTGAGAGGCGAACTGGGCTTTATCATCCCCATGTAAAGATCAGGAAACTGAGCCCCCTGAGCAGGGGTAAAGCCACCTGCCCAAGGTCACATAACCAGCAAGTGCTGCAGGCAAAATGCAAACCCACCACTTTCTCTTTCCTCGTGTCCCTGATCTGCTTCCCCAGGGACCAGCACCCAGCAGCTGGACCAGTGTTGAAAGTGCATTCCGTGCCCCAGGATCTTGCATTCACCTGACCCAGCCCTGTTCACGACACGGTGAGGTGTCATTTATGAGTGATGCACTCACTGTTCTTGCCCTGCACCAGGTTCGAGGCTGGATACTGGCCACACAGAGGCAGAGAGCCGGCTTTATCACTCAAGGACCTCACCGGTTCAGTAATGGAGAACTGAGCAACTAGCACCACTGGGAAGCCCCTGAAGGGGGAGTGGGGGGTGAGGAGGGGCTCTCGGTGGGCGTGGCCCGCGGTGGGCGTGGCTGGGAGGCCCCGCCCCCTGCTATCTGGGATCTCTCTTCCACGTGTTGAGGTTCCTTATAAGAATCCCCTAGAACAGTTCCTTGGCTAGGTTTGAAACTTTCGGCTCTAAGGAACAAACAAAGCATGAGGAGCAAAGTGCTGATGCCATCACCGTCTGAAAAAGAGGCTTCTTCCAAAAATCACATTCTCTCAGAAGTTCACAGAGACCAACTCCTAAATACATTCCTGGAGCGTTTTTCATCTGGGAGGACAATTAACCTTTGCAATTAGCTTCATCAACAGGAACTTAATATCAAATATTTGGTCGCTTGGCAACAAGGAAGCAGCCGCCAGTGGGACTGCAGTGTCTTTGTTGCCCGAGTCTCATGGGGCTGAGGAAACGCTGAGCTGGATTTCCAGACTCCGCAAACCTCTTTGCCCGATAGTCCTGACCACGCGAGGCCCTGCTGCCTGCGACCTACAGGGCTGGGGAGCCTGAGTGGGAACCCAGCCTGTCAACGGTGATGGAGGGAGGAGAAGGCTCCAGACCCCGGTGTGCTCATCACCCTCAGAGGAGTCTCCAAGAACACCCGGCAGGGGCAGGGTGGCCGCCTTCCAACGTCAGAGCCGTGCGGCCTGGGCGAGCTGGGGCCTGCTCAACACCTGCTGCCCTGTCACTTGTCGCCTTTCTGATTTTCATGGGGCCCTCCTTATCCCCATGCCAAGTGCAGAGGCTAAGGCTCCTGTTAGCCCCAGTGTGCCCCAGGAGGTGGGGCGGGCTGTGGTCCACCATCGCCCGCTCTTCTGCATCCCCACCATGGCCTGCCATGTTGTACTCCTTTACTGGGCCTGAGCTTCACCCTCCTACCAGATGAATCTCTCTGCTCCCCCATCCCCAGCTTGCTGTGTCTGCACCTTCCTCCCCAAATACACCAACTCCGAAGTCAGTGTAGGCTCCTGAGGCATTTGCTTGGACCCCTCTGTCCTCCCATGTCACTCACCACGTTTCCCAGAGAGAAGAGGGCTCCTTCTTCCTGAGCCTCGGCTTCCGAACCAAAATGTGGCAACATTCCGTGGTGAAGAAAGCAAGAGCTTTCCAGCTGGCAAACCTGGGTTCAGGTTCCGAGTCTGATAGCTGCCAGCTGTGTCACCTGAGGGGCATCACCTCTCATCTGGAAAGGGGAGACGGCAACATGGACCTCAAAAGGTTGCTGCGAGGACCACGAGAGAAGCCTGGCTTGCAGTAGGCGCTCCAGAAACAAAAACACAACACAACAACACAAACACCACCGCCAGGCTGCTTAATTCCTCCGTCCTCCCCGGTTCCTATGGGGAGTTCGAAGATTTCTGTCTCTACCTCATTTTCCTCAGAAGGGCTTCCCACTATGGAGTGAACCAGAGACGTGTTGCATCAGGTGACTGTGGGAGGCCGAGGCCGCTCCGTGCGTGTCCCTACAAACCCAGACAAGTACCTTGAAGAAAACCTCCTCCTTTTCCACCGAAATAAAAGTAATTCAAGGCAGGCTGATCTGGTTTGCGGCCTGTCCTCACCACGCGACAGCTGTGTGACCTGGACAGACACTTCCCTTCTCTCGGCTTTCATGTCATCCTCAACTGTAACACATGGAGGACACGACACCTCCTCAGTAGGGCTCTGTGAGAACTAAACCCAAAAACTGATGGGAAGGGGCCCAGCCCAGGGCCCAGACTGAGGCTCCCAGGCACTATCCTTGTGTCTCAATCCACTTGACAAACACGGCCCTTATCAGCTCCTGTTGTGAACGTCCTTTGAAATCCTTATCGGTTTATTTTTCACCAAATTAGGCATATCTGCGCTGTTTGAGCACCAGCTTTAAGAAACAGCATACCTGCTTCTATTTTCAAAGAAATACACAAAAAAGGAATTGCAGCCCCATATCCTTTGGCTCTCTGAAAGTGCTGCATGTGCATGACGTGGCAGCTTGAGTTTTAGAAATACTCTTTGGAGCTACCAGACTGCCTGCCATCCCCAGAGCTCCCGCGTGGTAATCTCCTCAATCTGCCCAGCCATCAGCTTGCCTTGTTTGAAACATTTTGCTGGCCACCCGGGATATGCAAGAGGCTGCAAAACAAACCTCATCAAATTAAACAGAGTTATCTTATGACCCAGCAACCCCGTCCCTAGATATATACCCAAGAGAATTGAAAATATGTCCACCTAAAAACTTGTTCATGCATGTTCATAGCAGCATTATGCACAATGGCCAAAAAAGCAAACAAACAAAAACAAAAAACCAAGCCCAAATGTCCATTAATTAATTAATCAAGAAATGAAACAAAATGTGCCATATCCATAGTATTCGTATCCTATTACTCCTATAACAAACTACCACAAATTACCAAAATAATATAAATTTATTCTCTTACAGTTCTGGAGGCTGAAAGCCCTTAATTGGTTCACTGGCTAGGGGCAGAGCTTGTTCCTTCGGGAAGCTCTCAAGGGGAAATCTCTTTCCCTTTCCTTTCAGTTTCTAGTGGTCTCAGGTATTCCTTGACTTGTACCCCCTCCCCCCGCCCCCGTGTCTGCAAAGTGCAACACTGGGATCTCTGCTTTTATCCTTATCATTATCATGATCCAGGATAATCTTCCCATCTCAAATCTTTAGTAGTTAATCACATCTGCAAAGTCCCTTTTGCCTTATAAGGTCACATCCTGGGAATGGGCCATGGATGTCTTTGGGAGTCATTATGCAGCTTCCTATACAACAGAAGATTATCCAGCCACAGAAAGGGACGATGTACTGATCTGTGCTACAACTTGGAGGAAACCTGAAACATCACACTAAATGAAAGAAGTGACAAAGGGGTGCCTGGCTGGGTGGCTCAGTCGGTCAAGTGTCTGACTCTTGACTTCAGCTCCTGTCATGATTTGACATGGGTCATGAGATGGAACCCTGCGGGGGGGCTCCATGCTCAGCCAGCAGGGAGTCTGCACTCCCTCTCACTCTGCCCCTCTCCCTCTTCCCACTCATGTTCGTGCCCATGCACGTGCTCTTGCACTGTCTCTCTAAAATAAATTAAAAAATAAAAATATTTTTTAAAAAGAAGTGACACAAAAGGTCCCCAAATGTCTGGTTCCATTTATATGAGATGTCCAGCATAAGCAAACCCATAGAGACAAAAAGTAGATTAATGATTGCCAGGGGCTGGAGGGAGGGCCGATGGGAAGTGACTGCTAATGGGTATGGGGTTTCTTTTTGGGGGTGATAAAAATGTTCTGGAATCAGATAATGGGCTGGTGATGGTGGCACAACTTTATGAATATACTAAAAACCACTAAACTGTACACTTTAAAAGGATGAGTTTATGACATGTGAATTATATCTCAATAAAAATAAGTACATTAGAAGAAACTTCATCACGCATCGACATTACCTATAAATGATAGAAGTGAAAATATTCTTTTTAAATCAAATTGTGATCTGAATGAATTTTATTTAAATAAAGTGCTTTCCACCAAAGTGCTCTGTGAAACTGGACGCTCCTGGGAGACAGTCTAGCGTGGTAGTTGACGGGAGACCTGGGAATCAGGTTGCCCAAGGTCAAGCCCTGGTTCTGCCCCTTCCTAGCTGTGTCACTGTTCCTTGCCCCAGCCTCAGTTTTATCACCCACAAAGTAAGGATAATACGAGTCCTTGCCCTCACACTTGTGAGGATTCAATGAAATAATCCATGTAATGCTCAGCCCATAGTAAGGGCTCAACACATGCAAGCTACTACATTTGTCACCCGCATCTCTGCTCTGCCCCCCAGTGGGGAGAAGGAGTGGGATTCTGAGCGACCTAAGGGGACCCAAGCGTCCTCTTTGAGTCTCAGATTGGCTGTGGGAATTAGAAGGCATCAGGAAGCTTCAAAGGGTAAAAAAGAAATTAGCTGGTTTGAGGAAGCTTGGTATTCATGTATGCATTTATTCATTTCCTCCCTCATTCCTTCCATTTCTTTCATTTAGCAGACATTGACGGAGAGGCACTGTATGCATGTCTGGCACAGTGGTGCTGCTGGAGATAGGCTCCTGTAGAACACACTATCCTTGGGGAAGGCAGATAAAAATCAGTGCAATAAGATGTACCAGGCACTGTGCTGGAAGTTTCTACAGACCCCAGGGTGGGCAAGTGCAACGGGTGAGCGGATGAGAAGACACAACAGACAGAGTGGTTAATTCTAAGATGGTGAGGAGGGGCAAGGAAAGGCTTCATAGAGGAAGTCTAGATACACCCCTGTATTCTCGAGTGTGTGTGCACACATGTGCCCGTGCATGGGAGGGGCAGTAGGTGACAGGATAGAAGACTAGAAGATAGGAAAGACTGCATAAGCAAAGAGGGTGGGCAAAGACCCAGAGATAGGATGCTGCCCAGATTTTTCAACAAGTGCTGGTAGTTCTGGCAGGTAGTGGCTCGGCTAAAAGTTGAAAGAAAGGCAACCAAAATACCTTAAGCAGGGAGACAGTGAGCTGATTGGATTGGCTTTTATGAAAGTCTCTCTAGGGGTGCCTGGGTGGCTTAGTCGGTTGTGTCTGACTCTGGATTTCAGCTCAGGTCATGATCTCAGGGTCATAGGATCAAGCCCTGTTTTGGGCTCCACAGTGGGCATGGAGCCTGCCTAAGATTCTCTCTCCCTCTCCCTCTCCCTCTCCCTCTGCCCATCCACACTGCCCCCTCCCTCAAAAAAAAGGGGAGAAGAAGAGGAAGAAAAAGAAGAAGGTCTCTCTGGCTGTGGTGTGGTAGAGAAAAACCACGGTGGTGAGAGAAGAGGCTGGAAGCCATGGTTGGGAGACTTGTGGTGCTGATCAAGCTTTGGGTACTGGGGACCTGCACCCAGGCAGGGGTGAAGGAGAGGGAGAGTCCATTCCTGTCCCCACCAGACACCAGCATCCATCTCTGTGTACAGGTAGGCAGGCAAACACCCCGTCCCCCGAAGGCACTGGTACTCTACAATCACACAGGGGATCTATGGGAGGTGTGATGATTAATTTCATGTGTCAGCCTGGCTGGGCTACATCATCCAGTGGTTTAATCAAACCCCAGTCTAGGTGTGGCTGTGAAGGTATTTTGTAGATGGAGGGTTGACATCTACCATCAGCTGACTTGAAGTAAAGGCAATTACCCTCCGGAACGTGGGTGGACCTCATTCAATCAGCTGAAGACCTCACAAGCAAAAGCAGGCTTCCTGGAGAAGAAATTGGGTTCTGTTTCTCTGGAGAAAACCCACTGATACAGAGGTGGTTACCCACTGCTTAGCAAGGCTCTAGAAACCAGAGCTTCTCTGTAGTCCTGCCTTGAAGTTGGTGTTGGCTTGCGCTGGTCCCAGGTGAGAAATGACTGTTATTCACAGACCCCCAGTTGGGAGGCCCATGAGGCACAGGCCGCCCATCTCCTGGGCACCATCCCCTCACCCCCGCCGCCATTCCCTGTGGCTCGGCCCACCCACCGACCAGCCCAGGTCAGGAGGAGGTCCAACTCCACAGCAGCAGCCTGGCACCAGCACCTACCTCTCCTCTGGCCAGTCCTCCCCTGTCCCTTGTACCCTAGCTCCAAGGATGGAGTCTCTATCTCGGTCCCCAGGTTGGAGGTCCTGCTTCAGTCTCTGTCTAATGCTTTAGAGGTTCTAGAACTTGAGGTAAGTTTTGCCCCGCCCTTAGCCTCCCTTTTGCCAGACCCTAAGAGTCATGTCCCTGGCTGCCAGGGTCTGTGACTGGGGCCCGGCTACCTTCTCATAGGCACCGCTAACTCTGGGCTCCCCACTCAATGTCCACTGCCTACCCCATCACCAATCACTTGACCATCTGTGAGTCCATCTGGTCTTGGGCCTTGGCCACCCGTGGGTTGGTACGATTGTGCCCTGGGCTGGGCCCTCAAGGACATAGCAGCTTCCAGCCCCAGCTGACATGGGTACAGGCAGCACAGAGGCCATCTGCTGGGTGTCCAGGGAGCCTCCACACATCTGGCTGGGGGTCAGGAAGCCTCAGCTGGGGAGCGGCATGGGCCCCTCCTGGCCTCTGCCTTCGAGTCATGGAATGGTCCTGCCACCCCGGCTCCCTGTTCAGCCTTCTCTGCAGGCCCGGAGGCAGCCTGTATGTCAGGAGGGGGTCCAGGTCAGAGGGGGGAGCAGCTCCCCAGCAGCTGCAGGGAGAGGCTGGGGGCCGGAGAGGGGGGTGCTGCTGTGGCCACCCAGTGCTCTCCACAGTGTGGCATTTCAGGGCCAAAGGAAGTCTCCACCCCAGATGCTTCTGGCTGACTGTAGAGACACGGGCAAAATCAGACAGACCATCGGGACGTCCTTGGTCAATAATGAACATGAAACGGACTCCGAAGCTGTTTCTCAATGCCCAGCGTCTCACCCCCCACATCCCCCCAGGTTCTGATTAATTGATCTGAAGCACAGTCTGGGCATAAGTATTTTTTAAAGCTCTTCAGGTGATTATAATGTATGGTCGGGGCTGAGAACTTCTGCTCTAGAGCTCTGCTATTCCAAGTGTGGTCCACGGGCCAGCACAGCTGACATCACCGGGGAGCTTGTTAGCAATGCAGACTCTTGGGCTCCACCTACCGAATCCCAGTCTGCTTTTTAAGATCCCCGGGGGATTCAGAGGCACATTACACTGTGGCAAACGAAGCCAGCCTTTACCCAAGGAGGGCTGCTTCAGGCCACTATTGGCTGCCACTCAGTGACAGTTGTGGCTCTGAGTCCTACTAAGCAGAGCCCGGAGCCGGGAGTCCTAATGACCAAATGTCTAGTGCACTGTACCCCTGGTCTTAGGCCCACCCACCAGCGTTGGTCAGGCTGCAGATCCACTAGCTCACAAATAATTATTCTTCAGAAGAGAACCACTCACAGCATCCAAACGCATGCATTTCTTTCTTTTTTTTTTTTTAAGATTATATTTATTCACGAAAGACACAGAGAGAGGCAGAGACATAGGCAGAGAGTGGGATGTGGGACGCGATTGCGGAACCCCAGGATCACGTCCTGGGCTGAAGGCAGGTGCTCAACCACCGAGCCACCTAGGCGTCCCCAAGCACATGCATTTCTAAAGTTGTTTCCCTACACAGGCTTTGTCAGGTTGGCCTTGGACTAGTCACCTACCCTTCACTGGACACTTACTAAATGACAGGTACTTTACAAATACTAATGAGTTGTATCATCCCATGACCCCTAATGAGTTTTATTAGCCTCATTTTACACATGCAGATGCTGGGGCTTGATTAAAGCTAAGAGCCTGGCAGCCCGGGTGGCTCAGTGGTTTAGCGCCTGCCTTCAGCCCCGGGTGTGATCCTGGAGACCTGGGATCGAGTCCCACATCGGGCTTCCTGCATGGAGCCTGCTTCTCCCACTGCCTGTGTCTCTGCCACTCTTTCTCTCTGTGTCTCTTATGAATAAATAAATAAAATCTTTTAAAAAAAAAAAAAAAAGCTAAGAGCCCAGTCTCCTACAGTTGGTAGGTGGCAGAGCTGTGAGGGGCACACCAGGTTTCTGATTCCCAAACTCGGGACCTGTTCACAGCGCTGTCCGTATTGTACTCGCTCCATCAATAAAAACACGATGGAACTTCAAACACTAGACTCAGAAATTCTGATCGATGGTCTCAGAAAAAAAAAAAAAAGAATTGCAATATACATTGCAATTCTCTGAGACCAGTAACCAGGGGGTGGAAAGATTTTATATAAGCAAAAAGTGCCTTTGGGAATATGAGCCCGATGCATTCATGTAATGATTATTCCTCCCGCCTGGGCCCTTAACTATATTTTTATTAGGATGCTTTTACATATTCTTTAGCTTCTTTAAAATGCTAAACTGACTCTGAGTCCCCAAATGTGCCAAAAATCTAGGCAATACATTTATAGGAAGTGAAAGCCCCCCACGGAAGAACTCCCAGAGGCCTGAATTAGTGGTTTGTATTGTATTCCTCCCATTAGGTTTCTTAGCATCCCTACGTGCCCTCAAGGGACGTTTCTCGACCTTTCTGTGCCCACAGCAAGACTGGCCCTCGTGACAACTGGCATTCTAAGGAGGTGAGAATCCACATTTCTCCTAGGAATTCTATGGACATAAAATTCAAACCAAACTAAATTTATGAAGGGAATTCAGGCTTGGAGGCTCATCCAGTGGCCTGAATAGTTACGATCACACGCCGCTCTGAGATCTGCGCCCGGCTCCTCTGTTAAGGTTGCCTGGGGTGCAGGCTCTGGAGAATCCCATGGCTCTACCTGTGGCCAGGGTCAGAGGTCAACCAGTGATGGGGATGGGGTCCATGTCTGAGATTTGAACTCAGTAAATGACTGAATCTCCAGCTAGAGACAGAATCTATGTATGAGAAAAGGTTTAGTAAATTATTTTCTCCAAACTCAGTGATTTGCAGGGTCGCAAGGTCTCCCGTTATTGGTTTCTTGTTATGATGTCTGTAATTTACTTCCAAATACTTCAGCATAGAGAGGAACTCAATTTTCCAAGCTGTTGCCCTAATTGAGTGTCCACAGACCAGGGTTCATCAGCTAACACGCACACTCAAGAGGAAGCCCATACGTCAGAAGCGACCAGTACGAGCACTTCTCTTTGTATTTCGAGCAGCAGCCGAGACTCGGACCACTAGCATATTGCATGTCACAAATGAGTTTTATTGGAGAAAATAGTAGCCTATTGACCAGCAACGTGAATATCAGAAATAAGTTCGCACTGGTGGAATGAAAGGGGTTCAGGTATGTGGTCTGGCTAAAAACAGTGTGGCCACAGTCCCCACCTTGGCATGACAAGGACAGGAGGATCCAGGGAGGCCTGTGCCCTGCAGCCCCAAGGCGTGGTTCTCCATCTGCCCATTGGTTTAGGAGGCTTTCTTGCTCTCTGATGGTGACCACAAGCAGAGAATCCCATGTCTGGGCTTTTGTTGTGTCTGTGTTGTCCTTTCCGGCAAGGTGAGGTTGGATGTGAGAGGATGGAGAGCTGGGACTTCACTCGAGCTCGCAGAACAGGTTGTGGGAACTGTTTTCCTGCCTGCTTGGCAAGTGGACATATGTCCACCTGTGGGTGGAACTGGGCCTGAAGCCCGTTTTGGTACAGCACGGGAGGGAAACTGGGGGGCTGCTAGCTCTCCCCACCTTAGGCTTCTTTGGCGGCTTCTTAAGATTGCTTATGACCTACTCCCCGCTTCGTGGGTCTTTCCGCAGGAGCCAAAACCTTGGGGTATCTTTGTCCTTCGTCAAATTCATCATCCATGCATCTAATTTGTTTTTAATTTTTTTTCTCCTTGGGAGTGAGAGCTGGATCAGCCACAGACAGATTTCAGAATAGCTCCTAGCGAGGGGTAATCTGATGAGAAGTGGTTATGCTCTCATTGGCCAAGCAATTTATTGCCAACCAAATTCTTGTTGCCAGATGAATAAAGTCGGTGTTAATTCTACCCTTTCAGGGCCCTAAAGGATTTCTCAGAGCCGCGGGTAAGAATCAAAGAGCGTTAAAGACAAACGCTGGATACAGAGTCTGCCCCACAGAGCCCATGGTGAAGGGGGTGCAGCCTCTCAGACAACAGGCTGATCTCTGCTTGCCCACCTTGGGTCGTTCCATCCCTAGAACATTGGGAGATCAAAGCTGAGGGGGTGCTCAGAACCATCCTGCCCAACCCTCTCCTGATCAGACGAGGAGACGGCCCAGAGAAGTTTTGTGACTAACCCATGGTCCCACAGTAGAGCTAGAAGGAGGGCTGTAGCCGTTCCCAGAATGTGCCTCAATTCAATTCAATAAACATTTGTCCTGGGATCCCTGGGTGGCGCAGCGGTTTGGCGCCTGCCTTTGGCCCAGGGCGGGATCCTGGAGACTCGGGATCGAATCCCACGTCAGGCTCCCGGTGCATGGAGCCTGCTTCTCCCTCTGCCTATGTCTCTGCCTCTCTCTCTCTCTCACTGTGTGCCTATCATAAATAAATAAAATAAAATTTAAAAAAAAAAATAAACATTTGTCCTGAGAGGACTCAAGTTCCCCACACTTGGTGAGCTCACCTACATGCAAGTAAGTCTGACAAAAGGCAGAAAGTGGACACACAGTGCTGTGAGTCATGCAAGAAGCTGGGCTTTCTTGGCCTTGCAAATAGCCTGGAAGCTTCATGAGGGAGGCAGCCTCTCTGAGCTTGGCCTTGAGAGATGAGCAGGGTTTTGAAAGAAAGGAAGGGGGATACAGGGAGAGCCCTGATATCAGCAGCTGGAGACCTCTGGGCTGCACAGAGCAGGTCAGCAGTAGGAACACTCTGCTCCAGGGGAACATCCAGAGGCCCCAGCAAGCTCCCCAGATGGGACCTCACATGGGAGAAAGCCCTCGGACACCATCTCTGGGTCTGGCTGGCCTGGGGGGGGGGTTAAGCCAGGCTCACCAACTTTCCTGGGTGTCCTTCTCTTCTGCCTCTTTCATCTTCTCTCCAGCCTCAGTGTCTCCCCTAGAATCCCAAGAGTTTCTAGGGCACCAGCTGGGTTCTCCCTGGAAAAGTCAGTCTCTCAGCCTCCCACCTCCCCTCACCCCAGGAGCAAAGTAACCTCACCAACGGTGTGCCCCCAGCCCTTACCCTCCAAAGTGCTTTCTCCTCACGTTCTCATTTTCTCTTCACCGTGACCCACTAGTATCCTCCCCTCCCCCATTGTAGGTGAAAATCCAAGGGTCCCAGAAACTCACCTACACTCCAGACCCCATTCTGGTGCAGTGGCTCTCAGCACAAACCCAGAGCTGATTTCCCAGCTCTGAACCCTGCCTCACCGCTCACCAGCTCTGTGACTTGGGCAGATCACTCCACCTGTCTCTGCCTCAATTCCCTCGGCCAGAAAATGATAATAATGGCATTTATCTTGTTGTGAGGATTAAACAGGTATTAATAAGTACAAAGGCTAGCATCTGGCACATTGTAAATGTAGCAGAAGTATTAGCTATTATTAACATTAACCCTGATCCAGGATTCCAGCAGATTCCTCCCATTAGGTTTCTTAGCATCCCTACGTGCCCTCAAGGGAGTTTCTCGACCTTTCTGTGCCCACAGCAAGACTGGCCTTGTGACAACTGGCATTCTAAACTGGTCTCATCTTCCCCCATCCTTGGGACCCCTCTAATGTCCCCTCTGCCCTCAACATTTCCTCCCCATGAACCCTCATCCCCACACCCACAGGCTTCCCCAAGAGTCTATGTGAGGAAACGACTCTCTCATGTTCAAAAATTGTCCTTTACCATGGTGGTTTGAATGTTCCAGACAAAAAGAGTTAGTGGTCTCCTTTAAGAGCCCAGTTATGAATTAAAAAGAAAGCTTTCCAGTGAGCAGCAGCTTTGAATCAGCTTCCTAGGAGCAGCAAAGGGATTATCAGCAGAAAACCATATCGCATACTTAATTGCAAAACCATCCCCAAGGCCAAAGTCTGGTCTGGGCTGAGTGGCAGATTTGGGTCCTTATAGCCGCTACTTCCAAGTTTTGCAGAAGACCTCACAGTGCAGTAAAGGGGATCTTTGCAGGAGCGCGATTCTCCAACCCTCGGGAATAACAGAGGTGACCTACCATACCGGTGTTTGCTTTGACCTGTGGCCTGTTAGAACCATAGTCTTTGGATGCCCAAGAATTACCTTCGGGAAATGGAAGAACCAAGAAAGGAGCAGTTCCTGGAGCTCCTGAGTGGATCTGGCCACTGATGGTGCCCAAGTGCAGAGCCGGCTTTGCCTAATGGGGACTATAAAATACTGTTTTGGCTTTGCCTTGACCACTCCTATCTACGGGCTGATGTGTTTTGTGGTGTATACGTGTGAAAGGAGCAGAAGTGCCTGGTGCCCAGTAGAGCCTCAGCAAACGCTTGTTGAATGAATTTCCCCAGGGTTGATGATCCACTCATTTCCAGTCGTGATCATTCAGGGACCCTCTCAGGGTTCCTGGTAGGGTGTGATTGGTTCAAGGCCTAAGCCATATAAGTACACCCCCTCCAGCAGTGAAGGAAGGAGCATTCTTCAGAAAACTTTATCTCAAGCTTTTCGAGTAGAGATAGTCAAAGCTTAAATAGCTCAGCAGCTTCTCATTGATGTGTATCAGAGAACTGAAGCTTTTCAGAATCCCAGTGGAGCACCCAAGTTAAGGAATGGAGGGCAGTATCTTGTAAGGGCAGGTTTCCTGGGAGTGTTCAGGAAGTCCTAAATACAACACGACAGTAAAATCCCAAAGACAGCCAACTCTTAGCCCACGCCATCAGAAAAAGTGTCACGTTTTATGGAGATTCAACTAACCCCCACCCCATACACACACACACACACACACACACGTCATCTCATGGCCAAGTCCTTCCAAGCCACTCAGTTCAGTAGCCCCCAAAGGGAAAAGATTATTCTAACACCGAACCTCATCTTTTTCCTGGCCCATTGTCACCAGCCTCCTGCCAGGGTTACCTGTCTCTTGTCCTTTATCCAATCATCTTCCACACTGTCACTAGAAACGTGCTTCTAAATCACAAATCTGGTCAGGTCAGTCTCCTTGTATACCCTCAATAGTTCCCAATTGTCTTCAAGGTAGAGTAAGGATTCCTCAACCTGGCATACAAAGCCCTTCAAAATCAGTTTCCCTTCAGGCCTGAGGTGTAGCCAGCCCTCACCAGTATAGCCACACCAACAGGTAGAATTGGAATCCTGAAACACTACCACTCCTCCAAGGACTGTTTGCTGTACGCCAGCCAAACTCTTGCCCGCCTCTCCTGGCTACAACCCTGCTGGGAGAGATGCTGCCTCTGATGACTCTGGACACTGGCTCCCGAGTAGGCATATGCTGGGCGGAGACCTCTGACATGGCCAGCATTCCCTATAGGTGCCCTAGCATGGACACTTGGAGAACTAGAGCTTCTACAGTATACTACCCTGGTTGTTCAAGGCAATATTTTGAATATTATTCCTGACTCAGTCAACGGTACTAGATTTTTCACCATTCCCTTGTTTGCTTATCTGCTGAATGGATTAAAGAATATCTGAAGAAACAAAGTAATGAATGACATGTGACCTAACATCTGTGTTCGTCTCCACCTCATCATGAAGAAAGCCCATGGGGGTGTGTTGGTGAACAAAAAAGATGCCATTCACAGTGACCACAGAGTTGTCACTCAGTGCCAGAAATGGCCACTTGGGCAGGTTCTTCCGTAGGTGGGTTATACCCAGACCAAGTGACCAGCCATCTGAGTTCAGAAAGTAGACTTTTTCAGTGCACCCCAAAGCCACCAGTCTTTCAGCTCAAAAGACACTGGGGCAAAGTGAGAATGCCAACCTATTTATAAAGGTGACTGGAAGGCTACTATCCCTTGTCCAAGTATTTCAGTTGATACCCTTGCAGTTAGTTGCAAGAGACAGAAAGTTTAACTCAAAATGACTTTAAACACAAAAGAAATTTATCGGTTTTCAAGGCTAAGAGTCCCAGAGGTAAGTCCAGCTTCAGGTACTGCTGGACTCGGCCCAAATGGTCTCCCGGACCTCAATTTCTTCCTTTCTTGGAAGTCAGTTACCACACTGACTTCCATCTTAGGCTCCACATCGTTGCAAGAGAGCCTCCTGCTCTCCAGGATCCCATCCTCTCAGCTTCCAGTTGAGCTGGCAAGAGTGAAGATTCTCTTCTGGAAGCCTCAGTAAGCATCTCACTGTATCTCTTGGGTTCTAACTAAGTCATGTAGCCATCCCTGAATTCACCCCTTGTGACCAAGGGAGGAACATTATGTTCTGACTGCCTAAAGCCTAGATCACCTAGAGATCTGAGGACGGTTCATCCTTATGCCAAGAGCTGGTAGATGAAAAAGAGGAAATAAGGATATAGGTGCCACAATGCTTGGTGGCAAATCCAGCGGATGCCCACCATTTCAGGATACTCCTTTAGAGCATTAAGGATACCAAAACATTCTTCAGAGGCTTACTTGGTATGTCTGAACAAAGCAAGTGGAACATAAGGAAGCAGGGAGAATTGTTTCCACTGAGATTCAAGAACTGTCCTCATCTCAGAGCTGACCTGTCTCTAGGACAGACCTGGGGCTGGATTAACATCGTTCTTCTCTGAAACCCAGTTTCTGCACTGGACCCCTTCCTTCTGCTGGCACATTCTATCTTCATCCAGATGGGTTAACACCACCGATACTCTCCCAAAGCTACAAGTGAATCATCATGCCCAGCCTCACCCATCCCACCGTGCCCAGCTTCGTCCATCCCACACAAGGTGTTCTTGACTTTGATTCATTCATGTTCATCTGTAAAACAAATGCATCTCCACAATTCCTTCTACTTTTCTTCGTGCTATCCTGCCCCAACTCTGGTCAGCAGCGCAGTGAAATCACACCAGGCAGAGACTTCAATGCTTATTTCTTAGGTGATGGGATGAAAGAAACGAGAGGGCAAGCCACACACCCTGGTCCACACCACTAGATAGAAGCAAGCTCCAGGCTCCCATGATGAACCCCCACCCACACTTGTTACATAAACGAAGCTGCCTGTGGAGGTCCGTAAGCAGGTAATAATCTCTTCACCTCACCACCGAAATGGAAGGTTAGACCTTATAGTGGAGGCAGAGACACTTCTCTCAGCCAATCCAGACAATTTGCTGATACTTTCTCTTGTCCTTGTCCCCTAAGCCAACTTCAGAGGCACTGCCCTTGTCATTAACAGGCTGGAGGGACAATTCCTCTCCATTGTGGGGCGAAGGGGCAGACGGGGGGAAGTGGCTGTGTGATGATCTGTCCCCAAAGACTGACGCGGCTCCTATCTAGATGCAGTCAGGGCTTAGATAAGACAAGACAAATAGCAAACAACATTTGGACTGACAAGTGCCATTTATTAATGTGCTCTAGATCAATGGCTTCCAAAATTAAAACGTTCTATATCTGTCACATGTCCCCACCAGGCCCTCTGGCAGGGTAGAGGTGCCAGCTACAGATTTCTGTGAGGCTGGAGCTGTGGAGGACAGGAAGACTGTCAGCCTTAGGGGGTATGACATTTCCCACCAGGGCCACAAGCAAGGATCCCCAAACCACAGAGGCTCCAGAAGCTTCCCAATAAGTCAGAGGATTGGGAGATGGAAGTTCAGACACTAACATTCCATAGCTGGAGAGTGGAGGGGCACATTCTCTGAGTATTCCAGAAGATCAAGCACTGAAGCACTGACCCAGGCATCGACATGGGCCTGAAACACCCAGGCCTCCCTGGCTCACACGGAGAGACCCACACACACACAATGGGGAAAGGCTGTTTCCTATTTGCTGGCATCCTTTGGGCTCTGTGCGCATAGCAGAAGCAGTGGTGGACCCATCCCAAATCCCTCCAGTCCCCTAAGTTCACTGGCCTCACCCCGAGTGCCCAGCCCCTCATCTCTCGTCTCTGCTGGCTGGCTTCTCTGAGTAGAAGTCATGCTGGGGGGTGGCAGAGGGTGAATAAATGGCCCACGTCCTTGTCTTCCTCTGGCACGATTCTGAAGCAAGGGTCACACAATTTTCGAAGGTCCCCGAGGAACACCCCCGATGGGGACACCTTCATTAGCCCTGGCTTCACGGGTCCTTTGCTCTCTGTATCAAACTTTCCCCACTTCCTCCTCTGTGTTTGCTCTGTACCATCCTCTCTTCCTCTGAGCCTCCCTAGGGTCATAGGGCTTTGCGAGCAGAGGGCACACAAAGGCTCACGCTGGCCTCTCAGCTCCACCCGGACCCCAAATCCCAGAGCACCAAGGGCCCCTCTCCCGCCCTCACTCCCACCTGGGCCCTGGGCCTACCAGTTGGCAGCTCGGCCACAGCTGGGGGGTTTTCTCTAGATCTTCCTGCCCCCAGGAGAGCCTCAACACCTGTGCAGACACAGGCCAAATAATGTTATAGAAAACACAGGAAGGGTGCTTGGCTTCTGGCTAGGGCTTCAGCTATGGGGCTTCGGGGAGGACACATAACCTCTCTGAACCTCAGTTTTCCCACTTCTATAATTAAGAAAGTGTCCACACTCATCTCATGCGGCTATGGCTACAATCAAACAGGGAAATGCATGTGAAACTCTTTGTAAACTCTTTTTCCACGGCTGATATTCAGCAAGTAGCCACCCGAACAGCTCTGTTATTTATGGCTGGGGTTTGTTCTGATTGGTTGGAGGCTTTGCTATCCCTATTATTAAATATTTCAAATATCACTTCTGACTAACACCACGCTGCATGTACATCTTGTAGCTCCTGCTCAGCAGCAGCTGGCCACGCTCCCTGAATAGCAGAAAACCGGCTGGTCTCTAAGGAGAGTCCTGGGGAGGGCCATGCTCCCCTGAGCTCTCCCCTTGTCTGACTGTGCCAAGAGAGGATGTGCTGAATACCAGACACACAGGCATCCCCCAGACTGATCCCGTTTCAAACATACAAACACAGAGCACATTGTGCAAATATGCCACAAGGCTGGCTCGGAGGCCCAGCCCGTTGCTAGGGAGTCCAGTAATTCATCCAGCTTAATTAAGCATGTTTACAGGGTGACATGCTCTTCTCCACCCATCCACAAAAAGGCCCTCACCAGCACTTGGTTAATTAATCAGAGGGCTGTGTGAGCGGGTGCTCTCTCGCTAGTGGAGAAAGGTTGATTCAGGTCAGGTCTACATGATTCAAGCCCTAGAATAATCCTGGGAGGTTGGAGAGGGCAACCTGGGGACAGGCCGGCAGGTGCTCAGAGTTGGGCACGGGAGGGATATAGCAACAATCCCAAATGTGGCTGAATATTCAAAATGAGGTAGGAAGATGAGCAAAGGCCTTAGTTAACATCTGTTTGCATATTCATTGTCAACCATGAGTTATTTAAACTAAACTCAACCATCACAGAAATCTATATAGTGACTGGCAGCGGAATGAGACTTCTTAGTCCTGAGCTTTGCTCTGGAATAGGGAGGACTGAAAATTTGCCCAGTGTGATACTCATTATCCAAATAGAGTCCAGTTTAATTAAACTCACTAATGAATATAAACACCCCCTCCCTCACCCCACTCCTAGCACGGGGAGTGAGGGTTAGAGCCAAGAACCACTCTTTGTCTCACCCCAAAGCCCATGCCCTTTCCCCTGAGCCACTGCCTTGTCCTGGCTTGAATGGTCCAGAATCCATTATTCTGTGTCCTGTGGGGTGAACTCTGATTTAATCCTGACATTCTGGGTGCATTAAAGAATTTGGTCAACAAGTCAGAACACTGCTGGAGGAGCTCAGACACAGAGTCACAGGCTACAGCAGGGAATCAGCTAGGGTCCCAGAGTCCTGGGGACAAAGCCCTGTTTCTGGGAAAGCTGTACAGGGAGAGAATCCAGCCATGTCGGCTGGAGCTCAGGGTAGAGTTCCATAGTTGGCTGGATTACCAGGGCGGGCTCGAAATCCAAAGACCAGTGTCCTTAGAAGAGAAGGGGAGCTGAGACCCATAGAGAAGGTAATGTGATGGCAGAGACAGAGATTGAAGCAGTGCTGTCACAAGCCACGGGACACCAAGGACTGCCGGCAGCTACCAGAAGTGAGGACAGAGACATCTGTCTCCTTACAGCCTCCAGAAGGAACCAACGATACCAACGTCTTGATTTTAGACCTTCAGCCTCCAGAACTGTGAGATAATTATTTCTGTTGTCCTAAGCCAGCCAGTCTATGGTAATTTGTCACAGTAGGCCTAGCAAACTAACAGACTCCATTCCTCCTTATATGTAGGGACAAACCAGGAAATACCAGCCAGCCAGTGACTATAGGCTGAGACTGGTCTGGGGCCTGAGAAGAAAAGCCAGGGTCTCTCCCCAGGATGCACATGCTGATTATAGAAACCCAAAAACTCCTCCCTCAGCTTGAGGGACTGCCTGAGCCTTCATACCCTCCTAGTCCCCATCTGAGTGCATTCAGGGTCTTGATGACACCTGTCAGAATGGCCAAAGTCAACAACATAAGAAACAAGATGTTGGAGAGGATGTGGAGAAAGGGGAACCCTCCTGTACTGTTGGTGGGCATGCAAACTGGTACAGCCACTCTGGAAAACAGTATGCAGGTGCCTCAAAAAGTTAAAAATAGAACTACCCCACAATCCAGCAATTGCACTACTAGGTATTTACCCAAAGAATATAAAAATACTAATTTAAAGGGATACAGGCACCCCGATGTTTATAGCAGCATTATTTACAATAGCCAAATTATGGAAAGAACCCAAGTGCCCATCAACTGATGAATGGATAAAGACAACGTGATATGTATTTATATATTTATATAACAGAAAATTATTCAGTCATAAAAAAAGAATGAAGTCTTGCCATTTGCAATAACGTGAATGGAACTAGAGAGTATTACACTAAGTGAAATAAGTCAGTCAGAGAAAGACAAATACCATATGATTTCACTCATATGTGGAATTTTTTAAAAAGATTTATTTATTAGAGAGAGAAGAGCAAGCAGGGGGAGGGACAAAGGGGGACGGGGAGGGACAAGCGGACTCATGTAGAGCACAGAACCTGATGCAGAGCTCAATCCCAGGACCCTGAGATCACAACCCAGCCAAAACCAGGAGCCAGAAGCTCAATCGACTGTGCCACCCAAGCACCCCACTCATATGTGAAATTTAAGAAATAAAGCAAATGAGCAAAGGGGGGGAAAGAAGAGAGGCAAACCAAGAAACAGACTCTTAACTACAGAGAACAAACAGATGGTTACCAGAGGGGAGGTGGGTGGAGGGCTGGGTGAAAGCTAGGTGATGGGGATTAAGGAGGGCACTTGTCGTGATGAGCACCGGATGATGTATGTAAGTGATGAATCACTAAATTGCACATCCGAAACTAATATTACACTGTATGGTAACTAACTGGAATTTTAATTAAAATTCTAAAAAAAAAGTTCTTGATGATGAAGTGACTTGGTGCCTGCTGCCAAGCAGGGCCAGGATAGGCAGGAGCAAGCCCAGGCCTCAAGTCCAGCAGTTCCAAAGATCTATGTGGTGCCTGGTGATGGGAAGTGTGGTCTGACAGGAATGTGTGGGAAAGGGGAGATGTACTCATCTGAATCCATCTTTATGAAGTGACTATACATGTGAGTCACAGTCCATTTGAGAGGATGGATGCAGGGGCTGGCTAGCTATCATCTCCCTGTCCCCAGGTTGGGTTCAGCTTCTCTGATACAGAGCTCCAGGGTCCCCTTCATTTTCTCCTCTCCACACTACCCCCACTATGCACCCATGCACGTGAGGGAAAGAGAGTCCGGCCCTGGCCCTGCAGGGACTCTGGCTGGGGGGCTGAGGTCAGAGGCCAGGACTCAACACAGACAGGAATTCCTACTTGCAGCATCTTGGAACCTGAAAAGCAGAGAAGCTGGTGCATATGAATTCTGGAGAAAACTGAGATCCAGACACCTGAAAGACAAAATATTGATACCGGTTCCAAAGTCTCAAGATGCAGAATCAAAATCTGGGTGTGGGCAGCCCAGGTGGCTCAGCGGTTTGGCACTGCCTTCAGCCCAGGGCCTGATCCTGGAGACCTGGGATCGAGTCCCAGGCTCCCTGTATGGAGCCTGCTTCTCTCTCTCTCTCTCTCTCTCTCATTAATAAATAAATAAAATCTTTAAAAAAAAGAAAATTTGGGTGTGGAGCCAAGGATTCAGAATGGAGCAGAATGGAGATTGGAGAGAAAGCAGGGCAGGGACGAGCAAGGAGAGTCCAGGGCACCTGCCTTGCTGTGTCATGCTGGGGGGCTGTGGCTCCCTTTCGAGGGATGGTGGGACCTCAGTGCATGACTGGGCAGGAGGAGAGGCTGGTTTAAAAGGGCTGAAGTAAACCGACACCAACCAGAGAGCCCCATGCTCAGCTAGAAAAGTCAGGCCTTCCACACTGGGATTCAGTTGACAGAGGGTCAGATGCTCCCCTGTAAAGCCTCCAAGCAAGCCTTCAAGGTCCCAGTGAGAGCACCATCTTATCTTCAAGCTCCAAGCCTGGGACAGGGAGGAGTAGAGGGCAACTGAATGAGTAGCAGTAAATGTTCCAGAGACTTCTTTGAAGTGCAAACCCCATGAACTCAGAGTTGAGGCCCTGCCCAGGGCAGTGATGCTCAAAGTTTCCTTTTGCAGGCCCTTGGACAACGCAGCAAGAACTTTGTGGGACAAGTTTTCAGACTTGGGTTGGCCGTCTGGCTCTCCCTGCCCTGACTGACCTCTGCAGAAGCTTCTAACTTTGTGCTGGGCCCTGGGACCCCCCCCCCCAACTGGCAAAAGCCCTGGGCAAAGCAGAGGGTTCATCATCTTCAATCAAGATAAAGCAAAAAAAACCAGAGCAGGCCTTCCCCAGGGCAAGAGGACGTGCGGGTCAAGAGTTGGCCCAGAGCCGGAAATGAGCTCCAGAGATGACAGAGACTGCACACGGGCTGCTTGAGTGGATTCTGACTTTTCCGTGACCCTTGGGACATCCCCAAGGACCACATGGGGAAGGAACGGAATGGTTATTCCCTAGAGAGCTGGCTCACCCTGGAGCCTCATTAGAGTTTCAAATGCAAATTTAGGTAGAGCAGCAAAAATATATATACATTAGTTACAGAATCACATTAATATGTAGAAAAGGTCTGATGCAAATTGGAAAGTGACATTTGGAAACTCCTTGATAAATGGCTGTGCAGAACTTAAAATTCCATTTGGAGGTTTGAAGTCAAATAGGTGACATGTGGGCTCCCACCGAGGGCTCTGACTTCCCAGGCTCTGCCCACACAACAGCTCAGAGACTGCTTTCGGAATCACATCAACACCCAGATGTGACTTCCGCCCATCGAAATGGCTAATTCCTTCCCCCTCCGGATTATAGCATCCATAGCTGGCCAGGCTAGCAGAAAACGGACCCTCACACCATCATGCTGGAGGGACAGGAGATGGCACTCCTTTCCACAGGACAATTCCGCAAGAACGAGTCAAAAGTCTCGAAATTCTGCACAGTTCCTGAGCAAGATTTTCACTCTGAATTTCACTTTACATGTCCCTCCCCCACCCCCAATTTAGTTTAAAAAAAAAAAAAAAGAAAAGAAAACATTGAAGATTTTTTATTTCAGGAGAAGGAGAAAATAAAATAATAAAATTAAATGAAACTCCCAACTACTTCTCTCTTCTACGGGGCTGGCAAAGTCCTCTCAACAGTAGTTGGCTGTTGGATTTAGAAACGTCCTGGCCTCTTGGCTGTGAAAGGAGAGGTCTTGAGCTAGTCCATAGGTGAGAGATAGAGACAAAAAAAGAAACTAGAGCACCTAGCACAACAAAGTGACAGAAACTTGAGAGTGGTCCCTTGGCAACTCGAGTAAGGACTCTGGGAAAGCAGGACAACCAAGAAGAGAGAAGACAGGGGAAGCGTTTGGGGGGAGAGAGAGCCAAGCAATCTGTTGGCAGGACCTCGGACCAAGCAGGGAGAGGCAGTGAAAAGTCCTCAAGGAAGGAATAAGGACATCTAATCTAACTTTTTCCATCTCGAAATTCCATTTTACCCAAACCCTTTAACACAGGCCATTACACAAGAGACTTGGGTTAACTGTCCTGTGGGAAGTGGAGGAGGGGGAGCGAGGCAGCTCATGATTTGGTTCATAGGAATCAAACTCCTGGAACAGCTAACTAGAGTGGTGGAAGGTAGTGAGAGGGGTACAGTGGGGCCTGAAGCAGGAGTTGCAGAACCAGAAGCAGCAGGAGAACATGAGCTCTGTGCTCCATCCACCCCTCCCGCATTCCCCAGGGGCCTCAGAAACATTAGCCAGGAGGTGCCAAGAGGCAAAAAAAACACATCAAAATGTTATCAGTGATCATCTCTGGATGCTGGAATAATGCTTTGTGGGGTGAATTTTCTTCTTTGCCTCATGTATTTTCAATTTTTTTAAACAAGGATGTATTGTGAAATTTTTTAAAAAGATTTTATTTATTAATTCATTTATTTGACAGAGAGAGAGTGCACAAGCAGAGGGAGAGGCAGGAAGAGAGAGAAGCAGACTCCCCACTGAGCAGGGAGCCTGATGAGGGGCTCCATCCCAGGACCCTGGGATCATGACCTGAGCCAAAGGCAGACGCTTAACCGACTGTGCCACCCAGGTGACCCTGTATTGTGAAATTTTTTTAAGTAAAACTAAAAAAAAAAAAAAAGGGGGGGGGAGGGGCAAGAGGGGGGGAGGGGCAAGATGGCGGCGGAGTAGGGTCTCCAGGTCACCTGGTCCTCAGCAAATTACCTAGAAAACCATCCAATCATCCTGAAAACCTACGAATTCGGCCTGAGATTTAAAGAGAGACCAGCTGGAACGCTCCAGTGAGAAGAGTTCGCGCTTCTATCAAGGTAGGAAGACGGGGAAAAAAGAAATAAAGACACAAAAGGCCTCCAAGGGGGAGGGGCCCCGAGGAGCCGGGCTGAGGCCGGGGCGAGTGTCCCCAGGACAGGAGAGCCCCGGCCCGGAGGAGCAGGAGCTGCACCAACCTTCCCCGCGGAAAGGGGCTCCCCGGGAATTGGAGCAGGATCCCCAGAAAGGCGGGGATGCCCTCGGGCTCCCTGGGACAGTGACAGAGGAACTGCGCCCCCGGAGATGCGCCGAGCTCCCTAAGGGCTGCAGCGCTCGGCGGGACCCGGAGCAGCTCGGAGGGGCTCGGGCGGCGGCTCCGCGGAGGGGGCTGCGCGGCTCCGGGAACAGCTCGGAGGGGCTCGGGCGGCGGCTCCGCGGAGGGGGCTGCGGGGCTCCGGGAACAGCTCAGCGGCGGCGGCTCGGGCGGAGGAAGAAGCTCCGCGCGGAGGGGGCTGCGCGGCTCCGGGAACAGCTCGGAGAGGCTCGGGCGGCGGCTCCGCGGAGGGGGCTGCACCGCCGGGAGCGCGAATCCAACAGCGCAGGCCCCGGAGCACAGGGCGCCGGGACACAGCCCAGGATCCGGCCTCCCCCGGGACAGGCAGAGGCCGGGAGGGCCCAGGACAGCAAGGACGCTCCTGCCTGGAACTGAGCAGAGCAGCGGCCCCGCCCCGGAGCCCCCAGGCCCTGCAGACGGAGAGCCCCGGAGCTACTGCGGGGGCTGGATCCAGGGTCCCAGAGCTGCCCCCGCCACTGTGGCTTCCTCCCGGGGCCTCACGGGGTCAACAACCCCCACCGAGCCCTGCACCAGGCAGGGGCAGAGCAGCTCCCCCAAGTGCCAACACCTGAGAATCAGCACAGCAGGCCCCTCCCCCAGAAGACCAGCGACACGGACCAGGTCCAGGGGAAGTCAAGGGACTTAAACCACACAGAATCGGAAGATACTCCCCCGTGGTTTTTTTTTGTTTGTTTGTTTTTTTGTTTTTGTTTTTGTTTTTGTTTTTTTTTGTTTTGTTTTGTTTTGCGCTTTTTTTTTCTCTCTTTCTTCTTGATTTCTGATTGCTTCCCCCACCCCCCCTTTTTTCTTTTTTCTCCTTTCTTTCTTTTTCTTTCTTTTTCTTCTTTTTCCCCTATTTTTTTCTTCTTTCTCTTTTTTCTTTTTCTCTTTTCTTTCCTTCTCTCTCTTTTTCTCCTTTTCCCAATACAACTTGTTTTTGGCCACTCTGCACTGAGCAAAATGACTAGAAGGAAAACCCCTCAAAAAAAAGAATCAGAAACAGCCCACTCTCCCACAGAGTTACAAAATATGGATTACAATTCAATGTCAGAAAGCCAATTCAGAAGCACTATTTTACAGCTACTGGTGGCTCTAGAAAAAACCATAAAGGACTCAAGAGACTTCATGACTGCAGAATTTAGATCTAATCAGGCAGAAATTAAAAATCAATTAAACGAGATGCAATCCAAGCTAGAAGTCCTAACGACGAGGCTTGACGAGGTGGAAGAACGAGTGAGTGACATAGAAGACAAGTTGATGGCAAAGAGGGAAACTGAGGAAAAAAGAGACAGGCAATTAAAAGACCATGAGGATAGATTAAGGGAAATAAATGATAGCCTGAGGAAGAAAAACCTACGTTTAATTGGGGTTCCCGAGGGCGCGGAAAGGGACAGAGGGCCAGAATATGTATTTGAACAAATCCTAGCTGAAAACTTTCCGAATCTGGGAAGGGAAACAGGCATTCAGATCCAGGAAATAGAGAGATCCCCCCCTAAAATCAACAAAAACCGTTCAACACCTCGACATTTAATAGTGAAGCTTGCAAATTCCAAAGATAAGGAGAAGATCCTTAAAGCAGCAAGAGAAAAAAAGTCCCTGACTTTTATGGGGAGGAATATTAGGGTAACAGCAGACCTCTCCACAGAGACCTGGCAGGCCAGAAAGGGCTGGCAGGATATATTCAGGGTCCTAAATGAAAAGAACATGCAACCAAGAATACTTTACCCCGCAAGGCTTTCATTCAAAATGGAAGGAGAGATAAAGAGCTTCCAAGACAGGCAGGAACTGAAAGAATATGTAACCTCCAAACCAGATCTGCAAGAAATTTTAAGGGGGACTCTTAAAATTCCCCTTTAAGAAGAAGTTCAGTGGAACAATCCACAAAAACAAGGACTGAATAGATATGATGACACTAAACTCATATCTATCAATAGTAACTCTGAATGTGAACGGGCTTAATGACCCCATCAAAAGGCGCAGGGTTTCAGACTGGATAAAAAAGCAGGACCCATCTATTTGCTGTCTACAAGAGACTCATTTTAGACAGAAGGACACCTACAACCTGAAAATAAAAGGTTGGAGAACCATTTACCATTCAAATGGTCCTCAAAAGAAAGCAGGGGTTGCCATCCTTATATCAGATAAATTAAAATTTACCCCGAAGACTATAGTGAGAGATGAAGAGGGACACTATCTCATACTCAAAGGATCTATCCAACAAGAGGACTTAACACTCCTCAATATATATGCCCCGAATGTGGGAGCTGCCAAATATTTAAACCAATTAATAACCAAACTCAAGAAATACCTTGATAATAATACACTTATACTTGGTGACTTCAATCTAGCTCTTTCTACCCTGGATAGGTCTTCTAAGCACAACATCTCCAAAGAAACGAGAGCTTTAAATGATACACTGGACCAGATGGATTTCACAGATATCTACAGAACTTTACATCCAAACTCAACTGAATACACATTCTTCTCAAGTGCACATGGAACTTTCTCCAGAATAGACCACATACTGGGTCACAAATCGGGTCTGAACCGATACCAAAAGATCGGGATAGTCCCCTGTATATTCTCAGACCATAATGCCTTGAAATTAGAACTTAATCACAACAAGAAATATGGAAGGACCACAAACACGTGGAGGTTAAGGACCATCCTGCTAAAAGATGAAAAGGTCAACCAGGAAATTAAGGAAGAATTAAAAAGATTCATGGAAACTAATGAAAATGAAGATACAACCGTTCAAAATCTTTGGGATGCAGCAAAAGCAGTCCTGAGGGGGAAATACATCGCAATACAAGCATACATTCAAAAACTGGAAAGATCTCAAATTCAAAAGCTCACCTTACACATAAAGGAACTAGAGAAAAAGCAACAAATAGACCCCACCCCCAGCAGAAGAAGAGAGTTAATTAAAATTCGAGCAGAACTCAATGATATCGAGACCAAAAGAACTGTGGAACAGATCAACAGAACCAGGAGTTGGTTCTTTGAAAGAATTAATAAGATAGATAAACCATTAGCCAACCTTGTTAAAAAGAAGAGAGAGAAGACTCAAATTAATAAAATCATGAATGAGAAAGGGGACATCACTACCAACACCAAGGAAATACAAACGATTTTAAAAACATATTATGAACAGCTGTACGCCAATAAATTAGGAAATCTAGAAGAAATGGACGCATTCCTGGAAAGCCACAAACTACCAAAACTGGAGCAGGAAGAAATAGAAAACCTGAACAGGCCAATAACCAGGGAGGAAATTGAAGCAGTCATCAAAAACCTCCCAAGACACAAGAGTCCAGGGCCAGATGGCTTCCCAGGGGAATTCTATCAAACGTTTAAAGAAGAAATCATACCTATTCTACTAAAGCTGTTTGGAAAGATAGAAAGAGATGGAGTACTTCCAAATTCGTTCTATGAGGCCAGCATCACCTTAATTCCGAAACCAGACAAAGACCCCACCAAAAAGGAGAATTACAGACCAATATCCCTGATGAACATGGATGCAAAAATTCTCAACAAGATACTAGCCAATAGGATCCAACAACACATTAAGAAAATTATTCACCATGACCAAGTAGGATTTATCCCTGGGACACAAGGCTGGTTCAACACTCGTAAAACCATCAATGTGATTCATCATATCAGCAAGAGAAAAACCAAGAACCATATGATACTCTCATTAGATGCAGAGAAAGCATTTGACAAAATACAGCATCCATTCCTGATCAAAACCCTTCAGAGTGTTGGGATAGAGGGAACTTTCCTCGACATCTTAAAAGCCATCTACGAAAAGCCCACAGCAAATATCATTCTCAATGGGGAAGCACTGGGAGCCTTTCCCCTAAGATCAGGAACAAGACAGGGATGTCCACTCTCACCACTGCTGTTCAACATAGTACTGGAAGTCCTAGCCTCAGCAATCAGACAACAAAAAGACATTAAAGGCATTCAAATTGGCAAAGAAGAAGTCAAACTCTCCCTCTTCGCCGATGACATGATACTCTACATAGAAAACCCAAAAGCCTCCACCCCCAGATTGCTAGAACTCATACAGCAATTTGGTAGCGTGGCAGGATACAAAATCAATGCCCAGAAATCAATGGCATTTCTATACACTAACAATGAGACTGAAGAAAGAGAAATTAAGGAGTCAATCCCATTTACAATTGCACCCAAAAGCATAAGATACCTAGGAATAAACCTAACCAAAGAGGTAAAAGATCTATACCCTAAAAACTATAGAACACTTCTGAAAGAAATTGAGGAAGACACAAAGAGATGGAAAAATATTCCATGCTCATGGATTGGCAGAATTAATATTGTAAAAATGTCAATGTTACCCAGGGCAATTTATACGTTTAATGCAATCCCTATCAAAATACCATGGACTTTCTTCAGAGAGTTAGAACAAATTATTTTAAGATTTGTGTGGAATCAGAAAAGACCCCGAATAGCCAGGGGAATTTTAAAAAAGAAAACCTTAGCTGGGGGCATCACAATGCCAGATTTCAGGTTGTATTACAAAGCTGTGGTCATCAAGACAGTGTGGTACTGGCACAAAAACAGACACATAGATCAATGGAACAGAATAGAGAACCCAGAAGTGGACCCTGAAATGTACGGCCATCTAATATTCGATAAAGGAGGAAAGACTATCCATTGGAAGAAAGACAGTCTCTTCAATAAATGGTGCTGGGAAAATTGGACATCCACATGCAGAAGAATGAAACTGGACCACTCTCTTTCACCATACACAAAGATAAACTCAAAATGGATGAGAGATCTAAATGTGAGACAAGATTCCATCAAAATCCTAGAGGAGAACACAGGCAACACCCTTTTTGAACTTGGCCACAGTAACTTCTTGCAAGATACATCCACGAAGGCAAAAGAAACAAAAGCAAAAATGAACTATTGGGACTTCATCAAGATAAGAAGCTTTTGCACAGCAAAGGATACAGTCAACAAAACTAAAAGACAACCTACAGAATGGGAGAAGATATTTGCAAATGACATATCAGATAAAGGGCTAGTTTCCAAAATCTATAAAGAACTTATTAAACTCAACACCAAAGAAACAAACAATCCAATCATGAAATGGGCAAAAGACATGAAGAGAAATCTCACAGAGGAAGACATGGACATGGCCAACATGCACATGAGAAAATGCTCTGCATCACTTGCCATCAGGGAAATACAAATCAAAACCACAATGAGATACCACCTCACACCAGTGAGAATGGGGAAAATTAACAAGGCAGGAAACAACAAATGTTGGAGAGGATGCGGAGAAAAGGGAACCCTCTTACACTGTTGGTGGGAATGTGAACTGGTGCAGCCACTCTGGAAAACTGTGTGGAGGTTCCTCAAAGAGTTAAAAATAGACCTGCCCTACGACCCAGCAATTGCACTGTTGGGGATTTACCCCAAAGATTCAGATGCAATGAAACGTCGGGACACCTGCACCCCGATGTTTCTATCAGCAATGGCCACAATAGCCAAACTGTGGAAGGAGCCTCGGTGTCCATCGAAAGATGAATGGATAAAGAAGATGTGGTTTATGTATACAATGGAATATTACTCAGCAATTAGAAACGACAAATACCCACCATTTGCTTCAACGTGGATGGAACTGGAGGGTATTATGCTGAGTGAAATAAGTCAATCGGAGAAGGACAAACAGTGTATGTTCTCATTCATTTGGGGAATATGAATAATAGTGAAAGGGAATATAAAGGAAGGGAAAAGAAATGTTGGGAAATATCAGGAAGGGAGACAGAACATAAAGACTCCTAACTCGGGGAAACGAACTAGGGGTGGTGGAAGGGGAGGAGGGCGGGTGTTGGAGGGGAATGGGTGACGGGCACTGAGGTGGACACTTGACGGGATGAGCACTGGGTGTTTTTCTGTATGTTGGTAAATTAAACACCAATAAAAGTTAATTAAAAAAAAAAAAAGAATTTGGAGGTAAAAAAAAAAAAAAAAAAAAAGTAGAAAGAAACCAATTTGCCAACATGCCTGTAGCAGGACTTAACACACCTGATGGGAACCAGCCAGCATTGCCCCAACCCACAGGAAACACAGCCATTGGAGCCTGGTTCCTCTCCAAAACCTTCACAGGACATTTATTCAAGGCACTTGCTAGGCCACCTCCATGGGTAGAGCCCCTTTTGTTCTCAGGCTCTACCAACAAGTCTTCCAGAACCTCTAAGAATTCTCATGCAAGAAGGCAGCCAAGGTGGGGGACGCCTGGGTGGCTCAGTTGGTTAAGTGCCTGCCTTTGGCTCCGGTCATGATCTCAGGGTCATGGGATCAAGCCCTGCATCAGGCTCTCTGCTCAGCAGAGAGTCTGCTTCTCCCTCTGCCCTTGCCTCCTCCCCCCTGCTCATGCTCTCTCTCTCTCCTCTCTCTCAAATAAATAAAAAAAGAAAAAGAAAAAGACAACCAAGGCAGCGTGATTATAAAGAGGATCATTGTTACACTCGCATTTTCTAGATTCTAGTGTTCAAATGTCTTAAAGAAGATGGAGAAAGTGGGTCTTTCTGGAGAAGGAAATGGTCATGCCTCCCAGCTAACACCAGACTCCTGCTTTTATCCTTTCAGAAAATTCAAAGAGCCGAGGTTGCTGGGCTCCAGCCGTGGCTGCCCTCATTCCCAACGAGAACCCCGTTCTGTTCTCCATGCTCTCGCTCTGGCCTCGCGAATCTTGGCAGAGGGCTGCTTTCCTATGGTGATGACGCCCATATTAATTTAAGTCTTTTCAAGACATACTTGCTAATTAAAATGTGAAACAGTTTTTATTCCTTTAATTAAGATACAAGATGGGAAGCATAATTTAATTCGGTCCATTGAAAATATCAGTATTATTAGCTCCATAACTTGCTTCCATTAAAGATGACTATGTTAAACATTTTTTTTTTACTCCTGCACTCGCTGGAGCTTCTTCGGCATGTGCACTGACTCGGTCCTGAAACTTATGGGAATTTGGCAGCTGTGATCCCTTTGAAAGAGTTGCATGGAAGCCAGAGCCACCGAGTACAGTGGCTTTAGGACCCTGTCTTACGTTGGGTTCCCCCAGAAGCAGACCCCAAGAAGGATCTGAGTCCTAGCAATTTGTATAGGAAGTACTTTTAGGGCCTTGAGAGGTGAGACAGCTAACGTAAGAGCGGCAACTCAGGTGAGTGAATGAGCAGGATACTGATGGAGGGAACTGAGGGTAATTTCACAGGGGACATCTGATAGTGTAGGCTACACCTCAGAGCTGTCCCATCTGGGGGACAAGAAAGCCAGGGTGTCTATCCATCCACCAACTCCCATTCGTAATTGGTGGAGGGTCGCTTCCAGGGTTATCCACCCTACAGTAGGTCCAGCCTCCCCAACCCGCAGAGAATTGCAGACACCACAGAGGGAGCTCAGAGTCAGAGGGTGGCCAGAAAGCGGAGATAGGAGGGCATCGGTGGCATGTTACACACCCACAGCCCTGTCCTTTGCCACTGCACAGGCTGGGCAGAGAGACCAGAAGGCATGCGGGGTGACTGTCAAACACCGACTTGCTGACAAATTCTTTCCATGGCCTAAGAGACAAAATCATGGACTGGTGGCCAGCGTCCTCCCTCGAAAGTCTCTAGAAAAGGCTAGGCGCGGAAGTGTCACTCTCCCACCCAAAGTCGCAGATAAATGTGGGCAAACAGATAATGCCCACAGATGTATTTTAGATGTAGGGAAACAGGAGAGGCACAGCCCAGGGCCCAGAGACAGGAATGAGGGTACAGTTCTTCATTCATTCATTCATTCATTCATTCATTCAGGGAAGCCTGTGCCCTTCCTGGCAGAGCAGGCTACCTGAGAGGGAGGAAGTGGCCCCGATGCCCTGCTCCCCAGGCCCGTGAGCTCCATCTGCACCGACTGGAGGCGCCCCGGTTGCGGAGGGGTGCCCTGCGGCCAGCTGTCTGTCGGGCAGATGGAGGTGCCCTTGACCCCTGGGCTTCAACACCTGCCCGCCTCTTGGGCCTCCGCAGGGGCCAAGGCCACATCAGCTCCTGGCAGGTAGGATGCGGGCTGCGGGGTCCAGCCCTCCCCCACCTCTTCTGTGGCTCCGCTCTGCCATCGGGGTGTTTCTCTGAAAAGTCTATGGCGGGGGGGCCCAGTTAGTTGAAGCTGAAGGGCACTTCCTCAGCCCGCCCTGGAGCCCTGAGCCGGGGGAGCAAGCGGGGGACCAGCGGCCTCCAGCTGAAGACCCAGGGGACAGCGGTCAGTTTGAGCCCGTCCTAAGGGGGACAACTGCAGCTGGAAAATAGGAAGTCAATGTCCTAAGACAGGGTCTGAGAAGTCACTGGTTGGCCAGAAATGATGCTGGGCAGTCGGCTCAAGGGAGATTTTGCAGGTGAGACCTTGCATCCTGGGCTGGGTTGAAAAGGCAGGGCGATGGGAATCAAAGGAGACTTCTGGAAGGAGGATGGGCCCGAGAAGCTGTGTCAGGGAGCCAAAAGCCAATCAGCCAGATAGGAGGAGCTGGACTGAAGCCCAGACCAGGGGATGTGGGACAAGGTGCACAGCAGTAGACGTCCTGTGTCACTGGGCCAGAAAGAGCCTAGCACTGGGAGCCCGACCTCCCCGGGTTCAAGTCCTGGCTCTACCACTTTCCAACTGAGTGACCCTGGGCAAGTGGTGTAGCTTCTCTGAATCCCTGCATAATTCTGTGAGGGCTAAATAAAGTAACAGAAAAAAAGCACAAAGTAGGGTCTGCCCCATGGGGGGACTCCATAAAGGTTACTTTCTGTCTCTCCCTTATCTTAAATTGTGACCTGTATAACACCTTGGGGGATCCATGCCTTCAGGGAGCCGCTAATGGCAGCTCCTGACTGTGTGGTGTGCACACGGGTGTGGGGAGGGGGGGCAGAAGTAGAGCCACCTGCGGTACCCCAGTTTTTTTGCATATACCTGTCCTAAACAAAAGAAAACCAACTTCCTGCCTCTGGCATTTCCCAGACAAGTAAGTAAGGACATTAAGGCATAAGGAACTAAAGGGTTGTCACCCCGCTGGTGATAGAGCAAGCAGTGGAATGCTCTTAGGCGCCCTCTCTCCCCACTCCTGCGAAGTCCAGCCCCTGCCTGGAAGGTCAAGCCTAGGGCATCGTATCCTATGTGGGATAGGTGAGGTGTCTGGGTCATTTAGGGTTGTGGTAGAGGTGAGGAGAAAGTGAATATTTGAATCTCAGCAGACCATGTTCCTAACTGAAGAGATTTTTCTTCCCACCCTATTGGGAGTCCCTTGGGAGAAGTGACAGGTAACACATCCAAAGTTGGAGGAGGAGCATGGCTCAGCCTTTGTAACATAGGCCAGAAGTTCTATCCAGGAATCCTTGCACTCCAGGAGAGACAGGGGCTGCAAACAGGGCCTCTGGCGGGCTGGCTGCAATGCCCCCCCCCGCCATGGGTGAGCCCAAGGAAGGGTGAGAGTCTGAGCTTCCACCTGTTATGCTCAGACCTTCCTCCTGCTGCCTCTGGTACACACTCCCTTTACTCTGAACACCCAGAAAGTAAGAGCATCTTAAATCGTAAAGAGGTGAGGCCCTTGGGATGCCATGCTAATGCCAGCAACCCAGCAGGTCACCCCTTCTCTGGACACAGAGCTCCTCACACAGAAGCCCCTAAGGCTTGCAGCCCAGGAAGAGAGTGAGCACACAGCACAGCTGGCTTGCCTCCTGTCACACTTCATGCACTGTGGATTTTAAAATAATATGTGGAAAAAGTCACCTCTGGCTGTCAGACCACATTTTAAAGGGCGCACTCTCCAACTCAGAAATCTGGCTAAGCTGGAGAGCTGTTCCTAAGCACAGAAGAGCCCCCCTAAAGCAGTTGGTGGGGGCCACCTCCGGCCCCCTGACCCAGCAAGCCTGTGCTGTAATGGTCCCCCCATCTCCTGATGCCTGTGCTCCTTTGCCTTGCTGTTGGAATCTGACACTGGCCACTTGAGCTCCGCTTACCACCTCTGATGCTTGCAGCTCTGATTATGCTGTTGCCCACTCAGAGGGGGGACAAGCTAGGGGACTCAGAGGCAGGCAGGTGAACAAAGCGGAAGTGAGGCCATCAGGGCGTCCTGGAAAACCCACAGCTGAACAAATGAACCCATAGAGAGGAGGGCTTCTGTGGGTCACCCCTGTCGCAACTTCCCCACTCATGGTTGTGGACTTCACAGAGCATCACCAGGGCCTGCTGTGCTTCCCTGGATGACTCTCAAACCTGTATCTCCATTGTGTTCTTTGTCCTAAGCTCTACATCCCTTCATCCAGATGTTTCCTCCCGAGTGTCCTCCAGCACTGCAGACTCGCTGCTGGAGAGGACAGTCCAATCTTTCCTCCTCAAGTCTGTTCCTTCCCAGTTGTCTCCCATCTCTGGAGTCCCCTTGCAAGGTTCTTCACCTTCCTGTCCCTCTTGTCCTGTCTTCCCCCCAGTGCAGGCAGCTCCACCTCCCGTATGCTTCTCAGCTCTGCCTGCTTTTCCCCACCCCTGCTGCATCATTCCAGTTCCTCTCAGCATCTCACATCTTCACTATTTTCATACTCCCTGTTTTGCACTGGCCTTACCCCAACATTTAGTCCATCTGCCTGGAACACCCTTTCTTTTGTCCATTTCCCTCCCTGTAAGTCTTCTTCTTCTGTGAAGCCTTTCATGATTTCTCCCTGTACGATGCAATCCAACTCCTTCCCTGTGGGCCCCTAAACCATGGCACTTATGCATCTGTTTGAACCCTGGACATGTGGAACTGCCATGGATTGTTGTCCTGTCTTCCTCCCAATAGACTCCTTGAGAGCAGGGGCCATGCTTTCTCCTTTTCTGTGTCTCCAACTGGAACGAACTCAGTTCTTGGCAAACAGTAAGTGTTTCATAAGTATTCTGTTGACCTAAAGAGCCCTATAATAAAAGGACAGTTCTTTTTCTCCTGTATCTGAAGGATACGGAAAGTGAATTTTGTGCCGGTATCTTTCTAATCACACACCCAAAATATCTGAGCCAGCTGAATTCTTTAGCAACTGAATCTATCCGGTGCAAGCACATCCCCCTCTCCACAGCCAGGAAACCTTTTGCACAGAAATTTCCTTGTCTGTCATCACATTTCGTTGTTTTAAGTCTGTAGAATTGGAACTGTACCTCCATTTCAGAGCCTCAGCACCTGATATTCCCTGTGGGCAGGTGAAACACAGCTGTGGTACCCTGTCTGATTCTTCTGGCCCCAACATCAGGGAAAACAGATTCCTTCTCTTGGCTGAAACCTCCATACTCAGGAGAAGAAAGACCTTCTACTTGACAGCCCGGAGCCGCACACTTGCAAATGCTCGTGTTTGAGGATGAGAGTACCACACACACAAAATGCATAAGAGAAAAATCGGCCCACGTTACTTAAGCACCTAGGTAGGCATAACTTGGCATTCATAGAAATCACAGAATTCTCTCTCGGTGATGTTCAGAGACAAAGACTTCCCCTGACCATTTACTGCTCCTGGGGGAGAATATATGTGCTTTGGGCTCCACATGTGCTTCACACATATGCTTCCTCACTCATTCGGTAAGCATTTATTGACTACCTACTGTGTGCCATCTAACTGAGTTGGGCTCTGGGAGATTCAGAGATGAGTAGTGAAATGCTTCTTCACGGTTTGGACTTCTACTTTCCCTTTCCGCTACAGTGGTTTTCTCCAGCCTTCCTTCCTTTCTGTCTTCTGAGTGTTGGCAGGGGGAGCCTGATTTCTTTCTCACTTATTCTTCTGTGATTCCTACAATTTCTCTGGAGGCCATGCTTCTTCAGGAAGAAAAACAAGTTTCCCTTCCTATTTTATATTGCAACTTCCTTTGGTTTTATAACAAAATCAATTGCGGCCTTCCCACTGCAGGGAAAACAATTGTCCTTAAATGGACTTCAAGCTTTTAAATCTATTTGGGGTACATTTTCCCTATCTCATCTACAGTCACTATACCCTAATCCAACTACCTTTCCCTCCCTCCTTCCTTCCTTCCTTCCTCCCTTCCTTCCTTCCTTCCTTCCTTCCTTCCATCTACTAATATATCCATGCATCTTCCATCTAATCCATACATACACTCATCCACCCATCCACTCATCCATCCATCCATGTACCCATCCATGCACCCATCCATGCACCCACACACTCACCTGTGCGTCCATTTATCTATCCATCTACTCATCCATGCATCTACCACCCATCCACCCATCCATCCACTCATATACTCATCCACCCATCCATATATACATCCATCTGTCTATCCATCTAAACATCAATATATCCATTTATTGAGCAGACACTGTGTCATAAACTGAACCATCCACTGGACAAGTGGGGCTGAATAAACACAGACCCAGCACAAAAAGAGCTCATAATCTGGTAGGGGAAAAAAGGAAATTTTTACAAATGTTTACAAAGAGTATAAAGAGAGCAGTGTGAGAATCAAAAGGAGGAGATGATTAACTCTAGAGAATATGGGAAGATGACATCACAAAGTTGACATTTGAGTTGAGTTTTGAAAGTGAAGCAGAAGGGAAAAATGCCATCCAAAAAAAGTAGCCACTGCAATGACATAGAGACTTAAAATAACAGGCTGTGAACAGAAAAAACAAATGTTGAGAAGCTCAATATGATTGGGGGCAAATAAGGCATACATGAGAAGGATATAAAATAAGGCTAAAGATAAACTAGCCAGATTTGGAGGGTCCCAAATATCAGACTAAGGTTTCTGGACTTTAGTCTGGAAACCGTAGGAAGCCACTGGGCATCAGCAGTTTGGAAAAAGGCTGCAGAGGATCAGTGAGAAGGGTGCTGGAGAGGAGGCTGGGAGGCCACGTAGGAGGCCAGTACGATGGACCAAATGAGAGATGAAGCCTGGAGTAAAGGCCTAGAGAGGGTGGAATGAGAGCAGGCAATGCAGAGAAAGGATGTCCCTTTAGATGTTGAAAGCAAGACGTCTGTCTCAGAGGAGTCAGAATAAATAAATGCTTGTTATGCTGCAGCCGAAGAGCTTGGGAAGGCCAGCTCAGGGCCCAGCTGTCTGCAGAATGCTCCAAGTCCTGCCTGGCAATCAGAAGAAGCAAACCCTCTGCCAGCCTGAAATTAATGACTCCCCTAGAGAAACGTTTCTGTACCAGCAGCCTCATGCTGACCTCTGGCAGCATCAGGACCCAAGTCAGCAAACTGTCCCTCTGGACTGGAACTCATGATAAGGCAGTAGTCAGAACACAGCCCTCAGTCCCTCCGTCTGAGGTGACGTGGTTTCTATAGCTTTAAGCCTGACTGGAAGACAGAAGGCAGGGGGTGTGATAAATCACACTCTCTCTTTTTCTCAGTTCCCCACCCTCAGAATTCGACATCACTTTTTCATTAACAGGCAATTTACTTATTAATTCCATTTTTTTCCTATTGATACCAAGAGGTTCTTGTTACCCAATACGAAGGACCATTCCAGAGTGATGGCCACGGAGAAGAGAAAACTTGAATTCCTATCCTGAGGAGAAAGAGTAATCAAGAGCTCTTCAAAATAGTGATAAAAAAGAAGGCAATACAACTTATACCATACCTCCTGAGCTCATGACACTGTTTTTTTATTATAATCATCATTATCATCATTATTATTATTGTTATCTTATTCCATCTTCTCAATGGTTCTGGGAGGTAAATTTATGACTACCGTTCAACAGATGGGGAAACTGAGGCACAAAGCATTCAGGCCACTTGCCCAATGTCCCCCAGATACTGGTTTGGAGAGCCAGGGTTTAAATCCAATTCTGTCTCATTTGGAAGAACCTATCTGTCCCAACACATTATGCCACCTCAGGGTGGCAGTGTTGGGGGAAAGAATGAGCATGGACAGAAGACTGGGGCTGAGGAGCACCCAGCCTTGAAGTTGGGAAGCTTGAGTTTAAGTGCTGGGCCTCCTCAGTAGTTCTGGGACTCGGACAAATCACGTGGCTTTGTGAGCATCTCTCACCTCTAAAATGACAAGGTGTGTTGGTTCTCCAGGCCCATGGTTCTGTTTCCAAGCCAAGCAAGAGAACGTACTTGCTGTCAAATGAAGAAAGCTCTTCAAGCTCTACCTTATTTGGTGTTGGAACATCTCTCCACATGCATCGTAAACACAAAACAGAGCCTGGATTGTGAGCATTTGGTTGAGCCCATCGCTTCCCTGACTGGGGTTCATAGTTTCCTCTGACTCAGCTATTTGTGCAGGATCTGCTGTGCCAGGTATATCCCACCAACAGCCCAGTGAGGCACCAGGGAAGTAACTTACCTGGCTGGCACAGTCCTAATCCCAGTTGTCCTGTATCTACATACTAACTGAAATCAGTGACTTTTCCCAAATGCTAGTTTCTGAACACTAATTTGAGATGTAATAGGATTGAGAGCATTCTGTGCTAAAACACTTTGGAAAACACCTTATTAAACAAGGATGAACAAGTTTCTTTACTGTGGGACTCCCCCAAGCCAGATCACCGATGCCATTAGGAATCTTCAAGAAGGAAAGGAATAATCAGGGTTTCCCAAACTTTCTGGATTACAGAACCTTTTTCAAGGAACACCCAGCCAAAACAAACGCTCCAGTGAATATACTTTGAGGAGCTTAAAAATCTTTATTAAGCAGAGCTAAATTGTAGCTGCAAAATGAAAGCTAAGAGGCCCCTGCCTGACAGAGAGTTGGTGTTTATTAAATGTCAACAGAAAGGGGATCTAGTCTATATCATCATGAGCCCTGTCTCTGGCTAGCAGGTGGCCCCATGGGTGACACTGCTCCCCTCACCTGGGAGGGAGCAGGGGGGTCAGATCACCTCTGACATTCTGGGAGTACATTTTCTGCAAAGGCATTCACAGCTTTTAGCCAAATGCCCCCTTTCTTCTCTTTTCTTGTGACATTTTGGGAAGATGAATCATTTGGCAAGGATGGATCGTCACCCCACTTCTAAGCACATGCGCTTGTCAGCAGGAGGTTTATTCAGGGAGTCCTTTGAGAATCTGTCCTTGTCCAGAGTGACTAGTTGGTGTGTCTTATCCTGAATCTGCAGGCACCCGCAGTGTGGGAGTCGGGCCAACAGCCTCTTGCGGTGTTTTCATGAGCTGATATTTTTAAAAGTTGAAGGGTGCTGCTTTTCTTTCTCAACTATAGAACCAGGACAGGAATATCCTGATGATGAGGATCACATTTGTGAACATGGTGAGTTTATTTTGTCATTTTCTTGTACAAAAATAAAAATAATCTTAAAATGCCAACTAAGTAGCACACCCAATTATTACAGAAGAATCTGCTTCTCTTTTCAAAATAATTTACTTGAAAAAGAAAATGTATCTGTCTTTTTATTCTTTTCTATTTCTACCCTTCCAATAACCCTTAATTTTTTCTTGGTATAAAAACAGTACATTCTTCCTATAAAATTTGTGAAAAATACAAAAAGTCATAAAGAAAAAAACTAAAATAGTAATCCCGTCACCCAGGAAAAATTGGGGCTTCTTTTATTTCTTTTATACGTACTCTGTGTGTATTGCTCTCATTTTGATGTATTTCTTTCACTAGAAAGAAATATATTTATTTATATGTGTGCATACATATTCATAAATACATGTATCATGTAAATATAGGATAAATATATCATACAAGGAAGACACGTGTATATATATATATACACACACACACACACACACACACACACACAAAGAACTGTTGTTACCAAATCAGGAATGCACCACATATAATTGTCAGGCCTGCTTTTTTTCACTTAGCACTGTATCATAAGCAGTTTCCACGGGCTGAAGCTTCTCATTCCAGATCACCTGAGGTGTTGGCTCGTAGATGAACTGATGAATTTACAAGCTGCTGTCAAACATGACTAGTGATGGCTGTGGCATTAATATCAGTGGTTCTTCTTGAAAGCAATTAAATCTGGCATTGCTATCACTACCTAATGTGTTTATATCAGCTCCTGTAATTGTTTTCTAAAGCCATAAATTTCTCAAGTTAATTATAAACAAATTGCTCTGCTTAATTAATGGGCATCACTAACGGGTATTATCTAATATGCATGTGAATGAACCTTGTGACAGCCTCACAGGGACTAGATTAACAGTGGCAGGTGGTAGCCCTGGGAGAGTCAATCACCCAGGACGTGGGTCTTGATTGTGCTCCAGAAAACCCCAGGTCTGGAGTCTGCTGGAGCAAGAGTGTTCCAAGGCTCCTGGTGCCCATGCTGGTCTTCAGGGTGTATGTCACCTTGGACTCGACCTGCTATGCATCAAGAAGTACACAGGAGCGGAGGTGGGGGTGACCAGGCCCCCTCTCAGTTTATTAATGAAAGTTCCTCTTCTTCGGCACTGATTTCTCCTCTATGTCACCCCACGTGGTCCTCCTCACACCCACCCTGCACAGGAGCTAGTTTGGCAAGGTGGTGATGAGGGTGGCCCCTGGGGCCAGGCCCCCAGGATTCAAATCCCCAGCTCTGCCAGCTACTAGATGTGGGAACATGAACAAATGACTGCTTAATAGCATGGTGCCTGAGTTTGGACATTTGTCAAATGGGGATAAACATTGTACCCACCTTGCAAGCTTGTTGTGAGGACTAAATCAGTTAATATGGGTAAAGCGAACATAATCATGATCAATAACGTTGTTATTAGGAATCGTCAACACCCTGCATATAGATGAGGTAGCTAGGATTCCGGGACCCGGGGCCAATCCTAGGGTGAGGCAAGTGAGGCAGGCACCTCGGGTGCAGAATTGAAGGTGGCACCCCTCTCAAGGTGGCTGCCTTGCTCCAGTGTCTGCCAGTGTGATCTGTCCACACCTGCTCAGCTTGGAGCCAGATCCAGATGACTCCAGGGTCCCTCCATTCTCACCAAGACATTCTTTCCTCTTAGTTCTCCTTCCAGGCTTTGACAACCTTGTTCTGAAAAACGACACCACCACCACCACCCCTGACCAAGTGATTGAGGGACTTCCCTGGGCCAGTGCTGGTTGGATGCCTGGTTTCCCTCTGCAGAAACTGTGCCCACTCTCTCCTCAGCCTCTTTCTAACTGACACAATAGAGGACAGTACTGTCAGCGGTGCTAAGGACCCACCATTCTCTCCAAGGCTGTAACAAGATTCTTGATCTTTGGCAGACAAAGATGGCAAAATAAGCTTTGTCCTGAAATTAGAGCCAAGGCGTCCACCATGCCCTTGTCTTGGGTCCTTATCCATGTGACACTCCCTAGTTGCTCGATTGCTCAGCAAAGCAACCCCAGTGGGAGGTGCAAGCTGTCTTGGGAGATGAGCCAGGAACCCTAGCATTGCTAAAGAGGAAGGAATGGGACTACTAGTGGGATCCAGTGGGATCAGTGCCCTTCTGGGTGCCTTCATCTTGGGTGGTAATGCCAGGAGCCTTGTGTCAAGGAGCAGCTTCTCTCCTTCAACTGCCACTCTTTTCAAATTTTTTTTATCAGGCAGGAAGGAAACTGGCCCTGATCATGTGTTTGTTCTTCCTAGATAGTATCTCCACTCAACTCAGTAAAGTGAGGCTCACAGAGGTTACACTAGTTGTGAGGAGCAACTGAGGAGCAAAGCAAGGATTTGGGGCAAGATTTGCTGTACTCTGTGCCCCATGTATGTCCCTGGATGATAGTACTCTGGGATGTAAACTCGGGCCTTATTTCAGCTGAAGTGTCTTCAGACTTTATATGCTAGACCTCTTGCCCAGTTCTCCTTGGAGGGAGGGCAGGTGTCAGGAACTGAGTACAGATACTAATGGTCATGGTTATGTTCTGACAACTCTGTTGGAATTCAGTGATCATCAAAGTCAATAAGCCAAGGAAATCTTCTGGGTGGAAAATGAGAAGAAGGTCCTTGAATGGAAAGATTCCCAGGAACAAAATCATCGTGGCCAATCCGTAAGAAGTAACTTCCTTCCTGCAATTTCCAATAGGGAATCAGGCTACCCTGATTCCTGATTCTCTCCAGATGAATGACCTCAGAACCTACTGGTATCTTCCTGAGGATGCAGAAATAAGTTTTAATGTGGGAGAAATTCAGAATGAATAAGGTGTTGTGAAATTTTATGTGAACATATATGCACACACACAAATATACAGAGGATAGACATTTATTTGATTTATCCACTGGTCCACTCATTTGTATTTATTTACTTTTCCATTCTTGAATGTACTTATTCACTTGCAGTTCATTTAATCATTCATTCATTTACCCATTCATCAGTCTATTTATTTATTCCACAAACATTTCCTGAATGCCTACCATATGCTAAGTATGCTACTTTATGTTAGGAGTATAGAATTCGATTTGACAAAATCTTTCCTCTTAAGGAACTTCCAGTCTAATGTGATTAGATAGCCGTTTAGGTACACAATTGTATTACAATGTTTTAGGTTCCACAGTAGAGATATATACAACCTATACAACATATTTTGGGAGTCCAAAACTGGTTATCCCTACTTGGAAGTGTGGAAGCATCTTGACAGGAGAGGGAATACTTGAGTAAGAGTTTATCTTACTCAAGTAAGTATAAGGACAAGAGAACAGCCAGTACTATTGTGTAGAAATGAGTCCATGGTTTCTTTTTTTTAAGATTTTATTTATTCATGAAAGACACAGAGAGAGAGGCAGAGACATAGGCAGAGGGAGAAGCAGACTCCCTGCAGGGAGCCCAATGTGGGACTCCACCCCAGGACCCTGGGATCCCGACCAGATCTGAAGGCAGACATTCAACCACTGAGCCACCCAGAAGTCCTAAGTCCATGGTTTCTAATTCATACTTACTCAGATAGTCATGAGTCCTCTCTCTGGGAAGAACGCATGTGGGCAGAAGAGAAGACAAAACATTCTTCATTTTATCTCCCCACGTCTCTACCTGCCACCAGAAGATGGAGGTGATGGTTTCTAATTTCTCAGATAATGACCTGAGGTGAGAAGGATATGGACTCTGAGATGTAGAGTGTGGTCTGCAGGAGCCACTCAACCCTCCTGTTACAGCCCAGTCCTCTTGGCTCTGTCACTCTCAAGTGTCATCCTGGTCATCCTTACCCATCAGAGGCATAAACATCTAGAATATAGAAAGCAATTCACTCCAAACACTGAAAGGGGTATTTGTTTTAGGGAGCAATACTGTTTACCACTTTCATGTGGAAAGTTCCTAGTTTTTCTCTAAAGGACCCGTAAGACTTATTCTCAGTTTATGGAGTATCTTTCCTCCAAATAGCGTTATAAATTTTTAATCAAAATTGTATTTTAGAAACTGAAAAATACTTGGTTTCCACCAGACTGTCACATTTGAAAGGAATTTTATGAAACCCAAATGGGATTTTTTAATGCCTATATTTCTTCTTCTTCAAGTGGGTTTCCAACCAAGGCTTTCAGATTTTCTCTCCTTTTTTAAAAAGGACCTTTTATATACAATGTCAAATCCAGAAATGTGACATTCAGTAAGTGACATTCTATTTTAATTCACTTTGACAAAATAATGAACTCCATTTGTAGGAGCAATATAGTCTCATCTGACAAAGAGATGTCTCTGGAGTTTTTCTATAAATGAAAAAAAACATTCCTTTTTTTCTGATAAAATGGCAAGTTTGAGATTTTGGAGAAAGTTTTGGGAAGTTATGGGGAATGTCTGTGAATCAGTAGGAAATGCCCCACCATAATCACACGTCCTACTATCTGTCAGTTGTGTTTGGATTTCTGATTTGGGCTAGCACAAATGTTCTCCACATTCAGATTTCCCAACCCTGTGAGCCACGTCCAGTGCCTGGAGGTAAGCAAAGCCTCTTAGTTCTAGGAAAGCTTTGGCTTCCTGCCAAAGGTGGGTGACAAAGGTGTACTGATCTCTTTCCACTCCTAGTGACACACACAGGTGCTGGCGCAGATGAGAATCCACAGGAGGCTGGAATTAGCAACCCTAAGGCAGGACTCCTGGTCACAGATCCAGCTCAAAGCGCAAATCAGGTTTTCCAAAGAAGCAGAAAATCAGGTGTCTTCATAGCTTCTTTGTTTTGAACTGTTTATGTTTAATACATCTCCCTGGTCATTTTTTAAAATAAAAACCTAAAGTGGGGAGACTAACTTTCAAGCTGAGTGTAGGAACCTTGAATTATCAGAGAAGGTCACCAGAATCTACTGGGAAAATGGGATTAGAGACTTTGGTCATAACTGTCCAGCCCTTGGACTCCCTACAAACGATGGACATGAAATCTGCCTCAGTCCCTGGAGGAGGGAACACGAAGCTTTCTTCATGGTAGGAGCTAAAGGCAGGTGACCTTGCTCGGGACACTGGCTGTCACAAAAAGAGATGCCTTCTATTTCTATTTTTAATTTGCAAACTATGTTTTAAAAAATAGGATGAAATCAGGTATAAACCCACTACACCTTTTAACATTATTGAAATAAAGAAAAGGAGTTTCATTTCGTATCTTAACACCAACACCCCGTTGTATAACAACCATTGTCCATCCTTCCTGATATTTTCTGTCTACAGACAAGATACTCACATATATCCACAGATCTATGGATATCTTCTAGTTTTATTGACAAAATAGGATACACCATGTATGTTGGTCCACATGGCTTTTTTTCCCTTAACAATATAACTTTCCACACCGGTATATGTAAAAATATACTGGTGTTTTTTTCATTATTATTAGTAGTAGTATTGTAATTTGCTTTCTGAGCCTATCCTTGGAGGAGCATGTCTTAAGTTCTTGGAGAAAAGACTGCAAAGCAGAAAGGAAACCTGACTCCCAGTGGCTTTATTAAGACAAGACTGTAAGACAAGGACGTCTGGAATTATTACCCAGACCTGTAGTTACCACTCCAGGCTCTCCTGGCTCCAGCCAAATAAGATTAATGCAGTGTGGGAATGTTAATGTCTGATATTCTCTTGTTTGAAAATGCAGTTAAAGACACCATAGCAAGCATTTTTTCATGAGAAGAACATTTGAATTCTGGTGGACTTTTGAAGGTCATTTCATCTATCTGGGGATGAAGGAAGTAATAATATTGGCTCATTGGCTCCCCACATAGGGCTGCATTTCTTTTTTCCTTTTTTTTTTTTTAAGATTCTACTTATTTATTTGGAGAGAGAGAGAGAGCATGAGCATGTACACATGCACAAATGAGGGAGAGGGGCAGAGGGAGAGGGAGAAGCAGATCCCAGGGCTTGATCCCAGGACCCTGAGATCATGACCTGAACCTAAGGCAGATGCTCAACCAGCTGAGCCATCCAGGGGCCCCCAAGAGTTGCCTTTCTGTTGTCCTTAAATATAATGTATTCCAATTGTATCAGCAACAGTCAAATTACTATAAATTAGATTTCTTTCTTTTTTTATATTATTTATTTAATCATGAGAGACACACACAAAGAGGCAGAGACATAGGCAGAGGGAGAAGCAGGCTCCATGCAGGGAGCCCAATGTGGGACTCGATCCCAGGACCCCGGGATCACGACCTAAGCCAAGGGCAGATGCTCAACCACTGAGCCAACCAGGCATCCCTATAAATTAGATTTCAAATCACTAAAATATGGTTTTCTCTTTGAATGTTTAAAAAATGTTATTGATTTTTGTTACAAAATAATTGTACATAGTAATATTTAGCAAACAATAACATGAATACTCCTGAACCTGGTACTCTATTTAAGAAATAAAATGTTACCAATACCACTGAGGCTTTCTTTCCCTGATCACGTTTTCCTGCCTCCCACATACTCCCTGTATCCAAGGATAGTCATTATGCTGAATTCTTTCCCTTTTGTTTCTTTTGAGCCATCATTCCCCTTCAGACATTACAATCAGTGGGAGATCTGTTTTAGCTACTGTGTAGTTTGATTGTTTTAGAATGCTACCCTTCCCTTTTGGAAACCATAGAGAGCAACAAAAAGCATGAAGGAGTGGGGAACACAAGTACATTTTGAACAGAAACTAAAAAATAGAGGAAGCCTACAAACTCCAAATTACATGTAAATAATGGCCAAAACAGGCATGACCAGCTGAATCTTGTGGGAATCATCCTCACCAGAGACAGAAGGGGGAGGGGAAGTCAGGAATAAGGTCCTAGCTAGCAGGTTTCAGATCATCGAAAAAAATGCATTCCCAGAAGAAGAAGAAAACTACCCTAGGAGGGACTTCTGTGAGCAGACCTAAGAAGGAACAGAGAGAAGGTGCCAAAGAGCCGCCAGAGGGTCCAGTAATGATATACCTCAGAAAACACAAGCAAATACGTACTTGCAGGCAAGTTTCCTTATGTCTTTTTGTGGTGATGACCAATAAGGAAACAAACAGGAAAACAGGGTTAGGTTGCCAGCCCTTCCAAGCCAGGTTATGTGCAGAGAAGCACAGCAAGGACAAATGCATGGAGGTGCCATATTTAGAGGAAATGGTCCACTGTTTTATGAACAGAAGAGGAAGCCCTTGAGTTACAAAGCTTAGAGATTCTCCATATCTTCTTTTCTCATCTCATCTTACAGCCCTCTCCAACATATGCACAGAGCAGCTTCCTGTAGATAGTTGGTCCGGAAATTCATCCAACTTAATGGACTAACAAATACTGAATGGGCACAGAACCCATTCAAACACTCACAAAAATTAAATACTCCCAAGGACTAAAGAAACTTTCCTACAGATGAAGACTCACTACATAAACATTACAAGCAAATTTTCCATCATAAAATTTTAAAACGTGATGCATGTCATGAATGATGGGGGTAAAAAAAGGTGAAAACCACAGAAATACAAGAATTCGGGGAAGAAGTGATGGGAATTGGCAGAATTTAGGAAGTAAGTAGGATATCCCCAAAAATTGTTTGAAGAAAAGAAAAAGAAATTAGAAGGAGGACAAGGAAGATAAGACAAAACAGATAATAAAGAAGATGGCTGCGGATGTCAAGAACAGAGACCAAAAGTCCAACATATGCATAATTGGTGTCTCCAAAGGAGAAAAACAAAACTATGAGACAGCATAATTACTTAAAGTATATTTCAAGAACACTTTCCTAACGTAAAAGAAGACTTGACTGTATATACTAAAGGACCAATCATGTGCTAAGGAAAACTGACTCCAGATGGTCATAACTGAGACATAGCCTAATGAAATTGTGAGATTTAAAGGTAAAGGATTCTTTCAGCTGCCAAGCACAATGATCAAATCACTTGTAAAGGAAAAAAAAATCAGGCTGACATTAGACTTCCCCACAGTGCTATTTAACTCAAATAAATGAAGCAATTCTTATAAGATATTCCTGGAACATAAATTAGAGACTGTAATTTTATATCCAGACAAACTGTCTTTCAAGCCTAAAGGCTAATAGTTTGAACATACAAGAACTCTGAGAAAATTGTTCTCGTGAGTCATTCCTGAGAAAAATAGTAGAATGTGATGGTGAATTTTATGTGTCAATTTGACTGGGCCATGTGGTGCCCAGATATGTGGTCAAACATTATTCTAGGTGTGTCTGAGGGTATTTTGGATGGGATTATCATTTTAATCAAACTAGGTAAAGAAGTCTCATCTGAACGATGCCTGGGTGGCTCAGTGGTGGGCAGCTGCCTTCGGCTCAGGTCATGATCCCAGGATCCTGGATCAAGTCCCACATCAGGCTCCTACAAAGAGCCCTCTGCCTATGTCCCTACCTCCCCGCTCCCCTCTCCATCTCTCATGAATAAATGAACCTTAAAAAAAAAAAAAGTCTCATCTGATCAGTTGAAGACTTGAAAAGAACCAAAGGCTAACCCTCCCCTAAGTAGAGGGAATTCCTCCTGCCTTATGGCTTAAGGTGGAACAGACTTCAACTCAAACATCAACTCTTCTTGGGTCTCAAACCTGCTGGCTTCTGACCTAGAACTACACCATTGGCTCTCCTAGGTCTCCAGCTTGCCAACTACAGATCTGGAGATTTCTCCCTGCCATAATTGCATAAGTCAATTCCTTGTAAAAAGGAAGGAAGGAAGGAAGGAAGGAAGGAAGGAAGGAAGGAAGGAAGGAAGGAAGGAAGGAAGGAAGGAAGGAAGGAAGGGAAGGAAGGGAAGGGAAGGGAAGGGAAGGGAAGGGAAGGGAAGGGAAGGGAAGGGAAGGGAAGGAGGGAGGGAAGGAGGGTAGGAAGGATGGAGAGAAGACCCAGACCCAGTTGGTTCTGTTCTCTGGAGAACCCTGACTATTCGAGTAGAGAAAGAACGCCAATGAAACAAGATAACTAGGAAAAAAACACGCAAAAAGAATGATGTCAGTGAGCATCACATATATTTGACTACAGACCCAAATAAAAACAAGGGCAGAAGTAAAAGTGACATAAAAGAATATAAATGGGAAGTGCCTGGGTGGCTCAGTTGGTTGAGCATCTGCCTTTGGCTTGGGTCATGAACTCAGGGTCCTGAGATCGAGCCCCATGTTAGGCTCCCTGCTCAGCATGGATCTGCTTCTCCCTCTGAGGCTTTCTCCCTCTCTCTCACTCACTCTCTTTCTCAAACAAATAAAATATTTTAAAAAAAGGGGGGCGGAGGGTGATTCATAGGAGACACCACCACTCTGTTTTAGCTCTCTGCTCTAGAGGGCTTGATGTGCCCACCAGACCCTGCTCAGATTTTTTCCTATTTCTTCCAGCTGATTCCTGCCCAGCTGCTATTTTTTTTAAGTTTCCCTCTCTCATTATAAACCTTTAAAAATTGTTTTATTTCAAGATATCTGTCTAATCTTAGAGGACACTTATCATAATGAGCACTGAGTAATGTATAGAATTATTGGATCATGAAATTGTACACCTGAAACTAATATGACATTGTCTGTTAATTATACTTCAATAACAACAATATTTATCCAATCTTATTCCTGTGATTTTATGTATTTTTACCTTTACGTTTTTAAGATTAGTTCTTAATCCTTAAATCGCATCTACTTATAGTCCTTTTTATACTTTTTACCTTATGTTTACTCTCTTATCTTAATCTTTCATCTCATTTATTTTCATATTTTTAACTTTTTCTTTTGCTGGTTTATGGCCTTTTGCATTTTCTTACAACTTTCATCCATTCTCTTCTATTGTTATTTTTCAGTTCCTAACCTTTTGTCTTTATTGTGATTTATATTCTTTTTAAAAATGCATGTTGCTTTTCTATTGTTGTTTTAATCTCTTTAGCCTCTATATTCTCTCTCATGATTGAAGCAATCATATTTGCTTTCCCCTGTTCTTATATATCTGTTATAATTTTCATTTCTTTTTGCAATGGCCAGCCAGAACACATTACTGCAGCTGTGGTAGCAAAAGAAAAGCCCAGCCCTAAGGAAAGGTTGGGGCCCTTGTTCCTTGCACTCATCCTAAAAGTTATACTCTGTTCCTCCAGAGGCTGTGCCTTCTTATTCAAGAGTCTTTACTCCACTCCACCCCCTGAAAATCCAGAAGACCCACCAGTTAGCTCTCTCAGGAATTCTAATTCTCTTTGGCTGAGGGAGCCAACACCTGGCTGAGGGAGCTGAGTTGTTGCCTACCATTTCATGCCGTCCAAAACTCTAGGAAACACTCCTTGTTTTTTAATTATTGGTCTCCAAATCAATTAGACCTGCTAGGATCAGTTTCTATCCAGCTGGATATTAGAGTTTTGTCCCATTGCCTCAAGGGAGATGTTTTCTCTCTGACTTCCTACCAAGCAGAATGCTGATTATACTTGATCCTTGAACAACATGGGTTTACATTGTGCAGATTCACTTATGTGTGGATTTTTCTATAAATTAGTATGGTAGGGACACCTGGGTGGCTCAGCAGTTGAACATCTGCCTTTGGTTCAGGGCATAATTCTGGAGTCCCAGGATCGAGTCCCACATCAGGCTCCCTGCATGGAGCCTGCTTCTACCTCTGCTTATGTCTCTGCCTCTCTCTCTCTCTCTCTCTCTCTCTCTCTCTCTCGTTCTGTGTCTCTCATGAATAAATAAATAAAATCTTTTAAAAAATAAGTACTGTAAATGCATTTTCTCTTCCTTATGATTTTGTTAATAATATTCGCTTTTCTCTAGTTTACTCTAAGAATACAGTGTATAATACATAAAGCATTCAGAGTATGTGCTAACTGACCATTTATGTTACCAGTAAGACTTCTAGTCAGCAGTAGGCTATTAGTAGTTAAGTTTTTGGGGAGTCAAAAGTTAGACACACCTAATCCCCACCATATTCAAGGGTCAACTGTATACTGAGAAAGTAGACTTCAGAACTTTGTTTTTTCAAAATATATCATTAAGTAAATGCACAGAGTGGGAAAAGATACTTGCAAAATATACATCTAATGATTTATATCCAGAATATATAAGGAACTCCTATAAATCAGTAAAAGACAATGCAACTGAAAAATGGACAAAGGGTTTAAGTGGACACTTCACAAAGAGAATAACCAAATAGCAAAAAAAAAAAAACAAGAACCCCAAACCAACTATATGAAAAGATACTAAACTTTTTCAATCATGCAGGAAATGCCAATTAAAGCCACAGTATGCCACCACACACCCACCAGGATGACTAAAAAGAAAAAGATGGGAAGTTTTGAATTAGGGCTGGTGAGAATTTGGAGCAAAGTGGACTTTCCTACGCTGCTGGTACAAGTGAATTGGTACAATGATTTGGGGAAACTGTTTGTCAGTGTCTAATAAAGCTGAACATATGCGTATCTTACTACCCAGCTGTTTCACTTCTAGTTATATCCCCAGTAGAAATGCATTCATTCAGAGTCACCAAACAATATGTACTAGAATGATCACAGCAGCAATATTAGTAATAATTTAAAAACTGGGTATTACCCAAATGCCCATCAAAAGTAGACTGACCTAATCAATTGGCACATATTCACATAATGGAACACTCCACAGAAATGAGAATAAATGGTCTATATCCATGCAAAAATATGCATGAAATTCAGAAGACATAATATTGAGTGAAAAAAGCCAGACCCAAATGAGTATTCATTCATTATTCCATTCATATGGAGTATAGAAACAGACAAAACTAATCTATACTTTTAGACGTTAGGGCAGTGGCTGCCCTTGGGTAGGCACGCTAACTAGAAATGACAACGAACTGGTCATGTTGTTTCTTGATCTCGGTGCTGGTTATGTGTGGGTTTAGTTTGTGAAAATTCATTGAGCTCAACATGTATATCATATTCACTGGGAAAGCATACTATGCTTCAATATAAAATTAATGAAAAGTTACCTTATGCTCCATAGCGTTATGACCAGGACTAAGGAAAGTAACTTCTTATCACAGATCCTGACGCATAATAACTATTCAAAAAAATGACAGCTATTTTTATTACTGCTACATAATATAAATTATTTCCTGATGAACATCTGCTACAGCTCATACTACCAGCTTGATTTTACCTTGCTTGATGTTAGCTTGACAAATGACACCCTGTCCAGTCCTGACTCTGCTGCAGTGACTTTGAAATTTGTCAAAATTTGTGCAGCAGTGTTGAGCATCATCAGATGTGTAAACCAAACCCCAGGGAACAGTAACGTCTGTTAACGTAGAATCACTGCTCTCTACTTTTAACATTTTTCTAAAGCAGTTCTGGCAAGTGAGGCCAAGAGCCAAGAAAGGGCAAAGACTCGAGTTTTCCAGAGTCATGTCCAGCATGAATTTCACATCCAGGTGCATTATCTAGAGAGATTCAGAAATGGCTATACTCGGGACTTTTGCAGGGGCCCAGTGAGTTTAAGGAGCACTTGAGATGCTGAACTGTCATTATTTCCTGCCTCCTCAGCGCCCCACAGTCCCATTTGTCCACCATATGAAATTCTTCTATTGTCCCCCATTTGTTATGGGGATCCTAAGGCTAAACTCTCAGGTAGCTCCTGATGGAATTCATGATGAACATCCTTATCCATGTTTGTTTACACTCTTCCTTATTCTTAGAGTGGCTTACATGAACCCTCCTTATTAGAGCCATCCATAAGGGCTCCCAATAGCCTGTGCTCTAGCTAAGCTCTACCTAGCCTGTGACCTTCCCCCTCTAAGAATTGCCCCTCTTAGTTACAATGGTGGGTCTGGAAGCCATGTTTGCACTTCATCACCCTGCCCTCATGGTCCTTGGTGAACGGATCTGGTGCAAATCACAGACTCAATTGCAGGTTGAGCCAGTTGCAATTTTTCTCCTGTGACTTTGAATCTGATGTTTGGAAACAGAAGGTCATTTTCCACTGACTGGCTGACTGAGACCATGTCCACTTACCTCTTTCACAGAGAAGAAAGGAAAGCCAGTCTACAGAGGCAGACGGAATGAAACAAATGCATAGAAAAAAAAGTAGAAATGGGGTGTTTAAAGAAGAGAAAGGAGCAAAGACTAGAATAGAGAATGCATTGGTCTCCAACATTTCTCTCAATCCCAATTTTCGTGCCTTCTATAACCTAATTGCATACTTCCTCCCCTGTGTCTCTGAGATACCCCTATAATATTACAACAACCCCGTCCTATTCTTTTTAGGTTAAACTAGCTCACATAAGTTACCCACAAATGGGCTTCAACTAAAATAAAATACGTTGCAACAAGATAAAGTCACATTTAAAATGTGTTGGCAAATGGAAAATGAGACCTGAAGGCTGGTATGATGTCAGGAGAGAGGAGAGGACATGAATGACAGCCACAGGACCCTGGCCATTGTGCTGGCAGCCAGCAAATGCCCCAGATGATTCATCAAGGATCAGCTGTTCTTGACCCTGACTGCTCGGTAGGGACACATGGAGCTTCCCAAATGTCCTCCTTGGCCCCACCCCAGAGACCATGACTTAATTGGTCAGGGCTGGCATCTTTATGATGTAAAAGCTCCCTTTGTATATCTAAAGTACAGCCAGAGTGGAGAGTCACTGAGTTACATTAGTCACCACATGTAGAAAGAAAAATAAATAACAAACCAAACAAGAACAATTTCTCAAAAGAGGTACAGGAACAGTCCTGAGGCCAGAGAGAGGGGTCTCTCCCACAGATCCTCATTTGCAGGGTGTGCACGAGGTAGTAAACAGTGTCCTCAACAATCTCATCGTAAACAAGGAAAGGGCCCTGGATGTGATAATCCCAAAAAGCTATCCAGGAAAACACATCCCAGAGTGGTTCGTGGCATCTCTGTTGCCCAGCTTCAACTTGGAATGGGTTTTAGAATATTTAGGACAGATGTTTCTACTAAGATTCCTGAAATTTAAAGCAACTTTTTTCTCCCCCGAGGAGAGGGCCTGTGAATTTCGTCAGATTATCAGTGGTGGCTCTGAGCCTCCAAAAGTTTCAAAATCACTGGAGGAGAATTCACATACAAGACTCTTTCAACTGCCTGGTTGGGCTTCTAGGGAGATTCCTTTACAAATACCTGGAGTGTGCTGGAGCTTGCCAGGTTGCTGAGTTGAGTAAGGGACAAATCTGCCTCCACGGTCATCTAGTGGGCTCAGGATCTGTGTATCCTTCAGGAAGCTGAGGAGCCTGGCAAGGACACATGCACGAAGAGAAGGCAAAGGGGAAGCCTGAAAGAGTCCTTGATGAACCAAGATCCTCCTCAGAAAGCATGTGAGATACACTCTAGTACACACACAAAAGAGAAAATAAGCCCCAAAAGTTCTTCAGCCGGGTGCAAACCAGCAATAATTTCTGCTTGGAAAAAATTTAAAGCAGGTGGACCAAATACCCATCTTGTCCATAAAACATCTCTGCAAACACCCATGGAACATTTAACCTTGAGAAATATAGTTTCCTGGTGCCCTCTCTAAACTAAATTGTTTGCAAAATATACGACTATGTGACTGAATTAGTTAACTTGTTCCTTAGGGTTATTGACCATAAGTCAATTTAATGTTGGAGGCTGTCTACCAAAAATGATGACTTTGTTTTTAGAAGCATTTGATATGTAGTCCTTCCTTGCAACATTAATTTGATAGTAGGTTAGTTATCTATTAAGGTCGGTCTTGGCTCATGACACAAAACTATGATATCTATGAATAAGTGAATTTCTCCTTTCAATTTTTTATGACAAGGGGGTGATATCCTAATCACTGAAAAGGAGTAGCAAGACTTTGAGGTGTTGAGTAAACAAAAGAAAGGCCAGAATAAATGCCTGTTTTATTTCTTTGGGAAATGCTATCTGATCAAAAGAATACTCTTATTGGATAGTTCCTAAATCAGGGGTTGGCAAACCACAGCCCATGGCCCAAATCTGATCTGCAGCCTGTTTTTTGTGTGGCTGACAAGCTAAGAATGTTCTTTTACATGTTTAACTGGTTGGGAAAAAAAAATCAGAAAAATCGTGTTTTTGTAACACATAAATATGATATGAAATTCAAATTTCAGTGTCCATAAATAAGATTTCACTGGACCACAACCATGCTTATGTATTTACATGGTGTCTTTGGCTGCTTTCATACTACAATGAAGAGTTGAATGGAGCTGCACACATTACATGGCCCGCACAACCTAAAATATTTATCATCTGGCCTTCTACAGCAAAAGCTTGTAGACCCCTCTTCTAGAAAAACATAAGCAGCATCTATGTCGAGGCCAAGTAACCCTTGCCCACAGATCAAAGGCCAAAGAAATGTCAAATACCACCAGTGATCTTCTATTATTCTTAACAGATTTTCCCCATAAGAAATAGTAGAATAATCAGTCGTAGAGTAGCTATGCCTAAAACATACCTGTGTCTAGTATAGAACACTAGCCTGAGAAACAGAAGGTTAACTTTGGATTAGAAAACCAAAAGGCAACCAAGCATAAATGTAGAAGAAATATCTACTAATCATAGAACCTAAAGGGAATGCTCTTAAAAGTGGGAGATACCAGGTTTTGAGTCATCTATTTAATTATGTCAATAAATACTTATCGATAAATTACAATGTGCCCAAAACATCATGCTCAGAGTATGTATGACAGACTCAGAGTCCCAAATCAGACCACTGAGACCACTCTTGAGCAGTTCTGGGCACAGGAAATTTTGCTCACGTGTTTTATTTCGCTTGAAGACTTGTTTTAATCAACTGTATAAAAAGAGATCATTAGCAGGCCTCCATCAGAAGGAGCCTGGGATCTATAAGGTTTGAATAATTGACCTTCCTTTATGAAGTTGCGAAAATCAAGCTCCCTGTCCCTCAATCACCACACGCGTACCTCCTGCAATTATTTTCTAGACTGTTCCCACTGTTATTGTTAATGCATGGATCAGTTACATCTTTGGAAACTTAGCATATGAACTGATTCGCCAGGGAGGTGTCTCTTTTCCTTGAGGTTGTTCTTTAACCACAAACTAGGTGAGCAAGCACCTTATTTCCTAGGATATGACCTGGATAGAAATGTATTGAAGTACAGTTGATCCTTTAACAGCACAGGAATTAGGGGTACTGACCCCCGCAGAGTCGAAAATCTGCATAACTTTTGAGTCCCCGAAAACTTAACTACTAGTAGCCGAGTGTGGGATGGAAGCCTGACCCACAACAGTCAACTAACACATAGGTTGTGTGTGCTGTGGAGCCTTACAAAAAAGTAAGCTAGAGAAGATGTGAAGAAGATCACAAGGAAGAGAAAAGACATTTACTGTCCTGTAAAAATCTGCATCTAAGTAGACCTGCGCAGGTCAAAGCCATGTTGTTCAAGGGTCAGCTATAGAGGAAATGAAATTACTTTTTCTCTCTCTTTTTTTTTAAGATTTATTTATTTGAGAGAGAGAGAGAGAGCACAGAAGGAGAGGGAGAAGCAGGGAGCCCGATGCAGAGCTCGATCCCAGGACCCCGAGATCATGATCTGAGCCAAAGGAGGTTCTCAACCAGCTGAGCCACCCAGGCATCCCTGAAATGACTTTATTAAGGACCCACAGACAATGAGGTCAGAAGCAGAGTAAGAGACAAGGGCTCTGGCCCTGAGTCCAGCCCTTGTTCCTCTCCACCACATGGCCCTGATGCTCCTGCTGGCATGTTGGGCAGTGATCCTGAAGAAGCCAGAACCCCAGAAGGGTTTCAGGCAGCACAATGTCGAAGCCATGCTGTGGATCTAGGGTTACAACAGGACGGGCCTTGTGGGAAATGCCAGCATGCAGGGTGCTCCCTCAGAAGGGCCCTCCTGTGCTGGGCTTGAATGCCCTCTGATCACCATCTTGAAACTCTTGATAATGTTATCTTAGAACTTGTTTTCATGTGAAGTGTGATGGGACAATGGACCACTCACCATGGATTAGGGCCTCAGTCACTCCTGGTCCTGCCTCCTGCCACCTCCTCAAAATGCACTGTCAGGGGGCCAGTGGAACCTCTCTCTCCCCAAGTCCGCACCCCACAACTGCTGTTGCCCTCAGCCCCAGGCAGGGTGCAGCAGGAGTCAGGGTCCAGTGCATACCCTACAGCTTCTTGGGGTGGGGCTGGGCAGCACCACGGTGCTTCTGGTGGGCCAGCCAGAGGCCAAGTCTCCAGAGCACTGGATTGTTCTCCTTCTCCTACCCCCAACCCAGCTACCAAGATGTCCTGACAACATTTCAAACTCTGGAGACCCCATCTGCTGCATTCCGGAGTGGTGAGCTCACAGGAAGGGGAGATGCTGGCTTGATTTCTCCAGAACCGCCCCCCCCCCCGCCCCGCCACTGCCAGCAGCTGTAGGAAGCCTCAGTCCAGAGGCTGGCCCAGGGTAGGGGTGGGGGGTGAGAGATGGGCAGGCAGGGGAAGCTGGCAGCCCTCAAGCCAGAAAAAGCATGCACGGGCCTTGCATTCTGAGGAGGGGCCCCAGGACACCCATGAGGATCCACAAACCCCTGCGAGTGTCGCCATGCCTGGAGTGCCCCCTCAGCCAGCTCCATGCCTGGGGTGATCCTCTCTTTCTCCCTCTACCTTCCCAAGCCTGCAGTGGGCTTGCCTCCTCTGGCCAGCTCAAGGCATCCTCTGGGGAGGAGCTACAAAGGATGAATTGTATAATTTCATTGATTCCACCCAGGAGTCATATGCTGTCCTATTTGCATTTAAATTTGCATTGCACAATATAAAGATGAACAGTAAAATTCATGCTAATAAGTGAAAACTTTAATTTTTCTTAGAATAACATTAAATAGTAAATGAAAAACACCATGACAAGTGAGCGACAGCCTACGAAAGAAAAAAGCTTTATCTATAGTAGCACTTTTTTCCTGTTTTTTACCTGAGGCCCTGCATTATCATTTTGCACCGAGCACCGAGCCTCACAAATTACGTAGCCAGTTCTGGTTACAACTTGCTCTTTGCATCAGCCAACGCATAGGCAAGCCTGGCAGCTGACCCTGAAACCAAGAGCTAGAACCCAGTCCCACAATAATGTTACTTTCCGCGAGTGCCCTGTGGTGACTCACAGCTCAAGACGGTATATTTCTCACTTGTCTGAATGCAAAGTAAAAGTGGCTATTTTTATAGAACAAAAAACCAGGGAAAATATGGAATTCAGCCCATCTCTATGCACCACTGCACCTGAGACACTCAGCACACATAATAAATCTGTCTTTGGAAACTTGCTCCTTTGCAGTTTTGACACAGATAAATGACAAGTATTAAATCTTAAGGGAAAAGAACCAGCTGCTGTAGTTGTTGAATTACTGAGACATAAGCCTCTAGGCCTACCAGCCAGAGGCCTCCTGGAAAAGGAGACAGGTGCGCTGGGAGAATGTGAGAGGTGACCTCGGAATGGCTTTGTCTTCACCAACCCAAAGAAACCCAAGATCCTGTCTAACACCATTGGATCTGTACTTTGGAAGCCACTGGACTTTGACCAGTAAGAGGATCTTGCTGGGGACAGATGCCACACTAAGACAGTGGTTCAGAACTTTGTCTTCTGAGGCAGCTGGGTAGCTCAGTGGTTGAACGTCTGCCTTTGGCTCAGGTCGTGATCCCAGGGTCCTGGGTCCTGGGATTGAGTCCTGCATCGGGCTCCCTGCAGGGAACCTGCTTCTCCCTCTGCCTGTGTCTCTGCCTCTCTCTCTCTCTCTCTCTCTCTCTCTCTCTCTGTGTGTCTCTCATGAATAAATAAATAAAACCTAAAAAAAAAAAAAGAACTTTGTCTTCTACTCAAATTTTTCTTTAACTGGAAAAGAAGATACCTGGCAAAAGAGCAGGACTAGCAACAGACATATTTGTTTCTTCCAGGTACAGCACAATATTGTTGGTAGGATCCAAAGGTGAGAAGGGGGCTAATTCTAGAATGTCACAGCCAAATATAGCTAGAAGATGATGCATCCCTCTGCTGGGGTGTTCCTCTGCACCAGAATGGAACTCCTTGAGGGGAGAGGGCCTTGGCTTCTTTGATTTTTCAGTGCAACTCCTCCATTCTTTAGACGGGGAAGCCATGGCCCAGAGACATTTAGTGGTATTCCCTAAATCACACAGCAACCTAATGGTAAAGCTGGGACCAGAACCATTACCTCTGACCCCAATGTGAGCTGTTTTTCTATAACATTTGGAAAGAAAATCGGTGTCCTTTTCTTTGAAGGTTATTTATGCTTTATATGGATGGGATAAGAGTCACAACAATGAGCTGTTTCCCCAAATGTTAGCAGAATTGAGCTCTGGAGAAGGATGGAGGTTCAGTTGACAAGGTGAATGCTGCCAGTTGCTCAGACAAGGAAGCCGCAGCCCCTCAGCTCAAGGGGACTCCCTCCCTGACTCCCAACACCCTGAGGTGAGAGCTCTTTGCAGGCAGATGAAACCTATCAACGGGAGGAAGAGCCAGGCTCTCTTCTTGGAGCCCTCCGTGGATTACTCGTTGAATCCCCCTAACAAGGGACTTTGGGACACTGTTAGCAATTCCACTGAAGCACAATGTGTGGGGGCGGGGGGGGGTTGTCAATCAGACCTGAGAGTCTGAGGCATTACCCTCACCCTTTAGCTCTGCTGCCTGTCTGACCCCAGGAGGGGCAGAGCAGAGGAGAGTCCCTGGGAAGCGGGGGGGACTTCTGACCCCCTCCTATGGCAGCAGAAGCCCAGCACTAGCTGGGGACAGGCCACACCTGGGAGTAAGTACCTCCCCCACCCCTCAATTTTGTCCCTAGAGTTCTCCCTTCCTTGGAGCCACTGCCTGAACTTGGCAGACTTGGAGCCTGGAAGCCTGTCTCTTCAAACACTCCCCTTCCCATTGTCCCTCCAATGGAGAAACAACACAGCTTGAGGCACCCACAGAGTCCCAGTGCCCTGGGCCTCACATCTCCCACTGACTGGCTGGGAACATGGACAAGTCACCGAACATCTCTAGGCCTCGATCTCTTTACCCAAGACTGCTTCACAGGGTGCCTGTTGGGATCCCATAAATGACCACCTGGGACATTGTTTAGTGATGGCCCACATTCCACTCATTCTGGTTTGTCTACCACTAGGACAAACTACTTGAGGGTGTTTGGGAACAAGCACTTAGAAGCCAGGCAGATATGGGCGAGTAACTGAACATTTCTCAGTTTCTACATCTGTAAAATGAGCACAATAATAGGACCTACCACAGGGATGTCAGAAGTTTGCCAGATAATGCATGAAAATCGGTAGTAAAAAGTTTGTATCACTTTAAACAAGTTAATATATAACACAACCACCTGTCATAGGGCCTTGCACACGTGTACTAGCTATTATGAATAATTTCTAACTACGTAGTTATAAACCATGAAAAAAGACAAGGCCTATAAAGGCTTAGTATGGTTCCTAGCACATGGTTTATGTTCAGTCAGTAGAAACTACTAGGTAATGTTATTTTGTTGTTGCTGTTATTGTTATTGGTAACAGGATTGAAGCAGACAACCCCTCTTATCAGATATTAAATTCCTATCTTTAACTCAAACCCAGACTGACTCCCAGAATAACATTCCAGTGTCCTCCTGTTGGTTCAGGATAGAAGTGCCATGTCCCTGAGGATAAGGCTGGTAGCCTGGGAAACTGAGAGGAAAAGAAAAATTGTTGGCCAGGTTCCCATCACCCACGTGGGCTAGACCTAAGGTGTTTCTTGGGATCTTGCTACTCAAAGTGTGGCCTGAGGACTGGCAGAGATGCAGACTCTCAGGCCCCACCCCAGACCTCCCAAGTCAGAATCTGCCTGTTAACTGACCCCCAAACCCTGTGATTCCCATTCACAGCAGAGCTGAGCAGCAAGCACTGCCTCCGGGCTTGGCCTGATGCTGCCCATGTCAGCCGTGGGGAGGGCTTGGTCTGGGTAACAGGATTGAGTTTTATCTTTGATTCCCCAAAGCAGGTAGAGCTGTTTTCAGGGAGGTGCAAACTGTGCAGTTTCCAGGGCCCCCTGCTCAGAAAGGCCCCGTGCATTTAATGCCCCACACTGCTGTCTTGAAATCCATAATATTCTGAACAAGGGGCCCAATGTTTTCATTGCACACTGAGTCCCAGAAATGGGGTACTCCTGATGCCCAGTGCCCTGGGATCCCCTGAGCCTGGGGCCTAGAATCTGCCCAGCTTTGGCCACCTTCCTTCCCCAAGCCAGATGCCAGGCCCTGTGCTGGTACCCCACACAGACACGTCCTGACGCTGGCTGCAGCCCTGGCTAAGTGGGGAATTTAAGATGCACTGAGGCAGCATCAGGCACCCCGCCTGATCGGAGGGATTTATCCTCCTGGAAGCAAAGGTTCCCAGAACCACACCTGAATCCCACACTTGAGTTCTCTCTTACTTAGCATTTAAATGTGCTAGGTGCTGGGCACTATTTTTAACTTGCCTCATCGCGTTAAATTCTTCCAATAGCCAGGAGGGTATGTTTTATTTTTCCTGTTCAACAGAGAAGGAAACTCAAAAAGGTTAGGTAATGTGCCAAAAATGAAATAACAGATCAGAAGCAAAACCGGAATATAAACCTGAGTTTGTCTGAATCCACAGCCTCTGGACAGACTGCCTCACTGCACCCGGTGATCCTCTTCTGCGTCTGAATGAGGCTCCCCCCGAGGTCCCCGCTCACTGAGCACCCACCCAAGCCTTGCCAATCCTTCCTCCACCGTTGCTCTAGTGGCCCCCACTCTCCAGTGTTGATGAAGGAGACATTGTAGGGCAAACACGTGATGGGCCTGTGCATTCTTTTCTCATGGCTGCTGTAACAAATTAGCCACAAATTTGATGTCTTAAGAGAAATGTAAAAAAATTAAATTAAATTAAACTAAAAAATATAAATAAATAAAGTAGAAAAAACGAATGTATGAATGTATTCTCTCACGGTTTTGAAGTTCAAAAGTCCAAAACCAATATCTTGGTCCTAGAATTAAGGTATTGGCAGAGCTGTAGTCCTCCTCAGAGGCCCGAGGGGGATCCTCTTCCAGGTTCCAGTTGCTGTGGCCTTCCTTGGCCTGTGACCGCATCGCCCCAGACACTAGGGCCAGCAGCAGCAAGTCTCTGCTCTGATTTCAATTCATCTTCTCTGTGTATGTCAAATCTCCCTCCACTTCCCTCTCAGAAGGATATGTGCGATTGTACTCCGGGCCCACCCGGTAATGCAGGATGACGTCCCCCAACTCAAGATACTTAACTTCATCCCATTTGCAATGGCCCCTGTTAGCTACAGAAGGTAACACTCACAGGTTCCGGGGGTTGGGATGTGAATATCTTTGGGGAGGTCATTTTTTAGCCAACTAAAGTCAGCAAATACTCTAATAGCTGGAGGAATTCAACGGAAAAAAAGGCCTCCTGGCCCCATCCTCAGGAGGCTCCATTCCTGGCCCCATCCTCAGGGGGCTCTACTCCTGGCCCTGTCCTCAGGATGTTCCGCTCCTGGACCTGTCCTCAGGGGGCTCCACTCCTGGCCCCGGCCTCAGGAGGCTCCGCTCCTGAGCACCCTCCAAGCAGCGCACCACCTCCTCTGTACCCAAGCCGCTACTCAGAAGGGAAGTAGATAAAGCCCTAGAGCTAAAGAGCCCAAGGATGGGTCTTCTCAGGACAGCAGAACTGAAAGGTAAACTGCTCTGGAGTCTTAACCCTTCTTACAGAGCTTTTCCAGCTTTGCAAATAAAATACGTGCAAAAATCATAGAATCTGTTAAGAATTCTGCTCAGGGGCCATCACATTTTCAAGCATTGGCTAATAAACCTCCTTCTTCCTATTTCCTTCTGTTACCATTAATTTTAGCCCCTCTTATGACTCAGTTGGTAACTTTCTGTTTCTGCTCCCTTATGCCTTCATTCTTACTCACCCTTCCCTGTCAGGTAAATCACCCCCAGCCCTGGAAACTCTGAGGGGCAACATCCAGTCACACTCAGAGGATGGAAATTAAAATAACTGTTTCCTGAAAGAATACAGAAAGAGAATTGCTTGAAAACAAATGCCCTTAAATAAGGCCAGATGTCTCAGGAAAAGTCTCGGCATGGACCCGAATCTGTGTAGGATGGGGCTCCTAATCAGCAACACCTGAGTACTGCACCTGTCCGGGGGGCGGGGGGGCATTAAAACTCAGCCTTTTATGGACCACAAAACAAAAAAAAAGATGCTGAGAAGATGTGAGGCAAACTATGGATGAACTGTGTTGTTTATATATGGACACACCCCCTGAAACGGTACCACCAACTCTGTGCAGGGGCCAGGTAAGGATTTCACTACCAGCCCCTTCCAGTTAGACACTGGGGCTGTGCTGAACTGGGAGGCCGGGGCAAGGTCTCCTCCGACATCGCCAGAGCCTGTCTCTCCAGGACTGCCCACCTGCCCCACAGTCCCGTCTGGACTGGGACAGCCTCGTCTTCCCTATCCTAGCACCAGGGTAGATAAGCCAACTGCTCCCATGTCTTTCTTCAAAGAGCAGACATTGCCAGCTGTGCTCCTATTATTCTAGCCCATCCCGACCCTATTTGCCTCTGCACTGATCCGTGCGGCAGCTTCAACTTTCCCCTCACTAGAAGGTGTGTCTGCGCCAGTGATGGTTGGACCAGGAAGGAAGGGAGAACCAGTAGGAGGGCTCTAGAACAGATTGGTAGATCGAGGGATGTGTTGCAGGGAATTGACCCCTGCATTGCGGGAACTGAGTACAAGGCCCCCCCGTCCGGATGTCTCTGCATCTGATACTAAAGTTCACGGTCTGCAGGACAATCAGGAAGCAAAGACCATCAGCAGGCTGGAGACCCACAGGCACAAGCAGGGACCCCACAAGGACAGCCTGGAACCTGTGTCCATTCTTGCTGCCCCTAACCTTGGTGCAGCTAAAGCCACGCAGAGGCTGGGCCCCTCCTCACTAAGCTACGTTCCCACACCTGGTGCCCCTGCTGCTTCCTGCAAGGAGCTGAGGCAGCACATTAGAGGGCTTCAAGATGGCCTGGGCCTCCCTCTCACCCTCCAACATCTCACAAGAATCTCCCTGGGGACCCAGCCCAATGGGAAACACACAGCGAGGAAATTCTTTTAGGTGGACAGGCCAAGAGGACCCATTCCAAAGCCATCGGAGCAGGAAGTCGGACTCCCCTGAGACGGACTCTGCGAGGGAGGTGGAAATGCAAGGTTTATCAGGCATAATCTCCGAGAGAGGGAAGCAGGATGGGGCCAAAGGAGAAGCTGAGCTGTGAGGCCATCGCAGCAGGTGCCCCTTCCCGTGGAGCTCTGCAGCCAGGGTGGCCTCCGGGGTTGGCTGGCATCAGGCAAGGCTGCCTGGGGAAGGGCCTCGGGTGCAGCGGAGAGGAGGAGGAGGGCCTTTGCAGGAGGGTCTAGGCTGGGAGCCGCCGGCGGCCTCCACTCCTGGCAGCTGGAGGAATGGGTGCCGGGGTCCCAAGGGGGCTTCTGGACGGAGGCCACCGGGTCCCGTAACCCCACTTCAGGGCTTCACACCTGCCCCGTGCAATGGTTACGTGGGTGTCCTCCGGACTGGGGCTTCCCTGGGAGGACCTGGGTTTGGAATGTGGGGCGTGATTCTAGACCCCACGAGGCACTTCCTGCAAACTGAGCTTGCAGAGCCAGAGCTGAGACCCGGCGTCCAGAAAGGCTGCCGAGAACCCATTCCCTCTGCTCTGCTGCGGGCGGGCCCTGGCGCCCCCCGCCCCCATGCCATTCTCCCCGTGACAGTACAAGGCCCACAAGTGGCAGGAACGACAAGGCTGTCATTCTATCACTTCCCAGAGGCGGCAAAGCGCGCCCTCACACACAGCTGTTCTTAAATATCCTCAATGGAAAATCATCCTTAGAATTTGAGAGCCGGGGATCCCTGGGTGGCCCAGCAGTTTAGCGCCTGCCTTTGGCCGAGGGCGCAATCCTGGAGACCCGGGATCGAATCCCATGTCGGGCTCCCGGTACGGAGCCTGCTTCTTGCTCTGCCTGTGTCTCTGCTTCTCTCTCTCTGTGTGTGTGTGTGACTATCATAAATAAATAAATAAATAAATAAATAAATAAATAAATAAATAAATAAATAGAATTTGAGAGCCACCCTTACACACGAGGGTGGACGAATGCGGGAAACAAGCCTGTCTTTCCAGCGCCTTCCCTCCCAGTGTCTGGCCCTTCTCTCCATCTAGTGGTACGAGCCAGAATCTGAGGCATCCCAGGACACCTGTCTGTCCTGCAGCACCCCCTTCACCGACTACTGTCCATGTGACCTCCCAGAGAACTTTCCTGACCCCCTCCCATTTCTCTTCGCTGCCCCCCTGCCCCAAGCTCCTGCTCTGGGGCCCTGCAGTGGCCCCTCTGACTTTGTCTCCTTACATCTACCCCTACCCCTTCGAGCTCCTCTCCTTTCTGCACAAAGAAGTCTTTTAAAAATACAATTTTAAAAAAATATATTTTATTTATTTATTCATGAAAGACCTACACAGAGAGAGGCAGAGACACAGGCAAAGGGAGAAGCAGGCTCCCTGCAGGGAGCCCGATGTGGGACTCGATCCCAGAACTCCAGGATCATGCCCTGGGCCAAAGGCAGATGCTCAATGGCTGAGCCACCCAGGCATCCCTAAAAATACAGTTCTGACCATGCCTTCTCTGTTCCTAAATTTATTCAGTGTCTTCTTAACTATTATGCTCTAGATAAAGAATAAACTTCCTAATGTGGCCCCCAAAGGCCTCCGAGACCTCAGGCCTCAACCTGCTCCCAGATGGGCCTCGCTCACTGTGCTGCAACCAGGCTGGCCTCCCCACCATGCTTCCCACCCCCCGGGGGCTGCCCTGCAGTAATGCCCTCACCTGCTACTGTCTGCTGCTAAAGTTAGGGGTTCCACACTTGGGACCTCCAGTCAGATCCTCAGGCTTCCTATCTCCAGCTCTAGCACTTTTTTTTGTTGTTATTTAACCCATGTAGCTTTGGGCAATTTACCAAGGCTCTGCACATCTCAGTCTCCTCATCTGTAAAATGAAGGCAGTAATAGTGCCTGGGCTGCAGGAGTACATGAGGCCTGTGTGTAGTGCACAGTGCCAGGCACATGGTGAGTGTTCGAAAATGTTGGTGATCATCCTAATGCCCCTGCAGGCCTCAGCCCAGGCGTCCTTCCTCAGGGAGGTGTCCCCCGCCCTCCTGTGCTCTCACGGTCCCTCCCTTGTTCCTTCCTTCCTTTCCCAGCATGGACATAGGGTGGATTTGACTGCCTTCTGCTCAGGGCACGAGCCTCTTCAGGGCAGAAACACATCCTGTTTGCTCACCATTATATCCTCACAGCCTAGCACCACTTCTCAAAATAAACATTCCCTTTCCTGGTGCCGCCGGGAAGGTGTGGGTACGGGTACGGTCTGGGCTCTCGGCCACCATACATGGAGTTGGAGATTGGGAGGCAGGAGGTGTGTCCTGGGGATGCCTTCTAGTGCTGATAAGCTGTGGACAGAGGTGCCACGTCCACCCCAGTGCCCCCCTAGGAGCCTACGCAGCCCTGCCTGGGCGCCCCCCCACCTTGGCCTGTAGGCTTCAGAGGACAGCCCACAGCACTGCTTCATGGCTCTACCACGGAAGGCAGCCCTTCCCACCCACGTTAAATTCCCAGCACGTCCGGCCTGGCTGCAGAGGGGTATCGCTTCCATCTATTGATTTCCATCTATTACAGGACACGTCCACCCAGCACAGACACTTGTCTGAGTCTGCACAGAAAAGGGCGGGAGGGGTGCCAAGAAGGAGTCCTGTATGATGGGTTGGGAGGCCATTCTCAGGGTGACAGTGCACCAATCCTGTTGACTCCCTGCTTGCTTTACTCCTTAGTAGAAGGAAACATCCTGAGCTCCAGCAAGAGTATGCCAGCATCCCCCTCTTTGCCCTGCTGCACACTGGCATCAGTTCTGGGTAACGTGGGGTCCCACTCGACACATAGTCCAGACTGGACTAAGGGGAGACACCCCACCAGGATGGGTCTGAGGGCCTAAGACAGACTTAGCTACATGGTGTTGGGCGCTGAAACTGTAGGTTAAGAGAAGTGAGGGCCACATGCCCCGATGCCAGGCAGGGCTGAATTCTGGGGCAGATTTCAGGAGTACGATTATGGGCATTGGAGAAAGGGCTGGTCTACAGAGAGGAGAATGGAGCAGAGAGACACGTGGCTCCAGCCAGGGACAGAGAGAGGAATCTCCTATGACTTTCGTCCCTGTGAAGGCCAGTTGTAATTCCTCTAATAGCGTGCATGAGGGTTCCCCTATATCCTCTTCTCTAAGTGGGGTTCAGACGGTGTTTATTCCTGGTAGCCAACGATGGCTGATAAAGATGTCTTCTCATATTGGATGTCAATGAAGCAACACCTCAACCCATAAGGCTGCCTTACTCATGACAGCTTTATACTGTCTGAAGACCTCTGACGTCACCTACCCTGCTTTGAAAGTCACTAGACCAGGGAGATCAGTGCCAAGGAAGGGTTTTCACTGACACATGATGAAACCAAGACCCAGAGTGGGAAACAGACTCACCCAGGGTCCCTCAGAGAGTTTGTGACAGCCAAGGTGAAAGCAGAGCCCTGCATGCTCACGCCACAGAGCATCTCTGGAAGCGCCATCAGAGGGCCCTCCCTCTCCCACCGCATCAGCCCTCTCCAGGCCAGGGCTGTTATGAACTCAGACCATCTGTAGAATTCTACTACGGAACAGCATCTGTAATGGTCTGTTGTGTGTTCTTATGAGTTCTGAAAACAAGGGACAGACCATGGGGATGCTAGAGCTGGGGGACATGGTTGCAAGGTGCAGTCCTGAGCAAAATTGTGGAGACACCTGTGCTGTGAAGCCAGCAACAGCCCCTGAGCTCCCAGGCACAGCATGAGTGTGCAAGAGTAGGGTGAGCACCACAGATGAGAGGATGCTATCCTAAAGTGGGAACAGGGATCCAAGTGGCTGGGAGATGTTTGTGGGTCCCAGTCAGCCTCTGGGCACTGGCTACTAGCTGCCAGAGAGCCCCTGGGCTGTGAGCAGCAGGAGAGGCAATACAGGTGGGAGGTCACCAGGGCAGCTCCACAAAAATCAAGGAACCTGGAGAGGAGGGTGAGAAAATTTTCTGATCATTATTCAAAGATCTTTCTGTTCTGTTAAATACTCCAGGAGCAGGGCGCCTCAGTCGGCTCAGGTCACGATCCAGGAGTCCGGGGAGCCACCCAACATGGGGCTCCCTGCTCAGCGGGGAGTCTGCTTCTCCATCTCCCTCTGCCCCCTGCATCCCCAATTCAAGCTCGTTCTCTTTCAAATAAATAAATAAAATCTTTAGAAAAATAAATAAATACTTCAGGAGCTTCAGGAGAAGAAGCCAAGCTACAGTTTTCTAAAGGTACCATTCCTGTGAGCCAAAGTCCTGTACTGTGAACCTGTTAGCACCTGTTTTGAGCATGAGCTATCTCTGTAGCCTCACTATCAGGCACAGACGTGGCACAGACGTGGCACAGGGCAGGCTCTTTATGGAAATAATGGAGTGCTTGCTCTGAGCCTGGGACAGGTTTGCCTGCAAGCACTCTCATGTCCCATTTTACAGAGGAAGGACTAAGATGTCAAAATCCCAGGTCTCACGGCTACTGTGAGGTGGACACCGTGTTTGACCCCTGGCAGCCTGGCTCCAAACCCTTGCTTAACCTCCAGACTATATTTGATGCCCCTTGGCCTTATCCTTGGAAGGACTAGTATGGATGGGCAGGCTGGCAGGAGTCCGGGGAGGGGCTTGGGGCCTAACTACGTAGCCTAGCAATACCAGCTCTGCTAAGGCGTTTAGCTTGTGTGCCCTTGCTCGTGAGAATGTTTTCATCTGAACCTGTTTTTTGGCTGCCCTGTCTATGAAGAAGTAGAGTCTTTGAAAGAACAAGGGACAGAGTCAGGAAAACCAGGGGTGTGCACGTTGGACAGCATTCTTCCCCTCCCTGGGCTTCATTTTCCCCCCACCAAAAGGAGATGGCCTTGCATCTCCTCTCACGTTCCTTTATTTCCAGATGATTCTCACATGTCATCTGAATTCTACCCACAGAGGAGACGCTTACTTAAGCTTCAGGTTAAATAATTCAGCAGCTGGCACATGGTCAGCCCTCAGTAAATGTCCCAGAGTAATTTAAGGGATGCCTTAGGCATCTGGACTTTCTCATCATATCTGTGTCTATCCCCGTAATTTCCTAACACTCGATGAGCCATGTGAGCCGTCATAAAGCCTGTGGTTTATGAAAAAGATTTCAGGGCTCAAATCCCAACCAGGGGGCATGAAATCCCTGAGAGGAAGAGTCCAGAATGTCATTGAAGCTGACAAAGAGACAGCACAAAAGAAAACAGGACCAAACTCACTCATGAATATAGATGTGAAAATTCTAGACAAAATGCCAGCAAATTGAATTCAACAGTATATTAAAAGAATAATTTACCACAACCAAGTAGGGCTTACCCAAAGAATGCAAAGCTGTTTTAATATTAGTAAATCTGTTTATAGAACACATCAATGGGTCAGATAATAGAAACCATATGATTATTTTGCTAGAAGCAGGAAGATCCTTTATGAAAATTCAACATCTATTCCTAAAGGGGACATTCCCTAAAATACCAGGAATAGATGGGACAAGTAGACCTTTGCGGCAGGGGGCGGTTAGTGGGACAGCACTCCACATCTGGACCCTTTCCCTGTGTTTGGGAAATTCCTCACTTTCTGAGCTTTGGTGAGAGACAGAGCTACCTCCAACTATAGAATTGGAGAAAATACCAGATGCTCAGTGTTGCGAGTACTGGCCCCACCCCAGCAGCAACAGTGAGGCACTTGGCCTACATGGTGGAGTGAAGAAAAGAGGCAGCAGAGAATATTTTTCTTTTTTAATTCCGATTTATTGGATGTAGAGAATTTTTTTATGGGGTTCCAGTAATAACAGAAACATGGGCTTGCAGGGATGATAGGGACAACAGTGCAGTAGCTTCATCCGGGCTCCAGGGGCCAGTCATGCTGGTGTTTCCAACTGTGGCATTTCTCCACTCCCCCCCCCCCACCTCCCCCACTCTCTTCCGTGTCCTCTGGGCCACAGCCCCAGCTGCCCAGGCTCCATCTGTTCTTGAACTTCCAGCGATTCTCTGAGCTATTCAGGATCCTGTCGAAACTTCTTCTCCACTACAATCATCCAGCGTCAGTGTCTGTTATGGGCAGCTAAGAAAGCTTAATGATACAGAAGGTTGTTTCCTTAACATAACAAAGAATATGTCTCCTGTTTTCAAACTTGCTGCCAAAATAATGCATAAATCTATTAAAACAAAGAGTAGGGGCCCCTGGATGGCTCAGTCGGTTTAAATGTCTGCCTTCGGCCCAGGTCATGATCCCAGAGTCCTGGGATGGAGCCCCACATAGGGCTCCCTGCTCAGCGGGGAGGCTGCTTCTCCCTCTGCCTCTGCCTGCTGCTCCCCCTGCTGTTCTTTCTCTCTTTCTCTCTCTCTCTGTCAAATAAAATCTTAAAAAAAAAAAAAAAAAAAAAACAGTAAAATGGGGTGCCTAGGTGGTTCAGTCAATTACGCATCCCACTCTATTTCAGCCCAGGTCATAATGATCTCAGGGTCTTGAGATGAAGCCCCATTTAGGGCTCTGCACTCAGCAGGGGTTCTACTTCTCTCCTTCTCCCTCTGACCCTCCCCCTACTCTCTCTCTCTCTTTCTTAAAATAAATAAATAAATAAATCTTTTTTTAAAAAGAGTAAAAAAAAGATTATAGCCAATACAATTAATTTTTTGCCTATGTATCCATGTCTTTTTTAAAGGTCAGATTTTTTTTTGAGGTCCTATTTGCAAATGCTAAAATCTACCCCTTTGAAATGTACAATTTGATGAGTTTTAGCAAACCTGTATAGTTATTTAAACACCACAACATTCAATATATAAACTATTGCCATCACCCCAAAAAGTTCCCAAGTTAGAGTTCATTCTCTCCCTAACCCTAACCCTGGAAACCATTCTGATTTGTCCCTGTAGTTTGGCCTCTTCTAGAATGTCATATAATAAAATCACACAGTAGACTTTGGTGGCAGGCTTCTTTCACTTAGCGTACTGCTTTTATGATCCATCCATGTGGCGGCATGAGCAGTATTCCATTGTATATATGTGCTAGAATCTGTTTATCAATTCAATGAATGATATATATCAGGTTATTTTCAGTTTCAGACTATCATGCATAAATCTTCTATGAACACTTATGCAAAAGTTTTTGTATAAACATATGTTTATTTTTATGGGGTAAATATCTAAGAGTAGGAATGCTGGGTCAAATTATGTAAATATTTAACTTCAGAGAAACTATTAAGCTGTTTTCCAAAGTGCTATACTGTTTTGCATTCCCACCAACACTACATGAGAGTTATAATTGCTCTGTGTCCTATCTGCACTAGCACTTGACATTATCAATCTTTTCATTTTAGCTGACTAGTAAATGTAGTATCTTGGTTTGGTTTTAATTTTTATTTCTCTAATAATGGAGAAAGTTGAGCATCTTTTCGTGCATCTATATCTATATGCCACCAAAATATCTTTTTCGGTGAAGTGTCTATTCAAACTGTTCATTTATTTATTTTTTGTATAGCTGTTTATCTTATTATAATTGAGCTATGAGGGTTCTTTATATATTCTGAATACAAGTTCTCTATCAGATTTGTGTTTTGCAAATATTTTCTCCCAGTCTGTGGCTTGTCTTTTCATTTTCTGAAGAGTGGCTTGCAAAAAGCCTAAGTTTTGATAAAGTCTAATTTAGCAATTTTTCTCTTATGATTCATGCTTTTTGCATGTCCTAAAAAATCACTGCCTAACCCAAAGACACAAAGATTATTTTTCCTATGCTTTCTTCTAAAAGTTTTATAGTTTTAGCTCTTACATTTGAGCCTATGATTCATATTGAGTTAGCTTTTATAGAGATGAGTGAGAAAAGAGTCAATGTTCATTTTTGCATATGAATGCAAACATTTTCCACTATTATATCATATAACATTGTCCTAGAAGTTCTGGTTGGCATAATAAGATACCAAACATTAGTATGAGGTAAGATTATTGGAAAGGAGGAGAAAAAAAATCATTATTTACAGTCAGTATGATTTAATACCCCCCAAAATTCAAGAGAATCTATTGAAAACACGTAGAATTAATAAGAATAATTCAATAAGATAACTCACTGCAGAATAAACATGCAAAAATCAATAACTTTTCTATATAACAACAGTAATCATTTAAAGGTTATAATATAAAAATAAAGAATCCTGTGCATAATAGCAACAAAAGACATACATGCCTACAAATACTTATCACAAAGAAAGTGCAGGGCCTATAGAATGAAACTCAGAAAGCTTTATCGAGGACATGAACAAAGATAACTAAATATAGATGTGTCAATCTCTTAGATGGAAAAACTCAATAGTATAAAGATGTTCATTCTTCCAAAGGAACTTATAAAATTGAAAGATTTGGGGAACAGGAAAAAATAATGTGTTGAAGCATATCGAGGAGGACCTGCCCTACCTGGTAGGAGGATATTTTATAAAGATATCATAAGTAAAATATTGTGTTAAGGGCTCCAAATCAAATAAGTGATAGAACATGTGCTAGAATAGGATAAATGAGTCTAAACAGAACCTGACATATATTAAAACTTCATGTATGATAATATCATTTATCAGCTGGGATCACGATATGTTGCAGGGTAGCAAGAATGGGAAAAAAAAGAGATGAGTTCCACCTTCCGCGCCCTCTAGTGACAAAGTTTGACATCATGTGGGCTGGCAAAAGGCCCCTAGCCACTTCTATGGATCAGGCAATGAAAAGTAAAATTTGGTCTGAGAGGTAATATATTGATAACCAACAGAATGTAAGTGCCAAACCACATTTTTCAAATACCACTAGGGTCTCAGCTCTGGACACAGTTGCTAACATCCCAATGGCCAAAACAAATCACCTAAGCAAGTCCAATATCAATGAGGAGAGTGGGGAGAGAAGGGGAGGGGAGTGAACACTCAGTAAATAATAATAGCAGTAATCCAAACGATCACAGAGGTAGTACTAGTAGGATGTCCTGATGGATTGAAAGGATAGATAAAGAAATGGGATGGTTTTTAGAGTTTCAGAGATAGGAGCAGTCGGTGGCTGATGATATTAGTATAATTAGTATAATTTTCTTTTGACCCCCCCTCCTGAACACAGGATCTTTGTTTTAAAGGATTGTTTAAGTCACAAGAAGTCAAGTAAAAAAAAAAAAAAGTCTTCTATTTGCAGCTGGGTTGTGTTTTGTTTAATATTTTATTCATTTATTTGAGAGAAAGAGAAAAAGAGCAGGGGAGGAGCGGAAGAGCTATTTATGAATGTAGGAAGGACCAGAAGATGAACAGGTTTGCTGGGTAAAATCAAGAGTTTTGTTTGAGATTCGGTAAATATTGACATCTAAGAGGAAATATCAAATGGGAGTCTAGAACTCAAGAGTAAGATTACTTTGAAAGATCTATGCATGATAATCATCAGCTTCTAGAAAGTGTTTTATGCTGTGGATGTGCTCGAGGTCACCTGGGGAAAGAGTGTAGCTGGAGGAGAGGAGCTGTTCAGGAATGGAGCTCTAGGCACAAGAAAGGAGAAAGATTCTGCATGGGGGACTGCAAGGGTGTTGCTGGCATTGTGAAAGAAAACCGTGAGGGTATAGTGTCATAGGAGCCAAGAAACAAAGGTGTTTGAAGAAGGTGCCAAATGTTACCGGGGATTTGAATGAGATGGAGACTGTTGGTGACCTTGACGTGAGCTGTTTAGGGAACCAACTCTATGAAGAAGCACTGTGTTAGGTGCTAGGGATAAAAAGATGAATAAGATCCATTTCTTGCCCTTTAGGAAATCATAGCCTGGTGGGAAAGGCAGACATGCAAATAAATCATTGCAATACAGTGTGAGAAATCTTATAATAGAATAACATTTTCTTACATGTGTTCCACTGAACACTATTTGAGGGAGATGTTAATCAGTCTCTAAAACCAGAGTGTTCCAAGACCAAATAAGCTTGGGAAACCCTGCAGACTGCACGCCACCTCGGGCTGCAGCGCCAACTGCAGGCTTCTTAGTTCGGGGCTTAGGTAACCAATGTGTTGCACTTCAGGGTCCTCTCTACATACCCAGGTCTTGTCTGGCACCCCAAGAATTAAGGGGAAACAATGCCAGCTCCACAGTAGAAACAGCTACCAGGGGCAGGGAAACAGACCAAAGAGGAGCAGCTTCCGGCAGGGAGCTGAGCACAGAGTTGCTCCCCGCAGGAAGGTTGAAGCAGAATTTCCCTGCAATGTGCTCTGGGTCCTGTGGCTGAGCAGCAGGGAGATGGGAACAATGGTCTCAGGGCCTCCAGGGGCCTTGTCCCACAGGACCCGGTGCCTGAGACCTCCCAGCTGAGACGGTGGACCTGCAAACCCGAGGCAACCACTCACATGTTGCAGCTATGTTGAGAGGTCTGGCTTCTGATTAATTTGACAATTTCCCTAGAGGTAGAAAAATTAGAGAAAATTAAATCACCAGCCAGCTCCTCAGCACTTTTCCCTTGACGACTAAAGCAATGGAGACATCAGAAACACTACTAATACTTTGTTGCACAAAATGCATGCTGCTGAGCAAGAATCAACTCACTAGTCCATGGTTCTGGGATTCCCAGGTGCTTTCTGAAGTGCCCTATCTTGGGCAGGTAGGTAGAGAGGCAGAGGGGCTCTCACCCCTAAGTACCGGTGGGGACCAAGAGGAGACCCTGACCTAGCAGAGCAGGTGCATGCCAAAGAGGTATGGGTCGTGATGTTCAGAGGACATGACAAACTTGGGCATGGTGGGAGCAGGTGCCAGTGCCTGGTGGGTGGGGTAACAGGAGTCCAGATGGCAGAGGACCCAATAATATGGTTCTGAGTGATGGCTCAGTCACAGCATGGCTCCAACCAATGTGTTTGTTTTTTCTCAGCAACTCAACCTTTAGAAAATTGTCAAGTAACCCCTTATCCCGTTTAGGATAGGAGAACCCAGGTCTGCCCTTACAGCTTCACTAGTTCTAGTTATGGAGACTGAGGACCACCAGGCATAGGAGCTAACATACCTTGGATATAAGGGGACCACCAGGGCAATATCCCACCTCCTCATTGCTCTTCTTGAATTTTCAGTGACCCCCTCCTGAACACAGGATCTTTGTAAAGGATTGTTTAGGTCACAAGAAGCCAAGTAAAAAAAAGAGTCTTCTATTTGCAGCTGGGTTTTGTTTTGTTTTGTTTAATATTTTATTTATTTGAGAGAAAGAAAAAGAGCTAGGGGAGGAGCAGAGGGAGAGGGAGAAACAGACTCCCCACTGAGCAGAGAGCCCGACACGGGGTTCAATCCCAGGACCCCAGGTTCATGACCTGAGCCGAAAGCAGACATTTAACCCTGACTGAGCCACACAGGTGCCCCTGGAGCTGTTTCTGTTGCAAAAAACCAAATGCCATTCTGGCTTGAGAACAGAGTTGCAGTTTATTGCAGTGGCACAGAAGGACATTAGACTAAAGGGACAGGAAGGATAAGAAGCATAGTCAGACCCCCACAGGGCCCAGACCTGAGGACAACTCAGTCTCTCTCTGGCCACATGGTCTCTCTAATTCTGTTTCCACTCGATTCTTCTCTTGATCAACTCTCTTCCTCTGCTTAGACACACTGTGCATGCCCCTACCCCCATGTGTATCAATCCACCATCAATCCTGATTCTAGATCACTTTTAGTTTAAACAGCCCTCCATCAATTGGCTACAGTTCCTGTGCAATCTCATCCAAATTCTCTGGAAGTCAATGAGTCACTGGCTAGTCATTGGGTCATTACTCAATAGATAGCCACCAGAAAATAGATCAGCTATTCACCAACTATTGCCAAGGAGGGTGGAGCCACATGATACTTGCATTGTCCCTTCCAGGGGTGTGGGCAGGGCAGATATTGAAGCCCCAATGTGCAGAATTATATAGATGATTACCAGAAATGCAGACTTAAAAGAATATACAGCAAAGCAAGTGTGGTAGCTGAATAATGCCCCGCCCCCAAAGATATCCATATCCTAATCCCTGGAATCTGTGATTATTACCTTATATGGCAAAAGGGACTTTGTGGTTGTGATTAAGAATCTTGAGATGGGAAGGTTGTGCTGGGTTATCCAGCTGAGCCCAATGTCATCACAGAGTCCTTATAAAAGGGATGCAAGCGGGTCAAAGACACAGTAGGAGGAGATGTAATGATGGAAATGAGAGATTGGAGTGATTCAAGCTTAAAAAGGTGGAATGGGGCATCTGGGTAGCTCAGTGGTTGAGTGTCTGCCTTTGGTTCAGGTCGTTTACCCTGGGGTCCTGGGATCCAATCCCTCATCCAGTCCCTACAGAGAGCCTGCCTCTCCCTCTGCATGTGTCTCTGCCTCTCTCTCTGTGTGTCTCTCGTGAATAAAGAAATAAAATATTTAAGAAATAAATAAAATAGAATAAATGAAAAAGGTGTGAAAATAAATTCTCTACTGAAACCTCCAGAAAGAATACATCCCCTTTGACATTTTGAGACTTCTAACTTCCAAAACTGTAAACTAAATGTGTGTGAATTAGTTAGAGCAGCCCCCGAAAATGAATACAGCCAGGAAGCCTGGGATGTTCTCATCCTTACTCTGCACGCACTCTAGGACCAGGTCTTCTGGTAGAGAATCAGAACCACAGCCCACGACCATCCAGGATGTAACTTGAGTTCAAACAAACCCTACTCCATTGTGTATATCTTGAGTTTACTCTTTCCAAAAGTGAAGGTTCGGCTGATTTGGTTCATCACTATCCAATATGCAATATCAGATACTGCGATATTCAATATTTCTATTGAACAGAGAGAGACTCACACTAATGGAGCACTCCTGGGGAGGTCTCACGTGGGTACCCCTTAGTGAGGGTGGGGCTTCTCTCTTGTCCAATCAACTGTGTCCAGGGCAGCAAGACGGCTGTCAATCAGCTCAGTCAGATCAATGTTTCTGAGGAAAGAATGAGTCTGGGCTACTTGTGAGAGTCACTTGAGGACACCTCCCAGAGCCAGCAGGCTTTAACAGAGAGAAGTTTAGAAAGCAATCTTGAGGTTTGAAGAGAAGAAAGGCCCTTTCTGACCTCTTTATACCAACTTTAATGCTGTAGCTTGAATTGTCAGCGCTTTAGAGCTACAGACCCAGGGTTCCTTTCTTTGGGGTCCTTTGATCCCAGCCCACTGTCTCCTACAGGCCAGCTCTGAAGGCAGTCCTCCTCCACAGGTCAAAGGGGACCGTTTCTCCTGCATCTCCCACCTTGCCCTTGGCCCTGCAGATTGGTTTGAAGGAGGGCGCAGGCCCACTGCTTGCCCAGAAGCAGTATTTTTAGGAGTTTAAAGAAAAGAAAAGAGAAAAAAAAATCTGTTGAGGCCAATTTCAGGTTCCAGGCATGAAAAGAGAGGCAGTGCTTGAGCTTCTGGAAATCAGGATGGCTTAAGAAGTCAAAGACATTTGAATTACTGCCTTTGGGAATGGAAGAAACCCAAACAATTAGAAGTGTAAATGCACAGGATTCACGGCTTGATAGGTGTTGATATATCCCTCAAACCAGGTCTCCAGGCCCACTGGAGCCTGACCTCATTTAAAATTGCTGGGAAAATGCATGTAATAAGCTCAGTCTGAAGATGAAGACAATACGGTTTGGATCAGCCTCTTTCCTATAGGGTTGGCTTTATTTATTGCTATTATTTTTCAGTTATTTATATAATATGCTACTTTTTTTTAAACAGTTGGACATCTCAGACCAGACTGTCTAGAAATAAACTGCTGTTTTCCTATGATGTTTGTTAAAAGGCAAGGATTTTGTTTTTACTCATTATTATTTCTTTTTATGTACTGTCAATGACTTGTCTCAAAATTGTTCCCTCACCTTTCTTAACCTGAATCCTCAATTAGGTTTCCCAGTCACTATCATTAAATGAAAACCTTTAAAGTGTTTTCATTTAACTTTTATTTGAAAGGATCATACATCTCTCTTATGATTCCTTTAATAAAGACTAAATAACTAAGACACATATATACTTTTAACAGGCACATTTGTATAATAGATATATCTACCTAAGAAGGCAAAGGTTATCCGCCATATCCTAGCTTTTTGTCAGGAAAAAAAAAAAAAAAAGATAATATGGTCTCTAGCCCCAGAATATGCAGCCTCCCACAGGGGGTCTCTTGGGTCAAGGTCATGTCTAAATTCATCTCACTTCCACCCAGCTGCATGGGCCATGGCCTCGCTCCTGGAGGGTCTGACTTCCTCATGATGCCCGAGGCCCATTAGGAAGATCTTGGCAGCTGACCTGGGTGCCCACCCCTTTGTTAGGCCTGGATATGTTACACCCACAGACACAGGGCCTGGAGAACCAGGGACCATCCCTAGGTCACCTTGGGCCCTCTCACCACCTCCCAGAGGTTTTGCTGGGACCTCAAATTATCTGTTTTATGGAGCTAATCACAGTTTTGTTTGAAGATTTTATTTTTAGGTAATCTCTACACCCAATGTGAGGCTTGAACTCACAACCCTGAGATGAAGAGTCATCTGCACCACTGGACTAAACCAGCCAGGCACCCCAGCTAATCACAGTTTAAATCGTACCCACGTGCCTGCCTCCCCAAGTGTATCTGCTTCAGAACACAAAAGAATTAGAGCACTAATGTAAGCAGTGTAAGAGGGGACAGGGGGCAGAGAGCCCTGCCTGTTTCCCCTTAAATAAGAAGACACCTGGTCCTGCTCCAGTGGGCACCAGGGACTGGCAGTTCAGTGTCTGAAGGACCTGTTGCCTTTAGGCACCTTCTAGCAGAGGGCTCCAGAAGCTCTGCAGTCAGCTGGGGTCTCAGGGCCCTGTTCTACCTCCACAGTTATAGCAGTCCTCGAGCTCTATGTGCTATTTTTAAAATTCTAAAGCTCCTCATGGAATCTGCACATGCTTTTCTCAGAAACCTCCTCTCCAAACTAAATGAAGCTACAAGCTTCAATTTATATCAACTCAATATTTATACCAACTATGATGATCTCTTATGGATCAGAAGCTCTGATTGGCAGACACATATGGTTTTGATGAATAAAGCTGTGAAAACAAATTTATTATTATCTGCAAGGGAAGAGTATATGGTAGATAAGGCTTTCCAAAGCATGGAGTCTGAAAGGGATAATGACACAAAAGGCATCCACAGTGGTGAAAGTTAGGAGTGCTGAAATAAAAACATCAGGGGCAGGGGCGATAGCTCAGGAAGGGTTGTTGGATTGGATTCAATCTGTTAAAGTGAAAAGCCAGGCATCGTACTAGAAATAGTATAGGATACAGAAGAGAGCTCTGGGTCATTGCCTCCAATGTGACCTTGACAAGTCCCATCCCTCACTGGGTCTGTTTTCACACCTGGGCAATGATGAGGATGGACTCACCTGATTCCCCCTTCCCCAGCCAGGGCCCAGTGAGGAGAAGCGGGACTTGAGGATACGATGGCATTTCATGGCGGTGTGACCTTAAGCGAACTGCTATACCTCTCTGAACCTCAAGTTCCCATTAACACGAGTACCTACCTCTCAATATTTTATTAAGTCTCTAGGATTATTTCAGCTATGGATTTTACTGCTGCTTCTGACCTCTTTTGAACTCTGGCCCCTGGCTTAAATTTAGGGTTGTGGCACAGATAGTCAGCTCTGGGATTCCTTGCTGAGCCCCAAGACTCGTTGCTTACAGGGGTCCTATGTCTGCCTCCATCCCTCTCTTCCCTGCCTTTTCCCGAGGCTGCTCCCACTTTGCTATCAGCTCTCCCATCTCAGCCTCTTTTCGCTCTTTGCTTTTCAGCCTGACTGCTACTGAAGCTTGATGACATGAGTCCTAGCGGAAGAAATCAGCAACCCCTAAGCAGATGTGTCTCAGCTTTGCTGTGGATGGCAGGGCTAATCCGCCCCACAGAAGCAAACGCACCCTGCCATCTGAGCCATGCCAAAGGCAATGTTTCAACAGTACTGGAGTTAGAAGTTTTCTGAATTCAAGATAAAGGAAGAATTCAAGTACCCTGTAGTAAAACACATGCTTAAGACAGAATTTAGCTACTACAGTTTCCTGGGAATGGGTGGAGGGAAGAGCTGGCCCATCTCTGTTTAAAGAAATGGAAACCATAAAGGGATCCAGGGGGAAAAAAAAGAGAGAAAGAAAAAATCTCCAAGTGAGAAAGTGAAATTACCATATTAAGAGTCTCTATTAAGTTAAATCTCTTACTTAAAGACTGAAAGCCTTGGTGCCTGTGGGATTGGGCTCTGGTTGAGGTTGGGGAGGGGGTAAAGTGAAAAGTGATTCAGAAAATCAAAAATGATTCAGTTGTGGTTAATGGTGCCTTTGGAGAGGGAACAAGTGTAGGGCCAAGGGTGGGGGGAGAAGCAGTTTCAGAGCGCGGTAGGCAGCCACAGAGACCTCCAATGATCCCCTGCCCCTTCCTATTCACACCACGGTGTAACTCTAGCCTCCACCTCTTGAGTCTGTTGCTAAGGAAGAGGGATGGGAATCACTTCTGATACTGGGCCACAAAGACTCTGGCTTCCATCTCGTTCACCCTCATTGCTCTCTCGCTTGCTCACTGTGAAGGAAGCCAACTGCCATGTGGCAAGCGGTCCTATGGAGAAGCCCCTGTGGCAAGAAAGTGAGGGTGGCTTCTGGCCAGGAGCCAGCTGATAACCCTCTGTCCATCAGGCTTCTAGGGAACTGAATCCTGCCAACAGCATGGGAGTGGGCTTGGAAGCCAATCCTCCTACCCCAGCCCAGGAGAGCCCTCAGACGAGACTGCATCCTTGGCTGCAAGGGGGCTTGGGGGACGAAAAGAGCATTGAGTCACAGGCTTTACACACTCTATCTTGAAACTTGAACGCATTCTGCGAGGTAGATATTGGCTCCTCCATTGTGTAGGTGAGGAAACCGAGAGTCCAAAAGGCTAAAACTTGCCAAGTGTCAGATGACAAGCAAATAGAAGAATGGGGGTTTGAACCCAAGACTGACTAGTACCAAAGCACACACACTCTGGTCATTGCACAACTATACCATGTGTACTTTCTGTGTTTCCAGGGGAACTTAGAAATACAAATGGACAGTTGTCTAATTATCCCACCAATAAGCACACAGAGACAGCAAGAGCTAGGAGTAACATGGCAAGGCCAAGCCTTCCCTGGAAAGAGAACATACCTCACAGTAGCATGAGAAACTACACACCCTTGCGTCAGAATTCTCCATGTGCAAAGTAGCCCTGTTTCTTTAATTTCTTTAAAAATTTAGGGAAATGGGAAACCATTTCCCTAAATTTTTGAGCCAATGGGTGGCTTATTGGTAGAGCATCTGCCCTGGGCTCAGGTCATGATCCCAGGCTCCTGGGAACGAGTCCCATATTGGGCTCCCTGCAGGGAGTCTGCTTCTCCCTCTGCTTATGGCTCTACCTCTCTCTGTATGTCTCTCATGAATAAATAAAATCTTTAAAAAAAATTAGGAAAATGGCTGAATCCAATGCCACTATGGGCCAAGTGCCACTTCTAAGAACTGTACATGTGTTCACTCACTTAGACAATCCTATACAGAGGGTACTCTTACAGTCATCCAGTGTACAGATGGGGAAACTGAGGCAATAAGCAGTTACATAATTTGCTCCAAGTCACTCAGCTGTAAGGGATAGCCAAAATTTAAGCTCAAGTAGCCTGGCTCCAGAGTTGCATAAAGATCTCCAGCAGAGTCTCTTTGTGTCCCGGGTTGCCACATTACCTGGGCCCCCAATATGGCTTTGGGCTCACCTGACCTGGATTCTAAGCCCCCAGCTTCTGAATTCAAGCCAGCTACCAAGACCCTCACCTCTGACTCAATTCCTGGCTTCCAGTTCCCAGCAAGCCCCTCCTGCTCTAATTCCATCCATCCTGGTTCCTGAGCTCCCTTCACGCTGGGCTATGCCTGCTTCCTGGCCCAGCTTGCAACCCACTACCTGCCAACCTGAGCCTCGCCCATTGCTATGCTGCCCCAAGGACAAGACCAGCCCCTGGGACGAACCCTGTGCCCAGAAAACACATCACTCAACAAGCCGGGGGTGAGCCCGTTAGAGTAAAAAATGGCCTGAATTTCTAAGGGTATTATCTGAAGACAGGTTGTTTCCAGGAAAGGCAAATGGCCATACAGAGGCAGGAAGAACATTACTGTGTGGATAAAAAGATGAGATATGTAAATAAACCCACGGAGCCGAGAACCTAGATTAAAGTTACAGACAGATATGGCAGGCAAGATAATAGAGGCTGTTATAGACCTCTAGGGCACGATGAAAAAGCAAATCTGCCCATGTTTATGCAGATAACAGAGGCTGTTAAAGAAGCCATAACATTGATCATATAGGATCTCAATAGCCCCACAATGGACTAAAAGAATTGTCGGGTGGTAGGGAGGAGGGGCCGTGGAGCCAGCAGGGATCCCAGGCTCTCCTCCAGAAGACTTTGTTGAGCAACCAGAAAGATCATGGGCTATTTGGGGCGGCCATCCGAAAAGCTGAAAGCAATGAGGGATGAAGAGATGGGGCGAAAATGCTAAAAGCAGCATTTTCAAATAAGTCTCATTTCAGTTTAGTCTTCCCATCTGTGGCGATTTTAAAAATATAGCTCCCAAATTGCCTACAGCATCTGGGGAGCAGGGTCTGTGGGCAGACACCTGCTCACCAGTGAGACTTTGGAATAGCATTTCCGGATGAGGTCCTTGTGGTTTCGAGATTAATCTGGAAAGGCGGTAGACTTACGGCATCCCAGAAAAGCCCAGCTGGGAGGTCCTTACAGATGACTTAAGCTGCTCCCAGGGGGTGATTGACACATTCACAAGCCACACAACTGGTCCACGAGCAGCAGAGGGCTGGAGCTCCACATCCCTAAGTCCTGCTCTGGGCTGAGTCTGCTCTGGGAGATTGTGAAAGGAAGGTGCTTGATGGTATCTCCTCGAAGGAAGCGTAGCAGAAGAGGCCGAAATGGGAGGACATGAACAAGGCAGACAAATTCAGATTTGACTGCTCTTTAGGAAAAAAATTCTTTTTTTAAAAAAAGATATTTATTTATTTATTTATTTGACAGAGAGAGAGCACAAGTAGGGGAAGTGACAGGCAAGGCAGAGGGAGAAGTAGACTCCCCACTGAGCGAGGAGCCCAACTCAGGGCTCTATCCCAGGACCCTAGGATCATGACCTAAGCCAAAGGCAGATGCTTAACCAACTGAGCCACCTAGGCACCCCTAGAAAAAAAAATCTAATAATTGTTATCTCTCACTAGCTTAGAGAAAGAAGAACAAAGATTGTCCTAACACAATTGTGTAAAGGCAGGAGTGGGAAAGAAGATGCAGTTGCTTCCCATAGAGGTCAGTCGCCTGGGTGCAGTTTATCCCACCTGTTGGTCCTGCTTTTGAGGATCCATGAAAGTCAGCAGCCAACACTGTACCTGTTGTAGGTGATGGTTCTAGAGCCTCTTCCCCTCCTCTGTACCCACTATGCCTGCTCTTGCTTCCCTGGCTTCTAGATTCTGCGTCTACTCCCCAGTTTTGACACTCCTGGCTCTTTAGATAGTCCCTTGTGTCCCTCTTCTTGGACCTTGGCATTCTGCTTGACTCTAGGCTCTGCTTCACTGTGACACCCACTATCCTCCTGATAGATTCTGTGCTCCAGCTGCAGCCCCATGAGGCCCACATGCTGACCAGCTCAGGGTCCTCTCAAGTGACTCTGAATTTAGGCATTTTGTCTTGAACCCTAAGTTCCCACCCGGGGGTGAGGAACGTGGTCATGATGACTCTCCCTATCCCATCTCTCGGGAATGTGGAGCTGTTGGACAGAAAAGAAGACCCATAGCGCAGGCTGAGGAAAGGGCAGGGCAGCAGGTGCCAAGCTCACCAGCGCTGCTCTGCTGTGCCTGTCTGTGCACAGGTGCATGGGGCAGGGGGCAGGGGGTAGAGGGCCGGTGGGGAGGCTGGGACACCTGTTCAGGGGTTGGGGATGGGCCAGAGAGCAAATGAAGCAACTCCCACAAATGAAGTTTCACTGTTCATTCATTCATTTCATAATGTGAATATATATATATGCTGACTTTTCCTACTGTGAGTTAGGCTCTGTTTAGGTTCTGGAGATATGGCAATGAAAAAACAGGAAACACTCTGGCCCTCATAGAGCTTACAATTTAGTTTGAAACAGATCATAAATAAGTCAATACATTGTATAACATTGGGTGGTGTTAGGATGAAAAATAAATAATATTAAGGAGTTGAAAGAGGGGCTCTTTTGAATACAGTGGCCAGGAAGGACCCTGTGGACAGACGACATTTGAGCAGAGAGCTGCAAGAAGGAGGGCTCGTGGCCTGCAGGCTGGTGGGGAAGGGCATCCAAGGAAGACGGAACTGCAAATGCAAGGACCCTGAGTGAGGGGAGCATGCCTGGCATTTGAACAAACAGTAGGATGGCCGGGGTGTTGGAGCCCGGGGAGCATTGCAAAGTGTGGGGCATGAGGTCAGAAGCAGTGGGAGGTAGATAACCTAGGGTCTTGTAGGTCACCATGAGAGCTTTATTCTCAAGGGATGGGAAGCCAGCCCCATAGACGTGTCTGAAAATACCTTTGAGGCTTTTCTGGATCCCCAGCTGCAGAGAAAGATGCAGGATGTGGTGGGGGCACAGAGCTTCCCATAAGAGTTCACATTTGAATGAGGTTTTGAGGACTGACCAGGAGTTTGTCTGGTGGAGAAAAGAAGAGGAATGCACCCCAGACAGAGAGAAGAGTAAGTTCTCAGGGAAGAAGGGCGAAAGAGCAAAGCACGTACCAGGGACGGCTGGCAGTCCACCCGGCTGGGGTTTAGCAGGAGAGGATGTTGGACCAGAATACAAGGCTCAGAAGCAACGGGGGCCAGATGGGAAGGACCTGGCATAAAGCAGCATCTCCAGCTTTGTTAGGAGCACCCCACCTTCTTGGAGAGCCACGTTGGTCCCTAATGAGCTGAAATCACTGTTACCACAGAGTAAACATGTGCTGCTCTGGAAGGCATATGGCCCATCTCCCCACTCCGCCCCCCATCCCACCTCCACTCCCAAACCCAGGCAGCAGCCCCGGGCAGCATCGGAGGTGCCAATGTGCTGGAGGCTTTCACACAGCTCGTCCTTAATAAGACAAGCTCTTTATTGAATCTGGGGAAATGAGGTGCTTTTAAATGAATTTCTGAACTGCCACTGCCAGAAAGCTAAGGGCAGAGGATGGAGCAAGGCGGCGGGGGTGGGTGGGGTGGAGAAGACAAGACAGCCGCAAAGAGGTGGCGGTTTGTGAGTTCCCGACCCGGGTCTGCCTGACAAATTCATTCCAACACGGGAGCTTCCTTCTGCCCTAAAGACACTGGGTCGAAGAGACTCAGTAATTAAAATCAGAAATGAGAGTTCCTGATAGGTGACTGGACTCAGGGCCCTAAAAATGATGGAAAGGTGGCCTGCCCCCGCCATGGGGGGAAACCCAAAAGTAATTACCAGGATACTTTGCAAATTATTGAATAAGTCACTGGAATTGGCACATTGATTTATAGGAGGCTCAGAGATTTTGAGAGATTTGAGAGAATATTAAGAATCAATCAATATTTTAATTTATCTGGGGGTCCTAGAGAGTTCAGCTCTGCAGAAAACCGCTGGGAGGAAATAGTGACCTTTGAAATACTGCTGGCTGGCAGGCAGCTGGGAGGCACCTTGGACAGGAGCCTGTTTGGCAGCAGCTGCAGGGAAAGACTTCTCCACTCTGGAATGTTCTCTGTCTTCATGGCATCAGTCAGCCAAGGAGTAGAGGGCCTCAGGGGGAATGTGCTTTGGCAGTGTGGCCTGGAGGCTCTGGGCTGAGCCCTGCGGAGCCTGCTCCTCCCAGGACAGAGCCCCAGGCCGGAGAGAAGAGCCTGCAGACTTTGTGCCCCTTTCTAGCACACACTGCTGTGAGCTGGAGACATCTTGCAAGAGCCACCTGATGACACAACATATTTGGGGGAGATCCAGCACCTTCTCCCCTAGGAAGCCAAACTCCCTGGGTCACAGTCCCCTGTGAGCTCCTTTTACAGGGTGAGGGGAGATAGAGCTCTTGTCACCCCAGGCCTGGTGGGGCTAAGGGTGAAGCAGTGACAAGAGCCTGGAAGGACCACCTGACGGCAGCTGTGGCCTTTGGCAAGGAAGGTAGGCAGCCCGTGACACCCTACAAAGAAGGAGTGAGGGAACAGATACCCCAAGTCCACACTCTTCCCTTCCTCAGATCTCTTCCTCATTCCTCATTGGCCAAAGCCACATACTAGCCAGAGGGCAGGGGAGTCCTTTGATTCAGTGTGGGGGTGGGGGGGTGTGTAAGGAAGGAGAGAGAACCAAAGGTATCCAGCCTGGGACTGTCAGATAACTCTGCCAATGACAATGACAATCCCAGCTCAGCCACCCCATAAGAAGGACAAGCCTGGGCAGGCCCAACTGACAGGCCTAACCACTGGGTTTTGGCCCCCAGGTAATGCTTAGTAATGTCTGCAGACAGCTTTGGCTTTACAGTTTGGGGAAGGAGGGAGGATGCCACTAGCATGTAGTGGGTAGAGGCCAGGAATGCTAAGAAACAGGAAAATGCACAGGACAGCACCCCATAGTGAGGAAGAGAACCCCAGGCTCAGGTCAGGCACTACTACCTTTGCTTGGGCCAGAGAATGTTGCCCTCACTCTTCTGGAAAGATGGCACCACTTAATCTGACCCGGAGCCACTAGCCAGTAAAGTGGCCTGCACCCTGCGTTCTCGTGTCCCTTGGGGATGGTGTCATGTGCAAGCAGAAGCCCCCCCACACCCCACCTCTTCTCACCAACAGCAGAGACCCCAGTGTGATCAGCATGGAGCACACTGTCTGACCCGTGGGTCTCCAGAGCCTGGCTTTGCCTCCTCTTGGAGGCCAAACCTCCCTCTCGTTCCCCTCGTTTTCAGTTTTAGATTCACACCCTAAAAACATTTGGTAAAAGTGAATCAAGTCTTGCCATCTGTCTCTTCCACTTTTATTATGTTTGTAACAAAAAGAAGAGTCAGGAGGAAATTGAATCCAAACTGCAAATAATGTGCTGCTCTCCTGGCAGCTGAGCCCCTTCTGTGCAAGGCTGCTCCCCACTCCTCCAGGAGAGGGTTGGCCTCTGTAGGTGCAGAATGTGTTCCCATAATGATCTCATGCAGCTCTCTCGATGGCCCTAGGAAGTAGGGATTGTTGTCCCCACCGGGAGAGGAGACTGAGCTGTCAAGAGGAAATTCGTGGTCCAAGGTGTACTCCCAACAAGCAGCAAAATGAGATCTTAAACTCCTCACTGGGGCTGTCAACTCCAAGATGTAGACAATGTCGCTTCTTCCTGTTTTGTCCTCATTAACTCATTCCCATTAGGGTTTAGGTACCATATTGAAAACTGTCAGAAAAAAAGAAAAAAGAAAGAAAGAAAGAAAGAAAGAAAGAAAGAAAGAAAGAAAGAAAGAAAGAAAGAAAGAAAGAAAGAAAGAGAAAGAAAGAAAGAAAGAAAGAAAGAAAGAAAGAAAGAAAGAAAGAAAGAAAGAAAGAAAGAAAGAAAGAAAGAAAGAAAGAAAGAAAGAAAGAAAGAAAGAAAGAAAGAAAGAAAACTGTCAGAGTTTAAGTAAGTGTGGTCCTCAAGAGATCCCTATTATTCTCCCTGCCATATCTTAGTTTGTCCCATATCTGGCCCTCTGGGAGCAGCCTTGAGGACAGATCTGAGCAGACAGGATGAGAGGTGGTAGAGACAGGGCTGACCCCGCAGGACTTACAAGTACAGGTCTGGCAGCCGAATCTCTGAACTCTTGCCAGGCAAGGGGCAGCCTGTGCCAACAGCAAGGGATGATTAGGCACTAACTCAGCAGTGTGGACATTGTCTACCTTCTAGAAATTTTGCCCAGGTACCTGGCTGTTTTAGAGTTCTGGCCCACCTGGGCTCTGAGACCTAAAGGATCCCAGGCAGACATGGGGGCCAGAGCATAATGTGCCCTGGGATGATATTACTGAGCATTAGGAGCCAACAGGGCCTCTCTAAGCTGGCATCAGGGCCCAGGAGGTAGTTCCAAGATGGTGCAGGAAGGTGGCCGGGGCCGGGTTGAACAGGATTCTCTCCCCAGAGAGACGTGTTGTCAGTAGTCAGGAAATGGATCCAGAGATTGGAAGATTGGAAGCTGGAAAGAGCTGCTGGATGCAGCCAAAGGAGAGGCCAGATGGGCGAGGGGACAAAGGACAGGTGAGGGCTGAGGCTATGCAGGTCAGAATACAGAGGAAGGCACGGATAGAAGATATGGGTTTAGCAGCTAAGTCTGCAAAGTAGAGAAGGGTGATCCTGGGGCCTGCCCCAGACAGGTCTTTAAAGGGCCTGGCTTCCCATGAGTTGAAGTCCCTCTGCAGGTACGATGGGTCTAGGGCGGGTGTAATGATCACCTTTAGAGAAGCTCGGTGTGCTGGCACAGACCCACGTCTGGCATCTCACCCCAGATGCATTGTGGTCTACGAATTCCTGTGCCCTCCCCAGTAAAGTGGGAGGATAACCCCTCCCAACAAACGTCACAGGCGTGTTCTGAGGATTAAGAGAAAGCCCTGTCACATCCACGGTGGGTGATTCATTTGTCAGTGGCCTTGAAAATGTTAAATAGCAAAACTACAGTTGTGCAGAGGCCCATCCCTGCCACTAGGAGAAGGGGAATGACATGACTTCGGAAATCCACAAGGACAGGAATGGGACTTGCTATACCCTAATTAGTTACTATATCCTAATTTAAAACCCAAATCTGTAAAACCGGAGGTTTGTAAAAACTCTGCTGCTATAAAGCCAGTGTCAGGAAGAGCACAAAATTGCAAGCAGAGATTTATGAATAAGACCATGCCCAGCCCTGGGTGGCCAGGAGGGCTGAGCAGCAGAGACCCCAACCCAGGGAATGTGGGTGGTGGTGGTGGTGGTGGTGGAGAGCAGGGACAGATTTCCTCTCCCCATGCCATCCCATAATAAAACTTTCTCAGTCCATCCTAATGCCTTTCATTTCCAGTAAGTTCCATAAAACCCCTCCCATTCATTGCACCTGGCCCCTCCCAGTCCATCCAGTCTTTAAATAAAATCAGGATTTCATTAAATAACAATAACAGTGGATACCAGGAACTAAGCAACTGTGCCTACATCTACCCTTTACCTCCCGCTGGCCTGACACCTGTGCAATATTTTGCACCTATTGTCTCCTTGCATCTTAACAACTGCACATTTGATATGGAATGAACTAAAAGTTTTGAGAGACTGAACAACTTTTCTAACGTTGCTCCCCAATCCCCCAGCAAGAGGATCTGAACCCAGGTCTGTCTGGTGCCAACATGAAGCCCATTAGCCCATGGTGCCTCTGGTATCTTGAGGACTAGCAAGAGTGTTGGGCATAACTTTGCCTGTTGTGTATATAATCTCACATCTGATGGAAAAGAAAATGTCAGTACGATGAGCTGGACGATTTAAAGTCACTTAAAGATTAAAGAACCTGAAAAAGCAACCTAGCTCATTGAGGATTCCCACGAGCAAAAGGCGTAAATGAATCTAGGAGCATCCTCCGGATGCTTGGCCAGCAGCTGTAAATAACATTCCCTCATGTCTAATTTCCACATAATGGCTCTTGGTGTAAAGAGTTGAGTGAACAATTGTAATAATAGGAGGTTAATCTGCCCTGTTATTTATACTTCGCGAACTTTCGAGGCTCAAGGTTTGGCCAAGGCAGGGCAGATGTCAAGAAGGCATCTGTCTCTGCTTTAACTGGTGCTGGAGAAAGGTGACTGTTTCATTTGTGACTCTGGGCATATTGCAGAGAAAACAGAGGATGAAGCGCCCATAGGGACTGAGTGGTTGGACAGTCCTGTCATTTCATTTTAATGGCTGGCAGAAATGTTTGGAGGGTGGTGACGATTAAAGCCATCAATCACCTGCAGGTTTCAGGAGCTCTGCAATCAAACTTGAGTTTCAAGACGGGTTCCCCTGTGTAACCATTAGAAGTTACCAGAACTAGAAGTTTACAGAGCCCTGTTCTTTCTGACCCTCTCCCCTGAAAGCCTTTTGTTAAAGCGATTTATTTAGGAGACTAAAAACACAGTTTGGTTAAGCGTTCTTTTTCTGTGTTCTGGAGAAACACGTACTGATTAAATTTAGGGGCTGGATCTAGGCCTTTAAAATGCTTGAAAATCAGGATCTTTCTCCTTCTTTCTCTATTTGCTTCATTTCTTTTCTTTCTTTCTTTCTTTTTTTTAGATTTTATTTATTTATTTATTTATTTATTTATTTTATTTTTTTTATTTATTTAACAGAGAGAGAGAGTACAAGTAGGGATACCAATAGAGGGACAGAGAGAAGCAGACTCCTCACTGAATAGGGAGCCTGATGTGGGTCTCTATCCCAGGACTCTGGGATTATGACCGGAGCTGAAGGCAGATGCCTAATTGACTGAGCCACCCAGGCTCCCCTCTATTTGTTTCATTTCTAACAATAACCAGGAGACAATCTCCATGGTATAGTGGAAAGATCATGGGCGTTACACTGGATACAAATCGTACCTTTCCCACCCAAACTCTGAGATCCAGGAAAGACCATCTCTGAGCCTTAATTTTTCCATCTGTAAAAGGGACTCCTGTTTTGACTGGAGGCCTCCAAAAGAAGATCAACCCTTCAAGCAGTTAACTCAAAACTTTGAAAAGCCACACTCATGATCTTGCAAGAGCCTTTCAAAATGAGCGAAATCTGTTGAAGCTTCACAAACTCCTCCTCCCTCTCTCCTCTTGCCCACCTGCCCTTCCTTCCCCCAAGCCTCTCAATCAATCCTTTTCTCCTTTCATTCCCTGACCTGGCAGTTCCTACCCCTGCCCCTCCACCTCTTCCTCTCTATCCTCAGCAAAATAGCACGTTTAAAAAATTCAGCTTACCTTCTGGATTGTGCGATTTCTTTAAAATGTCTAAGGCAAGACTGAAAGAGTTCAGAGCATGTCTCCCCTAGATGTGCCACGTGGCACGCAGGCGATTTTGAGCTGCAGGCAATGGAGACCCTGGGAGCTGAGAGGACACAGCTATCTCCTTCCTGCTTGTCTTGTTTGGTCTTTTTGCCTGGGACAGACAGGTGATCTGTTCCTTTTCGCTATCTTTGTGGGTGGGTAACTCTGCATCTTAGGAAGGTAGCCTTCACACCTTCTCTGAGGACACGGCTTACACCAAGGGATGGGTATTTAATACTGCCACAAATATTTACTCTTTGTCTTGGCTGAAAACTGTCAAGAACTTTTTTTTTTTTTTTAAGTAGCTCTGTAGTCAACAATTAGCCAGCCTGGAAGTTGATATTCCAAGACTGATGGCAATTTTTCAGGGCCTTCTCCCCTAAGTTAACTACAGACCCAGAGGGAAAGAAGTGAAACGAAGATAGTATAGTTGGATGGGTGAATCAAACTGTGATGTCATTTAAGTTACAACCTAGTTCTTGGAAGAATTGAAAGCAACCTTCCTTACAAATCTTGGACAAAACTTAAAATGCTGCTCTAGAGACTATTCAAAGTTCACTGATTCCATTACCAACCCCCAAAACTTCCCTTATTTATCTCAAAAGGCTTGCAAATGATCGGCTTTAGTTTCCTAAAGCCCTCCTTGGAGGAGCTTGCCTTCTTTCTCTGTCCTTTGCAGTTAAACATTTTATCATGTCAGTGAGATGTAAACACAACCAACAATCACCTGAGCCAGAAGGGGAAGAAGGAGGGTAAGGCCTTTTTAAAATACAAACTGAAAAAAAAAAAATACAAACTGCTAACAGGGCTCTCATTCCCAGAATCTAGAAAAAAAAAAAAAAAAATACAAACTGCTAACAGGGCTCTCATTCCCAGAATCTCTCATTCCCCCTAAAATTAACTCCAGGGACAAATTAACTCCAGGGATTTTATTTATTCATGAGAGACACAGAGAGAGAGAGGCAGAGACACAGGCAGAGGGAGAAGCAGGCTCCATGCAGGGAGCCCGATGTGGGACTCGATCCTGGGTCCCCATGATCACACCCTGGGCTCAAGGTGGCGCTAAACCACTGAGCCACCAGTGGATAATGCAGCTATGCATATTCTCACATAAAACTATTAGTACACACGTACATGAATTTCTGTTGGGTATAAATCTGGGGATGGAATTGTTGGGTTATAGGGCTGTATTATGTTCAACTTTATTTTTTGATTGTTTTTAATTTTAAAAAAAAAATTTTTTAATAATAAATTTATTTTTTATTGGTGTTCAATTTGCCAACATACAGAATAACACCCAGTGCTCATCCCGTCAAGTGCCACCCTCAGTGCCCGTCACCCATTCACCCCCACCCCCCGCCCTCCTCCCCTTCCACCACCCCTAGTTCATTTCCCAGAGTTAGCAGTCTTTCATGTTCTGTCTCCCTTTCTGATATTTCCTACCCATTTCTTCTCCCTTCCCTTCTATTCCCTTTCACTATTATTTATATTCCCCAAATGAATGAGACCATATAATGTTTGTCTTTCTCCGATTGACTCATTTCACTCAGCATAATACCCTCCAGTTCCATCCACGTTGAAGCAAATGGTGGGTATTTGTCATTTCTAATGGCTGAGTAATATTCCATTGTATACATAGACCACATCTTCTTTATCCATTCCTCTTTCGATGGACACGAGGCTCCTTCCACAGTTTGGCTATTGTGGACATTGCTGCTAGAAACATCGGGGTGCAGGTGTCCCGGTGTTTCATTGCATCTGTATCTTTGGGGTAAATCCCCAACAGTGCAATCGCTGGGTCGTAGGGCAGATCTATTTTTAACTCTTTGAGGAACCTCCACACACTTTTCCAGAGTAGCTGCACCAGTTCACATTCCCACCAACAGTGTAAGAGGGTTCCCTTTTCTCCGCATCCTCTCCAACATTTGTGGTTTCCTGCCTTGTTAATTTTCCCCATTCTCACTGGTGTGAGGTGGTATCTCATTGTGGTTTTGATCTGTATTTCCCTGATGGCCAGTGATGCGGAGCATTTTCTCATGTGCGTGTTGGCCATGTCTATGTCTTCCTCTGTGAGATTTCTGTTCATGTCTTTTGCCTATTTCATGATTGGATTGTTTGTTTCTTTGGTGTTGAGTTTAATAAGTTCTTTATAGATCTTGGAAACTAGCCCTTTATCTGATATGTCATTTGCAAATCTCTTCTCCCATTCTGTAGGTTGTCTTTTAGTTTTGTTGACTGTATCCTTTGCTGTGCAAAAGCTTCTTATCTTGATGAAGTCCCAATAGTTCATTTTTGCTTTTGTTTCTTTTGCCTTCGTGGATGTATCTTGCAAGAAGTTACTGTGGCCAAGTTCAAAAAGGGTGTTGCCTGTGTTCTCCTCTAGGATTTTGATGGAATCTTGTCTCACATTTAGATCTCTCATCCATTCTGAGTTTATCTTTGTGTATGGTGCAAGAGAGTGGTCTAGTTCCATTCTTCTGCATGTGGATGTCCAATTTTCCCAGCACCATTTATTGAAGAGACTGTCTTTCTTCTAATGGATAGTCTTTCCTCCTTTATCGAATATTAGTTGACCATAAAGTTGAGGGTCCACTTCTGGGTTCTCTATTCTGTTCCATTGATCTATGTGTCTGTTTTTGTGCCAGTACCACACTGTCTTGATGACCACAGCTTTGTAGTACAACCTGAAATCTGGCATTGTGATGCCCCCAGCTATGGTTTTCTTTTTTAAAATTCCCCTGGCTATTCGGGGTCTTTTCTGATTCCACACAAATCTTAAAATAATTTGTTCTAACTCTCTGAAGAAAGTCCATGGTATTTTGATAGGGATTGCATTAAACGTGTAAATTGCCCTCAGTAACATTGACATTTTCACAATATTAATTCTGCCAATCCATGAGCATGGAATATTTTTCCATCTCTTTGTGTCTTCCTCAATTTCTTTCAGAAGTGTTCTATAGTTTTTAGGGTACAGATCCTTTACCTCTTTGGTTAGGTTTATTCCTAGGTATCTTATGCTTTTGGGTGAAATTCTCAATGGGGAAGCACTAGGAGCCTTTCCCCTAAGATCAGGAACAAGACAGAGATGTCCACTCTCACCACTGCTATTCAACATAGTACTGGAAGTCCTAGCCTCAGCAATCAGACAACAAAAAGACATTAAAGGCATTCAAATTGGCAAAGAAGAAGTCAAACTCTCCCTCTTCGCTGATGACATGATACTCTACATAGAAAACCCAAAAGCCTCCACCCCAAGATTGCTAGAACTCATACAGCAATTTGGTAGCATGGCAGGATACAAAATCAATGCCCGGAAATCAATGGCATTTCTATACACTAACAATGAGACTGAAGAAAGAGAAATTAAGGAGTCAATCCAATTTTTTAAGAAATTTAAATTCAATTTGCCAACATATCCAGTGCTCATCACATCACGCACCCTCCTTAAAACCCATCCCTCTTTCCCCCACCCACCTCCCCTTCAGCAACCCTCTGTTTCACAGAGTTTTGGAGGTTCTCATGGTTTGTCTTCCTCTCTAATTTTTCCCCACTCGGTTTCCCCTCCTTCCCTCATGGTCCCTTTCACTATTTCTTATATTCCACATATGAGTGAAACCATATGATAATTGTCTTTCTCCAATTGACTTATTTCACTCAGCATAATACCCTCCAGTTCCATTCACATTGATGTAAATGGTGGGTATTTGTCCCTTCTGATGACTGATTATATATACATATATACATATACATACAATCAGAATATATACATATATATGTGTGTGTGTGTGTGTATATATATATATGTAAAATATATCATATCTTTTTTATCCATTCATCTGTGGAAAGACATCTCAGCTCCCTCCATATACATGTTCAGCTTTAGAGTATAAGGACCACTCTTCTGTAGAGTCCATTTATAGGCAAACAGGGTTGCATAGTAAGGGGCCCACAGCGACCCCCTGCCTGAATACAAATGGGCCCATCAGGCAACCCACCTCAAGATATCCAAGATATCCATAGTCATCCCTAACTCACCATTTGGCTACTTACAACAATTATCAATAAAGGGAGAATTTAATACGTTGCCATACCTCCTCGCCCTCCCCCTTTAAAGACAGCCTCCACCACTGCCTCCCTGCTGACAACCTCTCCTTTGCTGTCAGCCCATCTGCTCCCTTGTGGTGTATTCAGTAAACCTCCCTTTTATTTTGCCTCAAGTGAATTCTTTCACTGCCCACTCTACTCCACCAGCTTCCACTGGATCATCACCCCATATTTGGTGGCCCTCATCTGCTGGAGAGAGATACTACATTTAGACACCACATCTTCCACTGAAGTGGTATGGATTTACACTTCTACCAACAATGAGTGTTGAGTTCCAGTTGTTTTCGCATCCACTCCAGCACTTGGTAGTACTAGACTTAAAATATATTCATTCTGGTTGAGTGGAGAGGCGTCTCATGCTTTTAACATATATATTCCTTGATCAGTAATGGAGTCCAACACCTTCTCAAATGTTCATTGGTCATTAGATAGCTTCATTTGCCAGGTACCTACTCAAGCCTTCTGCCTGTTTTTCTCTTTGGTGGTTTGACATTTTCTTATTGATTTGCACAAGTTCCATTTGTATTCCTAGCATCAGCTCTTTGTCTATCATATGCATAGCAAATATTTTCTCCTACCCCTGGATGAATTTTTACCTTTCTAGAGGTGTTATTTGATGAACAGACAAGTTCTGAATTTCAATGTAGTAAACTTCATTAATATTTTCCTTCATAGTTTGCACTTTTTGTATATCCTAAGAATTTTTCCATATACCAAAGTTTATGAAGATCTTCACTTTTGCTAAGTTGCATCTTTCCAAAATATTGCTCATTGAATCTAAACCTGGGCTATGTTATTAATAATAGGCCATTAATATTCTCTTATTTTTTAGTATCAACAGAATCTAGCCATATTGCCTTTTTCATCCCTAACATTGGATAGCCTTCCCTATTTTCTTCTTGATATACTTGGTAGATGTGTATCAAGTTATTAGTCTTTCCATAGGACCAACTTTGGGTTTCTTCTTTGATCTTCTCCATGGTATTTTTTATTGTTGTTTCATTAACTTTTCCTTATATTTATTATTCACTTACTTTTGCTTTCTCTGCTATTAATGTGTTGTTCTTTGTGATGCGGGAAACAAAGGCAGAAAAGAAATTATTAAAGTTCCTTACTACCTACTGCCCATTGGCAGGTCCTTGAAATAGGCAGACTGACATTCCTCTCAGAACTCAGCTGCCTCAATGTTAATACTTTGCTTAGGGCAAAAGGCAATCTTAGACTGACCCCCAGGATCCTGTAAGTCTCCCTTAATATATAAAGATTCCTTTGGAAACTTCCTTCATCTCTACCACCCAAGATACATGTTGGCAATCATCCTCCAAGTGAATGAACCGCAGATAGACATCTGAAGGGTCTTATGACTCAGGCATCATTAGACGGTAATAAATGACACTTTCCCAACCATATCTAGTCCGCTCAAGGTCCTGGAAACCTTGCTTCCAGGATTCCTTAGAGTCTTACACTATCCCTAACCCCCTCCCAACTTGAAAGTATATAATGGGCCACTCCTCATGACCCCAGTGCAGCTCTTTCTGCCCATGGATCCCGTCCCCGTACTTTAATAAAACCACCTTTTTGTGCCAAAGACATCTCAAGAATTCTTTGTTGGCAGTCAGCTTCAAATTCTAATGTCTTTCCTACATCACTTTGTCTAATTTGTTAACAAGATACTTAATTCATTACTTTGTACTATGATAGTATAAAGATCCTTTCCTTCTTTACTTACCTACACAAAAAACTTTGATGTTTTATATCATTCAGTTCAAAGAAATTCTTAAAGTCCTTTGTAACTTCATATTTGACCCATGAACTATTTTAAAATGTATTTCTAAATGTTTAACATATGGAGAATTTATCATTATGCCTTTGTTATTGATTTCAGATTCAATTGCATTATGAACAGAGAACATACTCTGTGTGATGATTTCAATTCATTGAAATCTGTTGAGACTTGTTTTACAACCCAGCATACGGTCAATTAGAATAAGTGTTACATGTATACTTGAAAAGAAAAAATGTGTAGTCTTAATTTGTTGGGTGGTATAATTTCTAAATGCTGATAAGGTCGTTTGCTCCTCATACTGTTCAAACTTTTCTTTACCTGTTTTTGTTTGTTTTGCCTCTCAAATATTGAGATCAGTGTGTTAAAATTTTCCAAAAAAGTGTGAATTTGTCTTTCTCTTCCTAGCTCTGTCAATCTATACATTTTTGAGGGTATATTAAGTATAATTAACATCTATAATGCTGTATCTTAGAATTTAATTAAATATTTTCTCATTCTGTAATGTCCCTTTTTATCTCTTGCAATGTTTTTTGTTTTGAAATCTATTTTGTCTGATATTAATATACATATGTAAGGTTTTTTTGTTAGTGTTTGCATAATAAATCTTTTTCCATTCTTTTATTTCTATGCTTTCTGTGTTTTAATGTTTTGCTTTGTGCCAAGGTTTGAAATTGTCTAATGACTTCTCTTTTGTTGTGTCCAATCTGCTCTTAAACCCATGCATTGAGATTTAAATTTCAGATGTTATATTTGTTTGGGTTCTAAAATGCCCTGCCTAGACATTCTACCTGGATCTATGGGAAGACATTTTGAGACCATCAAAACATCCTGCTCCTCATCAAACTTCCACCTTTGATTCAGTATCTGTTGATTTGTGCCTGATGCAACCGTAACTGAACTAATGGGAATTTCACTCCTTGGTTAGTTACAGATAGCGACTCTATCAGGTGGAGTTGTCACACAAAGGCAACTTTATTTGCAGCAAGTAAAGCGATCACTGGAAATAACTTCTGAAGCTGTGAACACCCCAGCAGGAATGAGCAGGTTCCTTTCATGTGGAGTTCAGGATTGATATTCAGAAAGGGGAGCGTTGTGATTGCTTGTAGAGACTGGCACAGGTTGTGCAGGGGTACTTAGAAAACATGCCTATACATGCATCCTACATTATGTTAATGAAGTTTGTACTCCTCCCAGCGCCAAGACTTTAGCATTATAATGAAGCAGAGGTAACTGTCCAACAAGGGGAAGGAACTCTGGGCAATCTCAGAGAGCCTGTATAAACTGGATGGGGTCCTGGGCTCCTTATCTCAGGTAAGGAATGAAGGGTCTTGCTTGTTCCTAGGCCAGAACTGTATCAGTTGACCCCAAGTCCAGGCTTCTGCAGAGACAGCAGTGGGTTTGTTAGTGGGGTCTGAAAAGACATAATAGCTGGTCAGGGGAAAACAGTTGCTCTAAAAAACAAGCTTTAAATTTTCTGCTAGTTTCAACCTCGTTAGCTCTCTGGGGCATGGTTTCAGTCCTGCAAAAACAACTCAAGAATGTTCATTAGGTCAATCTTTACTGTTGAAATATCCCTGGGGATTTTACCATTGATTTATTGTCTCTTATATGATTAGGCTATTTTCCTGGCCTGGTAGAGATTGGTGGTTTTCACCTTCCCTTTAAATCTTTAATTATGTATGTTTTTGCATTTCTTTGTGATTCTGACCCATCCTAGGAAGTTCTACTTAGAACTGTGCTAGGGCAAGTAGAGCTGTAGGGCATGGATCAGGGAAAATAGCTGGGGTCCGAAAATAACCTCTCTTGTGTCACAGAAGCTTTGTCTTGTCTTTCTTCTTCTAGGGACCCCTAACTCTTTCTACTTACACAATCAACTCTGATGGTTATAAAATGGTAAATTTTACCTCCACTACTCTCTTGCATTTGCCAGTGGGTACTCTACTGTAAGACTTCTCTTCTCATCCATCTAGCCATCTACCATCTATCTATGCATCTATTATGGTGAATTCATGATTCCTATTCAATGAGTTGTCATCCATTAATACCTGTATTTGTTTTGATAATCAAATTGTCATTGATTTGGCCAGTGGGTCCCCCTTTCATGTAGGTTTTCTATATCTTTGTTGATATGTTCCCCCTCATTTGATTTTTTGGAAACACTTTCTTATTTTCTGGCACTAGAAGATGTTCTAGGTCTATCTCATACCTTTCCTGATGCAGCCTTGGAATTGGTTATTTCTCCAGATACCTGGTTTCCTCTTAGTTTCTAAATGTCATTCCTCACTAAGACTCCTTGCTATTGGAGTATTATTGCTTCTAAATTCTTTCAATGTGTGGAGCTAGGGAATATATACATATAAGAAATCAGAAGTTCCTATTGGTATTTACAATTCCAATCCAGCCCTAAAGAATTCCTCCTCACTTTCCCTTACTTAATATTGAGACTTCACTCTTCCACATTTAGAGTCCTAGTTCCCCAAAACATCAACCCAGTTACTCATTCAGTCCCCCCCCCTTTTTATTATATTTATTTATTTGATAAAGAGAGCAAAAGAGGACAAACAAGGGGGAGCAGTGGAGGGAGAAGGAGAAGTAGGCTCCTTACTGTGCAGGGAGCCTGATCCAAGGCTTTATCCCAGGACTCAGAAGGCATCTGCTTCACCGACTGAGCCACTCAGGCACCCTACTCTTTCAATTCTATGATGCACTTAAAATAGTTTCAAAATAACTTTACCTCTACCACCAAAAACATTTGTAATTCTTTTACAAGGATGAATAGCATAGTCAAAGAGTTGTATTCAAGAGTTATTTTGGATTATTTCTTTTCCCATTAATGTGGTTATGTTATTAATTCAAAATACATTTGGTTCATTTATTTCTGTTTGCATACAGTTTCAGTTAATTTCTCCATCCCTGATCATTTAATCTTGCTCTTTTGAGCATGTAGAACATTGGCATGCTTCTAAAATACCAAAAGCATGCAAAGGCAAGTACAAAGAAGTGACAGTCTTTCCTTTGCCTTGTCGATCCCATTCCCCCTCATCTTTGTAAGTAATCAAATTTATTTCTTTGTTTATTTTGGCAAAAGTAAACAAATACGCATATGCTTCATTATTTCCACTTCTTTCTTAAACAAAAGATGGCATACTGTACATACTCTTTTGCAATTTGCTTTTTGTCAGTTGACAATATAGCCTGGAAATTACTCCATATTAGTTCATAGAGATAATCTTCATTCTTTTCCTACTGTTCCAGGATACTCCAATGTGTACATGTGCCATGTTTTTCCTTTTTTTTTTTTTTAACCAGTCTCCTATATATGGGCATTTAAGTACTTTGCCATATTTTGCAATTATTCAAAAATGAAGCAGTGAGAAGCTTTGTGAATATTGTTGTAGTGCATATTGGTATTTTCAGGGTAAATGCCTAGATGTGGGATTGCTGAGCCCAAGGCTTAGTGACTATGTAGTTGTGTTAGATATTTCCAAATTCCCCTCCAAATGGTGATTGTACCCATTTTCATCCACACTAACAATGTGTGAAGCTCCTTATTTTCTTGCAACCACACCAGCTAGGTGTATTATCAAGCTTTTGAACTTTTGCTAATCTGATGGATAAAACGTGATATCTTAGTTTAGTTTAAATTTGTACTTTTTGTGAGTAAAGTTGATCATATTTTCATAAATTTAAGGGCCATGTTAATATATTTTTACAAATTGGTTACTCATGGGTTTGTCATTTTACCATCAGATTGTTGGTCTCTGCCCACTTCACTTAGTTAAAAAAATTCTTTATATATTAGGGATATCAACCCACATCTGTGATAGATGTTTTCTCCCAACTTGTCATTTGTCTTTTGACTTACTTGTAGTATTTTTTGCCGTTATAAAGTGGGTTTTTTAAATTGTGAGGGTTTTTGCTTTGTGGTCCTATTTATTGATCCTCTCCTTTATTTCATCTGGATTTTGAGTCAGAGCTTAAAAGCCTTCCCTACATTCAGGTTATAGAGGACTTTTCCCTAGTTAGTCTCATATGTCTATTTTTCCATGAACTTGAATACCAACTTGTTTAGCTTCAGGGGAAAAAGTTTATTAGTATTCTTTTGGATCACAATGAATGTATAAATTAAACTCGAGAGGAGTGATATCCTGATGGTGATGAGATTTTCTGACCAGAAAGAAGGGGTGCCCTGTTTGGAAGGTAACTAGAGCGAGTTATACCCTTTCATCTCTCCTTATTTCTCATACTTAGAGGCTGTTGTCATTCACATCAATTCTTTTTTTTTTAAGATTTTATTTATTTATTCATGAGAGATGCAGAGATAGAGAGAGAGAGGCAGAGACACAGGCAGAGGGAGAAGCAGGTTCCACGCAGGGAGCCCAACGTGGGACTCCATCCCAAGTCTCCAGGATCACACCCTGGGCCAAAGGCAGGCACTAACCCACTGAGCCACTCAGGGATCCCCACATCAATTCTTGAATCATTAAATGTAATGTTAGCTCATATTTTTTTACACTCTTCCTGATCAGTATAAGGATCTTAGAGCACTTTGACTCCATTTCCTCACCTTTTTACTTTTACTTTTATGTATCTTTCAAACACAGGAAAAGTATTTTGTTTCACATAGTCAAGATCAATTTAGACTTACCTATGTATTCATCTTCTCCATTGTATTTCATTTGTTCCTGCATCTTTGATTTTCTTTTTTTTTAAGATTTTATTTATTTATTCATGAGAGACACAGAGATAGAGAGAGAGAGGCAGAGACACAGGCAGAGGGAGAAGCAGGCTCCATGCAGGGAGCCCCATGTGGGACTCAATCCTGGGACTCTGGGACCACCGCCCTGAGCCAAAGGCAGATGCTCAACCGCTGAGCCACCCAGGAGTCCCTCACCTTTGATTTTCTATCTAAGATCACTTCTTATCTAAAGAACATACTTAAGGATTCCTTTTGAGAATATTTTGGTAGCTAATTGTCTCAGTTTTTGTCTGAAAATGTCTTCACAATAGCTTTATTTTTGAGGGATATCTTTACTGGGTACAGAATTCTTGATTGGCAGTTACTTTCTTTCAGCATTTTAAATATATAATTACATTGCCTTTAATTTCTATAGTTTTCTTGAAAAATCAATAATTAGGACAACTGAACTTTCTTTTTTACTATCTTTGAAGATGATTTACATTGTCTCCACTGATTGCTTTCCAGATTTTTCTACTTGTTTAAGAGTTTCAGCTGTTTATTATGATTTTCTCTACGTGTAGATTTCCTTTATCTCCTGTTTGGAATTTTTAGGGATTCTTGTACCTTAAAACATTTCATTGATTTTGAAAAGTTATCAGCTGTTATGGATTCTTGCTTCTGTTCTACTTTCTTCTCTCTCCTTCTGAGACTCCAATTATGTTTTTAGACTATTTCATAGTACTTTCTCTATTTCTTCCCCTCTCTATGTATTTTCCTTCCTCTTGTTTCTTGCCTCATTATTAATATGTCCTCAAAATTATACTCAACTTCATGAGTTCTCTTTTCAGTAATGTCTAGACAGTTATTAAACCCAACTACTTGAAATCTTATTATATTTTTACTCCTAGAACCCCCATTTTGTTTGTTTATAGTTTCCAGTTATCTACTAACGTCCTCAATCTTTTCTATTGTCCTCTTGAATATAGTAACCATAGTTATTCTAGATTTATCTGATAATTTTAATATCTGAATCCCCTGTGGGATTATTCCAGTTAATAGTTATTTCTGCAATTGCATTTCTGCTGCCAAGCAGATAGAATAAAGGATTCCATATTCATTTGCTTATAGATGCCTTCTTGTTGGTTTAAATGAAATACCTATCAGGGCCAGATAGGGAATGCAAATTAATAAATGAGCTAAGAATAAGGTAATAGGGAAAGTTGGGGATTGTGGCTTAACTGGGGAATACAGCTCCCACCCAAAGTCTTCAAGTTCAAAAATGTAAATATTTTTAAGTCAAACAGAACACATATGTGAATAGAATTTGCTTTTCTAAGCTCATGAACTTGTGGCCCGTAAACTAAAGATTGGTATTTTCCTGCCTTTAGGAATTTTCTGGTGGTTGCAACAATTTACTCCTAGTAGGGGCAGAACCTGAAGAATTATTGTGAAGCCTTGATAGTAACAATAGCTAATATTTATATAATCCAGGTTATATGCTAAGAATACCTCAAAAGACTTTACATATAATAATTTGGTCCTTACAACAATATCATGAGGATATCTCTCATTGTCAGTATTTTGTAGATGAGGAAACTAAAGCACAGAGAGATTGAGAGACTTGGCCAAGGTCACTCAGCTAGTAAGTAGCAGCAGTCACACAGCAGTGTGGCTCTAGAGTTCATGGTCTTTACCTCTACAAAATCCTGCCTCTTGTGATTCAGAGGAAGAAAATAGTACCAGTTCTGGAGTTTCTGACTGAAATTCTTGACAGGGTTCCTCTTGGTTCAGTGACTATGAAATCCACAAAAGAGTAGAAAGAAATGTGCTAATTTTGTGAGCACTCTGAGGTCCTCTGTTCCTTGAACTCCACCGTGTTATTCTATTACAAATCAGGTTATATTCGAGGGTCAATTCAATTAGTAAATGTATAATTGCTGTTGTCATAAACCATACTTTGACATTTAATATGCCAAATATAATCATTTTATGAGCAAACTAAGTTATCCATAATACATTTTTATGTTCTGCAGCTATCAAGTTGGCTTTAGATTTATAGAGTGCTAAAAAAGTAACTGTATCATAAATTTCAATTTTCCCTAAAATTGCCTTTTTTAAACAAAACAGGAAAAATGATATTCCTGTCAACGTCTCCCCTCTAGTAGGCCCAGAATTCCTGAAAAGTTGAATGTTCAAAGATTGAGGGTCATTGTGCTGTTCTGAACAGTCATACATATCAAAGTATATTTTTAGATCTATATTCTTCTGGGGGACTTGCAGAGTTTTCTCTATATTCATAAAATTGAGAAATACAGACTTACTAAATAGTTTAGATGCTCAATGGTATGTAGTCTTTGAGTTCTACAAAGTGGTTGCTAGACAAAGGCCCTGCTGATTGTCCTGAAGGTGTAGGATCTTCCTGTGGTCATAGTGAAGGTCTGAGAAAGGAGGGGCTGGAGATTCCTGCATATTAACACCCAGCAAAGCTCTTTTATCTACTAAGTCCAGGCCTGTGGATGGTTACACACTTCTCACATCCTGGAAACCATCCATGTCCCCATGGAAATACAAACTAGGTGAGAGAACCTCTGAAGACTCAGAAGAATCTCAGAGTGAAAGGCAGATGCAGCCATATAAGGAAAGAGAGTATACACCATGCTTTGGAGGAGTAGGGGAAATATGGGCACACGGGATTCAAGGGTGGTTATTGGCTAGGACTGTCACATCCCAAATACAGTAAATGGATTTGGGGCGGTGGGGAAAGGGGGGTGTAGGTAAGGGATGACAAAATAGTAAGATCATTGAAACAGAATAGAAAGCCAAAAATAGACCCAAGTATACATGAGGATTTAGTTCACAATAGAGGTAGTTTTTCAAATGACTGGGGAAATCATGATTATTCAATAAAAACTGGTACAAAACACTAACCACTGGGCCAAAATGAAGTCAGTCTCTACCTCATACCATATAGAAAAATAGGCATGAGATAAAGATTTAAATTTCAATGTTTTTTATTAAAAAAATTAAGTATTCAGGAAAATATGAAAGTATATAAGCAGATTTGTAACACTTTTTTCCAAAATGTATTTAAGTGAACACAAGGGAGTAGATACCAAATATACATCATTGAAACTATAGTAAGATCCCAATCTCATATCATAAATTTCAAAAAAGCTTATCTTGAAACTGAAATAGAAAAAGTATTTAACTCCAGGAATTGACACACAGAGTGCAAAACAGGGCCATGGATACTAAAATGAAAATATTCTTTAATATCTTTATGGAAATATCCACCTTTCCATACCCAATTTGGAGTAATGGAACTGAGGCTAAAAGTGGCCAGAGGGGAAACATGCAATGCCTCACCAAGAGCTCCCCTCTCCTGGATGCAGATAATTTCCTGAGCACAGTGTAGGAAAGAAACAAGAGAATGGCCTCTAAGGATAATTGACAAAAGGCCCGGTTGGGCAAGAGAAAAAATAAGGCCATTTTAAACCAAAAGCCAGAAAAAAAATAGATCATTTCAAACCAAAAGCCAGATTTTATGCAAACATGGCCAGCTTACCCAAACATGGAGAGAACAAACTGAGAACTAAAGAGCAGCTATGGGATTGAATCTGGCCCCAAATCAACACAATTCTCCAGAGCAGTTAATTCCTGTAAGCCTTTAGGTCTCAGTAACTAAAATAACCACAATCATACAACAGACAATGAAATTTACACTTCTTGAAAAAAAAGCCACATCACGAAAAAATAAGTATCATAAAATGAAACAAAACTCACAGAGACCCTACCAACAAAATCTTGGAAGTGGAGAGGCGTGAGTAAAGTGCATATCTTCTTATCTTTGATGGAAAGTGGAGTTATCTGTAGCTATTCCTTCATCTATGAAATTGCTAATCAGAGACTAAAAGTATGTTCATCTGTGTTATTTAAGTGTACCTGCAGACTTACCATGTCGTTGAGCTGAAGACAGACTGTATACATTTCAAGATAGCAAAACAGAAAATATAAAAGAACAAACTGACAACAATAGCAAATAATAAAAAACTAAGAAAGAGGAAGAATTTAAAAAGCAGAAAGTAGACATTAGATGACAAATAAAACTAAAAACATCTGCTATGACAATAGCAGTGTTAGTGCAAAAAAAAAACTAATGCATAAAAAGAATTCTCAGATGAGGCCAATAAACTAAATCTAATTATAACTATTCTATATAAAAACAACACTTCCTACACTAGATATCCTTCATTTGCCCTCTGAATCCACTCTGCTGTTCTCCATTGCTTGTTAGGCAGCAGGCCAACCAACACCACCTTAGCACCACATTGCCTTACCCTCTGGCTTCTAGTTGGGTTTGGTCATAGGAAGCACCAATAGGACCTCTGAAGGAGGGAGGAGAGTGAGGTCAGCGCAGTAATTTCCCTGGTTCCCTAATGGAAAGTTACCATGGATAACTACCTCCTACTACCAAAGGCACAACTCCTGTCAGGCACATTTCTTTCTACTCTTTTGTGGATTTCATTTCTCTTCAGGTTCTAGTAACTGATGCAAAGATGCTAATGCCTCATTATGTCCAAGGGTACTAAATTGTCTCTAGTGGTTTTCCACACACCTGTTCACACTGCTGCAAATGGTCCCTTTGTAAATTCTCATTAAATCACCCAGTTTGTGGGGATCCCTGGGTGGCTCAGAGGTTTAGTGCCTGCCTTCAGCCCAGGGCGTGATCCTGGAGTCCCGGGATCGAGTCCCACATCGGGCTCCCTGTGAGGAGCTTGCTTCTCCCTCTGCCTGTGTCTCTGCCTCTCTCTCTCTCTCTCTTTCTCTCTGTCTCTCATGAATAAATAAATAAAGTCTTTTAAAAAAATCATCCAGTTTGAGCATTGTACTCTTTCCTGACAGGACTCTGACTAATACATGCCCAAAGTTACTCATAAAGCTGAAAGTAAGGGGCACCTGGGTGGTTTAGTTGGTTGGGCATCTGCCTTCAGCTCAGGTCATGATCCCAGGGTCCTGGAATTGAGCCCTGGGTCAAGCTCCCTGCTCAGCAAGGAGTCGGCTTCTCCCTCTCCCTCTGTCCCTTCCCCTGCTCCTGCTCTCTCTCATAAATAAATAAATAAATAAATAAAATTTTTCTTTAAAAAAGTGAAAGTAAAAGAATTAGGAAAAGAATATGAGGCAAATTTAAAGAAATCAGGGTTTGTCTTCCTCAGAAAATGCTGAACTCAAGGAAACAGGATTAAATGGGATTTTTAAAATCACATTATAGTTATGAAGGGTAAGATCTCCATTGATGTAAAATTGTGTTACTGCTATATGCAGTAAATTATGTAGAATTCAAATACATGAAGCCAAAAATTGCTGGAAATGCGAAGAGAAAGAAGTCGATTTTTTAATACATCCTAGTTGTTGAAAATCAAGTTCAACATTAGTGGGAACGCTGGTAAAATCTGAACAAAGTCTGTAGTTGAGGTAATAGAATTTCTTAGTTTTTACAAACTTATTATAGTTATATTGACCGATATTAAGGGAAGCCAGGTGAAAGCTATCTGGGACCTATCTGTACTGTGTTCACATACTCTTCTGTAAATCTAAAATTATTCCAAGTTAGAAAGTTTGGAAAAAGATCAAGGTAATAAAAGATAAAGATATAGAAAATCTGAAGGACATAATTAACAATATCAACCTAAGAACAGAAACTACCCTTTCTTTTCATATGACCATAATATGTGAAAATTCTCTATATATTAGATAAGAAAAACTTTAAAAGTTCCAAAGAGTAAAAACATAAAATCATTATTATCCATAATCCAGAACTGAAGTAGAAACAAACCAAAATCTCTGACCCTTTTAAAATGTAAGTTTCTTCAAGTTTTCTTTAAGTTTAAACAACTCCTAAGTTTAAGAAGAAATCAAAAGCATTTTAAAAAAGATTTCATTTATTTATTTGACACAGAGAGGCCACAAATTGGGGGCAGAGGCAGAGGGAGAGGGAGAAGCAGACTCCCCATTGAGTAGGGAGCCCAACATGGGGCTCCTTCCCAGACCCCGAGATCATGAACTGAGCCAAAGGTGTAAGCTTAACTAAGCCACCCAGGCACTCCTCAAAAGCATTTTCAATACTATTTTCCTTCCTTGTTTCAGACTTTATTCTGATTTTTTTCCAAATGCCCTCCTCTTCTCCAGGCAGCCATCTGCTCTAGGAGAGGGGCTCTACTCCCACATCTAGGAGATGACTATTGATTAAGACAAATCAGTGGTCTCACTCTCACTGCTGGTGGTTAGTTTAGGAATGGACACATTAAAAAATCCTAGAAAATAAATTTGGAAAGAGTCTGATGAGTGACTTCTGGGAAAGGCTTACTTCAATGCTGAAACAAAAGTTCCTTTTCTGCCACAGGAAATTGTTATATATATATATATATATATATATATATATATATATATATATATCTCCCAGGGTGTGTGTGTGTGTGTATATACTGTGTTAGTAGATAGATATATATAGATAAATAGATATCGCTATATAGATATAGCTATATAGATACATATAGCGATTTTAGAACAGTCAGAAGAATGTGAATTTTTGAAGGTATCATTGAATGGCTAGATTAACCAGCCCTAAAACCCTCTTCAAACTTCTTGTTATTGGAAACAATAACTCCTTAAAAAAAAATTTAATTTGTTTATTTTGAGAGAAAGAGCAAGACAGCACAAGCAGGAGGAGAGGGGGAGGGAAAAGCAGGCTCCCCATTGAGCAGGGAGCCCAACATGGGGCTCTATCTCAGGACCCTGGGATAATGACCTGAACCAAAGGCAGATGCTTAACCAACTAAGCCACCCAGATACCTCCAGAAATAATAACTCCTTAAGGCCTTTGGGTCATGTATTTTTTTTTGGGGGGGGGGGTCATGTATTAAATCCTATTTGGTGCAGCTAAAACTTTATTCAGAGGAAAAGTCATTTCCTTTTATCTCTTTCATGACTAACATACACACTCTGACTCAAATAATTAAGCATTCAAATCAAGAAGTTAGAAAAAAAGAAAGGCAATATAATATCAAGAGAGGCAGGAGAAACTAATTTAAAAGGAAATTCAGGTGCACCTGAATGGCTTAATGAGCTAAGTGTCCAACTCGGTTTTGGCTCAAGTCATGATCTCAGAGTCATGAGATTGAGCTCTGCATTGAGCCTGCTTGAGGTTCTCTCTCCCTCTCCCTCTGCACCTCCCACTCATTCTCTCTCTCTCTCTTTCTCTCTCTCTCTCTCTTTCATAAATAAATAAATCTTTAAAAAATTAAAAAGGAAATTCAGTGTTTATTGCCAACCAAATGCTGCATCTAGGCCTACAACAAGCATTTCTTCTTTCTCAGCTTCCCTATCATCCCTTGAGCTCATCTTCAGATTTTCTTTCCTCTACCGCTCCCAAGGGAGAGAGGGTAAATGGCAGTCCTCCTGTTGTCCAATCCTTTCTGGGAAGATGAGCCAGGTCCCCACTCTACCTTGCTCATCAAACTAATCTGTCCAGCCCCAGATCATTAGGAGTGGACTATGGTGTCAAAGCTCTTAATATATGAGAAAGAAAGATTTCAACTCAAATATTGTAGGAAAAAAGCATCAAGAGGTATGGAAGAGAATCTTTTGAATCCAGGAAGAACCCATATCAAGCCAGAGCAGGCTTATCCCCCTATTCTCTAATAAGGGTGCCCATTAGTTCCTCATGAGGAGCCAGTTGATGTTTTCATCAGAACACTTTATAGGTCATTCATAACTGGCTGCATCTATTTATGCTCAGATCAAAGTAGAATACATTCTAGACCACGAATTTAGAAATTCTGCAGGAGTTCTTTCATCAATATCTTCAGATTGTATGTTAAAATGCCATCCAGCTAAAGACCTATTTGGAGTTGGAAGACCTTGGCTCTAACAAACAAATGTCCTGATTTCAGTGTGGGTAAAAAAAAACAGACCCCCTGCATTATCATCTTCACCACCACAGAACAGCAATAACAGCAGATAATCCTTACTGAGCATTTGCCATTTGGTAGAAACTAGGCTAAGCACTTCACGTGCATCTTTTCAATGAATCCTGACAGATGAAGTAGAAAGTGGGATTTGAACCCAGGCCTATCTGGCTCCAAAACCTGTATATTTAAGTGCACCACTGAACTGACCAAATCAGATTTTTCTTTGTTTTCTATCTGATGGTACAAAATATTACCCTTTCATGGTGGTTTTGATCCGCACAACATGATCAGGGCACCTGGGTGGCTCATTCAGTTAAGTGTCTGCCTTCTGCTCAGGTCATTGATCTTGGGGTCCCTGGATCAAGGCCCGCATCAGGCTCCCTGCTCAGGGAAGAGTCTGCTTCTCCCTCTGCCTGCCACTCCCCCTGCTTGTTGTCTCTCTATCAAATAAATAAATAAGATAAAATTTTAAAAAGAATGATCATTGCCATTTTACAGATGAGGCTCAAAGAGGCAAATGATATTATCAGATTTTGCATTTAGCAAGTGATAGAATTATAATCTGAATTGCCTTCTTTCCCCTCTGAAGCCCAGGCTTTTTCACAGGGCTGTTTGTGATGCTCACCATTGCTCTCCTGACTGTCAGGGGCACAAGGAAAACAACAAATTACCCATTGGTTCAAACTGACGCTTTTTCTCTTTTTCTCTTCCTTTTTTCCTCACTCCTGGAAAACTAATTCATTAACACCTTCATTATTTTTAGGTATTTTTAAAAATTTTAATCTTGGTGATTTTTTTCTTCTCCATTTTCATATCAAGGGTTTGTACATCGCCTATAATTATACCACTCAAGGTGACAGCCACTTTGGAAGTTCTCCACGCATTAGCACACAATTGAGGGAATTAACAGCAGCCCCAAGGAAAGCGTGTATTTCAGCCAAAACAGTTGTTTAGATAGGGGATGTTTCCCAGAAATGAGATCAGCTGTTTTCCAAAAGAGTTTTGAAAGGCAGTCCTTTTTGAAAGGCAACTCAAGTAAAATGGTAAATGCTTTCTTTCTACCAAATATTGGAAAGTATATCCCTCCCAGTATCCTTCCTCAGCTGCAACAGTACCAGCCAGAACCAAGGGCTGAAGAGGTCAGCCCTGCACCTGCACAGAGAGATAGATGCATAACATGTAAATTAATAGTCAAAGAAAGTTAAATCCTCAGCACAATGGCAGACATCTCTAAGATGTATGTTATATTATCGGCATCTCTTGTAAATCCTTCTTGAAATTCCCTAATGTAGACCCACTAGATTCCCCTCAATTCCCATGCGTATCATGAGATGTTTCCCACCTAAGCGTCAAAGCCCAGCTCCTCCCTTGCGGACCATAAGGCAATTCTCAGAAATGATCTTAGGTTATATTTGTGTACAAAAGAAAGCCTGTAGTTTTCAAGGGCTGAAGAACTAGGACATGGTAGTCATCCAGCTTCTGGTTGCTAAGCACTTCCCTCCTTTCTTCTGCAAGAAACAGAAAAGTCTTCTTTTAAATTCTGAGATGTGGTCTTTGTACAACAAATTAATCCCAGAAGAGTATCTTGAGAAACTCTGTCGTGGGTTCTGCTTCCGGCAATTGTTGTTTCCACCCAAATCTCTCTCTGAAAAGTGTTCTACAGTCTTAACCAAATATTGTGAGAATCTGTTTGAAGGCACAGGAAAGGTACTGAGATTATACAAGAGCATTCAGCTCAGCATTTGGGGTTTCCTTAGAGGCACAGGACAATTCCAGAAGCAAAAACAGCGGTGGGGAGACTGAGAAACCAAGTGAGGTTTTCAGAAGTCACAGAGCTACTGTGATGAAACATAAAGTCAACGACTTCCAAGAGAGCAGAAGTTTTCAGTTCCAGAATTTCCTTTCAATTATTTTCAGTAGTTTCTAGTTTTTTGCCAAATGCTCCTATCTTGATATCTAGTCTTTAAAATTATTAATATAACTATTTCAAAATCTGAGATAACTCTAATGTCAGAATCTTCAGTGTCTATTTTTTTCCCCTTGAGCTTTTGCAAAAATCTGATCTTCTTGCATGCCTGATTATTTTCTATTACATGCCGCCCATTGTGTATGACAAATTGTAGAGACCATTTGTGGCTCTGGTATTTTACTGCAGAGAGGATTTATTTTTGTTTCTGGCAGATCACCTTAATTAGAATCAGACATTAGATGATTCAGAGTTGAGCTTCAGACCTTGTGAGGACTCCTCTATTTCTGGTTGATCCTTCCTTCCAAAGAAGGAAGGATTCTGGTCAACCCCACAGGCTTCTGGTTTGCAACCCTAGATAGAGGTTTCAGAATGGATGAAAGTAAAAGGAAGGAAAAAGATATACCATGAAAACATTAGTCAGAGGAAGACTGGGGTAGCTATACCTAAACAGACATTAAATTGATAAGCATTACTAGAAATAGAGGTTTCATAATGATAGAAGAGTCTATCCAATAGGAAGCTGTAAGAATTCTGTAGGTATATTGTGGGACCCAAGGAATTTAACAAAAATCCCCTACCCCTGGACAAGCAGAGCAGGACTAATTCCGTTTTGTGCTACACCCGCCATCTCATGTATAACCCCCACATGACCTGCTTATTGCTTAAGGCGCTCCCCCACCCTAGTCAAGCCGCTGAGCACACCCTTTCCGGAAACCAGTTCATATAGGAATGCGGAACCCCTAACCGCCAAAGAATGTAAACCCCACCTTTTGCCCACCAAACCTGTGCGCCAATTCTGACCAGAGTGATAGGCTAGTTCAAACGGTCACTATAGGGTAAATTGTAATTCAATTGGCCGCCTGCGTGTGGACTGACATGACTATGCAACTTTCTGTGTGTGTTACAATCTCATTGGCCACTGGTCCCTATAAAACTGCTATGCCTCTTAACCTCAGGGTCCAAGTCCCTGCTCTGCTGTGTCGGGTATACTTGGACCCCAGCTCGAGCTTGCATATATACCCTCCTGCGCTTGCATCGGTGTTGGCTCCTTGGTTGTTTCTCGGATAAGCAATCTTGGGCACAACAATATACATTTAATAACACAGCTACAAAATGTAGTAAGCAAATAGGTCGAGCTTACCAATTGTCACAGATGGGGTTAGTAGACTATTTCTGTTTAGCTTGCTTGTATCACTAGTGCCTGATAAAATGCCTGGCACATACTCAGTGTACCACAGATGACTTAAAAAGCCAGTATTTCACACACACACCAGGAAGTCTAATATTTCTACTTATACACCCACTCCTATAGAAATTCTAATAAAAATATTAGTAGTACTTAAAACACACACACACACACACACACACACACACACACACACACACTCTAACCTAACCAGTTAGGATAGTGCTTACAGGTGTGGTAGACTTTGGACTCAAAAAGGCCTCAGTTCAAATCCTAACTTCTGAGGTGCCTGGGTGTTTCAGTGGTTGAGCATCTGCCTTTGGCTCCCATCATGGTTCCAGGGTCCTGGGATATAGTCCTGCGTCGGGCTCCCCACCGGGAGCCTGCTTCTCCCTCTACCTATGTCTCCGCCTCTCTGTGTCTCTCATGAATAAATAAATAAATAAAATCTATAAAAAAAAAAAAAATCCCAGCTCCTTTCCTATGCTCTATGACCTTAGGAATAATAGCCCCCATGAGCTTCTATTTCTTTATCTATAAATTGAGGAATAATAATACTCCCTTGCATAATAATACTACGCAATATTATTAGAGTGCTATACAATGCTACACAGTAATACTTCCTTTTTATTTTTCTATTTTTGTGGGTAATACTTCCTTTTTAAAGTATGAAATAGAATAACATGTCAAAGGTGTCTAGTGTCAGGCACTAAGTAAACCCTCTATGACAGCAATTAGTATTAAACATTACATATAAGAAATTTTGAAAATAATTCCAGAATAGCAGTCAAGACTCCACCACTAAAAACTGGAATCAGAAATGCCACTGAAAACTAATTATTTTACCTAATTATAAAAATTGTCCCTGAGACTATTACTGTAGTGAACAGACTTTAAGATGGTCCTGATCCTTGCCTCCTATTCACACTTCTGCACAATTTCTTCCCCTCGAAAGATAGAAACTGTGATTTGCTTCTAACCAACAGAGTGCAACAGAGATGATAAGATGTACCTGATTCCGTTTCCATGATCACATAGCACCCACACTGGAGTCTCTCTCTCCATTGCTGGCTTTGGAGAAGCAAGCTGCTGTGAATCCACCAGTCACAAGGAAATGAATTCTGCTAAAACCCTGAGGGAGCTTGGAAATGGATGCCTCCTCTGTCAAAGCTCTGAGAAAACCCAGCCCTCAATGACACCTTGGTGGCAATCTAGTGAGATCCTAGGGAAAGGGCTTGACCCACAGAAACTCTGAGATAAAAATGTGTGTGTAGGTGTGTAAGTAAGAGCTTTATTAAGATATAATTCACATACTACAAAATTCACCCATATAAAGTGTACAGTTTATAGTTTTTAGTGTGTTCACAGAGTTGGGCACTTTTAGAACATCTTCATAACCCCAGAAAGAAACTCCATACCCATTAGCATTTGCTTCCTTTTCCTCCCAACCCCCACCTCCTGGCAACTGCTAATCTTTCTCTCTCTATCATTTTGCCTGTTCTGCGCATTTCATATGCATGGAATAACAGGGCCATTCGTATCTGGCTTCGATCACTTATCATAATGTTTTCAATGTTCATCCATGCTGTAGCCTGTATCAGTACTTCATCCCTTCTTATGGCTGGATACTGTTCCACTGTACAGATACGCCAGTTTGTTTTTTCACTCATCACTTAGTGCACATTTGAGTTGCTTTCACCCTAGCTATTATGAGCAATGCTGCTATGAACATCTGTGTGTAAGTCTTTGTGTGGGCATATCTTTTCCTTTCTTTTGATACAAACCTAGGAGTGGAATTTCTGGGTTATACAACACTATGTTTAATGTTTTGAAGAACTGACAGGCTGTATTATAAAGTGGCTGCACCATTCTATATTCCCACCAAGGTGTATGAGGGTTCTGTCTCCACCACATCCTCCCCAACACTGATTATGATCTTTTTTTATTAAAGCCACATTAGGGGATGTGAAGTACTATCCAATCTTGATTTTGATTTGCGTTTTCCTGATGACTAATGATATTAAGAAATTTTTCATGTGCTTATTGGTTGTGTATCTCCTTTAGAGAAATGTCTCTTCAAATCCCTTATCCATTTTTTTAGTAGGGTTGTTTGTGTTATTGAGCTGTAAGAGGTCTTTATATATTCTATGTAGAAATCTCTTGTCAGATATATGATCTACAAATATTTGTGCCTATTTTGTAGGTTGTTTCCTACCTTATTGATGGTGTATTTTGAAGCATAGAAGTTTTTAGTATTAATGAAACCCAATTTATCTCTTTTTTCTTTTGTTGCCTGTGCTTTGAAAGAAGCCACTATGTAATCCAAGGTCATGAAACATAGGGGTAAATGTTTTCTTCTAAGAGTTTATAGTTCTTATGTTTAGGTCTTTGATCCATTATGATAGAGCTCCAACTTAATGTTTTTTTCTTTTTGCATCTGGATATCTGGTTGTCCCAGCACCACTTAATTAAAAGACTGTTCTCTCTCACACTGAATTCTTTTGGCACCCTAATTAAAGACCTGTGGATCAGGGGCACCTAGGTGACTGAGTCAGTGAAACATCTGCCTTTGGCTCAGGTCATGATCCCAGGGTCCTTGGTTGGAGCCTTGCATTTTCTTCAGACTCTCTGCTCAGCAGGGAGTCTACTTTTTCCTCTCCTTCTGCCCCTCCCCCTGCTTGTGCTGTCTCACACTCTCTCTTTTTCAAATAAATAAGCAAATAAAATCTTTAAAAAAAAAAGGCAAGCAAACCAAAAAACCCTGTTGATCATAACTGTCATGATGTAGCAAGAATAAGTCCATCTTGAATTCATTCTTCCTCTGACATTTCTCTCTCCCTTGTCATTCTACATTAGATCTGTTTGTGCATTATGAGCAAGTTAGGGAGTTACTTGACTTTCAGTGGGAGCACTGAACTAAAACATAGAACTCCTTGCACAAAGTAAACTAATCAACACTAATCAACACTGCACATCTGACTCAAGCCTGAGTGGCAGCTGTAACCCATTTCTTACTGTCCCCCTAACCCCCGCTTCCCTTGCCTCCCCCCTTTAAAAACCCCTGCCTCCACTGAAGTGTCAGGATGATTTTTTGGGGACATTAGTCCACTATCCCCTTGCTTAGCCCACTTTCTCAAATAAGGTCACTTTCCTTTGCCCTAGCACCTTGTGTCTTGACTTATTGGCCTGTCCTGCAGTGAGCAGATTGCATCTGGGTTCAATAACAACAGGGCTAATTTTTGGACTTCTAGTTCCATTAAATTGATCTATATGTCTATCTTTATGTCAATACCACACCGTATCTTTGCAGTAAGTTTTGAAATCAGGAAGTGTGAGTCCTCTAACTTTGTTTTGTTTTTAAACACTGTTTTTGATACTCATGGCTCCTCGAATTTCTGTATGATTTAGGATCAGCCTGTCAGTTTCTGCAAAAAAGACAGTTGGGATCGTGGGTGTTGTATAGAATCAATAGACCGATTTTGGAATATTGCCATCTTAACAATATTAAGTCTTCTGATCTACGATGCTCCCAGAGGATAAGCACCCTACCCATGGCCAAGTAACTTTTCATACACAGTAGAAGTGAGCCAGCTCTCCCCTCTGACTTCTGCCCTGGTTGAATGCTAGGGAGTCTGACCTATCCTGGCACCATCCCCAAGAGCCAAGACACTGCCATCTGAGCAGTGTCCATGGTGTAATTTGAAAAGTGAAACTAAACTTCTCAAGAAATATAACAAAGTACAAAAAAAAAAAAAAGCCTATTTGTTGAAAGAGCTCTCCAAGGGGGTTCCTCAGTGAACAACTTGGCATGGAAAGTAGAACCTCCCAGGGACATCTCTAGTAATCTTTAGAGGTTGAAGCAAAACTGCTTTCTAAGGAGGGTAGGCCTATGACTACACTCTTGGTTCATTGAGTTCATTCTAAAGGTTTGGGCCAGAGCTGAATTGCTTGAAACCACAAGGGAACCCTGCACCTAGCCCAGTACTTTCCAACTCTGCTTTTCCTCAAGGCCACACTCAGCTTCTCCTCTGCTAAATGGTGAACAAATATTTAAAGACTATTTTGTTGAAGAGGTATCAAATTATCAGCCTGCCTGTGGTGCCCACGTGTCTCGGTTTAGCCCTGCCTCCCCCCATTAAGATGTGGCAAAGCCAAGGGCTCTTTAGCCAATCTCAGTAATTAACAGGAGTTAAGCTTTTCGCTGTGTCCACAAACCGTATGGATTGCGGTGTTTCTGCTTAGCTGATCGGAAAATTGTAACACTTTGGCTTCAGTGTTTTCAGCAGCTTATAGCTAAGCATTCATTAATTATGCAAAACAGGCTTCAGGGGAACTATTCTATTGAGTTAATTAATATCAAGTGTTTCTAGCCAATTAGCAGCCTTCTCTCTTATTGTAGGGAGGCTACTGTGGGACATGCCAGGCAGAAGAGGCTCCCCTCACACTCCTCTGCTCTACTCCTCTCTTCTATGGTGGGAGCATTCCTGATGGGAAGGCCGTAGGCAAGGACTTCCTCTCCACCCCTGGATCTCCCTTCCTGCTGGACTATTCCAATGTCCATTTAGACACTGCATCTCAAAGTGTGGTCTGTGGACCAACAGAACGAGGGTCACTAATGATGCTTATTGAAATGAAGAACTCAGACCCCAGCTAGACTTCTTTTTTAAAAAAGATTTTATTCATTCATTTGAGAGAGAGAGAGAAAGAGAGAGACAGAGAACAAGTGAGGGGGAGGAGAGGCAGAGGGAGAGGAAGAAGCAGACTCCCCTGCTGAGCAGGGAGCCTGACATGCATCTTGATCCCAGGACCTCGGGATCCTGCCCTGAGCTGAAGGCAGACGCTTAACTGACTGAACCACCCAGGTGCCCCTCCAGCCAGACTTCTTGAATTGGAATTATGTTTTAAGAAAATCTTTTAGGGACACCTGGGTGGCTCAGCAGTTGGGCACCTGCCTTTGGCTCAGGTCGTGATCTCGGGATCTGGGATCAAGTCCTGCATCAGGCTCCCTGCGAGGAGCCTGCTTCTCCCTCTGCCTGTGTCTCTGCCCCTCTCCCTCTCTCTCTCTCTCTCTCAGTCTGTGTCTCTCATGAATAAAAAAACAAATCTTAAATAAAAAAAAAAGAAAAGAAAATCCTTTAGTGACCCATATGCATAATCTTAAAATTTGAGAATCACTGATACAGAAGACCCATCCAAGACACTGACCCTCACAATTCCTGGGCCTTTTGAATCCAGAGGCTTCCTGGTCATTTACATTACACCCCCAGACCACCCACAAACTCATCTGGAATTTCTTCTCCTCCTCCTCTCAAATCCTATCATCCTGTTCTGCGCTTTGACCATTTTCAAATACCGACATGCATCCCCAGTGCACACCTAATGGAGACTTGCCACAATCTCCCATCCAGCTGTCCCCCTATAGATTCCTCTCTTTTTCTGTGATCTTTTTTTAATTGATCTGTTTTTGTTGTGCTCACCTTTCCTGCCCCGTGTGATCCTATGCCATATGCTAAGTCTTCCTTCCCAAGTATAGCGGGTCCCCTCCATCATGCCTGCTCTTCCCTCAGACTTCAATGTCTCCTTCTCCATGGGTTCCTTCCCCACACATTATAAATGTGCACACATCTCTCCCTTCTTTGAAAGGAGTGCCTTGTCATAGCCTCGTAGCCTTCCTGAGGTAAACAGTCAAGCTTTTCAACTCCTGTTCACTCCTTGGCTTTGAACAATTCTCTGTGAGGCCACCAACGACTGATTATCAGACCCAACATGTCTTACCTTGCTTGGCCTCCCTGTGGCATTTGTAGAGCTGGCATGTCTTCCTTCCTAAAGCTTTTCCTCCTGTTTGACTGAGTGGCACCAGTCCCTCCTCCTGACCCTTCACTCTCTCTATATCATCATTTCACTAGCTCTGATTGGTCCTCTTGCCCTGAAATGTCTATGTTCACCATGTCATTTCTTTAGCTTCCTGCTTTACACACCTCTTTCCTAGATGACCTTGTTCAAAACTTGGCTTCAACTTTCAATATGAAGAGCAACCCAAATCTCTTTCTCCAGTCCAGAGCTTTCTGCAAAGCCTCAGAATTCTCTATTCAGCTCCTCACTGAAAGGATATTTCTATATGGATAACCCATAGATACCAAAACTTGTGTCTTACATGCATCTTTTCTGGTCCCACCTCTAAGCCTTTCTAGTCTCAAAGAATGAGGCCACCATTCATTCTGAGGCTAAGATAGAAACTTGGAAGTCAGTTCTGTCCATTTTCTCTTTCCCTCCTGGCCGACTGCCTCTCCTCACACTTCTCCCCACGTAATCTCCCAATCTCTTCAATCTCTGTCTGTCTCCATTGCTATTGTCTTAATTCAGACCCTTGTATCTTCTCTGATCACTAACATATCCCGTGTCTCATCAACCTTTCTCCAGTTCATTCCACATTATTGCCAGAGTGAGCTTTTAAAATGTAAACCGGGTAATGACCCAAGCCCTGCTGTTCAATATTCTTCAGTGGCTTCCCTAAAGTCTTCCAAAAAAAGTTCAAACTCTGCCTTCATAGATTCTGACTCCCTTTCTTGCTCTGCATCCCCTGCCACTCTTTATGCTTTCTCACCACAGCGCCGGCACTGCGTTGATCAGGTCCTATCAATCTGTTGGAAGTCCCTTAAATGTAGCATGCTATTTCCTGTCCCCAATAACTGCAACTTCTGTCCCTTCTACCTGGAATGGCTTTCACGTCTTTCTTCTGGTTAACTGCTACTCATGCTATAAAACTCAGTTCTAGTATTACATCCTCTGAGATGATTTTTTTGACCATCCTTCCAGCGATAGCACTTAGATGCCTTTTCCAAGTGTTGTTAATGATAATATTGTAAATAACTGAGTTCTGTCCATGTGTCTGTGCTAAGTACCTTATCTGCATAACTTTATTTATTTATTGCATAACTTTATTTAAGCCTCATAATAACCCTCTGAAGAATTATAATCTCAAAAAAAAAAAAGAATTATAATCTCTATTTTACAATGAGGAAACCAAGGTTCAAAGAGGATTGGTAATTTGCCTGAGGTCATACTGTAAGGGCTTGTTTCAAACACAGGTCTGTGTGATTCTAATGTCCAATCTCCCCACCACTGTGCTATATGCTATTATTCCCCACAGCACACTGTGCTAGCTTTTACCAAAATATTTCTCATGGTGTCCCTTAGCCTCTGGTCATATGTCTGTCTCTACCTGCCCTTCTTAGTAAAGGCAATGAGGTCTTTGAAGTCAGAGACCATGCTTTTCTTATTCGTGTACCCCCAGTGCAGACCACAGGGCCCTACGTGTTAGCCATGCAATGAACATGAGTACTTTACCCTGCTTGGTCTGCCATGACAAAATATTATAGACTGGGAGGCTTAAATAACAGAAATTTATTTTCACACAGTTCTGGAGGCTGGAAAGTCCAAGATCTGGCAGGGTTCAGTTTCTGGGGAGGATTCTCTTCCTGATTTACAGACAGCTACTTTTTTTACTGTGTCCTTACATGATGGAGAGAGTGAGCTTTCTGGTGTTTCTTTCTCTTATAAGAGTATCAGTTCTATCAGTTCAGAGCTCCACTGTGACCTCATTTAACCTTAATACTTCCATATAAGCCCTGTCTCTAGTATAGTCTCATGGCGGGTGGGAAGTTAAGGCTTTAATTTAGGAATTTTCTTGGGACACAGTTTCTAACAATAGCAATGGGCTGCGCCCCTCTCTCCATTGTTTCAGTGACCATTCTGCATAAATCCTGCCAACAGTGAAGACTGAGTGGCTGAGGTCTTCAGAGCTGTTGGAAGTCCCCAGATGATCCCAAGAAAAACATTGCAGAGGAGGAATCTTGAGAGATGCATAGGCTATGTGTAGGTTGAAAGAATGCAGAGAGTGTTTCTGAATGCAGGAAGAAGCAGCAGAGGTAAGGTGGGACAGTGTAGTCAAACCACAGAGTATTCGAGAACTGAGTGGTAGGGGAGAAGGCTTGGAGGCCACGTCATGGACCCTGAGAGCTCTGCCCAGAAGCACAGATTTGTTATAGATCAGAGACTGCATAGCTTTTCATATTTCCAACCATTAACTGGTTAGTTGGTGTTGCCTGTAATACTAAGTTGAGAAAGATTCTGAGGCTGCATCTGAGCTTACCAGAAGAAGGTTGTGATAGATTAGTGATGTCTTCCTTGGCTCTGAGGACAGAGGAATAAGCGTGACAGCAAGAGGGCTGTGGACTTGGGATCTCCTGCTTACTTGTAAAATTCAAGTAGACTCTCACAGAGCTGCAAAAATATCTCCTCCCATTACCACACCACACGGTGTCCACCGTGCCCTGCCAGGGTGTCATTTCTGAGTGCACGGGGAAGCCAGGACAGTCCTGAATGCCATGCAGAGTTGGAGAGAATGGCAGGTTCCCAAATCTGTATGAGGCTTTTTCCTGGGACTCCAAAGTAGTTCTACTTGTGCCCACAACTCACCAACGTGCCTCATAAAAGCCGGTTAGTTCTTTTAGCTTCTGACCCTCACCTTCCTGACCTTAGGGACTCAGGCACCATCCAAAGGGTCAGGCAGTGAACAAAGGTTATGTCATCTGCTGTCCTTGTCTCCAGTCTTTCCGACAGCCCTGACCACAGCCAAACTTCTTGTGGCTTCCTCGATTATAAAACAAAAGTGTCCTTATATGAGACAAGTGTCCTTTAATGAGACAAGCAGATCTATTGAGAAGCTGGCCGTTGATGATACCCTGAGCCCCTGGTCCTCCATCAAAATGCCTTATTCTCCGGGCAGAGTTCAACTCGAAAACACATGAAACACTCTGTAAATTCCTCCCCTAACTCTATCACCACTGGTGGTACTGGGAGGGTGTTAATAGATCACTCTGCAAATGCACTGCGCTAAGTGCTGTGCACACACCATCTTATTTAATCCGCACATTAAGTCTCAAGGAGGAAGGTAAATGTTGTGTGTGTGCTTTGGATTGTGACGCTGCTGCCAGTCTAAGTGTTGATTTCCCTGCTGTCTTTCCTTAGTAGACTCTTCAAAGCCAAAGATGGAATTTATATCTCCATCTGAGCCAAGCATTCAAAGGCAAACAGCTTCCCCCAACCCCACTTCTGAATCTCAGACCTAAAAGGAAGGTGTTAGTAAGAAGTAGTGATAATCGCCAGCATTTATTGTACCCTTATCTGTGACTTAAGAGTTTTACATATACTTAATCTCCACTACAACCGGAGGAGGTAGATGCTATTTAAGATTAGGGAACTGGGGCTGGGAGTGGTTAAATCACTTGCCCAAGGTCAAACAGCTGGATGGTGGCAGAGCCAAAATTCAAATGTAGGCAATCAGGCACTGGCACACAGACTGGAGGCCACTAGGCCTTGCGGCCTCCTCCAAGAAGGGGAGGCTCGACCCGGTCACCTCTGGTTCATCAGACCTCCCTTGCGAGGTTAGCACTCTTCTTGTGAGCAGAGACCAATTCGAGGTTTGGTTCAAACGCTGGAGGCCTTCCTGGGCACAGCGCACCCTCCCTGCGTGCAGGTGGGTGCAGATGGGCTGTTACCACACTGAGCTGAGTGCACCTGCTGGTACTAAAGACCGTGAATAAACAAATTGAAATATAACTGCCCTGACACTGGGAGGGGAGGGGAGGAGTTAAGGCATCACCATGGGAAATCTGTCCTCTTGAATTTCTCATATTTCTGCTGTCAAAGTAAGTCAACCAGAGCCTCCCTGAGAATAAAATGAAGGGGCCCAAAGCAAAGCAGACTAAGTATTCTTGTCAGACCTCATTACGGTGACCAGTTCGGGCAGCAGGTGGTGGTACTAATGCGCAATTGCCACGGTTGGTTTAAAGGTTCTCTCTCTCTCTCTGGTGTGCATGTACATGCACAGACACAAACACATACACACATGCATGCACACACATATACACAACCTCAAAGTGTAGGGATTTCGGGGGGCCTCAAGGTAACTGGAGCGGCATTTCCCACCAGGTGTTTTGTCAACATTCACATGAAGGAAGGTTAACAGGCTTGGGGCTAATGCCCGTCCTATGCTCCGATCATTTGGGGAATGCTGGATGAAACAAAGCTGTTTCCCGCAGGGTTCTGCAGGGCCGTGAGTCTCCAAAAGGAAAACAAGAGTATGCGGATCTGACCAGATTCCTTTGCCCACTGGTACCACAGGGAACACACCCTGGGAACTGCTTTCTACAGCGGAAACTCTGACCTTCCCCCTCCTCAGAGATGGAGGTACAAGGCCTCTGCCTGCAAATTGTGCCCAGCCTACCTCTGCAGCCAGCCTGAGCAGCACACGACTTAAATGACCTCAGCTTTCCCAGTGGGGAGCCTTGAGAAGATCGTGAGGGCAAAGCAGCAGCACCCTGACTCCCAGGAACCTGCTGACCATAACCCACTCCTCTTCTGATCTTCCCCTCACCATGGGTAGGCTCAGCTCTTACATCTGGGCTCCTGTCTGGCTTTTCTGCCCATGTCTTGATTCCTATGCTGGACTTGAACCCCTTCCTCAACCTTGCCACTCCCTCCCTCCCAGGGGCTGTGTTCTGTAACGATGCTCTGCTTCTTCCTGGGAGCCTTCTATAGCTGGAATGTCTCCTGACTATAGCACTGCACCCCTGCTCTCATGACTTCTACCACTTGAGTGACCACTACCTTGCTCATCAGCTGGCCCCTGGCATGGATGTCTGTCGTATATATACAAGTATGGCAAGCCTTTTGACCTTTGGGCAATAGGATATCCGCCAGACTCACAGCCAGGCCATGTTCCGGTCCCCAAGCCCACCAGTGCTAACTACCTGTCAGCCCCCATTGGTCTCTGTTGATAAGGTCCTGGTGTGCTCAGTGGCTAGGCCTCTCCAAAGTTCCAAATAGGAGCTTCACATTTCTTAGACAATGTCCCCATCCCCCCCACAGGTCAATAAGACACATAGCTAAGGTTCAAGACTCAAGAATAAGACATAAGTGGTAGGAAGTGATGGGGCTTCCTTTGTACGTGGTGCTGTCTGAGTGATTCTAATGGTTTAGATTTTCTGGGAAGAACAGGACAGTTATATTAGATCAATGATTCCAGGCATTTGGATTTCGTGGGCCATTACAATTTCAAAAATACTCTTTGAGAGACTTTATAATGTCAGCAAATAAGGGACAGTAAAAAAAATAAACAATAATCTTTATCAGGAGGCTGTGACAGGAGGCTGTATTTTAATACCAAAGCAAGTAAGGAATATAATCTCAGCATTTGAGAATTGAGTTCGATGGAAAATCTCTACTCTTTCTCTGTTTCACTAGAGACCAGTAGAAGTTGATCATGGATCATCCCTAGCCTGGGGCCTAGAATTTTGGGGTCCCTGCCCAAGAAGCTCTCTGAAATCTCCTCAGATCTTCTCATCCTTACTGCCTGGCAGCCAGACATATTTGGCAGCTCAAATTATTGGGGGACACTTCCTTTTACGAAAACAAATCTTTCTGTAACTCTCACACCTTGATCTTGGTTCTGCTTTGATCCAGAATGGGTTTACTGCCTGTTTTCTAAGGCACCCTTCTGGATATTTAAAGCCTGTGCCAAAAACCTTCCTCAGGCTACCTTCTCAGCCCATGCACCAGGTCAGGGCTGGACAGTGAGGAAGACTTCCAGAGAGAAAGGGAGCAGTCCAAGCACTGGGGAGGCCTCTCTCAGCCTGCCTTCAACAAAACAGGATCAAGAAGATGCCAGACAGAAGGAAAGAGGCTGGAGAACAAAGGAACAACAGCAGGAACCCAGAGCCTCATGTGACATAAGAGAGCCTTGGCTGGGGTCCAGAGACATCATGGGATGGGCCTCTCCCAGCCGGTCCAGAGCAGGTCCAGAGGCAGTCCTTGCAGCATGGGAGGAGACATTCTTGCAAGACCCTACCTGTCCCCTTCCTTTTCAGAAGAGAGAAGTAGGTCTGTGCCTTGTTTGGGGAGCATCGTCCCAGGACACAGCGGTCTATAGGCACAGGTTAGCAGCTCTAGATGGACATAGCAGACAGGGCAGAGAGGCTGGTCTACCTCCTGCCACTCTCTCTGTGAGTCACAATGACTCAGAGCCTGCAGGAAAATCCTGGCCCCAGCAGTGACAGAGAGAAAAGGAAGGGATGATCCCCATGAGGCCGTGAGGCATTCATGAGCCTCACACCCATGTATCACCCTTTTAGCTTACCATTAATTCCTCAGTGGCTGCCCATTCTTCTTGACTTAAACTTAGACTACCAGCCTCTGCCTGGCTCACTAAGACCAACCACACTGACTGTCTCTTAGTTCGAATGTGCCCTGTTCTTAGGCCAGGGCTGGCCCCTTCCTGTGACCCCTTCTTCGCACATGTCCCCTTAGATCTCCCCAATCCTTGCTCATCCTTCAGATCTCAGCTAACTGGTCCCCTCCTAGGGAGGCTTTTCTTGACTCCCTGGTTGAGGCCTGTGCTGATACTGTAGCCACTAGCCACGTGTGGCTGCTGAGCACCCAAAGGTGCCGAAGTCCAAATTGAGATGAACCTTAAGTATAAAATACACACCAAAGTTTTGAAACCTTAGTACAGAAATAAGAATATAAAATATTCCATTGACAATTTTTAGCACTGACCACATGTCGAAATGATAGTATTTTAGGTATGTTGGGTTCAGGAAAATATTATGTTACTATTTCACCATGTTTTTGTTTTGTTTTATTTTTGCTAATGTAGCTACCAGGAAATTTAAAGATAGGTATGTGACTCGAATTTGTGCCTCACATTATATTTCTGTTGGATAGTGCTGGTTCACAGCATAACGCCCTGGTATATGTTTGGAGAGAGCTTAAAGTTTTTTCTTCCTGACCTTTATTTCCCTTTACAATTATGCTCACCCCCTGGACTATAAACTCCATGAGGACAGAGACTGTATTTATGTTGTGGCCTTTGTGACCTTGACAATGCTGGTCTCCACTCTGAGATAAATGGAAATGAATAGATCTACTTTGAAAGGCTTGCTTGGGGGAATTAAGAGGATGTATGTACTAATATAGAGTAGCATATAGTAGGGACTTAGTGAATGGTTGCAGTTATCATGATCATGGATATTAAAAATAAACACGCATAAAGACTCCTAACTCTGGAAAACCAACTAGGGGTGGTGGAAGGGGAGGATGGCGAGGTTTCGGGGAGAATGGGTGACGGGCACTGAGGGGGGCACTTGACGGGATGAGCACTGGGTATTATTCTGTATGTTGGCAAATTGAACACCAATAAAGAATAAATTTATTATTAAAAAAAAAAATAAAAAATAAAAATAAAAATAAACACGCAGGAAGCCCTGGCAACAACCATCTAATAGTGACGTACTTCAGTCCCTTGCTAAACGTGTATTTCCTTGCTGTAGTCGTTAGGGCTCAGTACATATGACCTATACTTTGTATAGGTAAAAGCAGGCACACATGGGTGTACGCACTAAATATACATGTCATGGAGCTGTGCAGTCTGTTTTCGTAATATATGCAGGGCAGGAACTGAGTGAATATATTTCCATAAGTGGTCCTGCACAGAGACACATGATTCTCAAATAGAAAACCAACTGTGTCACCTCACAAAGAGTTTCAGCACCACTGTGTCTATGAGCTGAACAAGGGGCATAAGAACATTTGTTTCCTATTAACAACAACAAAAATCTGTCTCACTTATTCTTAGAACCAATCCTAACCTCAGTTCCTGCGGTGCTACTTGTCATGTTGCATTTGAGAAAGGCATCATCACGTCTCCGTGGTGCCAAGGAAGGACTCCAGGTCTCTGCACTGCATACAAAATGGCAGCTCCCCATTTGTCAGGCATCAGCGTGGCAGCAGGCCAGGGGGACTGGCTGCCCAAAGACTTGGTGACAACCCAGCACCTGTCAAAGTGTGGGCCAATGGAGCTAAAAACTCAGTGTTTCCACTAAGAACTCTAGGGGCAAGAGCATCCAAAGCAAGACCTGCCAATCAGTGACTCATTTATGGACCTCTCAGTGGGCCTCACTTGCAAGATCTGGGCCTGGAAACCAGGCATGGTTCTGTTCCTTCCATCTTCCTCCTGCCCCACTGCGATAAAGAAGTGCTGTATTCTCTGACCCTTCCCCAAGGGGCCATGAACCCAAAACTGGGGTTGCAAAAGCCTCCAGCATACAGAAAGGCCAGCAAATAGCACTCCGGAGCCCAGGCTCCTCCTCTCTGGTGGCCAAGGTTCTGAAAGCATCAGCAGCTCCAGGCCCAGAGGCCTTTCCCTCCCTGTCCTCCACCCCTTCCACCCATTGTCACTCTCTATTCATTGCAAGAGGCTTGAAAAGATTCAACCAGCTTAAAGTGAGGTTACTACAGGGGTTCCCGAACTCTGTAAATGGCCAGATAATTGTTGTTGGCTTTGAGATTCATGCAGCTACTCAACCCCATTGTTGTAGTGCAAAAGCAGCCATAGACTACAGTAAATAATGGGAGTGGCTGCGTACCAATAAAACTTTATTCACAAAAACAGTGGCAGGTAGGATTTGGACCATAAACCTACATTGCTGACCCCTGCTTTACAATGAGCAAAGCAAAACAAATTTAGGTGTCGGCCAGACCTTTTGTATTTGAGTGAACTAGATTGGAATGAGGTGGGCTGGGATGGAATGACAGAATTAATTGAACATGCAGTTTATTGGATGGAGAAATACATATCGTGTTGTGAATATTCTGATACAAAGATGTTTTATCCGAACACACCATGTGTGGGTGTGACTTTGTTCTAGATGGGAATTACAGTGTATTTCTCAGTCTGAGTCAGAATCAGAAAAGTTTGAAATACACTGGGAGAATGGATCGACTCTTCATCTGGAAGCTGGGTAACCTGGGTTTAAAAAAAATCTCCATTTGGCCACCAGGTTTCACTTTGAAATTTTAGAAAGTCCCTTCCCCTTCCCGAGCCTCAGTTTCCCCATCTGTAGGCTGGGAGATTTAGAGATGAGGCTCAAGTTCACTTCTGGCTCTGAAATTTTGTTGGTTGGGGCGGGGGGCGGGGGGAATTGTCAGCATCTGCTATACCTGATCCAGGACACCTGCAAAACAGATGATCCAGCTCAGAGGCTCGTAGCAGTCTAGTTTCATCCCCAGGGTGTCTCCAGCCCCGGATCTTTTTAGCTGAAAAGCATTCCCTTCATTTCATGGCTTGAAGCCTCATTGAACAAATCAGCCCTGGTTTGTGGATGAAACTAAAGCCCAGAGAGAGGAAGGAGGACACGTATCTCATCGGTGCCTGAACCAAACTCAAAGGTTGGTTTGTGTTTTAAATCTGAAGCCCTTGTCTTTCTCTCAATAACATGGTCCTCTTTGGGGAGAGGAGTTTGCCTTAGCCCTGGACCCCAAGCTTCAGCTCACCTTCCCTTCTTCCTTGGGAATAATTCCTTTTATTTTTATCTTTTCGATTTTATTTATTTATTTATGAGAGACAGAAAGAGAGAGAGAGAGAGAGAGAGAGGCAGAGACACAGGCAGAGGGGGAAGCAGGCTCCACCCAGGGAGCCCGATGTGGGACCTGATCCTGGGTCTCCAGGATAATGCCTTGGGCTGAAAGCGGTGCTAAACCACTGAGCCACCAGGGCTGCCCCTTGGGAATAATTCCTAATCAATTCCTAAACACTTAAAAATGAAGCATTGACTGCCCAGGAGCCAGTGCAGGTTTACCAAGAATAAGCTGTGTCAACTCACATCCTTTCCTTTTTTCTTGGTTTGTTAAATCTGTGCCAGGGAAATCAAGTAGAGAGTGTGTATCTGAGTTTCCAGAAGATTCTGACTAGGTGTCTCACCAGGCCCTGTGGTACAGCTGGTGATATGAAAGCTGAAGAATGAGTGAGTGAAGTTGGTTCATGGTTGGTAGATCAACATAACCAAAAAGCATCATTTAATGAAGCAAAGAGGGTCTCAGATGCCTACAAATGAGTGGAGGGAGTGGTAAAGACTCCAGCATACAGAAAGGAGTACAGTCCACCTAAAGAGAGCAGCCACCATCACCTAGCTGCAGCCTTCTGGGGCCATGAGGAGACTCAAGCGAGTAGGAGCCAGGGCCCTTGGTTTTCAAAAAAGTTGAAAATCTGGATTTGCCATTTAAAGATGTTGCAAGCATGTTCCTTTCTCTTTTTTTTAAAGATTTTATTTATTTATTCATGAGAGACACCAAGAGAGAGGCAGAGACATAGGCAGAGGGAGAAGCAGGCTCCATGCAGGGAGCCCAATGTGGGACTCGATCCCGGAACTCCAGGACCGCGACCTGGGCCGAAGGCAGGCGCTAAACCGCTGAGCCACCCAGGTGTCCCAGCAAGCATGTTCCAATTAAAAAACAATACCCATCTACGGCTCCAGTATGACCCCCCCTAAACACATCTGCAGGTCCAAAGACTGTCAGCTTGTAATGTCTGGATGGAAAGTCTGCTGTCGACCTAGAGAAATTTCTCTGGGAGATGACACAAAGCCCTATTCTCCGTCCTGTCCTGTTCAACATATTCACTGCTAGCTTGAATGAAGACACAGAAGGCACAATTATCACATAAACAGATGTCAGGAAACTGGGGAGGGGGGGCTGGCAGGATCAAAATTCAGAGTGGTTTTCACAGGCTGAACCCAACATGTCTAGATTAGACTTATTAGAGAAAAATGTGAGGATGTATCTCATAGGTCAAAAAAAAAAAAAATGAGACCAGGGGCACCTAGGTGTTCAGTGGTTGAGCATCTGCCTTCCGCTCAGGGAGTGATCCTGGGCTCCTGAGATCAAGTCCCGCATCAGGCTCCTCACAGGGAGCCTCTCATAAATAAATAAATAAATAAATAAATAAATAAATAAATAAATAAATAAATAAATAAAATCTTTCTAAATAAATAAATTAATTAATTAATTAATAGCACTTTTATTCCCTTGGCCTTCTGGAAGCAAGAGGATGCTGTCTCACAACCCCCAAAGCCCTTCCCTTTCCCTAAGGGATGCTATTGTCCTCAGCCTAGAGCCTCTGCGATCTACCTTCTACAGGCTAGAGCCCAAGCCTATTGCCAGTGCCTCTCCATCCAAACTGAACCAGCAAAGCAGGCCTGATTGGTTTGGTCGTGTTTGGAGTGCTCAGCCACTACAGAAGTCACCCAGACTTCTGAGCAGGCCCAGCTCCAAGATGGCCTTGTTCCTCAGGCTGTGAGGAGCAGCAGCCTTCACACCTTCTGGGCCACGCATGAGAATGCAAGCCCAGGATCCTGTGCATAGCATTCTTCTGCGAGCCCAGAATTTAGCACAAAACCTGGCCCAGAGGATGTAGGCGATATATATTAGTGCTCAGCGCTATGAAGACATACTTTTTAGTCAGTCAAACAAATCTGAACATTAACTATGAACTAGATAACATGAAGAAATTGTGAATTTTGTTAAGTGTGATAATGGCAGTGTCACATAAGAACATGCCTCTCCCTTTCTGTTTTTCTTTCATTGTTATGTGGGGAGGTGTGCAGTAAAGTAATTCAGGAGTGAAATGACATTTCTGATATTTGCTTTAATCTGCTCTACCCTAAGGAAAAAATGGGGTGGGCTAGATCAAACTCTGTGCGTTTGTGTGTGTGTGTGTGTGTGTGTGTGTGTGTGTGTGTGTGTGTGTTTGGGGACATTTACATAACAAAACCTTTTTAAAACTTGATGAGGCTATAACTTGGGCCTCCCATCAGTGGAGGTGTTCTAACTGGGACTGATCCCAGCAACGCCAGCCTTGTGTACATGGAGCCCTTCTGGCCAAGGCCCACTATCCTTCCTCTTGGGTTCCCACGAAGGTGGGAGGAGAGATTCCCACCTTGTGATGAGAAAGGACCCAGGATTCTCTTGGCCCACTGACCATCCCCCATCCCAGCTCCCAGCAAAGCCTCAAAGCAGCCTGCCCCAACCCTGGGGCTGAAGTGAGCAATATAACCGTCAGAAAAATGATTCAAAACTTGGAAATGAGACAAAGGGTGAGTGGCATGGCCTTTCAATTCCACAGAGGTATAAAGGGCACTCAAGAAATACCTAGGGGATTGTATTTGGTTCAACTCACTATTTACTATTGATTTAAAATCTCAGATTTAGTAAAAATACATATGAACTTGACCATTTTGACAACTAAAGATGCAAATAATTTCTACCCAGTGAAGGACATACCCTCAAATTCTACATTTATGACCCTCTTGGACATTAATCAGTTTTGGATCTAACCCGGCAACCTTACCCTAGCATTTCCTACAAATACCTAGCTTCTTCATGTTCTGTAAGCCTGTTTCAATGTTAATTAGACTGGTTCCCTCATTAATTAATGAGTAGAATAAAATCTTTGACATATGTTCCTTTTATATCAGTATGAGAGTGAAGTTTCTTAACCTTTTGAAAATTATACTTTATCAACATCCTGGGACCTATCTCCTGTGAGTCAGCTGTTCCCATTCTGTTGACATGGGAACTGTGGAATTGGCCCATTTCCACATCGGATAATTCCAATCCTTTAAAAAAAGAAAAACTTCATAAAAAAAAAAAAAAGCTAGAATCTATCTCTATAGAGTTTTCTTCCTCTGCTTAATACAGTGAAAGCTTTGGAATCAGACAAATCTGGGCTCAAATCCCAGTTTTACCATTTATTAGCTACTTGACCTTGGAAAAGGTGCTTGATCTCCCTGAGGCCCTCCCTTTCCTGATCATGCCACCGGGAGAATTAACTGAGGTAGTACATGTAAAGCACCTAGAACAGTGCCTGGCATGTCCTGGGTGAGTTTATCTTCTTCATCATTTGCTCATTCATTCATTTATTCAACAAACATTTCTTGAGGCATCGGTGGTGACTGCTAGAGATGCAAATGTGCATAACAAATAGCTCCTGTTCTGAGGATGCATGCAAATTAGAAGGGGAGAAAGAAATGTTTAAAAAGAAATTCTAATACAGCATGATAAGTACAACAATAGAGTCGTGTACAATGCACAGAGGAGAAAGTGATTAGCTCTGAGGCAGAAGCAGAGGTGGTTGCCAAAGTCGACTTCCCAGAGAAGGTGATGTCTACAATGTGTTTTGAACATAAATAAGGGTTTTCCTGGCACTTAGGGAGGGAGAAAACATCGCGGAGACTTGGAGAATTAAAACTGCATACTAAGCCTTGGTAGAGTAGAAGGAGCAAAGGGAGGGAGATGAACTGAGATGACTTGTGTAGATGAAATTGGTAGGCAAAGGAGGTTTCACTTTTTCCTTTGAAAATGATGGAAAGTTTTTGAAAGATTTTAGGCAGGGGAATGATATTAACATGTATGTGTGTTTAGAAAAATTGTAGTGACAGCAATATGAGGGATAAAGCAAGACTCAGGTTAGAAGACATCTTTGACATGCCAGTCCAAGTAACAGTGAAACAGGTACAACATGGCAACAGAGAATGGAGAGGGAATGTCGAGGAAATAGAATTAGCCAGACTTGCCAAACAACATGGCAACCATGGTGACTGTTACACCCAACCTCCCTTTGGAAGAGAAACTAAGAAATTGGCCCTTGAGCAAAGACTGGCAACTAACTGGACCAAAGTAGGCACCCAGACCAAGATTAGCCCATCCATAGGCTGCTCAGTTCCCAAAAAGTAGCTGGGTGTGAAAAGCTCTGCCCAGTATGGTTGGTGGTAATTCACTAGGACAGTCAAACACTTGCCTTCCAGAATTTGAATAGGAAAATGCAAAGATAATTAGTCAGCTGGGAAAAGGAAGAGAAAGGAGAATGGCAGGCAAAGCAAAGTGCAGATGCTAAGGAAGAGAGACCAATGCCAGTGGCAACAACAGCCCTGACACCACCCGAGAGCCAGAGGCTCTCCAGTAAAGTTGCATAAACCCATCTAAGGGAATCTAGGTTCCTCACCACCAACACAATTCTATTCTCTTGCTTTGCAACTGGTCCCATGTTAGGGGAAGAAATGCATTAAATATTTAATACAGGTCTCATGTCCTCCATGTCTTTCCTTCTTTAAGCTAGATACCACCTTCCTTTACTCCTCCTCATTGACCAGGACTCTGACTTTTCTCCCCACTCTGATTTTCTCCACTGCATAAACTCCTGACAGATCTTTCTTCTTGTCTTTGGGATCCAAAATCAGGGCATTTAGTTTATTCCCAATTCCTGTCTCTACTTGACTGGGGCTCAGCCCTTCCTCACACTCCCCATCCAAACCCTAAGTTGCCCTACACTTTAGCAGGTCAGGAGAGAAAAATGGCAAAATGAGACAGAAACCCATAGGGAGCTCAACTTGGTCACAAAGAAGGCAGGAACAAGGAGAAATTTCTTACTTGCAGGAAAGAACTGCATTCGATCCTCCATTCAGGAGTAGTATTTCTCCAGGTCCCTGGCTCAGGAGGTTTGAAACTGGCATTTTGAAAAGATAAAGGATCTGCTGGAACCCAGATATCCATACATTCCGCTAATGGTCAGATACATCCCCAAAGTGGACTCATGAAAATTTAAGCTCTATGAGGACAAAGATTTATCTTATTCATCACCAAATCTTCAGTGCCTAGAATAATGTCCGGCATGCACTAGGAACTCAGTAAATATTTATTGAGTGAACAAATGTATGGATTCACAGCAATTCTGCAGAGAAGTCTCTGATGAGATGCCAGAGTTCTCTGTGCTCAGCTTAACGTGATTAATAATTCAGTGAAAACGTAAAGGGATTTCTGGGGGGAAATAGATAAAATAAGAATGGAGCTGGGAAGAATTTGGAATGCATTGATGAATCGACTCAGGATTTGAAACATCTGTTGAAGACAGAGCAATCATCAATGTGACGATAAGAGATTCTAACAAACTGTCATACCAGTTGAGAGACAAGAGTTAGCAGCTGTGCACCTGGAGAAGAATAACGGGTCTTACTTGACCATAAACTCAATAGGAATTTGAGATGCCAAAAAATTAAAAAAAAAAAATTTAAAAGCTGCCAAGAAAGTAACCACACTCTGAGGTACAGAATCCAGAAATGGGGGAGGCCTTGGTCCCAAGACAAGATGTGTCTCTCAGAACACCTTGAGAGAGGTTGGTTTGGCACAAGAAATATGCTCAAAGGAGTGAAATGAGGGGAAGGATGGAGATTATATGATATGAGAAACAATTGAAGGAACTGGGTGTGTTCAGTCTGGGGAAGTCTCAGAGGGTATATGACTTTTCTAGGGTTGCCATAACAAAATACCACAAACTAGGTGGCTTAACACAACAGAAACCTATTCTCTCCAGGTGCCTGGAAGGCTCAGTTGGTGAAGCAAGCATCTGCCTTCAGCTCAGATCATGATCCCAGTGTCCTGGGATGGAGCCTGGAACCTGCATCAGAGCTCCCTGTTTCTCCCTTGCCCTCTGCCTGCCACTACCCCCTGCTTCTGTCTGTCTCTGTCTCTCTCTCTGTCAAATATATAAATAAAATATTTTTTAAATAAATAATGGAAAAAAAAACTTATCCTCGCATAGTTTCAGAGTCCAGAGTCCAAAATCAAGGTGTTCACAGCACCATACTCCCTCTGAAATCTCTAGGGAGGATCTTTTTGTGCCTTTTTCAGCTCCCAGGGGCCACCCAGGCATTTTCCAGCTTATGGCTACCTCATTCCAATCTCTGCCTCTGCCTTCATGTGATGTTCTCCTTTTATGTGTCTGCGTGTCTTATAAGGACACCAGTGATATTTGATGAAGGGTCCACCCTAACTCTAGTAGGACCTCTTTTTGACTAATTACATCTACTACAACCCTATTTCCAATCAAGGTCACAATTCTGAGGTACTAGGGGTTAGACCTCAACATCTATCTTTGGATGACACCATTCAGCCCATAACAGGGCAGAGAACTGTGTTCCTACAAAGAACTGAAGAACTCTCCTACAGCAGGTTTTATCTATATGGCCCCAAGGGCAGAACAAAGAACAAAGAAAGGGAGTGAATGTGGGAACCCACACTGTAACTACTTAGAAGAAGGAATCTTCTAAGTGTCTAAACTATCTCCTTTCTGATTTCTGACCCTATCGCTACTGAGGAAGATGTGAAATGACTCACAGGGGTGGTGCTGGCAGGAATTCTTTCCTAAGAAGCGCGTCAGGCTGTATGGCCTCGTGTCACTCTGTTGACTTGATTCCATGTGTCTCTGCCCTCTGGTACTCTGTCACAAAGGAACCATTTCTAGCCAAGCAGAGATTTAAGTGGTTGTTTCCAAGAGGTGATATAAGCAGATGAGCTCCGTGATAATGCAGGCTGCTTATGAGAAATGGAGCGTGAATTGCAGACCCAAGAAATGAATATAAATTCAGCTGCTATTTTAATTTTTAATTGGAAAAAAAAACCCATCCCAGCCATAAAGAATAGGTGAAGAGTGTACTTTGCACAGCACTATAGAAAACATCAGTTAGCGCTGCCGAGACAAATGGCATAGTCTTGTCGCCTCTGCCACCCTTGCAATTGGGACGGGAAAGATTTCTACAGGGTCTGCCCCTGCTGGCCGCCTCCGTGGATAATGAAGGTCATGGTTTATGGGCACAAACTATTCTGCTCCAGATGCAGCTTCATTGGTATGCAGGCATAGAAACGCAGCAGCCAGCCCCATGCACTGATCAGATTTTGGAACATAGTCATAGTATGTCCCCGCTCGAACTGCCTCCCATTTTTCTGGACTGTCTACCACAGAATGGAGCAGCTGGAAGAAAGAAAAGGGTCAGGGGAAGAGAATTGACATTTATTAAGCACTCACTTTGTGCCAGGCATTGGTCTCACTGAATTATGGAAGCTTTGGACTCTGTGGATGAGGGGATCAGTGCATGTGCGTGTGTGTCAGTGCACACGTGTGGGTGCACATGTTAACACATTTGTGATCTAGAGAAATGAGGGAGAGCAGTGCAAAGGGCTTAGAAGATGGCAAGAGTATGGATCAAAAGGTGCATCGTCAAGGTGGAGGCCTGGGACCAGCCTCATGAGACCATGAAGTAGGCAGTGTCTTTGGGGACCAAGGGTATCCAACTGGGTCAGGATCCACAGGGTCAGCTCAGACTGGAGTTTTAAGGTGCTTGGAATCAAGGCCTGAGATGGAAAAAGCTGAAGGCCTGAGAGGATGGAAGGGCTTCCCGGCCAGATGGATCCCACCTGGACATGCAGGTGTCTCTGTTGAGAATTCCAATGCATCCAACGCCCTAAACTTGTTCACTTTTGCTACTTTACACTGATTTATTTGCTTGATTTACTCTGAAACTATCCCCTTTAAGGCTTCAGACCAGTGGTTCTCAGGCACTAGGATGTAAGTGGATTGGTGGGGAGATTACTTATAAAGCAGATTCCCAAATCCCACCCCCAGAGAGAGAGTCAGATTCAGTAGGCTTAGGATGAAGTATGATGTGTATGTATCTCAGCATCTCAGGTAAGATAGAGGGTCATGCTTTGAGATTTTGAGATTACTACTCAGATCAATTATGGCTTTGTCAGGAAAAAAAAAAAAAAAGAGGGTATGTGTCCATACCTGGGCTACAAAGGAGAAGAAAGAAAAGTGTCCCTAATGGCCAGGTGTGCTGATGCCATATCATGGGAGCTTGGGATCCCTGAAGGCTGACCCACAACTTTCCAGATCTCAGAAGTTTTAGAGACTCTTGGTTGTGCCTAAACACTCACCACTAATCTCTTCCTTGGGGTAAAAGAAAGTTCAGCTTTTTCAGCTATTAAGACTTTAGTACAAATTAGACCATACTCAGCCAAATCCTCTCCCAGAAAAAGGAAACACACAAGAAAAACTAACTTTTCTGGAATGTTCCCCTGGGTGTCTGGAACTGTGGTCAGCACTCTGTGATGAAGACCATTGAGTGAGGCTTGATCAGTGCTCGTACCAATCCTCTAAGAAGATATTTTCTGCATTTGACAAATGAGGCTCAGAGACATTAACTAAATTGAATGACATTAAGTCACTCAATTGGTGGTAGTAGACCCTAGATATAATCCAAGGTCTATCTACCTCTAAAAACCATCCTTAGCCCACAGGACCACTCTCCAAACATAGACTCTAATAAAGGAAGGAAGGAGGGAACCCTACTGAGATCTGGCCCAAGTGGGCTGCCACAGAGAGAAGGAGATGGTGACCAGGACAGGACATTGGCGTAAAGGTAGTGGGTCTAAAGACCCGTTTACACTTTGATCTGTTTCTTGAAGTGAAATTTCTGTCAGTCTAAATGGCCTTTATTCATCCATTGGATAAAGGTCAATGTCATCGGCCTTTATCCAGAAAGAGGTAAGGGTAGAAAATGGCTCTTTCTCTAGAAGGCTGGCACTCTGGGAAAGAAAGGCCCTAGCCAGTGGGCAGCCGGTCACTCCTTGGATTGACAACAAGGATGAGGTCAAGGCTTGGTATGGCTGGCTATCCGCTCTTAGCCAGGCACCAAATGCGCCTCTTCAGAATGGGAAGAACTGACAAGAGGGCTTTTAAAAAATATAGTTGTGTGGGGACAAGACTCAAGTGAACCTGTGGATGCTGTCACTGTGGGACCATTGAGAGAGTGTAGTGGGAACCAGTGGCTCCATGAGCCGACTCTCAGGGCAGGTTGGGAAAGGGCCCTCGCTCCTCCTGGGAGTATATGTCTGGCAGCACCCTGGCTACAGACATCTCTGCCGAATGTCCTACCATTCCCTCAGCTTCACCTAGCTCAAATGGAGCCTACCTGCCTGCCTCCAAAATCACTTTCTACCCTGACATCACTGGTATTGTCAGAAGCACCAATATTCTTGGAGGTTGAACGGCTGGACCACCTCTTTGGATTTTCCCTCTCCCCTCTATCCAGTCACTCACCACATCCTGCTGATGGCTTCTATGTAACATCTCCCCACCTTTTCAGTTCTTACTGCCATATGCCCTGTCCAGGCCCAATCCACACATCCCCCAATTGAAACAACTCCACAGCTGGCTGTTCAGCTGGCTTCTGTGATCTAGCTCCATCCCACCTCATAAACAGCCACCCACTCTCCCACCGTTCGCTCGCATGAGCCGCTCCCTCCCGACAGAGTGGTCTGCTGCCAGCCAACCTCATTCCCTTACTCGTACCATTTCTGCCACCTGCATTTCCATCTTCACTGTGCATTCAGCTCCCACCCCCTTCCGTCCTTTCAATAAACATTAATGAGTGCCCACAAGGTGCCAAGGACCCTTCTAGGTGCTGAGGATCCGGTGATGATCAAAACAGAGTCCCTCTGCTCTGGGAGCTTATGTGCTAGTAGGGACTGTGGAAAAATAGAGCATGGTAAATGGACAAAGGATGGCACAGATGGTTAGGAGAGGCTTCTCTGGGGAGGTGACTTTGGATCTGAGACATGAATAAAATGAAACTTAATTACATGAAAATTGGAGCAAGGGGCACCTGGGTGGCTCAGTTGGTTAAGCATTTGCCTTTGGCCCAGGTCATAATCCTGGGGTCCTGGGATTGAGCCCCATGTTGGGCTCCCTGCTCAGTGGGGAGACTGCTTCTCCCTTTCCTCCCCACTCATGTTCTCTCTCATTATCTCATTATCTCAAATAAATACATAAAATCTTTAAAAAGAAAAAAAGAAAGTTTGGGCAAGAATTTGAGTCTTCACAATTCTTCAGACTGAGTCTTCTCCTTCCTCAGGGATCAACATAAGCTCTTGAGAAGCCACCCCCACCCCAATTCCAGGTTTCACTACCTGACATATTCACATATCCCTGAGCATATCTTGCCTTGAGTTGCTTTTTACCACTTTGTGCTGAACCAGATGCTAAAGTTCCTTAAGGACAGGAGCTTCATAGGAGTCACAGGTTAATGAGGGTTACTGCCTACAAGGATCACCCAGCTCTGGCAAAATAAAGGTGAAATCATTTTGCTCTGTTTCTTTTTTTTTTTTTTTTTTTTATGATAGTCACAGAGAGAGAGAGAGAGAGGCAGAGAGAGAAGCAGGCTCCATGCACCAGGAGCCCGATGTGGGATTCGATCCCGGGTCTCCAGGATTGTGCCCTGGGCCAAAGGCAGGCGCCGAACCGCTGCACCACCCAGGGATCCCCTTTTGCTCTGTTTCTAAAGCTGACTGTGAGGAAAAACATCTCTTCCCTGTGACTTTTTTTTTTTAAGATTTTATTTATTCATTCATGGGAGAGGCAGAGACCTAGGCAGAGAGAGAAGCAGGCTCCCTGAGGGGAGCCTGATGCAGGAGTCGATCCCAGGTCCTGGGATCACGACCTGAGCCAAAGGCAGATGCTCAACCACTGAGACACCCAGGTTCCCTCCTCCCTGTGACTTGAGAAACTGTTCTGTTGGTGTCCCTCCTAGAGGAGGTGTTCCTACCTGGAAGTGAGGAAGGCAGTGAGGGCCTCTCTGATTTGAATCCACGAGCAAGCGATAGACTCCTTATGACCGAGGCAGAAAATGCCAGGAACCCCTCTAAGATGGAAGGGCATCTGTTGTCAAACTATCTGGAAATCACTGAGCTGAAGTCACAGAGAAATTGTTGTCCTGAGGATGCTTCTGACTTTAGGATAATGATTCCAAGATAAATCAGTAAGAAATGTTTTCATGGTGAGTAGCAGTTAAAGATCAACGAGAAGGATCCTGGAATGTGTGTGTCGTTTATTGACTAGAATCTTGCCTTGTAAATGGCTTTAAAGTGTCTAGTGTTAACATTTAAAAGTGTGTATTCTTCTACTTTAATGCAGCTAGCTGTTTTAACAAGGAACTCTATTTTGGCCACCTGTATTTTTGCTAACACCTATTAACTGAGTGCATCCAGTCACTGTGGATACGCTGTAAGGAAGGTACAGTAGTGAAGAACAGATACAGTCCCTGTCCCCAAGGAACTTGCTGTCTAGTGGAGAAGAGAGGTGTTAAATAAATTAGAATCAATAATTAGATGATTACAAGTGAGCAAAGCACCGCAGTATAAGCACGGGCTACTGCAGTGTATGAGGGGGTCGGAGCAAATTGCCCGAGCAAGGGACATTTCAGCTGAGACAGAGGTTGGCTAGTGTAGCTGGTGAAGGAAGGTAGCACCGAAGAATGCTCCAGGGAGAGGAAACCACACTGCACCCCAGTTCAGGAGCGTGGTGTGTGAAGTCCCAGTGGGGCTGGGAGGCGAGAGGCACAGGACTGGCTAGGAGGGCTGCGGGAGGCAAAACCAGAGGAGGCCTTTGCAGGCTGCTGCCCTTACCCTGTCAGCTGTGGCAGGTCATTTCACATTCGGATGTTGAGGAAGTACACTAACCTCTGCAAAAAAACAGAATCATGTAAGTCCCCTCTTCGAGAAAGAAAAATGTGAGATGAGAAATGAATCACCTTTTAAGAAGGGAATCAGCTGTAATTAAAGGGAAACTGATGAAAATCACTTGGACCTCGAAGTACTTTTATTTACCCAGGCATTATGCTGTAAATTGCTTTTCTTGGCTGATAAGAGAAGCTGGAGGATAAAGATTATTTACAACCCAGGTAGTTAAAGAATCTATTTGCTTACAAATCAGATTGAGACAAGGTCCCCAGTAAAACTAAACTAGATTATACCCCACTTAAGTGACAAATGTCTCGGCTGCCATTCTACAGAAAGAGATAAGGACTATCTTTCCATCAAATTCTTTGGACACGCCTGCCATTGCCCATCTGAACTGCAAACCTTTAATGTTAATATACAAACATCAAGAAATGTGAAACCTGTTTTAGATAATCGTGGGAAGTCAGGAGCATAACTGAAGGTTGGAAATCTGTAATTATTATTAGGGACTCCGGAAGTAATTAAACATAAAATGAATTGAATTTTTTTTTCTTCTGCTTTTCTTTGCCCAACTCCCGTTGGTGACCAAGAACATAAAATTCCAGTTTGCAGTTTCTGGAGTTTGCAACAGTAGCTGTTAGCCTTTTTCTTAGTCTTTTTCTTTTTTTTGTTGAAGCTGTGGAAATAAAAATGGGAGCTTTGCTTATACTTCACTGTTCCCCAGTTAACCCTATCTGTGGCTGTCCTCAAACTCCAGCTTCCACACTTTCGCTTGTGCTATCACCCCTGCCTGGAATTCCCCTGTCACCTCCAGCTCCAGAACCTGGTATTTCAAACCAAATGACTAAGGAGACACTGCAGCTTACTGATAAGGAACCCATACGGCAAACTTAAGACTTTGCAATGATCAATACACTTCTTGAAAGCTGCAACTCTAAATCCGGTTTGCCACCATTTGTTGATTTTCTTCTTTACGTAGGAAAGAATATCCAAGGCAGGAACATGCTGACTGAGAAAGTGCAGTCAAAGGCTACCCTCCATAAATCCAAGTGGTGCCCACTGACCTACTCTTAATAAAGCCTGTGTTTTGTGCTGCCCCTCATGAAAGGGCCATGAGCTACTCTCCTCTTTGCCAGCCCTCAACGATCAAAGGGACACACTGTACTGCCAGTGGCCCTGCTAATAGACACATCTGTGGCCAAAGTGAGGCTGCCTGGCTCACATGTGAATTGAACCTGTTCACCTTGGCCTCAACTAGCGCCGGCCAAATGGCAACAGACAATTTGGGACTGGGACAGTCCTGGATATGTGTTCCTTGGTCAATCTGGTGGTATTATTAACACAGATGCCCACATCATTTAAGATAGTTACCAGAAGGCGGAGGTCAGGAGAAGGAGAATACTCTTCATACTGCTGGGGAGAGGATGGAGCCAAAGTGAGTAACCTCTGGGTGACTTCCGAGTATAGTCCTTTCGGGCATTATTTCCAACATTGAACCTATAAACCATCTACCAAAATAGCACCATGGTTTGATCTGGGTAGACAATCACATCAATCATACCAGCCAGGAACTTCCAAGTGCATTTATTTATTTTTTAAAGATTTTATTCAGGGATCCCTGGGTGGCGCAGCGGTTTGGCGCCTGCCTTTGGCCCAGGGCGCGATCCTGGAGACCCGGGATCGAATCCCACGTCAGGCTCCCGGTGCATGGAGCCTGCTTCTCCCTCTACCTATGTCTCTGCCTCTCTCTCTCTCTCTCTCTCTGTATGATTCTCATAAATAAATAATAAAAAAATAAATAAAAAAAAAAGATTTTATTCATTTATTCATGAGAAACAGAGAGAGATTGAGAGACAGAAGCAAGCTCCATGCAGGGAGCCTGACATAGGACTTGATCCTGGGCCTTGAGGATCCTGGGCCTTGAGGATCATGTCCTGGGCTGAAGGCGGTGCTAAACCGCTTAAGCCAGCCAGGCTGCCTGGAACTTCCAAGTTTAAAGCTCCATGAGTCTTCATGGATTCTAATAGTTCAGAATTGGCCCCACAGAGGAAGCCCCCAGGACTCCTACAGCTCACCGTGGCCTCCCTTGTCATTCTAAGCCACCACTGTGCAGGGCAGCTGCTCCTCTCCAGACTGCCCTAATTAGCAGCATGACACTCATTAATAGCTTCTGTGTGTTTAAATGTTCTCCCCCACATGGCAGGGGCCTATAAAACCTCCACGAAATACATCCTCCTGTAAAAGTGTTGCATGCCATGGCAGCAGTTGTTTGTCAACAATAGGCCTCACGATTTGCTCTGCCAGGATCTAAGGCTCTGATTTCCTCCCGAGCCAGTCAGGGCAGGGCAGTGCATCCAGAGGCAAAAGCACCATCGCACAGTTTCATGGTGCCTAGCTGAGCACCTGGCACGTAATAGGTACTCAGTGCTAGCTACCAGCAGAGCTGATATTCTGATAATATGTACCAAGATAGCACAGTAGTTGTCAAAATGTGGGAAAACACCCACGGGGAATGGTAAATAGCTGCTTCCCCACAGCCCTGGCCACCTAGGGTCCACCACCACCGCCATCACCATCACATGGCCTTCCCTCAGGGCCATTAGGACTCCCCGCAGCCCATCACCCGATCTGATTGGCCAATGCCATAGATACCAGTCATTAAATTCACCATCATGCCTGACTATCATCATCCTCATTATCCTCATTATCGTTTATGGACTCATATCCTCATTATCCAAGCACTATACCCAGAAATTCAGCCCTGCCTCCCACACATTCCCTCCTACCCCACAGATTTCTCCATCTCATTCTCCATGGTGGGTTTCCTACCCTGTGTCTATCCCTTAGATGATATTTTCTGGTTTGGCACAATCCCTGAGTCATCTCCTCTGTGGCCTTGACTTCACTTACATCGTGTGAGCGTTTGCCAGTCCCCACCATAAAAGATTTGTCAATTTTGCGAGGCTGAGCCTCTGTCCCCCACGCCTCCCCTCCCTTCATAGTTCTGGGTTAGCATAGGCCACAAAAGACTTTTTATGTGAGAACTTGGAAGATGGAAGCGAAGCTTTTACTCTCCGTAAGCCGCTGCCAGGCAGCAGGTGCTGGTGCCACCCATCCGCTAGCCCTCGGCGCCCGTGTGAGCAGGAGCCAGGCAGGCAGCCCCTCCAGCCCCTCCAGCTCCTGCTGGATCTCCCCCTCAGCCCTCACTGCTGGCCCAGGTGCATATGAGCAACGTGATGAAGGAAAGCAGCGTCTCTTGCAGTGAAAACTTAAAGGCGGTGACAGAGCCATATAGGTTCTAGCCAGTCCCCCGGGTTCCAGCTCATGCTTGCAGATTCCCATTTGTCCTACATTCCCATGTCCCGTCTGTCTTGCTTTCCTGCCTGCCCTGGGGACACCAAAGTAACTGCTGGCCAGAATCTGTTGACCCAGCTCCCACCTTGCATGTCAAACCCCTATAGCAAGTCCCTATCTGTGCAGATCTGTAGGTAGGTAGATGATAGATCAATTGATAGAGACATAAATCTTGCGGGGCTGCTTCTTCTGATTGAACTCCGACAGATACACACATCCACCAGCTCACCTGAGCCATAAATCAAGTATCCTCCTGACTCCCGTCTCTTCCTCAGTCTCGACATCTAAGCATCCACCCAGCGAGCCCTTCTGCCTCCCAACATGTTCTGTTCCCCCAAGTACTCAGATCTTTCTGTTGTTGTTGTTGCTCTGTTCCATGTTGGGATTTGACAACGGAGCTATGTTTTTATAAACAGCAACTGGAACATCACAGTGGAAAAAGCGAAAGGGAATTCATGAGTGACTGTTACTTAAAGGCTCGAGAAAGAGCTGACCTAAGTGCAGGTCAGCTTGCCTTTTCATCCTCTCATGGCTTTGCAGACATTAAACAGCCAGACAGGATCCCTTGGAAGGGCAGAGCCGTGGAAAGGGTGCCCACGTTTGTAGGTCAGAGCCCTTTACTGCAGAGCATTTGTTGTAACAGGCAACAAGCATTGCATTCGCTGGGGGCTTGGCAGCAGCTTAATTATTAAGAATGCCTGTTTCAGAAATGTGTCTGTATTTATTTATCATAAAGGCGACAGGAGTTGCTAAGCAAATTCATAATGCAAACAGCAGAAACGTTAGCTGACTGAGGAGCAAGGGGCTTAAGTACTAGCCTTTATACTCAGATAATAAATATGCTCATTACACATCTTCCTACCTCTTTAATAATGTCCTGGCGTGGGTCTCTAACACGTCCTCCCTCTTCCCTCTCAGCATTTGTTCTGTGGGTGCTTGATTATAATGGAAGTACATTTCTTTACAAATGTTCTGTTTCTCCAGCCTATCATTCATTATCCATTAATTCACAAAACATTTATTATGTGCCTGTTGTTTGCCTGGTGCTAGGAATATGACAGGTTATTAGCAGAGGATTTGCATTTGTGGAGTTTCCATCCTAATGGAAGAAGATCATCTATCAAGAAGTAATCAAATAAATAATAGCATTTCATTCAGTGATCGGTGCCACTACACACACACATGCACACACACGCAGTTGGATAAGGGAGAATGAGTGTGAATGGGTGGTCAGGGGTCTCTTGGAGGGGGTAACACCTAAGCAGAGCTCAGAACAATGGGAAGGAACCAGGCTGGGGACCCCCCCTGAGCAAGAGCTTCCAAGGGGAGGGAATAGCAGCTTAGAGACCCCAAGACGGGAAGGCTCTTGGTGTGCATTCATGCTGTGACAGAAAATAATATAATAATAAGAGTAATAATAATAATGAGAAGGAGGGAAGGAGAAGAACTAAATTTTTCTTCCTTCAGGTTCTAAAACACTCCCAAATACTCTTCTGCCTTTGTACACTCTGTTCCCTTACTGGATCACTCTTGGCCCTGCTCTTATCTGGATGATTCCTCATTTTTCAGGTCTCAGACCTTCAGAGAAGTGTTCCCCACCTGTCCAGTCTAAGGCAGGTCTTCCTTATGGAAGGCTTCTCCCTTCACAAAGTGTAACTGTTTATGTGTGTATTAGTCAGGGTTCTCCAGAGAAACAGAACCAATAGGACGTGTGTACATACATACATGTACGTGGAGGAAGAGGGAAGAGATTGATTTATTAGAAAAAGTGGTTCGTGGGATTATGGAGGCTGAGGAACCCCATGCTCTGCTCTCTGCAAACAAGAGAACCAGGAAAGCTGGTGATATAATTAATCAGTTCAAGTCCAAATACAGAAGCATTGGGAGGAGGTGGGGAGTGGTTTAAGTACCTGCCCACATCTGAAGGCCTGAGAACCAGGAACACTGATGTTGAAGGTCAGGGCAGACGGATGTCCCAGCCCCAGCAAAGAGCAAATTTATCCTTCCTCTGCCTTGTTATTCTATTCAAGCTCTCAGCTGATTGGATGATGCCCACCCTCATGGTGAGGGCTATCTTCTTTACTCAGTCTATTGATTCAAATGCTAATCTCTTCTAGAAATACCCTCACAGACATACTCAGAAATAATGTTTTGCCAGCTATCTGGACAACCTTTGGCCCAGTCAAGTTGACATAAAGTTACCTATCACATACGTATACTTATTTAACACACAGAAAGCCTTCAGGATAATTGCTGAATGAACGAACCAGGAATGGATCATAAGACAGTTTTCCCAAAGCACCCAAACCAGGCAGGTTGAGAATTGGCAAAAGGGTAGATATAAAAGAAAGGAATTTGGGGCACATAGATGGCTCAGTCAGTTAAGCATCTGACTTCAGCTCAGGTCATGATCTCGAGGTCCTGGGATCAAGCCCCGTGTCCGGCTCCCCACTCTGAGGGGGGTCTGTTTTTCCCTCTCTCTCTGCCTCTCCCTCTGCTCATGCTCTCTCTTTCTCTCTCAAATAAATAAAATCTTTCGATTAAAAAAAAGAAAAACAGGAAAGAAAATTAGACAAAGGATTTAAGAAGAAGGGAAGAAGGTGGAAGGGGAGTCTGCTAAGAGAAGCCAAGCAGAGGGGGTAGGTTAGGGAGGAAGTGGCTGAGAACAGGCCAGAACAGGAGCAGAGAGCGTCTAGTACCAAAACAGCTGCTGTGCTGCAGACGGCCTGCCAGCAAAGACTTCAGCACTACTCAAAGGGACAGTGTCACGTACCTGAGAGGCAAAGCCTGGGGTGCCCACTTGGGCTACCTGCTACCTACCACAGAGTGTCCCTGTGCCTAAATACATTCAACACTGGACAGGGTGCTCACTCCAGATTCACACAATGACTCACACTTCCAGCACCTGTACACAATGAGTTTTCCCTACTCAAAGCACCCGGAGTCCCTCACCCATTCTTCTTGGGACAGTGGCCACACCAGCCACCCTCTGGCCACCTACCCCATGACAGATTCCGGTTTGTCAACATCCCCCTTTGCAGGGTGTTGCCCACAATGGCACTCGCTGTTCCAGATGTAGCTGAAGCCCAAGGCACTGGGACAACCGTGACATTTGGAATTATGATGGCATGACCTTCTCAAGGCCTTTGAAACCGACAAGCCTGCCAGCTGGGAGAAGGCCTGGAATGGCTTTGAGCCCTCCCGCTTTGACAGGAGAGGTTACAGCAGATGCTCTTGTATTTCATTGTGTGGCAAATGAATGCTAGGTGGGAGGAGAGGAAAATAGAACCCAGGAAAGGGCGCGAGCCTTTCCGGGCGGCCCCAACAGATGGGGCCATACATAACGAGATAACGCAGCTTCCAATCTCAGGGCCAGCTGCTGAGGCGTGACTTCTTTCTTAACGGAAAAAGAAGAAATTCTCCTTGAAATGAGAAATACAAATCAGACAAATGTGCCCAAGGAGAGCTTGAGGATTGAATGCCCCCACAGGGCTCTTCGGGGAGCCAGCAAGTTCGATTGAAAATGCCACTGCAGGTGGAGGCAGACTCCTTGTTACCTGCTCAGATTGGATGAAAACCAGACCCTGAGCATTCCGTGTGCACCTTCCGTAGGCACGGGGCGCCTGCATCTCTGATTGATGTCACTTCGGACGACAGCTTTCTCTTCGGAGCTATTATCTCCCCAATTTTCTTTTGCCAGAAAAATAACTAAAGGGCTCTGGTACCCTCCTTCCCTAAGACATCTTTCTTTTAATGTATCCATAAAAGTATATCTTAAAAAGAAGTTGCTCAGTTTTCAACATGTGGATAATTGATTTGTTACAACTCACAAAAGAGCATTTGTCATTTCAAAACAACCAGGACCCACGTGCTTCTTCCTCCCAAGATGAGCATGCAGGCGCTTGACTTATTGCTGCCATTAAATTGAAGTGTTCGCCTGATTATTTGGTATTTCAGAATTCCTTATAAATCACCGCCTTATTTGGGTGATTACAATTTGAAGAAGAGACGCTTGATTTATAGGTGACATCAGGGGGGAGGAGGGGGGAGGAGGGAGGGGCCAGGAGGTACAGCGGTGGTGGCAAGAGGCTTGATGAAGATACAATTGGAAACATCTGTTTGATACATTGCCCCCTTCTCCCCACACTGCAGCCCAGGAATATGCATATGCCTGGGAGATTTTCATTACCAGGAGCTTTGGCAGATAAATAAAAGGAGGGGGATGTGGGAGACAGGAAGGAGGGGTGGTATCCAGGGCTCTTTACAGATTGGGATGTATAATTCCATGTAGGATTCTGGTTTCTCCCCAGTTGGGGGTTGAAGAGAGTGAAGCTCCAAAGTGAAATTCATCCTATTGTGATGCATGAGCAAGCCATAGGGTCTAGGTCCATGTTCACAGAGGAAATGGGTGAGCTGGAGATCTGGCTCCAGCTGGACACAGCTGGACTTCGAAATGCAACAGAGTGGAAAATAACTTCTTAGGCCCCAGTGAGTCCATCAATCAAAAGCATTTATTGGCAGCAAACGGAGGCAGATGAATACAGCAGGCACTTAGGAGGAACCCAGGAATGGTTAGACGTGATACCCACCCTAACTAAACTAACTTACAGTCTAATAAGGAGGACCAGAGTGACAAGCAGATTGTCCCCATCAGGTTAAAAAGTCATCTAAGGGATGCCTGGGTCAGTCATTAAGCATCTGCCTTCAGCTCAGGTCATGATCCCCAGGTCCTGGAATCGAACCCCAGGTCAGGCTCCCTGCTGAGCAGGGAGTCTGCTTCTCCCTCTCCCTCTGCCACTTCTCCTGCTTGTGCTCTCTCTGTCTCTGTCTCTCTGTCTCTGTCTCTCTCTGTCTCTCTGTGTCAAATAAATAAATAGAATCATTTTTTAAACAATCATCTAAAATATGTCATGGGGCGGTTATGCATACATGGCACTTGGTTCATAATACTTCTCCCAGCTAGAAGATAGTGTCTAAAATTTCTTTCCCAGGGGACAGAGATCTCTACTCCGGCAGTGAGAGGTCAGGCTTGAGCTTCAAATGCCCCACCAGAAGGACCCTGCCTGGTGACATATGTTCAGTGCTGTATTTTTCAAATTGGAGACTGTACAGACTCACAGGTGGCCAAGATGTGAGAGGGTCCAAAACTAGTCCTATCGGAAATGTGTCAAGAAAATGGTGCATTCCACCTGGAAAAGAGAAGGGATAGGAGAACTCACGGATATCTGAAAGGTTGTCATGGGAAGGAGGAAGCAGCTTTATTTTGCAATTGCTCCAAAGAAAAGAGTAAGGATTGCTAGTGGTGAGCTACAGAAGCAGATTTCAGTTCAAAATAATTTACCAATAAGCGCTCGGTGGATATAGAGAAATAGTAGATGGCGAGATCCCTGCCGTGGGAGGCGTTAAAGGACAGTCTGGTGGCCACTGTTCACAAGAGTCTGCCTCGGGTAAGAAGCAAAGCTAGATGCAATCTAAGGTTCCTTGTCACTGTAAGATTATATGACTCAGTGACTTGAATTCTCATTAAAGTGTGAATGGCTAATAGGTTCTTTCCAGAAAGTATATTGTGTTAAAACCAGAGGAGGATTTATATATTAATGAAACCCTATGTGCCCTGACATGAGAAATGGATAATGACTGTGGGCATCCATATAGCACTAACCCTGGTGTCCTAAATTGGAGAGGCAACCACACAGAAGGATTAAGAACAAACACACCGGCATCAGTCAGTGGTCATAGGCTCTGGTTCTAGCACTTGCTACCTGTATGGCCTTTGAAAAGTTACTTCAACTTTCCGGCCTTCATTTTTCTTATCAGCCAAGCAAGGATCCTAATAGTGCCACTGAGGTAGGGGACACCATGCAGATTTGAGGATGCAACTTATGCAAAGAATTTAGCACGGTGCACATCTCGTAGCGTAGCACTCAATCATTGCAAGGCATTAAGAGTAGTATTGCATTTTCTTAATTTAAGATGCACAATTTTCTATATTTTAATGTTCTGAAATAAGAACATATCTTATAATAGATATTCACATTGGATATATTATTTCTCTCTCTCTCTCTCTCTCTCTCTCTCACACACACACACACACACACACACACACAGCTATTTCTAAACAAGAGGGGCACCTTACAAATGACAGCATCTTAGAATCAAGATCTGCATCCTCCTTCATGGATTCTTTAGTGGCTACCAGCCTGAAGTCCTGCCAGGAGAGTAAAAAGTAGGATCTAAAAAAAAAAAAAAAAAAAAAGTAGGATCTGCTAAACCAAGCACCCAGCTGTAGTTGATTCTTCTAACATCCATGCAGGGAGCCCATTGAGAATTTAACAAATATCATAGGCCACCATTTACTCCGCTCTTTCTGGGTGCGTAGTTGCAGTTCTATACTAGATGGTCGCACATACATCACCTCATCTAGTCCTCATATGAACCAAGCAAAGGCAGCATGCTCATCCCACCTGGACACTGAAGCTTGGTGTGTCTAATGGGTTAGCCCCAAAACGTACAGCTAGGAAGTGGAGTATCTAGTTCTGAACCAATGCTGTTTGACTTCATTGCCCAGACGATTGCCCAGAATGTTATAAGAAAGGTGGGAATAATAGTTGGTCTTAACTTTCAGGGTTTTTTTTTTTTTTTTCCCAGCCTCACACTTCATATGTGACTTTTAACAGTGATTCCCTGGGAACTGGGGAGAGGCTCGTGGGGGAAAGAGAGTAACATGGGCTCCAGTGTCCCATCCTACGCTGACCCTTCACATACCTCCTGAAGGTGTGTGTGGGTGTGTGCACGCACACTCACACTCACATGCATACAAACACACACAAATGCATACATGTACTGGCAGCCATCCGAGGGAAGGGCCTGGGCTGAGGTGGGCCTCACTGGAGCAAGTACCCTGATGGTCCCCTGGCAACCACCCAAGATAGCATTTACCACTTTAGCAAATTTTCCAGTCCAGAGACCAGTCCTCTGCCTTTCTAGGCCTCTGAGGCAGGGTTTTTCTTTTTTGTCAGTCCCCAGAGAAAGAGGATTTGGAAGGGCTGATTCAGACCAACACTCACAGCAGCCTGATGTCTAAAGCAGTGGTCAGTGTGTTAATCTGCAGTGAGAGCTGAGTGCCAAGTGGCCCATGTGGGCCAGTCTAGGCTGTGCGCCCCTGGAGACAGCCAAATTGCCAGCAGGTGGCCCAGTGAGCATGGGGTCAGGGTAGGGTGACTGCGAAGGCCTGATGTCTGGTCCCAGGGAGGGACCACCTGCCAGGAGACCAGACCCAAGGTCAGGCCTGGCCTGTTCTCTTCCCCTACACAAAGCCCTGCTTCCTTTGTGCCTGGGGCTACTTTTGGGGTGCCCCTGAGGCTGCCAGCCCTCCTCCTCCTAGCAGTCTACCTCTTCCCAGAGGTCTCAGTCCTCATGTCTGGCTGCCTGTCTGAAGTGTTGCTGAGCCCTACCTGATTACTGCCCAGCCCCACACTTCCCCAGCGCACTGCCCCTCCCGCCCCCATACGTACACCGATGCCTCTCTCATCTGGAAGACCAGATGGGGGATCCTTAACAGCCAGGGTCTGCAGTTCAAAGAAAAAGGCGCCCCTAGGGTCTCAGACTACTCCCTGCTGCTTCTGCGGTGCTGGCTGAGGCCACATGCAAGCCCCTGCCCCATCCTATCCCACCGGAGCGGGTCTCTGGGACTGTCTGTAGCTGCACCATCCTCAACCCGGAAGGAAGCTCTCCTGCCCCAGCCCTGAGGTCTATCTAACAGATGAGCACTGAGGAAGGAGCACTCCAAGGCCAGTTCACAGCCTTCTACACCCGTTGTCCCAGAGGCTCCTCTTTCAACCCCATCATCTGCCCTGTTCCCTGCCAGGTATCCCAAACTTCCTCCAGGCCTGGGCCCAACCCAAAGCCTTGACACCTACCAAGTTCTTGTAGCCGCTCAACTTCAGGAGTGATTCTGGTCCTTGGGGCTCCCCCTGACCCCCGGTACTGCCTGTGCCCCCTCTGAGAATGGAAGGTAATACTAATAATAGGATCTGTTATCACATGTCTTTATCGACTGTATGCCAGGCACCCTGCTAAATGCTTTATGTGCAATAGAATCTCATTCAATCCTCCAGGGAACCCTAAGCTTTTGGTGTTGGCCATAGTTCATGGATGAGAAAACCAAGAGGGCAAGAGTTGAATCCTCAGTGTCATGCTAATAATGTCACAGCTGATATGTGGCAGGGTCAGAACTTGAACTCAGACCTGTCCGACTCTAGAGCCCATGGTTGCAAGCACTACTCTGTCCTGCTGCCCCTCCATGAATTGCCACCTGTCTGGTGACACTGCAAATATGCTGTCATGGAAGGAGTAGTGGAAGGCTACTCCTTCCACTACTCCTCTTCCATAATTTATTCAGAGTTAAGAAAAGAACAAATATAGCTCATGGGTTAGGAGTAATAGAGGGTACTATTTAGATGGGGTGATCAGAGTTGAACTCCATCAGTGCCTCCATACTTTCATATGGACCAATAAACTCTAGTTTAGTTCTGCATATGTTGTTACGCAAAAGCAGTGTAAGTCCTGTTTCAGCCAAATTCTCACCCCCTAGAGATTTCCAATAGGAAAACTCTGGAACCACCCTAATCTGATTCCTCCATCATTATTCAGGGCTAAGACCATTCCCAGATGAACTTGCCCACTCAAGTGGCATCCTGGTGCCAACATCTGTCCTCCCTAGGACTGCCCTCCCAAGCCAGGACAGCTTTCACCTGGCTGGGCCCCGTGCCCTGGCTAGCAGACCCCTCCAGGTCCCCCTGCTCCCCAGTCCACAGGCTCTGGAAGCTCTCTGCTCCTTGTTAGAACCATCCTCATTATGCATGCAAAAAGCTCCTTCCTTCTCATGGTTCACTGGCATGGCATCCAAAAAGAGGAGAATTACAGTGAGAAAAAATAAGGCTCTAGTTTTGAGTTCCTGGCATAATTCAAAGGAAGATTATGCTAAGTATAAGGAAAAAAATATTTTCATCAAAGGAGCATCATTAGAATTTTCCACATCATTTAAACTGCTGTGATGATTTAAACCAGTGAGTTTATTTTTTAAAAAGTAATAATAATAATAATAATAATAATAATATGGCGACCATTCTAAAAGCACACAAAACACGTTTAAGACATGCCTGAGAAGTCACTGAAGATGTCTTCTGACGGCCCCTCTCTTCTAACACTGACAGGGACAGATAATTATGGTTTCCTGAATAACCAGCATGAAAAGGAAAGCAGCCAGAAAATCTTTTCCAAGGCCTATGGCCTGCACACAAGGGAAATGAAGAGAGGCCATAGAAGAGGACAAGAGGATGGCAGATCTGTTCAACAGATATATTTTAAGCACCTACTGTATACCTATGCCAAGCCCTGTGCCTGACATTTATGACCCAGCAATAGCAAAAAGACCTGGTCCCTGGCCTCAGGGAGGCCTAGTTCCTGGCCTAATGGAGGTGACAGACCAGTCGGCCAGTTGCCACAGCATGATGAAAGCACAGGACACATATGATACCCAGACAGCAACGCTGGAGTTCAGTTTCCAGGTATGACTCGGCTGGGAAAGTCACCAAACCTCTTTGTGCTTTCCTTCTCGTCACACAGAAAATGAGTATTCATGAGCTTGGGTGTGTAAAGGGCCCAGAAGAGTGCCTGCTTCACGCTGTGCATGCTGGCCATCACCATTGTTGCTATAATAGCCAGGACAGCTGGTCTGGTCTCCATCCCCTCACCCATGACCACCAAAGGCAGGGTTCGGGGAGGGTTTGGGGAGGGTTTGGGGAGCTGTGTTATCAAGAATGGAGTAGTTGGCCAAGTGGAGGACATGGGAAGAAGAGGGAAAAGAATGGGCAGAGCAGAGGCATTGAAGGATGTTGTATGTGAGGAACTGTATGACGGGGATGATGGACAGTGAGAGTTGGAATGGAGAGTAGCTGCAATACAGCAGGGAGGTACAAAAGGCTCCGCTCAAGGGGAATCTTCTTTGTCAGGCTAAGGAGCTTGAGTGTTTTTGTTTGTGTGTTAGAAGCTGAAAAAGAGCTTTGCATGGGGAGAGGCTGGAAGTAGTAGGGCCAGCTAATAGATATTTGATGGATCTTCCTCCTAAGAAATGATGACACAAAGTCGGATGGATCAGGAAAGGGAATCAAAAAATACTGAGGATTTCCAGTTTAAGATGGTGGATTGGATACCTGCATTTTTAGCTCTGTTCCCTTCTGAAACCCCACGAAAAACAACAGTAAATTATTTTTTAAGTATAAATCCCCAAGATAAAGAGAATAGATGAAGAGTCGATAGCAATAAACTTTTGGAAATCTGAAAGCAGACAACTAGTTGGTAATTGACAAGCAAATCCAGTGAAACTGGATTCTCCTCAGGGCAAAAAACAAAACCAAAAAACACCTGATTTGTACCATGCAGGCCCCATAGGCAGAGGCACCAGTAGCCCTTGACCTCTGCAAGGGGCTCAGCGGGGAAGACTGGCTTCATGTCCATCTGCACAGCAGTGAGACTCAGCCCGAAGCTGAATGATTGTCCCCACAGGAGCATCATCTCTGGTCCCCTTGGGCAGCACTACCCATAAAAACACAGTATGCGCCACATACACAATTTTACATTTTCTAATATCCTCATTTTTAAAAAAAAGGAAAAAGAGGGGCACCTGGCTGGGTCAGTCACTTAAGCATCTGACTCTTGATTTCAGCTCAGGTCATGATCTCAGGATCCTGGGATCCAACCCAGAGCCCCATGTGGGGCTCCACACTCAAGAGTCTGCTTGAAGTTCTCTCTCTCCCTCTGCCTTGGCCCCTCCCCTTGCTTGTGCTTGCCTTCTGAATGAATGAATGAATGAATGAATGAATGAATACATGAATGAATAAATAAATAAATCTCTTAAAAAATGAAAAAGAAACAGGTCAAATTAACTTTAATAATATACTTTATTTAGGGGCATCTGGGGGGGCTCAGTCAGTTAAGTGTCCAACTTGATTTCAGCTACAGTCATGATCTCAGGATCGTGGATTGAGGCTCAAATCCCGAGTCTGGCTCCATGATCACCGGGGAGCCTGCTTGAGATTCTCTCTCTCCTTGCCCTCTCCCTTTGCCCCTCCCCCAACTCATGCATGCACTCTCTCTAAAATAAATAAATAAATCTTTAAAAATGTACTTTATTTAACCCAATATATCCAAAATATCATTATAAAAAATTATCGATGTGAACTTTTACATTCTTAATTTTCAAAATACAGTATGTATTTGATACTTTAAAATATGCATTGGTTTTTTTATTAATTTTAATTCCACTATAGTTAACATACAGTGTTATATTAATTTCAGGTATGCAATGTAGTGACTCAACACTTCCATATATTATTCTGTCCTCATCAATTTTAACCCCCATCACCTATTTAGCCCATCCCCCAACCACCTCCCCTCTGGTAACCATCCATTGGTTCTCTATAGTTAAGAGTCTGTTTTTTGGTTTGTCTCGTTTTTCCCCCTTTTTGTTTATTTTGTTTCTTAAATTCTACATCTGAATGAAATCATATGGTATTTGTCTTTCTCTGACTGACTTATTTCTCCTAACATTATATTCTCTAGATCCAAACACATTGATGCAAATGGCAATATTTCATTCTTTTTTTATGGTTGAGTTATATTCCATTGTGTATATATATATACCCACATCCAATACCTGGGCTGCTTCCATAATTTGGCTATTATCAATAATGCTGCAGTAAACATAGGGGTGCACATATCCCTTCAAATTAGTGTTTTCATATTCTTAGGGTGAATGCTCATTAGTGCAATTACTGGATCATAGGGTAGTTCTATTTTTAATTATTTGAGGAACCTCCCTACTGTCTTCCACAGTGGCTACATCAGTTTGCATTCCCACCAGCAGCGCACAAGTGTTTCTTTTTCTCTACATCCTCGCCAACAATTGTTGAGTTTTTTATTTTAGCCGTTCTGACAGGTATGAGGTGATAACTCATTGTGGTTTTGATTTGCACTTATCTGACGATGAGTGAGGTTGAGCATATTTCATGTGTCTGTTGGCCATCTGTATATCTTGGCTTGGAGAAAGGTCTGTTCATGTCTTCTGCCCATTTTTTAATTGGATTACTTGTTTCTTGGGTGTTGAATTTTATAAGTTCTTTGTATTTTTTGAATATTTCCCTTCATTGGATTTATCATTTGCAAATATCCTCTCCCATTCAGTAGGTTGTCTTTAAGTTTTGTTGATTGTTTCCTTTGCTGTGCAGAAGCTTTTTATTTTGATATAGTCCCAGTAGTTTATTTTTGCTTTTGTTTCCCTTGCCTCAGGAGACCTATCTACAAAAATATTGCTACAGCTGATGTAAGAGATATTACTGCCTGTGCTGTCTTTTAGGATTTTTATGGTTCCAGGTCTCAAATTTAGGTCCTTAATCTATTTTGTGTTAATTTTTGTATATGGTGTAAGAAAACTGTCTGGTTTCATTCTTTTGTATGTTGCTATCCAGTTTTTCCAGCACCATTTGTTGAAGAGATCATCTCTTTCCCATTGCCTCCTTTGTTAAAGATTATTTGACCATATAACTGTGGGTTTATTTCTGGGCTTTCCATTCTGTTCCTTTGATCTGTGTTTCTATTTTGTGCCAGTACCATGCTGTTTTGATTGCTATGGGTTTGTGATATAACTTGAAGTCTGGAATTGTGATGCTGCCAGTTTTGTTTTACTTTTTCAGGATTGCTTTAGCTGTTCAAGGTCTTTTGTGGTTCTATACAAATTTTAGGATTGTTTTAATTCTGTGAAAAATGCTATTAGTATTTTGATAGGGATTGCATTAAATCTATAGATTGCTTTAGGTAGTATAGACATTTTAACAATATTTGTTCTTCCAATCCATGAGTATGGAATGCCTTTCCATTTTTTTGTATTGTCTTCAATTTCTTTCATCATTGTTTCAGAGTACAGGTCTCTCATTTCTTCGGTTAAGTTTATTCCTATTTCTTTGTTGCAATTACAAATGGGATTATTTTCTTAACTTCTCTTTCTGCTGCTTCATTATTAGTTTTTAGAAATGCAACAGATTTATGTACATTGACTTTGTATACTATGACTTTACCGAATTCACTTATCAGTTCTAGTAGTTTTTTGGTGGAGTTTTTAGAGTTATCTATATATAGTATCATGCCATCTTCAAATAGTGAAAGATTTGGGTGTCTTTTATTTATTTTTGTTGTGTGATTTCTGTGGGTAGGACTTCAGTACTATATTAAATAAAAGTAGGGAGAGTGGGGGTGCCTGGATGGCTCAGTCAGTTAAGCGTCTGCATTTGGCTCAGGTCATGATCCCAGGGTGCTAAGACTGAGCCCCAAGTGAGGCTCTCTGCTCAGCAGGGAGCCTGCTTCTCCCTCTGCCTGTGTCTCTGCCTGTCTCTCTCTGTGTGTCTCTCATGAATAAATAAAATGTTTTTTAAAAAGGCTTTTTATTATCTTGAGGTATGTTTCCTCTAAACCTACTTTGTTGAGGGTTTTTTTTTTTATCATGAATGGATGTTGTACTTTGTCAAATATGTTTTCTGCTTCTATTGAAGTGACCATATGGTTTTTATCCCTTCTCTTATTGATGTGATGTTTCACATTGACTGATTTGTGAATATTGAAGCACCGTGGCATACTGGGAATAAGTCCCATTTGATCATGGTGAGTGATTTTTTAAATATATTGTTGGTTTGGGTTTGCTAATATTTTGTTGAAGATTTCTGCATCTGTATTCATCAGAGATATTGGCCTGTTCTCTTTTATGTAGTGTCTTTATCTGGTTTTGGTATCAGGATGATGCTGGCCTCATAGAATGAATTTGGAAGTTCTCCTTCTTTTTCTATTTTTTGGAATAATTTGAGAATCGTAGGTATTAACTCTTCTTTATTTTAAAAAAATTATTTATTTATTTTAGAGAGAGACAGATAGAAAGCTTGAGCAGGGAGGGACAGAGAGAGAGGGAGACAGAAAACCTTAAGCAGACACCCAGCTGAGCATAAAGTCCTGTAGGGGACTTGATTCCAGGGCCCTGAGATCATGACCTTAGCTGAAATCAGAGACAGACACCTAACTCACTGAGCCACCCAGGCACCCTGGTATTAACTCTTCTTTAAATGTTAGGGAGAATTTACCTGTGAAGCCATCTGGTCCTGGACTTTTTTTTTGAGGGGGGGGGAAGGTTTTGATTAGTAACTCAATTCCATTGCTGGTAATCATTCTGCTCAAATTTTATATTTCTCCCTGCTTTTGTTTTGGTAGATTATATGTTTCTAGGAATTTGTTAATTTCTTCTAGGTTATCCAATTTGTTGGCATAATCATTATATTCTCCTACAATCCTTTGTGCTTCTGTGGTATCAGTTGTTATTTCTTTTCTTTCACTTGTGATTTTATGTCCTCTCTCCCTCTCATTTAATGAGTCTGGCTAGAGGTTTATCAATTTTGTTGATCTTTTCCAAGAACCAGCTACTGGTTTCATTGATCTATTCTATTGGTTTTTTTAGTTTCTACATCATTTATTTCTGCTCTAATCTTTATTATCTCCTTCCTTTCACTGGGTTTGGGTTTTGTTGTTCTTTTTCTAGCTAATATAGATGTAAAGTTAGATTGTTTATTTGAGGTTTTTTTCCTTGTTTCTTGAGATTGGCCTGTATTGCTGTAAACTTTCGTCTTAGAAACACTTTTGCTGTATCACAAAGATTTGGAACTGTTGTGTTTTTGTTTTCATTTGTCTCCATGTAATTTTTTATTTCTTTTATTTCTTGGTAGATCCATTCATTGTTTAGTAGCATATTATTTAACCTCCATGTGTTTGTGTTCTTTCTAGGTTTTTTTCTTGTGATTCATTTCTTTTCATAGACTTGTGGTCAGAAAAGATGCACGGTTTTATTTCAATCTTTTTGAATTTGCTGAGGCTTGGTATTTTGGCTTAATATATGGTTCATTCTGGGGAATGTTCCATGTGTTCTTGAAGAATGGGTATTCTGCTGTTTTAGGATGGAATGTTCTGAACAGCTTGTCCAGTATGTCATTCAAAACCAATGTTTACCTGATCTTCTCTTTAGATAATCTATGCATTGATGTAAGTGGGGAGTTAAAATCCCCAATATTATTGTATTACCATCAATTAGTTCATTCACGTTTGTTATTAAACTATTTTATGTATTTGGGTGCTCCCATGTTGGGTGCATACATATTTACAATTATTATATCTTCTTATTGGACTGTCCCCTTTATAATTACAGAGTGCCCTTCTTTGTCTCTTGTTACAGTCTTTTTTTTTTAATTTTTTTATTGGAGTTCAATTTGCCAACATATAGCATAACACCCAGTGCTCATCCTGCCAAGTGCCCCCCTCATTGCCCATCACCCAGTCACCCCAACCCCCCCGCCCACTTCCCCTTCCACTACCCTTTGTTCATTTCTTAGAGTTAGGTGTCTCATGTTTTGTCACCCTCACTGATATTTTCACTCATTTTCTCTCCTTTCCCTTTATTCCCTTTCACTAATTTTTATATTCCCCAAATGAATGAGACCATATAATGTTTGTCCTTTTCCAATTGACTTATTTCACTCAGCATAATACCCTCTAGGTCCCTCCACGTCGAAGCAAATAGTGGGTATTTGTCATTTCTAATGGCTGAGGAATATTCCATTGTATACATAAACCACATCTTCTTTATCCATTCCTCTTTCGATGGACACCGAGGCTCCTTCCACAGTTTGGCTATTGTGGACATTGCTGCTAGAAACATCGGGGTGCAGGTGTCCCGGCGTTTAACTGCATCTGTATCTTTGGGGTAAATCCCCAGCAGTGCAATTGCTGGGTCGTAGGGCAGATCTATTTCTAACTCTTTGAGGAACTTCCACACAGTTTTCCAGAGTGGCTATGCCAGTTATTCCCACCAACAGTGCAAGAGGGTTCCCTTTTCTCCACATCCTCTCCAACATTTGTGGTTTCCTGTCTTGTTAATTTTCCCCATTCTCACTGGTGTGAGGTGGTATCTCATTGTGGTTTTGATTTGTATTTCCCTGATGGCAAGTGATGCAGAGCATTTCCTCATGTGCTTGTTGGCCACATGTCTTCCTCTGTGAAATTTCTGTTCATGTCTTTTTCCCATTTCATGATTGGATTGTTTGTTTCTTTGCTGTTGAGTTTAATAAGTTCTTTATAGATCTTGGAAACTAGCCCTTTATCTGATAGGTCATTTGCAAATATCTTCTCCCATTCTGTATGTTGTCTTTTAGTTTTGTTGACTGTCTCTTTTGCTGTGCAGAAGCTTCTTATCTTGATGAAGTCCCAATAATTCATTTTTGCTTTTGTTCTGTCTTTGTTTTAAAGTCTTTTTTGTCTGATATAAGTATTGCTACCTCAGCTTTCTTCTGACATTTGTTTGCATGATAAATGTTTTTTCACCCCCTCACTTTCAGTCTGCAGGTATCTTCAGGTTTAAAATGAGTCTCTTAAAGATATCATAAAAATGGGTTCTGGTTTTTTTATCCATTCTGACACTCTATGTCTTTTGATTAGACTGTTTAGTCCTTTTACATTCAAAGTAAGTATTGATACGTATGTGTTTATTGACATTTTATTACTTGTTTCATGGTTGTTTTGTAGTCCTTCTCTGATTGTTCTCTCATGGTTTGTTAGCTTTCTTTAGTGATTTATTTGGATTTCTTTCTCTTTATTTTTTGCATAGAAATTATTGGGTTTTGATTTATGGTTACCATTAGGTTTGTATATAACATCTTCTGCATATATCAGTCTACATTAAGTTGATGGTTGCTTAAGTTTGAACCCATTCTTACTCCTCTCCTTCAATCTCACATTTTAGGCATATAGTGTCATGCTTTATATCCTTCTATTAAGTACCTTGATTGAGATTTACAGATATACTTACTTTACTGCTTTTGTGCTTCTTACTCTTTCTTACTCTTACTTTTATTACTTAAGAGTAAGAAAAGAGTCCTGCCTTTCCACTCAAAGTGTCCCCTTTAACATTTCTTGTAGCACTGGTTTAGTGGTCATGAATTCCTTTAGCTATTGTTTGTCTGGGAAAATCTATTTCTCCTTCTATTCCAAATAGTAGTCTGGCTAGATAGAGTATTCTTAGCTGCAGATTTTCCTTTTCAGCATTTTGAATATATCATGCTACTGCCTTCTGGCTGGAAGAGTTTCTGCTAAGAAACCCTCTGATAGCCTTACGGGGGTTTTCCCCTGTATGTAACTATCTCCTTTTCCCTTGCCACGTCTAAAGTTCATTCATTCTTTCATTCTTTCTCTCTCTTTCTTTTTAAAATTATCTTTTTCACTACTTTTTGCCATTTTAATTACTGTGTGTCTTGGTGTGGACCTTCTTGGGTTGATTTTGTGGAAGCAAGATCTGTTTCCTTCTCCAAATTCAGGAAATCTTCAGCTATCATTTCTTCAAATAAATTTTCTGCCCCCTTATCTTTCTCTTCTTCTGGGACTCCCATAATGTGAATGTTATTACACTTGATGGAGTCCCTGAGTTCCCGAAGTCTATTCTCATTTTCATAATTTCTCTCACCTGCTCACCTTGATTACTTTCCATTACTCTGTCCTCCAGGTTCCTAATCATTCTGCTTTTCTCTAGTATATTTTTAATTTCATTACTGTGTTCCTCATCTCCAACGGTTCTCTTTTATCTCTTTTATCTCCTTGTTAAGGGTCTCACTGATGTCCTCTACAGTTTTCTCAAATCCAGTGAGTATCTTTATTATTATTACTTTAAATTCTCTATCAGGCATATTACTTATATCCATTTCACTTAGGTCTTTCACTGTGATTTTGTCCTGTTCTTTCCTTTGAGACCTATTCCTCTGTCTCATTTTGTCTTTCCGTGTTTCTGTGTGTTTGGAATATCAGCTATATCTCCTGCTCTTGAAAGTAAGGGCCTTGTGAAGAAGAGGTTCTGTAGCACCCTGCAGTGCAGTGTCCCCCACTTACCAGAACCTAGTACTTGAGGCGTCTCTCCTATGTGTGTGGCATATGCTCCGCTGTTGTGTCTTGACCATTTTTTTCCTTCAGTCCAGTGGTCTGCAGAGGCTCTTTTTGCCTTTTGGGGTAGTGTTTGATCCCTGTTGTGTTAGTGGACCAATTTTAAAAAGGTGTGTGCCAGTCTTCCATGGAAGGTGACCTGCCAGTACCTTCAGATAAGGTCCCGCAGAGCATGCAGATGGAGAGATATGGTGTTGTCAAGGTTTGTGGGTGTCTTCTCAGGGAAGAACTGCAGCATGGGGACTGAGGCAAGTATGACTGGGAAGGATGGATCCACCATTCTAGATCTTGGTGTAAGCAAGTTAGGTAATGAGTGACTGTGCAGCACAGGTTCCTACAGGTGTTTATGTTGGGGGTGGAGGAAGGAAATGGCACCTGCCATCTCCTTTGTTCTTAAAAGACTGTCCCTACAAACACTTGTCCCTCTGGAACACACTCTGAGATGCCCCAGTTTTTCAAACTACTACTTCTACATTATATCTCGGCAGGTTTTTTGTCATGCTATGTTTTTAAGGGTCGGGGCTTGGCTTCCTCTTGCCCTCCAGACTCTCCTAGAACCAAACCTGCTGATTTTTAACATTCCAGGCTTCAAGTCCTGCTGGTTAAAATTTGGCCCCTCTGGTTTTCAAAGCCAAGTGCTGTGGGGATTCATCTTCCCTGGTCTGAAGGTCTATTTCTCTCCCCTCCCCATACCCACAGCACCTTCTCAAGGATGCCTCTGGTCCATTTAGTTCCCCACCACCATGTCTCCACCTTTCCTACCCTTTCCTACCCTCTTCGATGTGGCTTTTTCTCTACCTTAATTGTGGAGTTCATTCTGCCAGTCTTTAGATCATTTTCTGGGTTTATTACATTGATGTGAGTGCTATCTAATTGTATCCATGGGATGAGGTGACCTTACAGTCCTCCTACTCCTCTATCTTCCCCATCACTCCAGCACACATTAATTTGAACGAAATTTTCATTGAAAATACTCAATCTATGTTTACATTTCATAAAATCTGGAACGAAAAGCATATCTACATACCTAAGTTGTTCCAAAATATGTGAAAGTTTCCCAATACCAAATAGAGTGTGCAATTTTAAGAATAAATTAAAAATTTAGTTCCTCAGTTACACTAGCCATATTTTAAGTGCTGATAGCCCTGTGTGGCTAGAGACTACTGTATGGGGCAGCATAGTCCTAAGATCTCTGGGTTAAGTGATGCCAAGTCCAGTTGATACCAGGGACGCCATACTAAAAACAGACAAATTAGAAAAGTGCTTATGTACATACTGGATGTTGAGACTGACAGCCTTTTTCTCCAAATGGACTCTAGTGATTGCTGTTAAGCTAGACTCATACCCTCGAGGCAGGAAATTGGAAGGTTCTTCTCTAAAAAAATCTTCTAGGTTCTAAAAAAATCTTAGGTTCTTCTCTAAAAAAATTACAAAAGGAAAGCTCGAACCTATGCTATAAACAGATCCAATAAAGAGTCTAGCAAAATGACCCTATATTGATGGACAGAATTGATTAGTCCCATCCATGAACAGATGAAGATAGACATAAGAATCCCCAGACATGTGAGGAACATCCCCACCCTGGAGACAGATGGGAAAAAGTAATTTGAGGGACAGAGACTATAGAGGAAAAAGAAAATATCCAGATACCTATTGATAATAATACCGAGAGAGGTATGTGAAGCTTTTGAATACACTAAATTAGAGCAGGATACTATTATGAAGCAATATTCAGAAAATAAGCAATAAATAAGAACTCTTAGAAATTAACAGAAACCAGTGAACAGAAATTAAAGTTTTGACACAAGAGCTGGAAGATAACAATCAAGTCACCCAGAAAGTACAACAAAAAGAAGAGATGGAAAATGATAGAGAGAATGATAAAAAAATTAGTGGCTCATCTCAGAAGATCCAGTGCTGACAAATAGGAACTCTAGATCTAAGGAAGGGAAAATAGTGGCAAGGGAAACATTAAAAAAAAATTTTTCCAAGATAATTTCCAGAGCTGGAGGACTTGAGTTTCCATAATGAAAAGGCCCATTGAGAATCCAGCACAAGGGGCAAAAACAATCACTTTAAGGCATAGAAAAGAAATTTCAGAACCCTGGGATGGAACAGAATACCCTAAAAGCTTGCAGAGAGAGGAGAGAAAAGATTACAGATAATGGATCAAAATATGATTGACATGAGGCTTTCCAACAGCGACTTTGAAATCTAGAAGAATATGAAACAATGCCATCAAAATACTGAGGAAAAATAACATTCAACTCAGAATTCTATACCTATTTAAAATATCAAATAAATGTGAAAGAAGAATAAAAACAGTTAAAGACTTGCCAGATTCAAAAAGAAAAATACCAGGGTGCCTGAGTGACTCAATCAGTTAAGCATCTGACTCTTGGTTTTGGCTCAGATCATGATCTCAGAGTCATTAGATGGAGCCCTGCATCAGGCTCCACACTTAGCAAGGAGTCTGCTTTAGATTCTCCCCCTCACCCTTTACCCCTCCCATGCTAATGTCCTCTCCCTCTAAAATACATACATACATACATACATACATACATACACATACATACATACATTTAAAAAAAGAGAAATACCTCCCATGAGCCCTTATCCAGAAAATTATGGAGGATATGCTATAGCAAAATGAAGAAGTAGAATAAGAAACAATGTGATAGGGCTAGGAAACAGGGGACCTGACACAGTGAGGGGCAAAGGGGCTCCTAGGCTGCTGATGAAGAATGGAAGGGTGTGATCTCTGTGCAGCAGGCATAGTAGTCAGCAGCCCAGCTCAGAGTTGACCAGAAGCTTTACAACCAACTCCTTCAAGATGTTGATAAACTTTATGTCAAATATACTGAGAGGAGATATAGACATCTGGGAGAGGACTTAGGGGTTGAATTACTGATGAGTACAAAGAAAACTATGGAAAAATTGTAATGGAAGATAATTATAAATTCCATGGAGAACAAAAAGTTGTACAAAAAAAGGATAAGTAATAACAGCTGCAAATAAAATGTCCATAGTCATAATCACATAGATGCAAAATCTTGATCAAACTGCAGTGATCATATGAATATAAAGGGAGGATGGGAGAGTTGCTAAGTGAGTGCTGTGTGTATGTGAGAAGAAGTGAAAAAACTAAATTCTCTGCCACCACAGAGGAGTCAACAGGTGAAACTAACACTGAACTACTGGAAGTAGCAGCATGACCATACAATTCAAAGCTGGAGGTAAATACTAACATAACCACCAAAGAAGAGGGAACTGGAAGAGGTAAAGAAATTTAGAGTGGAGAATGCAGTATTTGTGTAAAGGACTTGTAGAAATATCTGACTCTTCAAACTATAGTCACATTTTAACTTTATAAAAATAAAAACAAGAACTATTTAGACACTGCAATTGACAGAATTTAAACCTTTTTTATTTATTTATTCATGAGAGACACAGAAAGAGAGAGAGGCAGAGACATAGGCAGAGGGAGAATCAGGTTCACCATGGGGAGCCTGATGTAGTATTTGTTCCCAGGACCCTGGGATCACGCCCTGAGCCAAAGGCAGATTCTCAACCACTGAGCCACCTAGGCGTCCCATTGACAGAATTTTCTAATTGTAGGGGGAAATGGGGCAAGAGCTCAGCCTGCCACAACAAAATACCATAAGCTAAGTGGCTTAACCAATAGGAATTTATTCTCGTAGTTCCGAAGACTGGGAGGCCAAGATGAAGGCCCAGCAGGGTCAGTTCCTGGCGATGGCTCTCTTCCCTCCTTGCAGATGGTCATCCTTTCACTGTGTCTTCACATGTCCCCTTCCCATAAAGCCACAGTCCTATTGGATTAGCACCCCCCATGACCTCATTCAATTTTAATTACTTTTCTGTCTCCAGATACAGTGGCATTGGGTGTTAAGGGCTTCAACATTTGAATTGAAGGGGAATGAGGAGCCAAACCTAGATTCTATAGGATACAAATTCTATTTTCATCATAGCACACTGTCTTTTTTACCTCTAAACTATAGAAGTTTTCTTGAGCAATAGGGTAGAAGTAGAGGGTGGGTGGTAGTCATTCTTTAAGCTGGTTCCAGGCAGAAGGAACTCCTTCTAATGGCATTTCCATAATTAGAATGCATTTTTTTCTGATAGTTATAATTTAGGCAATTGCAGTGACATTCAGCTGAAACCTGGCATGCAAGATGTTCATTTCTCTTAAAAGTTCACTTTTAATTGGCCTCAGTTCTTTCCAAGTCTGGAATAAGTGCAGAATATGTACTTATGACGTTTCCACTGTTAAAGTCAGTTTGACACAAGTACTCAGTCCCTGGAGTTTATTCTGAGTTCCCTGGTCAGAGACAGGTAGGAGACAGACAAAGAGGAAAGGAGGAGGGAGGAGAGGAGGGGCTTTGTCAGACAAAGTGAGGACATATATTCTATAAATAATATGGAGGAGGAAAATACCCTGCAAACCGATTGCACTCCCTCACTTGGCACAGATCTTCAGAGACACACAGGCTGCAACCACTCTACCTCATTCCATCGGTTTGGACAGTTCTTACTAGGTCTCCTACCGTAATAAAAGTGGGTACCCTCAGAAGAAACTGGACTGTGTTGGATCAAGTGAGAGGAGAATTAAAATAAGACTTCTCTAGAATTCTCCATGCATTTCTGGACTTAAGGAATAGCCCAAATCCTGCAGAGTTCTAGAATTTGCATTAAATGAAGAGAGAAAACCAGGGAACCAGAGTAATGCAGTGGGGAGAATGAAGGATGAAGTGTAGTCAGAAGATGTGGATTTAGGTCCCAGCCCTACTCTGCTGCTTGATGTCTATGTAAATTCATTAAGCCTCAGTTACCTGAAAAGAAAAAAAAAGCCTCAGTTACCTGGGCCCCACCAAAAATTGAGTTAACTAGTTCCAACGTTATTATGAGGACTAAATGTAGCATTATATCTGGCTTAGTTCAAACTACTGTTTCTTAACATAGCAAGCTAGATAGAGATTCTTACAAACCTTTACACTGTGTTAAAGTATGGTGATAAAAAGTTAGAAAGAAAGAAAAGAATCCTCAGAGGTCAAAAATAGGAAAAGGTGGAAACCTAAAAAAATACAAAACCAACATTCATTCAAGGGTATTTGGCAAACCCAGGTGACCTTGAGCTTCAATATCCATGCCCTTGCAGCTCAAAGGAAAAAAGAGACAAAGGCTAAGGCCTATCCAAAGTGGGGGGTCTAGCAAAAGAAACACCACCCCCTGCATAAAGCCAGGAACCCAAAGAACTATGTTCTCAAAGGGTGAAGTAAAAATAAGAGCCCAACCCTCAAAAGCAGGGTCAGTAAAGAAAATTGACTCCCTCATACTTTGGCTTCTAGGTGGAGAAGACAAAATTTTCTGAGAATTCAACTACAAATAAGGTCCTAATGAGGACTTGAGGCTCAAATTTTTAACTTGGATTGTCCACAAAACCTCAAGTGAGAATGAACCTTAAAGGGGCCTTTGCTTAAGAGTACCCCCAGAAGCTCATCAGAAACACACCCTTTCAAAAGAAACTCATCTTCAACCATAGCCTCAAATAATCCCTATGGATAAAGTTTCAAGGAATATGTAGTTTTACTCGAAAACAAAACAAAACACACAGGGAAACATGACACCATGAGTAAACACCAACAGAAACAGCATCAGCTTCATCACAGTTACAGAAATTTCAGATATGAGAATTAACAGACACAAAATGTAAAATATGTTTGATGTATGTACAAATAAAAAGACAAAAATAACAGCAGAGAGAGCTATAAATATGAGCAAGCAGATCTGAAAAAGAATCAAATACACCATCTATAAATAAAATGTATGAAATGAAAAAAGAATCAATGAATAGGTGTAACATTACTAGGCAACTTTAGTCAAATTTAAGGCAAATTCCAAATGCAATATATATGTATATATACACACACACACATATATATATGTTACATATCTAATATACAGAGGTAAGCATATATTCGATAGACAAATAGAGAGATTAAGAGACAAGATGACTAATGTGAGAAGGTGTAACATCTAACCAGAGTTTCTAGAGGAGAGGAAAGAGTGAGGGGAGAAGCATTATTTGAAGGACTGATGTCTGGGACTTTTTCAAAACCAAAAGATATTAATGTTCAGATTCAGCAAACACCAAGTAGAATAATTAAAACAAAATCCACTCTCAGACATGTCTGTGAAACCCCAAAGGCAAAGAAAGAACTTTTAAAATAAGCAGGAAAAAAACACACAAACACAAAACAATCAACCCAACAGGGAAAGCCAAAAGACGATGGAATGAAAGCTTCAGGTGCAGAGTAAAAAATAAATTGTACATCCAGCAAAAATGACTGTCAAGAATGGGGGTGAAGTTTCCAGACAAAAATTGAGACAGATATTATCAGAAGACCTTCACTGTGTCGGTTTTCAAATTATTGCCTCTCAGTTTCAAATTTGCCTTCTGCTCTGCAAAAGTAGAGATGGACTGTTTAAATATTTTTCCTTTGCCAGCTGGCATCACATTAGGCTTTGTCAATGGAAGGTAGTGGAGGGATGCTGCAGGACAGAGGTTTTCCTTCCTGGTTCCAGTTCTCCACCTCTCGGTCCAGCTTCTCCAGCACCTGGTTCCTCCATGTCCTGGCAACCAGCAGCACCAGCAGCTTCCCGCAGAAGCTTGCTCAAGTGGTATCATAGGGGAGTGACTGGCAAGACAACTCCTGATGAACAGGCTTTCCTTGACAACCTAAGAGGACAGATTTCTAGCAAGTTCCATCAATGCAGTCCCACAGCAACTTAAGCTGGCTGCCCCCGTATCTGTTATTCCTATATTCTTTAAAGTGGTCTTAGCTACTTATTAGCCAATCCTTTATTATTCCAAGCCACATTATAGTTAATAATTCTTTAATTAAACTTTCCCTGCTAAAATTACTGTGTGGTTTCTCTCTCCTGATGATTGGATATTAACTGACATATTCACTAAAAAACATACTTATTCAGAAGAACAGTGATCATAGAAAGAAGGTCAGGTACAGTAAGAGATGATAACCAAAGAAAGTGGTAAATCTAAAAAACACAGTTATTTCCTCCTTTTATTTTCCTAAGCTTGGTATTCATAAAGCAAATCTCCAACAAATTCTCTTTTGCTCTCCCCTACCAGCAGAGCCTGACCATTCATGCAAGCATGAGCTCTGGAGTCAGATAGACCAGGGTATAAGTCACAGCTCTGCCACTTGCCAGCTTTGTGACCTCAGAGAAATCTCTTAAGCTCCTTAAGCCATTTTCCTCATCTGTGATGACAAGGACTCATCCATTTGCTGTGAGACTTAGCTGAGATCACCTATATCCTATATGAAAATACCTGGAATACAGTAGGTTCTGTGTTTCTTTTGAAGAAACCATTGTGAAAAGACACTTTCTGCCACAGACTCTTGAATCCTTTTCCTGGTCATACAGCTTTCTTTCCTCCAGAGGACTTCCATGCTCCTGAAAAGAATTCCCCCATGTTCTTTTCCTAATGGGTTTATGTCATTAGCTGATGTCTGTGCATAGCTCAGGAGAAGAAAAGTGCTGAGCCAACCCTTTTGACCACCTGGTTCTCTTCCCTACCTAATGGACTTCTAAATCTTTAAATCTGAAAATCTGAACCCTGGGTATCTGGCCCTTACGCTGTAATTGATCCAGGAGAGACCAACTGTCCTGAGCCAAAGATGAAGTGGCATGGCAAGATAAATGCTTACACATTCTCTAAGGATATTTGCTGTGCTGTGAGTTTTAAGTCAGCCCATCTTTGCTGGCACTGACTGGGTGAAATATTATGTAGTACTGAGGACTGGTGGGGATGGGGTAAGTCTGACATCAAGACTCTTCCCCCAAGTCCACAGCATCATCTGAGTATTAGCCAATTCTGCTCACTCACCCACCATGTATTTAAGTCTGGCTGTTTGAACACATACCCACTAGACCATGTATTACTCAGACAGCCACTCAGTCATTGTGCCATTAGTGACAAAAACTGCATTCTGTGTGCAAAGTCCGGCATGAGGACTCTGGCCAAACGAGTGAGAAATTAGACATGGCCTCTGCCCCCTGGGAACTCATCCAAATAAAAGCTAGTAAACTCACAGTTGCACAATCTTATGATGGCCTCAGGAGTTATCTAGTGCCTCCTCCTTTCCAACCAGGACTTTCAGCCTCTGATGGGATGTTTCCAGGATAGAGTGTGTACATTTTCTAGGGATGGGTCTCCCAGGAGAGAAGAGCTGAGCATGAGGAAATTCTTCTCTGCTTGCTCCTGAAAATTTCCTTCCATGCATAAAAGTATATGATGCTAAACCCCAAAGTAAACAGATAAATGGAGTGATTAGAGTGTCCCATGACTGGCAGCCAGAGGACAGTATTCAATGAGTGCTTCATAGCAGAAGTGACCTATTCACTTGAGTTGGGACCTTCCATTGATGTCTTACGAATCAAAAACTATCTCTGTAAAGAGGACTTCCACTTCTGGGAAGTTGGAACAAACATACTTTCATCTATTCCTCCTGCTAGGTACAACTAAAAATCCTTGATATTATAGTCAAAAGCAAACATAAGAAGCATCTGAAAGATGGAAAGAAGTAGGCAAATCAGCTAGAGACCATGGAATCAAGGAATGAGATGGTGATAACCTGCCCGGGTATTATTTTTACCTCATATATCCTAGACACATGGAATTAAAGAATCCAGCAGACTGAAAGTGCCAGGAGATGCAGACTTGCTCTCTCTAGCCAAAGAATCAGAAAAGGAGCAGCCTACGAAGATAGAAAACTTAAAGCCAATAACCTCTCTACTTCAGTCAAACACCACATTAAAAAAAAAAAATCTGTAGCCCCATCCCAATCTATGTCAGTGAAGGTCAAGTAGAGAGTCTAGATTTCCACTCTTGTGAGGTTGTAACACCCTAACAACCTAGTCAGAATGGTGTCAAAGAAGGACAAATAGAGAGTTGAGACCTACATCCCCACCATACAATAATGAGGCCAACCACCATCTTTCCTACAGCAATAGAGACCACATGGGGATTCTGGACTTTCATCCCCACTTGGCAGTAATGAGGCATCCTTCCACTCCTCACTGAAGTGGTGTCAGAGGAGGTCTAGTGGAGAGTCAGGGCTTCCACCCCCCACCCCCAGCAATAACAAGGCCACCCCCATGTCTACAGACACTGAATGAGGAATCGTACTTCTGCTTCTTCCTGGCAGTAATGAGACAGCAACCCTCCTCCCCATTACAGCCATATCAGAGAAAACCAATTAAAATAGGAGCTTTGAATAACATCTTAATCTCATAATATAATGCAAAAATGTCCAGGTTTCAAGCAAACATCTCTTATCATATCAAAAGTCAGGAAAATCTCAAACTGAATGAAAGAATACAACCAAAGATGCCAACTCCAGGTTGAAAGAAATATTAGAATTATCTAACAAAAATCTTAAAATAGCCATGCCTTAAAAAAAGAGATAGAAAGAAATCTTCCAAGTGCAATTACAAATATGCTTGAAATGAATGAAAAGATTGAAGAGCCTCAGCAAAGATATAGAAAAGAGAACAAATGGAAATTTGAGAACTGAAAGATACAATAACCAAAATAAAAAGTTTAATGGATAGCCTCAATAGCAGAATGGAGGGCACAGAGGGAAAAAAATCAGTGAACTGGAAGATAGAATAATAGAAATTATCTCAGCCTGAAAAACAAAGAGAAAATAGATTGGGGGAAAAAAGCACAAAACCTCAGGGACTTGTAAGTCCGTGACAAAGCATCTAAGAGTCATATCACTGAAGTCCCAGAAGGATAAGAAAAAGAGGGAAGGTATATAAAAGAATTTAAAGAAATAATAGCTGAAAATTTCCTAAATTTGGCAAAGGACATAAGCCTGCTGATTCAAGAAGCTTGAAAGTCAAACAAGGTAAACCCAAGAAACTCCAAACATACATAGAAAAATTCTAAAAACTAAAGACACAAAAAATTTTGAAAGTAGAAAGAGACAAATAACTTACTGGTATGAAAAAAAAAACCCACAATTTTAAATGACAGCGAATTTCTCATTCTGTGAATGATCACTGGAGAATTCTACTACAGATTTAAAGGATAACACCAATTCTACACAATCTCTTCCAAGAAATAAAAGAGAAGGGAATACTTCCCAATTCACTTTATGAAACTAAGATTACCCTCATAGCAAAACTAGATAAAAACAGTACAAAAAGAAGACTTCAGACCATCATCCCTCATAGATATAGACACAAAAATCCTTAAAAACATTAGTAAATAGAGTTAAGCAGTATATATATATAAAAAAACCATACACTGTAACCAAGGGAAGTTCAATCTAAGGTTGCAAGGTTTGCTCAATATTCAAAAACCAAGCAAGGTAATCTACTATATTAAGAGGCAAAAGTGGAAAAGTCATATGATCATATCGATTGATGCAGATAAAGCATTAGACAAAAACCCATTTATGGTTTTTAAAAAAACAATTTTAATTAAAACAGAGGGAAACTTCCTCAACTTGATAAAGAGGATCTACAACAAATCTACAACTAACATTATAATAGTGAAAGCGGAATGCTTTCCCCCTAAGATCACAAATCAGTCAAGGATGTCTATTCTCATTGCTCTTACTTAGCATAGGAACATAAAAGGCCATGTTGGAAGTTCTTGTCAGTGCAATAAGGCAAGAAAAGAAAAGATAATGCATACAGATCAGAAAGAAAGAAAGAAAGAAAGAAAGAAAGAAAGAAAGAAAGAAAGAAAACTGTCCTCATTTGCAGATGACATGACTGTCTATGTAGAAAATCCCAAGGCATCTACAAAACAGCTCCAAGAACTAATAAGTTAGTTCAGCAAGGTCATAGGATACAAGATGAACATAACAACCTCATTGTATTTCTATGTACTAGCAGAGAACTTATGAACACGGAAATTTAAAATACAATACCATTTAAAATCACTCAAAAGTGCAATATTTAGGTGTAAATATAACAAAACAAGTGCAGGACTTATGTGCTGAAAATTGCATGATGCTGATGAGAGAAACCAAAGAGGAATTAAATAAATGGAGAAACATTTCATATTCGTAGATGGGGAGACTCAACATAGTAAAGATACCAGTTCTTTCCAAATTGATCTACAGGTCTAATGTAATTCTTATCAAAATCCCAGAGAGATTTTTTTTGTAGATATAGATAAGATTATTCTGAAATTTACATGGAAAAGTAAAAGAACTAGGATAGTTAAAACAATTTCTAAAAAGAAGAATAAAGTGAAAGAAATTAGTGTATCCAATTTCAAGGTTTATTATTTGGTTATGCAAATCAAAATCAAGACCCTGGGGTATTAGCAGAAGGATAGGCACAGTGGTCAATGGAACAGAATACAGAACTCAGAAATAGACTCATACAAAGAATGCCCAATTGATTTTTTTTTACAACGGTGCAAAATCAATTCAATGGAGGAAAGATTACTTTCTCAACAATTGTTCTCTGGAGCAATTGGAAACCCACAGACCAAAAAAAAAAAAAGGATCTTGACTGAAATCTCACTTTATACAAAAATGAACTCAAAATGGGTCATGCATATGAATGTAAAACAAAACTATAAAACTTTTGAGGAAGAAAAGAACATAGAGGAAAATCTTGGGAACCTAGGGATAGACAATGAGTTCTTAAACTCAATGCCAAAAGCACAGTACACAAAAGGAAAACCTGGTAAATTGGACTTTGTCAAAATTAAAAACTTTTGCTCTGTGAAAAATCCCTGATGGAAAACCAAGCTACAGACTGGGAGAAAGTATTTTCCAACCACTTATTCAACAAAGGACGATATTCAGAATATATAAAGAACTCTCAAACCTCAACAGCAGAAAAACAAACAACCCAATTAGAAAACGGGCAAAGGAAATGAAGAGACATGTTACCAAAGAGAATATACAGATGGTAAATAAGCACATGAAAACATGTTCAATCAACATCATTGCTCGCTGGGGAAATGCAAATTAAAACTATAATAAGATATCACTGTACACCTATCAGAGTGGCTAAAATAAACAATAGTGACAATACCAAATGCTGACAAGGATGCAAAGGAACAAAATTGCTCACACATTGCTGGTGGGAACGTAAAATGGTAATTTCTTTAAAAAGTCACCATTCAGCTATCATACAATCCAGCAGTTGTGATCCTCTGCACTTATCCCAGAGAAATGATGACTTTTATTCACACAAAAACCTGCGCATGAATATTTATAGCAGCTTTATTTCCAATAGCCGAAAACCGAGTACAATGTGGTTGTCCTTCAGCATGTGAAAGATGAAATACTCTGTGGCACATCTGTACTGTGAAATACTACTCAGCCAAAAAAAGGAATAAACCATTGAAACACACAACAACTGGATGGTTCTTCATAGACTTACGCTGAATGGAAAAAAGTCCTGAAAGGTTACATAGTGTCTGACTCCATTTATATAACATCCTTGAGGTGACAAGATTCTAGAAATGGAGAACAGATCAGTGTTTGCCATGGTTTGAGAGAAGATGGGGAAGGAGGGAGGCACTTGTGATTGTAAAAAGGCAACATAAGAGATCCCTGTGGCAGCAGGTGCAAATGTTCCACGTCTGGACCGTCCATATCAGTATCCTAGTTGTGATGTTGCACTAAGGTTTGCAGATGTTATCACTGGAGGGCCATGGGTCGAATGGAGGGGATCTCTGTGTTATTCCTCTGCACATGAATCTGTATCTACCCCACAAAGTTTACATTTTTTTAAAAGTACTCTCCCCACGTCTAGTACCGCCTTAATTTCATCATTGCTCAGCTTTTTACACCAAGCTCGAAGCCAGACTGCTGGGAGCCGGAGCCAGACCTGCCTTCTCAGCATCTCCTCTCTGCTAACCGTGAAGTCAAGGGCACCAGGCCTATCGGGAAAGAATGACTCTTAAAAGACAGGATTCGGGGAATGAAGCAAGCAAGTCTGGCATGGGAGTTTGGAGCAGCAGATGCCCCTGTCTCAATCATCTTCCACTAGAAGGTCACTAGGCCCTTGGTGGCATAAGACAATACACCTTCTGGTCACCTGGTCTTATCCTCATAGCCAAAAATAAAGTGAGGCCTTCGTTCCTTGGGTCAGTTTTCTTTAGGATGTGCAGAGTGACAGAAAAACCTGTGGATTATCCACTTCCTTACCATCTAGCTGAGTCTGTACGCCTAGCAGAGCCCCTCCGCAAGGAGTAAATATCGTGGAGGTGATTTGGTCTAATTCTCCTTCTCAACCCCCTGAAGTTCTCTGACACTCTTTCATCACCAGGCTTTCTGGAGCACCTAACACTTTCCCCAGCTGTGCTTCCTGCTGGCATGTTTCATCAGAAGTGAGCCAAAACTGAATCTTAGGGGCACCTGCGTGGCTCAGTGGTTAAGCATCTGCCTGCGGCTCAGGTTGTGATCCGGGGGTCCTGGGACCGAGTCCCACGTCGGGCTCCCTGCATGGAGCCTGCTTCTCCCTCTGCCTGTGTCTCTGCCTCTCTTTCTGTGTCTCTCATGAATAAATAAATAAAATCTTTTTTTAAAAAATAAATAAATAAACTGAATCTTAATAAATAACTGAATTTTGAAATAATTCAAAATAAAAATTTTTATTCTTATTCAAAATAAGAATTTTGACAAAATCTTAATAAATAAACTGAGGGCCAAAGTGGTCAGGTTCTACAGCCCATAAATGCTGGAAATGGCTCCTCAGAGAGTCTTTTGACCCTTTGGTGTTTTCTGGACCCAGGTCAGACGACCATTGGATTGTTGTGGGAACGTTGGGGTACGATACCTTGAGTGCAAGGTTGGCAGGCAGCTGTGTGTCCAGAAAGGGTAGAAACCAGAGAAATCTGGAAGAATTGCAGCCACCTGACCTGGAAAGACAACTTGTCACCATGGCTGCTGTCTTCAGAAATCTGAGGGCTGTCCTGGAGAAAGGATGATATGTTCTCCGTTACTCCCTGAGAAATGGCTGAAGTAGCCTGAGAGAAATGTGTTGTTTTCCAGAGCTTCACCATGGTGGAATGACTTGCCTGGGGCCATAGGAAGCTCTTGAAGCCAATGGAGATTTAGGGGTGATGGTCCTTTGGAAGGAATGTTGTGGGGCAAGAACCTTAAATTATTTAAAGACTTTCAGAAGAGGGGTTGACAATAAATAACTTTGGATCCATGGAGCACTAATTCTGATGGCAAGAAGCCTGTTAGGAAGTCAGGATCCCTGTGGCAGGTGGCAGTCTTCACCCAGGGGCCATGACAACCCTGCATGGCCAGTCCTGGAGAACTTCCTAAGGTCAGATCCCTGTGTTCTTCAGACCCAAGCACCATGTTGAGAACTCCTGAAAGAGGAGGAAACCTCACCTGAAGAGAACCCAGGTTGCTTCCTCTCAAGGACATAGCTACCTGCATAGCAGTAAAGTGTCTCAGCTAAAAGCCTTCTGTCATCCAAGTGCCATTAGGACAAGGCTTTGCAGAGCTCCACTCAGCATCAACAAACCAGCTAACACCAGCTTAGCGATGTCCAGTGTAAACCACGCTGGTTTGAGCCAAAACCGCCTTGTAAACGTACCTGCAGGACACACTTACTGACCTGCCTGTCCAGCCTCCTAGTCCTACTGTCCAGCTGATGTTTATTTTAAACCTGAAGTCAGAAAACTTTTTCTGTAACGGGCCTGAGAGTAAATATTTTAGACTTTGAGGGCCATATAGTCTCTGTTGTTGTAAATATTCAACTCTGACACTGTAGCATGAAAGCAGCTAGAGACATCACGCAAATGAGTGAATATGACTGGGTTCTAGTAAAACTTTATGTACAAAAGCAGGGGATAGGCCAGATTTGGCCCGTGGGCCACGGTTTGTCAACCCGTGGTCATGTACACTCATGACCTGACAGGCTGGCATCTCCCTGATTCTGAGTTACATCCATCTAAAAAGCCCTTCTTCACTATGTCTGGCCAATCTCCTAACCTTTTCTAGGACTTTTAGCTCCCGCCTCCTCAGGGCTGGCCAAGGCCAGAGAACCTGTCTTTGGATATCTCCAGTACCGTCCCCCCTACCATGCCATTTCCTGCTTCTTGCTGTATTCTCCAGGACACCAAATGTCTTGTGGTTGTCTGAAGTTCTCCTTTACTCATGCTGTCCCCTCTGCCTGGATGCCTCCCGCCCCCACTCCCCTTCACCAGCTGCTTCTTTAACCTCTCAGGAGCATCTGATCTTCTGGAAGGCTTTCTCTGCACCACCCTCCATCACTCTGTACTTGGGACTGAGCCAGTGGCCCCTCCTTTCCACTCTAGCAATATTCCATTATTTCTACATTGTTTGAAAATTGTTTGTCAGTCTGACTCTCTAATTAGTCTGTGGATTCCTGGAGGGCAAGAATAGAGTCTTACGCATTCTATGTGTCCCTGACTCAGAGTAGGTACCAAGTTATGGCTGAGAGAACAATCAGCTTGGACGAATGAATCACCACGCACAGCCTTTTGCAGGGAGTTACCATGCTCTGCATACACATTTCCTCATCCTCTCACATATTGCCCTGGAGCTTTGTGTAGTCATTTCCCCATGTCTGATTCCCATTTCCATCCCTACCCCATCTGCATGTCTAATGTTTTCACATTCAATTCTGTCCTTGGAGAATAAAGCCTGTATGCTTCTTCTCTCTTCTTCTCTGGACTTCAGGACACCCTGACCCCTCTGCCACCTCAGCACCTTCTTATAAGTGAGTATTTCTCTAGAAGAGATGATTAGGAGCTTGAGGCATTTCATTCCCGGGAATAAATAAGACCCTTTCTAGCCTAAGAGCATCATCACCATCAGAAGATGCTCTGTTGGCTGTTAACTAGAAGAGCCTGTGGGTGTCAAGAAGTTGTCAGTGTAAGAAGTGAAACCCAAGCCCAGATCCCAACCAGAGAAGCACAGTGCTTGGGGTGAGGGAGATAGAAATGGTGAGTTATGGCCACTGGGAAAGCTGAAGACCTTGCCTTCTCCTACTAACTCTACCTGAATCCTCAAGCCAAATTTCTATATATTTGGCCCTGGTCAGTCCTTAAGGTTTCCCTGAACCAAGATGGGGAGAAGGTTGGGAGTCTCAACTCTGTTACCAGGTAGGGCCCCAAAGAAGTCTGGACCTCCATATTTTCATAAACTCATTGACTTCCTCAAGCTCCTGTCATGTAGACCTAGGCCATAAGACTGGGCCTCTACCTCCATTTCCCTCCCAGCATGCCACATCCCTGATGGAACTGCCTACACTCTAAGCCCTGACCTCCAGGATTATAGTATGGGTCCTGACTTTCATTTTCTCTGGGGCCCAGGATCCTCCTCCTGCAGTCTGCCATTACCCCTGTCTGACACTAGATGCTATGGTAACACACAGGAGGGGCTCATGACATGTCCAATCTGACCCTCTCTGAGTCCTACCACTTCCATGGCATGCCTACTACCCCTCTTCCTAGGTCACTGCCTAGTGATGCCAGCCTGTGCCAGACTTAAGTACCCTACACCCCATGAAATCATTTGGAGACCTGGAAGCCACTACAGGACCAGCCCAACAGCCCTACAAAGCTCTAGGCCTGCTCAGCCCTGCTATCCCTCCTGCCCACAGGCCTGATCTTGCTGTGCCTCCAGAGTCATCCCACTGAGCTATCACTCATGCCAGCCAGGTACTCTGCTAGAGGAGAGGCAGGGAGGGAACATCCCTCTTAAAGCATTTTTAGGGACTGCAACTGGTTCCTCTGGGGAAAGTATCAGATCTTTGAGTTCTGAGACTATACCCCAGCAGCCCATCCCACCTGGGGTCAGGGCCTGAGGCCTCTCCTGTTCAAGCCAGTACACAGGCTTGACCATTCTCATCTCTACCAGGGGGTGAGGACAGATAGGAATCTAGGTCTGCAGGGCACCAGCCTGGATTGCCTAGGGGCTCTAGCACTGGAAGGTTATACAGGCTAGCTGCATCCACACCCCTGGGGCTGGGAACAGAGTAGGAAGGTATCATGGGAAAGAAAGTAAGCAGAAAGCAAGGCCCAGGGTGGATTTGTGTAGAAAGCTGCCTTCGCACCTCCCCCAGATCCAATGTCTCTTCTTAGCACAGGGAAGTTAGGTCATAAGCAACAATTCCCCAGGAAGGGGAAGGAGTAATCAGTGCCCAAGAGTTCAAGATCAGAGCCAACCTGTTCTGAGAATCAGGTTGGAGAGGGATACAAGATAGATGGGGCCACAGAAGAGTCCCCATATTCGAATGGCCCCCTCTGACCCAGCAGTTTCCTAGGGCCAAGCCTCAGGCAGAGGAGTTTCTAGACCTAATCCTCCCCGCCTCCCACAGTCCTTCCTGTTGGGTACATTGTCCTATTGTATAGTCGAGGTAGGTGGCCTGAAGTAGCACAAAAAGTAATGGGATCTGGATTCAACACTGATACGCCCTCTCTCCACAGAGTGACATGACCTCCCAGGGAAACACCTCCAAGAGGAAGACAGGGAAAACAGGAGTACCAGTAGGAATGAGATGAACAAATACCTGAGCAGTGTGGTGCAGGCAGGCCTCCCACAGAAGCAGATACCTGGGTTATCCCATGGGAGGCTAGAGATAAAAAGGTGCCAAGTCTCTAAGATATCTTAGGCACCAGGGGCCAGTAAGTGGCCAGTCTGTGCACCAAGCACCCAGTAAGCATCATCACCCAGCGGTAGTACCGGAAGCCAGATGATTGGTGCCCCCGAATGCCTAGAGACACTCCATCCCTCTCCCACAAACTTTCTCTAGAACCGTGTTCTCCCTCCTCCCAGGACTCTCTGTTTCCTGGAACACAATCCAGACTGCACCATCCTCCTTTTGGCAAGGTTTTATCAATTAATCTTTCATCCACATTGATCCCCTGAAAAATGACTTCCTCATTATCCATCTTGCAGAGTTTCCCCTTGGCAGTCTGAATGGCAAGACATCCGTCAAACTCTGATGCTCTCTGGTAGGGTGGGAGAGTCAGGACTTTGGAGTCAAACAGACTGGGGTAGAGGCCCAGGTCTGCTACCCTCCAGCTGCATGACCTTGGGTGAGTCATTTGGTCTCTCTGAACCTCAGTTTCCCCCTTTGTAAAACAGGTTAAAAGAATCCCCTTCAGGGGGTTATTGAGAAGACAAAATAACACAATTCATCTGAGATTTTTAAAAACTACTACACAAGTGTAAAGCCTATTTTCATTATGATTGTTTTTCACTGGTTCCTGAGCAGACTGAGGCTGACCTCCAGCTTCTAAGCCTCAGAAAGATAAAGTTGAGGGCATAGATGGACTTAAGAGGTGTCCCTCAACAGTCCCCATTACTCTACTGGTGAAAGATGTCACAGCGTACCCTGCAAGGCAATGGCCCAGATACAGTGGAGGCTCAAAGTGAAAGGCAAAAAACGGGGGCTCATTTCAGCTGCAGAAATAAAGACATAAGGTGGTATTCAGAAAGACATCTGTTACCCTTCTTCACACCAGCTTGGGAAGCCTGGGAAGGGTTCCTTGGTGCCATCTTGGAATTTTCAGGCTATGGTTTCCCATGATGAGGAGCACAAAGAAACACCTGGAACACTGGCTTCCTTTGCCCTGTGTCCATACACAAAGGAAAAGGGGTTGAGACTCCACACCACATATGTCACTGTGAGGCCATCCCCTCTTTTCTGCTCCCTCTCCTCTCAGGCTGTAGTGACCACGAAGGACACAGACCTTGATGCCAGATACATAGTGTCAAATCCTAGCTCCACCCCCTGCTCATCTCTCAGGGTTCTAGATTCTTGTAAAATGGGGACGATGAAGCCTTGTCAGGCTTCTGTGAAGATTGAATGGATACAGAAATGCTCTGTTAACTATAAAGTGTTATCTAATGGTCTATTGAATCCCTTCTTCTTTGATAACCACTCCCACAGTCAGGCCCAGGGATCCCCTGCTCACTAACCTTCCCCACCACCCCTTTCAAGGTGGGAGTGGATCAAATCAAATGCACTGAGGCTGAAAATCAGCCACAACTATGTGTTTCCCTCCCAGAGGAATATGCGTTCAAAGTTTCCTCTATGCAGAGGGAAAAGACACAGTCCTTCTGTTACAGGATTTCAGGCAAAATGAGCAGCTGGAAGGATCATTTGGGGGTTATGAGTTCCTTGCCTCTATGTCCTACCAGGACGACAGCTGGCTCTTGGGGAAAGTTGTTGCAAGCTACCTGGTAGTTGAATCGGAAAATATAGCAGGATGTGGGCCAACTCTTCATGCTCCTTCCCTTCCTTTATCCTCCCCTGGGGCCAGACTCCCTGAGCTGAGAGACCAGAACTTATTATCCCTGTGAAACTCCCCATTTGCAAGTCTAACTGGTGTTTCCTGACTGATCCACACATTACTACCACTGAGGTGGAGGTGGAAGACAGCTCATGCACAGGACTTAGAAATAGCCCAATCAGAGAGAGTTTAAAATTTTTTAATGTCTGTCCAAATGACTCTTGGCTGCAAATTTGTCATTTGGGCAAGAAGCAGTTGTGGTTGAAAACCCAGACTGCAGGACGCCTGGATGGCGTGAGCGTTGCCGTTGGCTCAGGGAGTGATCCTGGAGTTCTAAGATCGAGTCCCACATTGGGCTCCCTGCAGGGAGCCTTCTTCTCCCTCTGCCTGTGTCTTTGCCTCTCTCTGTGTGTCTCTCACTAATAAATAAATAAAATATTAAAAAAAAAAAACACCAGATTGCAGGGCACCTGGGTGGCTTGGTGGTGGAGCATCTGCCTTCGGCTCAGGTTCTAGGATCCAGGCCCTCATTGGGCTTCTCCAGGGAGCCTGATTCTCCCTCTGCCTATGTCTCTGCCTCTCTCTGTGTGTGTCTCATGAACAGATAAATAAAACCTTTAAAAAAAAAAAAAAAAACAGATTGCCCAGCTTCAGATCCTTAGCTCAACAGATTAGCTTAAGCTACTTGCTCTTCCTGTGCACTCTGGGTATCTCATCTCAAAAATAGAAGGGAGAATAGTCTATTCTTAAAAGGATTGAATTGAGTTAATAGAACTGAAGCCTGAAGAGTGCCTGGTGTGAAGTGTGAGCCATATGTGTTTGCAGCAGGGCTCAGTTCTTACCGTTGCTGTTGTGCTGTTGTTGTGTTATTGCTGTCAAGGTGGCAGAGGGAAACAAATTGACCCTAGAGTTCCCAGGGCCTCCAGAATCTGTTGTAACAAGCCCTCCAGGGCCTCCTGAGGCACATTGAAGTTTTCAACCACTGAGCTAGAGGGGTAAGTAGTAGTTGTCAGAAAAAGAAATGTGGCATGAACAACTAAATGGGGAAAAAAAGCACAACCTCACTCATTATAAGAGACATGAACATTAAAATTGTACTGAGATATTACTTCTCATCATCCAATTGGCAGAAATCCAAGAGTTGGACAACAAAGTCTGTTGGTGAGTCTGTGGGGAAACAGGCATTCTTATACATGGCTGGAATGCAAAAAGGTTCTATTTGGCAATATCTAGTGAAAGTACGTATTTATTCACCTTTTATGCCATAATCCCATATCTCAGAGTCTATTCTAAAGGAACGGTTGTAAAATATGAAGGGGAAAAAAATGAATGAAGCGATTCACTACAGCAGTATCTATAAAAAGCAAAAGATTAGAACCCACTCAAACATCAAGAGGGGACTGGTTGAGTAAATGAGGGTGTATCTGTATGAAGGAGTACTAGGCACCTATGATAAGAAATCAACATCTGTATTTACTACTGCAGAGTGATCTCTAAGCAGATTAAGTGAAGAAAGCATGGAAGACCAAAGTGTGTATATTATTATTTTACTATTTGTCTAAGGAAAAGAGAGAGTGTGTGTGTGTGTGTGTGTACACACACATTTGCTTCTTCCTTAAAAAAAATAAACCACTATGCAAAGATATGCTCACCTCTTTACACCCCGCCTTCATCCTTACAGCCCATATTTTAGCTACACGCAGACATTGCTGCAAAAACCCACTAGGTACAGCTGTAGACTGGCACAGCCCTTGCCCGAGCTCCACTGCACATCTCTTGCATTGTCCTTTGAAGTGTGTTGGCCACTGCTGACAACCACTTTGTTTCATAAGCATGTGTGGGAGCTCCAGGGAGTTGACACCCCCTGGGACAATCCTTGACCAACAGGGGACAAGAGAACAGGTGCCATGGATCATCCCATTTTCTTTGTCTTAAGCAGACAATTCTTTTTTTTTTTTTAAGATTTTATTTATTTGTCAGAGGGAGAGAGAGCACAAGCAGGGGGAGCAGCAGGCAGAGGGAGAAGCAGGCTCCTCACTGAGCAGGGAGCCAGATGAGGAGCTCGATCCCAGGACCCTGAGATCATGACCTGAGCCGAAGGAAGACACTTAACTGATTGAGTCACCCAGGCACCCCTTAAGCAGAGAATTCTGAGACACATTCTGTGTAGTTCCTCAGAAGGTCCTCTGTGGCTTGAGCCCTGGTTGTCCATTGTATTTCTCAGCTCAGTTCCACAGTCTTAGATTGACTTGCTGCCCTCTGTTGTTCTCTTCTTTTTCTCTCTCATTACTTCCCTGGGTCACCTCCAAAAATTAACTACCTGCACATACTCAATTGTCTCAGAGCTGCTTTGGGTGGAGGTGGGAGGGGAAACTAAGGCAAATAACAAACCATATATCTTTTTAAATTATTACTTATAGGGGGGCACTTGGATGGCTCAGTGGTTGAGCATCTGCCTTTGGTCAGGTCGTGATCCCGGGGTCCTGGGATCGAGTCCCACATCAGGCTTCCCATGGGGAGCCTCCTTCTCCCTCTCCTGGTGTCTCTGCCTCTCTCTGTGTCTCTCATAAATAAATAAAATCTTTTAAAAAAATTACTTATAGGAACAGGAGAGAGTAAATGGAAGAGAATAGTAAGAAACTAGATTTTATGAAGATACCTTACAGTTTAGACTTGACTTTTGATATATTTAGGTATTTTCCCAAGTCATACAACAAAATTAAGCTTCAAAAATCATCCTTAAAACTGAAAGTAAAACCAAACAAACAAATGTAAATGTGTATAATGTTGGAGGCATAACCACACAGAGAACTATTCCAAACGACTTTAAACATATAAACACATAATGTAACCGCACTTGCCTAGTGCAATCAACCCAAAAAACCAAAGGAATAGGAAAATTATCTTAAACAGATTGTTGTTAGCAATCTTAAATTGTTAGTGGTACAGTGGCTATTGCTGCTCTGAGGCTGTCATTTATGTGGTATGGGATTCAGCAGTAAGAATGCTGTAGTATATTTAATGTTTAAAAATAAATACATTATCTTCCAACTCTATCCCACTATAAGACCTAGAAATAATAATTAGAAACAGTGTTAATGAAAACTGTAGCACTCAAATTGTAGGCAATTGAATCCATTTCCCACTTTGAAAAAAAAAAAAAAAAGCAAAGCTTCTTGGAAAAATGGCTGATTCCAGATTGGGACAAGGAATGTACAAGATGAGCCTGGAACATTTTGTCCCACTGGGAAGGAAAGAAGTTATCAAAGACTGCTAAGCTTCCATGAAAAGGTCTTGAGAGGCCACCTGAATAAGCTCCACCCAGTTAGCCAATGATGGGATGATATGAATACTAATGAGGACAAGCACTGCAGTGCGTGAAATATAGCAAATATGTTTGCAAATTGCAAATTAATAAACAAAGGGCAAGAATCTAGTATTTTCCTGGCTTTTCTATATGACTGTGCATCAGGATAATTAAACAGCTCATGAGGAGAAAATTCTCTCCTTGGAAATATGCTAATTTTTTAAAAGATTTTATTTTTAAGTAATCTTTACACCCAATGTGGAGCTCAAACTAACAACCCTGAGATCAAGAGTCACACTCCCCACTGACTGAGCCCCCAAAGTATTCTAATTGAATAAAGAAGATATAAAAGAAGTAAAATATCACCATTTTGCAACCATTACTGAATGAGTTGATCTGGTTGATCAATGATTATCAATAGTTGTAACATCACAAAGTAAGAGACAACTAGATATTTCATACCTCTGATGGTCTGCCTATAAACAGTCCTGCCAAAATTCAAACCTGAATCTAACCAGATCTAGATCCAGCTACCAAGTTACGATGTAAAGGTAAGACATGGAAGCTTGTGTTATATGACCCCATGGGAAACAAACAGCAAAATCCATACTGTGAGAAACTCTACAGGACAAGATGCTCAGCTTCTTCAACAAGTAAACTGTAAAGAAAAAAAAGTAAGGGACCTTATAGATTCAAAGAGACTTAACAGACATGTCAAGCAATTGCAATGTATGGACTTTACTTGGATCCCAGTTTGGGTTCGCATAGGCATGAAAGATAGGACTGCTTTGGCCATGCTCCACTCTCCAACTGAGATCAGACTCTTCTGTCCTGGTGGATCAATGGAGACTTTTTGGAGTGACATCCTGAAAAGAGGGCCATGGCCAGAATTCATGATCCCTGGACCTTTAATGCATTATCCCTTCCCCCACTGCAACCTCTAGCCTTCTCCCCTTGTTCTTGACATCCGTGCTGAACTGTGTCCTGCTCCCTAGCCTTTATTCCATCCTGTTCTTTGCTCCCCTGCCTACAAATCTCATTGTTGGTTCTCCTGTTTCTGACTTCATACGTCTCTCCAGAGGTGACACTCAATACTACTTGCCTTCTAAGACACCTGGGCTCCCCACCCACCACCCCCATCCAGGTCTTCCCTCCAGCCATGCTGCCACATACTGCCTTGAGTACATGGCCTTCTGCTGGCCCCTCAGTCTCCAAATTCCATATATCATTGCTCAGCTCACTGAGCCCAACAGTAACCACCTAAAGAGTCCACACTCTCTCCTGACTGCACCCACCCACTTAAGCCCAGCCAGAATGTCCAAGTGCAAGCCGTCCTGCTTTTGCTGATGAGTGTTGGTCATGGGCCTCCAAGGGTATATTAGACATGGATTCCAAGGAGGCTAACATAAAGCCTCCACACCCTGCCCAACAGGTAGCCTAACAGAGGCCTGGCCCATTAGAAGCCAGGAATGGGATGGCCAATGGGTTGCCACTCACGCATTTTCAGAGGGCTAGACAGCTCCAACAACTCCCGAGTTATCTTTCTTGGTTAACTCTCTTGGTGGAGGTGAAGGTAGCGATATTGACCTCTACCCCTTGCAGGACTCAGGACAAAGGCTTTGAGGGTGGGGTGGCAGTCCCACCTTGGGGCATTAAGATCAAGTAGACCATCCAGCCCCAGAATGGGAAGTCCATTTTAGGACTTGACAGGGCCTCTTCAGAGCTAAGCAAAAGGACAACCATTCCCTGAAAAATAAGCGGTTGTACATGTGTGTTCTCTTTTTCATTTCTGAAGAGTGACAAATGAAAAGCAGCTGAATAATTTATATGAGGAAATGTGAGTGGGCAGGCCACAAGGAAAGGGAATAAAAGTAAAAGTATTCTTCTGGGAGAAAAACATAAGCATAAACAAAGCAACGGAAAAAAGCAAGTCAGCTTTCAAAACCAGCTGTGGTTGTTAGAAAGTTTGCCCTTTCCCTGGGTTCACACTCTTCCTCGGCAATTATATTCCTTTGCAAGACTTCTGTCCTCTCAGTGGGGTATAATCCTGACAACGCTGAAGAAGCATTTCTGTCCCCACTTTACTGATCAAGTACTGAATCTTGAGGAGGTCCCGTGGCTCGCCTATCGCCACGCAGCAAAATGTGAAGGAGCCAGCTCGCATGTGACCCCAAGTCTGTCTGGCTCCAAAGCTCATGCTCTTTTTTCACTCTCTGCTGCCTCTCCAGTCCAAGTCAGAATCCTTAATTTTCTCTTCCCGTGAGAGCCTTCTGCATTTTCAAAAACAACCTTTAGCTCCCCCTCCCTCTTTCTTCCTTGCTCCCGAGACCCATGCTCAGCAGCCTGACAGCCCCAGTCTCTTCAGACAACATGAAGTGGTTTCACCTCTTTGCATCTTTCTTCCCTGGATTCTGTTCCAATTTGTCCCCAATCCCCTTAAACACGTGAGTCCCGGAAGTAGACACCAATTTTTCAGATCTGGACTGATGGGCTGACCAAAGCAGAGCCTACGGGGATTATCTCTGGCTTTGATGTGGAATCGAGGCCAATGGTAACCGGCCTAGGATGGCTTCATTAGCGCTGCTGGCAGCCATGATGGACACGCACTCAGAGAAAGCTCCCCGGGCCTGTACCCTGGGCCCCGCTTAGCCAGCTCTCCTCTTCCAACACTTGAGCAGTTTGTTGTTTGGAATCACGATTCAGGATTTTCCTTTTATTTATAAGTGTATTTATACGATTCCATTCAGCAGACACCCACCGAGCCAGGCACACGCGCTGGTTGCTGGGGAGCCGCGTTGACACGGTGTGGTTGATCTCCACACTGCTGTTTTCCTGCCACGGCTTAGCTCCGAGCACCCCTGGGCACTCCCCAGCCCACATCACCCCTCAGGAGGGCCCAGGACACACCACAGTCTTCTCCTATCAACCACCGAGGCCTTCCTCAAAAGCGCGGCCACACCTCGAAAACTGCCAGGCCTCGTGAGCGGGGTTTCGAGTTGACCATGGCTATGCCAAGCAGGGTATTTTTGTTAGTGAGTGAACAGATGCCAAGAACATTTCAAAAGATGATTTACTCCTTCTCTGAGGGTTGTTTACACCAGAGCTCTCTGTTCTCGTCAGAGCCTGTGCCTCCCATGAAAAACCTGTCACAATTTGTGATCTGAGGGGAGCCTGTTTGCCTGAAGGGGAAAAAAAAAACCTGCATATACTTTTTTCCACACAGGAAATAAATGCCATGTTTTCTCTCTTGTCCAGGATGTGTTCCCTGGCCTAGAAACGGACATGGAAATTCGGGGGAGGGGGGGGCGGCATTAGCAGAGCCAGGCCTCGACCCTGCTCCAGTCAGAGGTTATCTCTACAGTTTGAGGTACTATTTCATGTTACCCGTATCCTCTGGCAAGCTGACAGGGCCTGAGCTGAGTTACGATATGGTGAACCCTCTAAGGCCAGGAGTATAATTCTAGTCTGTTCCAAATTGGTCAACACAAAGCTTGAGGTTTAGCTAATATGACTTGAGATTGGGTTTGGTGTGAATGGTGGCCACATGGTACTGTGACGGAGCTCTAGGCTGGGAGCTAGAGGGCCTGGGTCTGTGTTCAAACTCTGCCACTAACCTATTATGTGACCTTAGGCAAGTTGTTTCCACTCTCTGGGCCTCAGTTTCTCGTCATCTGCCATGGGAAGAGAGTTAGCACGCAGGCTCTCCAGTGGCACCTCGGAGTGTGGTATCATATCATGGATTATAAGCATGGTCGTGGAGCCAGAGTGGCCGGGTTCATCCCCCAGCCCTGTTGTTCATTAGCTGTATGACCTTAGACAAGGCACTTGAGATCTTTAAACCTCCATTTCCTCTTCTGTAAAATGGGAGTAACACTAGCACTTATCTCCCAGGGTTCTTACAAAGAGTGAATGAGCACATAAAGTACTTCGAACGGTGCACAGCACACAGTAAATTCCCAGTAGTTGACGCTATTTCTCTTGTTGTTTTTATTACTAATGACCAACCTGAGCCCAGTCTTCACTATCAATATTAAAACAAGTTGCTTTTTTTAAAAAAAGATTTTATTCATTTATTCATGAGAGACTCAGAAAGAGAGAGAGAGAGAGAGAGAGGCAGAGACATAGGCAGAGGGAGAAGCAGGCTCCCTGAGGGGAGCCCGATGCAGGACTCCATCCCGGGACCCCAGGATCACACCCTGAGCTGAAGGCAGATGGTCAACCACTGAGCCACCCAGGTGCCCCAATAAGCTGCTTTAAAGGCAGTCAGTGGTACAGAGGCTTTGTGCTTCTGAACATGCCTCGGATGGAGGTTATCTGTAGTTTGAGGTCCCTCAGAGAAAGAATGGGGAGCATCCATGGTCTCTAAGAAGCCCTAGAAGGGAGAGGGAACTTCAATTCAGAGTGGTGCTTTTGGTCCTATTAGTATGCTGGGTTCCCCCAGACTCTTCCGTAGGCAGAGCCCAGTAGAGCTCTCTTTCTGGTGGCTCTCCGCTCTCAGGCTCCTCTTAGTGATCAAGCAGGGATGAGGAAAGAGGCCAGGAGGCTCTGAGGTTTTACAGGGGATCCTTCTGGAGTCCCCAGTCTGGGCCAGAGGGACAGCCTCTGGGTGTGTGGCCCCTGCTTGCTTCCTGCCCCACCAGGCTCTCTGAAGGAAGGTGACCCATCTCTTTCCTGGCAGCCCAGTGGCTCAGCGGTTTAGCACCACCTTTGGCCCAGGACATGATCCTGGAGACCCAGGATTGAGTCCCATGTTGGGCTCTCTGGATGGAGGCTGCTTCTCCCTCTGCCTGTGTCTCTGCCTCTCTCTCTCTCTCTCTCTCTCTCTCTCTCTCTCTCTTTCATGAGTAAATGAATAAAACCTTAAAAAAAAAAAGTTTCAAAAAAAAAAAAGGCCTCTTTCCCCTGGAAAAGGCCCATTGAGTTTGGGGTGGAAGCTAGTGAAGAGCTGCAAGGCCAACTGGATTTTTTGATTATTTGGGAAAGAAACTAAAATTCCTGATCGTGTTTTCTGAGGCTTAGCACTGCCCACTGGGGCGGTTCCAGGAGGAAGCTCAGATGGCCTAAGGGACACAGTTCCTTGCTGTTGCTAATTTCCCTTGTACCTAAAATAGTCTGAGGGCGGCCCATAACTGGCAGTGCTGATCCCCACCCACCTCCACACTGAGATCTTGACCTGCTGCCTGCTGACACCCAAGCTGGAACCTCATTACCAGAAAGGCCGGTGCAGGAGTGTGTGGCTTGGGTATACCACAAATGCCATCCTCGTTCTGAGGCTTAGTACCAAAGGGACTGGCCACGCCAGTCACAGCCACCCTGGACAGCCACTGACCCCTCACACGGAGCCTGTCCTGACAAACGCACTGGCCCACTCACCGGGGATGCACCTGCCCATTTCCTTGTCCCCAACACACCAGTCAAGGAAGAAGCTGGGAAGGTTGTACTAACTTGTTCTCTGCTGTTCTCTTGTTCCCACAGCACCCACCTGCCTACTTTGCCAGTACATACCCAGCCCTCCACACTCAGCTGCTGGGTGGGCCTTCCTTTGCCACCCCGGTCCATGCTAGTGGCTTGTGCTCCACTCAAGTGTAAGATCTTCAAGGACTGGAACGGTCTTCTTCATCTGTTGGGGCTCAGGTGTAGGCTGTGTGGCTCTGCCATTTACTAGCTGTGCAGCTTTGTACAAGTCACTGAACCTCTGTCTCCAGACCTCAAGTACCTTTTCTGTAAATGGTAGGATCGTAGTCAAGTCCCAAAACCTGCTCCCTGCTGAGAAGCCCTAGGGTCCCTTGTGTGCAGGGTTAGCTTAAAACCAATCTCCTCACTGAGCTTGAGGGACGGGGACATTGGGAAGCTTCCAGTAGAAACAGCTGGACTGGCATGTTTTCCTGACAGTGTCTGTGAAGTGGATTTCCGTAACAGGAAAGCCAGTAAGCCAGCACCAAAGTTTCAAGACCAGACCCAGACCAAGCCAGCTCTAGACTAGCCCAGGCCTGCGGTCTTCTCAACTAGACCCGGCCCCAAACTCACTGCCTCCCAAGCTCAGAGTCCTGGGCCTGAGGAGTGGGTTCGTGCATCTGGGCCCCACAAATGGAATCACTAGGTGATTAAACTCCCCTTTTATTGTGGCCCTGACGGTTATAAACAAGCAGGCCCGACATAGGGGTCATTCCTGAGACTCCTGCTTCATTGGTTTTAAGGGTCCCTTGGTGGTAAAGAATTTCAAAGCTGCTAACTCCATAGTATATTAAAGTGGAATACATTCCTCTGAATGGTCCTCAGGTGCGCCGGGTACTTAGCGAGTACCTCTTGGTTTCCTCTCGAAGGACCCAAGACTGACCTCTGGTGGTCTCCAGGACCGGCTTTCAGCTGGTGCCCTGCCAGCACCCACCTTTGAGAGGCTTCCGGGTATGAATCTGGCTCCCTCTCCCTCTGTGTCTCCCTATGTCCATCTGTCCCTCTTTCTCTCCCCATCCTTCCCCCCCTTCCTCCTTCCCTCCTTCCTTCCTTCTCTCTTTCTGTCTCTCCCTACCCCCACCTCAGTTTTGGTCTTTCTCCCTTTCCCTGTATCTCTGTGTCTATGTGTCTCCCTCTCTTCTTCCCCATGAAACTCCCAATCCCTTAAAAATATGAGGGAAATAGGATATAAGAATGAGACTCTTCTTGCCTTACTTTCAACTGAGGTGCCACTAGGTGAGAGAGCCAATAGGGAGATACCAAAATGAGGGTAAAATAAACCTCCCCAAATACAGGGTAGAATCCCCAGAAGTTATCCTATAACCTTGCAAGCACATTAGTGAGGCTCAAAACAAGGCTGTCCTCACTAACCTGGCCAGTTTCATTTCCATCACGCACTATGTTGTATTGATGCTGACGCGCTCACCTCTGTTCCCCAGCAGGCCAGAGGCTTTCTGGCCTCTCTACCTTGGTTTATCCTGCCTTTTCTTTGTAGAACACTTTTCCCTACCTTGCTTTTCCTAATCCTTTTTTTTTCCTTCAAAGCCAACCTCAAAAAAAAAAAAAAAAAGGCCAACCTCAAATGCCTCTCCTTCCTAAAGCCATCTCTGCCCACCGCCACCCCCACACACCCAGAGAAGAATGGTACCCTCCTCTGGGCTCCCACCATGGCTTTTACCATAACTATTGGCACTTTCCACTTGGCATCAGAGAATGTGTGTGCACACCTGTCTCAGCTGCCAGCCTCTGCATTCCCTAGGGCATGGGCTATCATTGGGTCATGCCTAGAAGGACATGCCCACATTGGTAAACCCTTGGTGAATGAGTTAGTGAGTGGATCCTACTGGCAGCAGTGCCTAGGAGACTTTTCTTTTGAGCATCAATGAAAAAAAAAAACAAAACAAAACAGAAAAAAAGGTGATTTCCTGAATCCCTTAAGGGTGGGAGTGGAGATGGAAGGAAAGCTCCAAGCCAGTACTTAGAGTAGAGTGACTCAGAACCACCTTCCTGCCTTGCAGATATCACAGTCCCTCCCCGGCACATGGATGGGTAGCTGTCCCAGGGCTGATGCCCTACAACCTGCCCAAAGGCCAGGACTGAGAGTTTATCACAGGCTGTGCCTACATAGCTGAGGCCTGCAGGACCAGTGTCTACACTACAACCTGCATCTGAGTAATCCAGACTGTATACTATGCTTTTCTAACTCCTGATGGTGAATTCCCTGTCTCTACAATTGAAACTTTTGGGCAATCCTCGTCTTCTCAGCTTTTTTTCTCTACAGTGGGTCTATACATTCCATGTCTGCCTGCCTTCTCTGTCCATGATCCCATCCTGGGCAGCCGATGTCTGCACAGCAGGCTGTGCTGTCACGATGAGTTTCTGCACACAACATGTTTAGATAAAGAATGGGTAACAAAGGGCAGCCCCGGTGGCCCAGTGGTTTAGTGTCACCTTTGGCCCGGGGTGTGATCCTGGAGACCCGGGATCGAGTCCCACATCGGGCTCCCTGCATGGAGCCTGCTTCTCCCTCAGCCTGTGTCTCTGCCTCTTTCTCTCTCTCTCTGTGTGTCTGACATAAATAAATAAAATCTTAAAAAAAAAAAAAAAAAGAATGGGTAACAAAACAGAAGTTTTGTTTGGGACCCCCCTCCCCTTTGTAAAAGGAACACCTTCCTGCTCTGATTCAGATGCCAAGATGGTGATTGCAAAAGCCATCTGAATTGTGCCCTCCAGAAATGATTCCTTTAGCTCAAGCTTTATAAATATGAAAGCAAGGAAGGAAGGAAGGAATGGGGGGAGCTTAAACCTTACCGAGAAATAGCATTAAAAAGAGATTCTCTATTTGCAAGGTAATAAGAATCCCTATATTTTACTTGTAAAATAAATTTTAAAATAAGGCATATTTATAGCTATGTTTCTTTTTATAAATAATCTCTATTGTCCTTTTTACTCATTAATTAGCACTATATCAGTGAAATTATAGTTAACATCACACAAAAATTGATGTTAAGTAAAGTGAATAAGATCAATCTTCTACAGCAAATAGAGTTTACAACTGTGAGCAGGAAAAAAAAGACAGAAACATTTTTCTACCAAAAAAAGTGACAAATATTCTTTATTAGAATAAGGACATTCTAATAAGTGTTTGTTTCCTATAACAAAATTTTAGACTCCCAAGCTCAATAATCTTGGAAGTTAACAATAAAATTGTTTAATATTAAGGGAAAACTCTTTGCCCCTCTTAATCAACAGGTTTAGAAATTCAACTTTATGATGACAAGATACAGAGTAAGAATAAATTTAACTTCAATTTTTGAGTACAGAGTATATAAATAGTTGCTAAGCCAGGATTTCTCATCAGGGTACCACTGGCATTTGGATAAGAACATTCTCATTGTGTGGGACTCCTGGATGGTTCAGCGGTTGAGGGTTGAGCATCTGCCTTCAGCTCAGGGCATGATCCTGGGGTCCAGGGATCAAGTCCCGCATCAGGCTCCCCGCAGGGAGCCTGCTTCTTCCTCTGCCTATGTCTTTGCCTCTCTCTGTGTGTCTCTCATGGATAAATAAATGAAATCTTTTTAAAAAAGAAAAGAACATTCTCATTGTGAAGGATGTCCCATGCATTGTAGCATGTTGGCAATCTTAGGCTCATTCATTAAATATCACGGACACCCCACAGTGTCACCAAAAACACTCCCACACATTTTCAAAGACACCCAGAAAAAGTGGTACTGACTCCAACTGAGAATCACTGGTCTAAACCAATGATTGCAAACTTTTTTCCTCATTATCTCCCTAAGGAGCCCTTTTAGATCATTTTTTTCCTTAATAGCCCCAACTTTATGAAATTTTAATACCATAGGTATAGAATATTACATATATATACATATGTTTCTATCCTTTGGAGAGCCACCATTGTAGTATCTCAAGTGTTTGTTGTCCCTGCCTCCACCACCCCCCACCCTGGCCCCATAACCAACTTTCGCCCCTTTGGAAATGATATCACTCCTATTGAAAATCACTGGTGAAAACAACAGCTAAATGATGACCCAGGACTCTATATTCTCAACGCTGAAAAATTGATGGCTCCTTAAAGTTTCTTTCAAAGCTTTTACTGAAAACCCATCTCTTTGGCTTAAACTTTACTTTTTTAATTAAACTTTTAATGAATATCATTATAGGATCTCATGTAATTATAGAAAATACAGAGAGATCCTTTGTACACTTTGCCCAGTTTCCTTCAGGGATGACAAAACTTTTTGGTTTGTTTTGCAAAACGACAGCCTAATATTGCAACCAGTGTATTGACATTGATACAATCCACCCATTTATCCTGATTTCATCAGCTTTATTTATATTCATTTGTGTGTGTGCATGTGTATTAAGTTGTGTACAATTTTATCCCATGTGTAGGATCATCTGTCTACTACCACAAGCAAGACTTTGAACAGTTCCAACAACACAAGGATTCCCCCTTAGCACTTTTATAACCACACCCATCTGCCTCCCACATCTCTACTCTTCCCCCACTTCTTAACCCCTGGACACCACTAGTCTGTCCCACAGTTCTAAAATGTCCTCATTTCAGGAATGTTGTATAAATGGAATCATATAATATGTAACCTTTGAGGATTGGCCTTTTTTGCCTTTTTTGCTCAGCAAAATTCCTTGTAGATTCCTTAGAGTTGTTGCATGTATCAATAGTCTGTTCCTTTTACTGCCAACTAATATCCATGGTATGTATGAACCACAGTTTGTGTAGCCATTCATCTGTTGAAGGACATCTGGGCTGATTCCAGTTTGGGGCTGTTACAAAGCTGCCATAAATATTTGTCCAAGGACTTGTGTGTGAACATAAGTCTCCATTTTTCAAGGGTGCCATTGCTGGGTTGTTTGGTAGTTGCATTTAATTTTTTTTTTTTTTGATTGTCAAATTGTTTCCAAGAGTCCTTGTACCATTATTTTGGCATTATATAACATCTGCCAATTTTCTAATTGGATTGTTTAGGATTTTTTACTATTGAGTTTTGAAAGCTCTTTATTTACTATAGATACTACTCCTTTGTCGGATATGTGGTTTCCAATTTTATTTCCCCAGTCTATTTCTTATTTTTTCATCCTCCTCACTTAGGCTTTCAGAGAGAAAAAGTTTCTAATTTTGGTAAGGTCTAATTTATCCATTTTTGAATTGTGCTATTGTTATCAAGTCAACTCTGCCTAGCCTTAGATCCCATATGTTGGGCAGGTGGGATCAAGGGGGATCGGAGGCACCAACAAAATGGCAGTGGACCCTTCATCTTGTTACCCTTGCCTCGGAACTTTCCTGCCACTAGCAGATCAACCAAGGACAAATCATCACATCAAATCATCAATACAGGGGAGACAGGACCTATGCAGGAAACCTGAACTGCATCTTACCCATCCCCCATATAAAGGCATAAGCGGTTATCGCCCCATACTGATTCCACCAGTAATATGCCTAATACCTATCACCCCATATAGACACAACCTCTTACCACTCCCCTCCTTAAAAAGCTCGCATGTACTCCCTTTGGGTGTAACTTCCCTGGCTTCACTCCCTTGCGGGGTCACAGAACCTCGCCTGAGAGTGCATCCCATTAAAAGGTTGCCTCCACCAACTTTTGCCTGGCCTCTCTATTTCATTTCACTATCAATTGGATTAAACCTGACACCAAAGATTTTTCTCCTATGTGTTCTTCTGTAAGTTTAAAGTGTTAGGCTTTTGCATTTAAGTCTACAACCTAGAATCATGGGTTAATTTTTGTATAAAGTGCAAGACTTAGGTCAATGTTTATTTTATTTTTGCCTCTGGATATCTCGTTGCTCTAACACCATTTGTTGAAAATGTAACTGTAGCACAGGTGTGAGACAACACTTGGCTCCAGGGTTCCCACGTTCAGCCTTTCACTGCTGATGAAATCCAAAGGCAGAGAAACAAGTGGTGGTGAAACAAGAAAAGAATTTATTCAGTGAGGCCAACACCGGGAAGACATTTGACTGGCATCTCAAAGACTATCTCTAAAGCGCTGAAAATACTTCCAGATTTATATAAGGAAAATGTGGGATAAAGATCGGTGGATACAGGAAGATGGGCAGTAAAGGTCAGGTCCATCTTTGTCTTGGAGTCAATCATGGAAGGGGGCTTGATGGCTCTGGGCAGTCCCTATTGCTTAAAGGGGTAGTTTTGGTTCCCATAAGGGAATGTTTTGCCTGCAAGGTCTTTTGCCTGAGTTCAGAGATAAGCTGGAAAGAAGAACTCAATCAATTAGAAAGTACAGAATGAGGTCAAAATGGAGGTAGCTGAAGTCATCCTTCAAAAAGGCTATTTAATTTTAATCTAGACTGAATCAAGGATATTTAAAGCTTTATAATCATTTCATACACACACACACACGAGTAAACAACATAGGTTTTGTTAACAATCAACACAAGCATACATATTTAGCTACTTTCTGACCATCTAAAATAGTGGTATTAAATCTTTTTTCAAAACAAAAAATATTTGCAACATATATCATAGTTGAAGGTCTAATATCCCCAATATAAAAGAAACTCTTAAAAATTGAGGAAACAGGGCCAAACACCTGATAGAAAAATGAGCAAAACTCATGAACAATTTACCCAAAAAAGGCATAAAATTTTCCTTAAACTTATGAGAAGTTGTTCAACTCATAAAAAGAGAAATGCAAATTACATCTAAACTGAAATACCATTTATCACCTAGCAAATTAGCAAAAATTTAAAAACTTGGCACCACGTTGTGTTGGCAAGTCTGGGGAGAAATAGGCACTCTCATACATAACTGATATGAATGCAAAATGGTACAGCCTTATGGAGCAGAATTTGGCAGTATTCAACAAAACTATACATGCATTTACCTTTTGTTCCAGAAAGCCACTTCTAGGAATTTGCTCTGAAAATACACCTGCAACAATACAAAGTGATATATGCACATTTTTCTTTGCAGCATTATTTGTAATTGCAAAATATTGAGACAAGCTAAAGGCTCATACATAAGATGTGTTAAATAAACCAAATGGTATCAACACAAGGTAGTACTGTGCAGTGATAAAGGAGAATAGGGATGGCAATACAAAGTAATATGGAATGACTTCCAGGATATATTCTGTGCATGAAAAAGCAGACTGCAACAAGGGTATATACAGTATTCGACCTTTTACGTGGAAAGAAGAAATAAGAAAATTACATGCATTTGCTTTCTCAATTGCAAAAGGAAATTGAGAAAAAGTAAACCAGAAACTGATGAGAATGGTCACTCATAGGTGGGAGCCAAGTAGATAAGGGAGTGATAGTAACAGTTTGGAATTTGAGATCATATTAATGTTCTAAATACTTTCTTAAAAATTAAGTCAAGTGAATATGGATACTAGTTTTAAAACTCTGAAATGGAATAAAAACAGAAAAAAATGGACCTAACTATAATTTAAAAGAATAGTATAATAATAGTGAAAGGGGAAAAAACAAGAGAACAAACCCAAGTAAGTTTCAAGCGCAGTCTAAGACCATGTACCTTCACTCTAAAGACAAAAGAACTGTAAGTAAATAATTCTACTTATAGTCTTGGTACTTGCAATGGTGTGGATTAGCAATTCTGAAACCACTTTCTGTGAGAACTAGGATTGACAAATGAATAACTAGATTGAAGTGATGGGAGCTAAGTTTCTCACTGTGAGAGATAGCTGTTACAAATATGGAATGGGAGAAGCTAAGGATGAACTTTGTGGTGTAGGATTGGAATTACAGTTATAGGATAGATAGATAGGTGTTTGTGTGTATGTGTGTTTCCTAGATCTGGAAGCTGAACAGGCCTAGAAGCAATATTATGCCAGTAGCAATGAACGCACATACCACCCAGATCCTCTTAATATTCCTTATAATAGTATTAGGAACCGGGGTTCCTTGGAGAAATGGCTACTTCCAAGGCTGAAGAAAGAAGGACCTAGAATGTCTTGTCACAGAAAGTAAAGAAATGCTTTAAAAATCTTAGGAACATATCATAAAACCTAGGAGCCATCTTGATGGGGCTCCAATTGGCCAAGCCTGGGTTAATGTGAGTGTCAAAATGAACAGAGGTAGCAATGACTTATAACCCATGAGTAAAATAAGATCTATGAGTGGATCTGACATAATTAAATATATGAATAAATAAATGAGATGTAAAGAAAAGAGATTTCTTACAGATTTATGCCAACTAATTAATGTAGAAGGAATGATGAAGTTAGGAAAATCACCACTTGGCACTCATCATAGTAGTAATAGATTGAAGTAAGAATTATCAATGGATGCTAAAACCAGAGGGTAGCAGTTTGATAAGGAATGGATTTACCTAGTATTAAACTATCTTTCTGCAAATTACTTAATTACAAAGGGGAAAATGAGAACTTAGAGCAAAGAGACCTGGAGGATGTCACTATCCTCTTGACCAGGGGATCAAGGTCACCATCACCAACAATGGGACAAAGCAACATCACTTTCCTTCCAATACAATGTTCTGAAAAGAATATAGCATCACTTCTGTGGTATTTAAGCTAAAAATACATGATCTGAATCCCATTATGAGGAAATACTGTACTCCAACTGAGAGGTAATTCACAAAATAACTGACCTGTACTCCAAAAATGTCAAGGCCATGAAAAACAAAAGCTGACGAAAGATTCCAAATTAAAGAAGACTGGAGAGACATGACGACTAAATGCAATGTGTGAACCTGGATCAGATCCTGGACCAGGAAAAAAATAGCTATAAAGACATTTGGCAAAATTTGAATTTGGACTGTGGATTGGATGACAGCATTTTGTTGATGTTAAATTTTCCAATTTTGATAATCATACTGTAGAACAAATTACAAATTACAAAATGTACTTGTTCTCATAAACACTGACATATTTAGGAATGAAGGCATATAATGCCTACTTATTTTCAAACGGTTCAGATACATTTATATTTAGAAAGAGAGAATAAGGGGTGTCTGGGTGGCTCATTCATTAAGCGTCTGCCTTTGGCTCAGGTCATGATTCCGGGGTTCTGGGGTCGAGCCCCACGTTGGGGGTCCCTGCTTAGCGGGGAGTCTGCTTCTCTTTCTCTGCTCTCTCACTCTCTCTCAAATAAATAAATAATATCTTTCTAAAAAAAGAGAGAGAACAAATTATCATGTAAATGAGGCTAAATGCTGAGTCTTGGTGAATCTGGTTGAAGGGTATAGGGGAGTCCTTTGTATTATTACAATTTTCTGATATTTAAAATTACATCAAATTTTTAAAATTACCAAAAAATCTTTTTTCCATCACTGAAATATTTTCTTAAATGAAATTCCACCTGGAAACTCCAACATTTGTGTCCAACATATAAACTGAGAGTTATTCTGAATGAAACAGAGATAGTGGATCCAGAGATCCATACTCTCAGATCCTCTTCCACACTCCATAGCAACACTGAAGGGTATGACCAGAGAGGGTTTGCTGTCTGCTGAAACTTTCATGTGGCAAGGGTAAAACCTCTGGCCTTGGTGCGCCTGGGTGGCTCAGTTGGTAAGCAACTGCCTTCGGCTCAGGTCATAATCCCAGGGTCCTGGGATGGAGCCCCACATTAGGCTCCCTGCTCAGTGCGGAGTCTGCCTCCCTCTACCTCTGCTCATGCTCTCTCTCACTCTTTCTTGCTCTCTCTCAAAAACATAAAATCTTAAAAAGAAAAGAAAGAAATCTCTGGCCTCACCCCTGTCCAGATCCTCTTCTTTGATCACCTCTACTCTATACCTTCCCCTGACCTATGCTGTCCATGCTTCCAGCCCTTTCCTAATATTTAGGTAAATATGCCAACATGTGGTGGGAATGTGAACTGGTGCAGCCACTCTGGAAAACTGTGTGGAGGTTCCTCAAAGAGTTAAAAATAAACCTGCCCTATGACCCAGCAATTGCACTGTTGGGGATTTACCCCAATGATTCAGATGCAATGAAACGCCGGGACACCTGCACCCCGATGTTTCTAGCAGCAATGTCCACAATAGCCAAACTGTGGAAAGAGCCTCGGTGTCCATCGGAAGATGAATGGATAAAGAGGATGTGGTTTATGTATACAATGGAATATTCCTCAGCCATTAGAAACGACAAATACCCACCATTTGCTTCAACATGGATGGATCTGGAGGGTATTATGCTGAATATAAACAATAGTGAAAGGGAATATAAGGGAAGGGAGAAGAAATGTGTGGGAAATATCAGAAAGGGAGACAGAACATGAAGACTCCTAACTCTGGGAAACGAACTAAGGGTGGTGGAAGGGGAGGAGGGCAGGGGGTGGGGGTGAATGGGTGACGGGCACTGAGGGGGGCACTTGACGGGATGAGCACTGGGTGTTATTCTGTATGTTGGTAAATTGAACACCAATACAAAATAAATTTATTTTAAAAAAATATGCCAACATGTGTGCTATTGCCTCCTGTCTGTGATGTTCAGAAATGTTCCTCCCAAACTCACAGAGCTTCATAACCATTATTTCCATTTCTACATGGAGCTGCAGCTGCCCATAGCTCTGCCAAGTAGGAACTAACTCTCTGAGGGCATGAAGTCTCTGTGGCTGGTCTCTGGCTCTCCTTGCCCCTGTAAATTACCTCTGTCTGCTGGAGTCGAACTCTCTGGCACTAGACAAGGAAAAAATACCTGTATTAGTTTTGTACAGCTGCTGTAACAAGTTCCCACAGAAGTAGCAGCTTGAAAAAAAACAACTGAATTCTTCTTTTACAGTTCTGCTAAGCAGGAGTCCAGAATCAGTTTTACTGGACTAAAGTCAAGGTGTTAGCCATACTGGTTCCTTTCAGGGGCTCTGAGAAGAGAACCCATTTTCTTGTCTTTTTCAGCTGCTGGTGCCTGCCTGAATTCCTTGGCTTGTGGATCCTTGCTCCATCTTCAAGGGAATGGCTTCCAATCTGTGTTTCCATCATCACCTCTCCTTCTTCTCTTCTATCTAATCTCCCTCTGCCTCTCCTCCTATAAGGGCATTTGTGATCACATTTAGGGCTCACCCACAGAACCCAGGGTACTTTCCCCATCACAGGAACCTTAACATAATCACATCTTTAAAGTCCTTTTTGCTGTGTACTGTAATTTTCACAGGTTCTAAGGATTAGGATTTGGACATCTTTAAGGACCATTATTCAGTCTACTACAGATACCCACGTGGATCATTGTCCAGCAGCCTTCCCCTGTTACCCAAATACTCCCATATTAGTTTGCTTTACTTCACTTAATTTTTCCTCCAAAGTGCACTGATTCGAGTTCAAATCAGCTCTTTTGCAACAGACACTACACTGCCTTACTCTTGCCGCTGTACTGTTATGCCCCTACCTATAGAAAGTTATAGAGCTTGTATCTGTACAACCTTCCTACACAACCTTTTTATCAGCTGAACTGATGAATTGTATTGGTCTTGTGTAGCCCTAGTCCAGGATGGAAGCCTCTAAAAGCAACAGGAAGGGGTTGAGCAAAAAGAGCCTCTGCTAATTTTCCAAGGCTATGGCAGGGGTAGGCTCAGGTCTCCCCAGGAGCTCTCATCAGCAACAACCACACAGATAAATCAAAAGGCAACTGAGCCACAGTGCTCCTAGAGAATGAAAGGGGAAAAAGAACATTGGTTTGTGTTTAGGCTGATTCTAAAATATATGGGAATGAAAGCCTTTGGGGTGATGAATTTCCCTTTAATGCTGTCACATCTGTAGTCCTGGGGGTTTAACCTCTGATTTTTGGCTGTAAAACCAACATTATTTCTGCAAACTTGACACCAGATGCTGCCAGGGAGATATAGCTGAAGTGATAAAAATCTATTTAACAGATTTAGTGAAGCAAATACAAACTAATTAACAATTTTGGAATTGGGATTAAACACTAATTCTTTTAAGCCATAAAAACTGAGATGAACAAAAGGGAAAAATGTTTTCCCTCTGAATAACTCAAAGGAGCCATCTGTTTGTCATTGAGAAAATGGCCCAACTGATAGATTTTGAACGAATTTCGACATATTTTTATCTGGATTTGAATGCATTATGGACAGAAGAAGAAAGAAGGCGCATTACTTGCTGGCTAACATGTCAATCTGGGCTTCCCTGAAGCTCCAGAAAACAAGCTATTTGTGTACTGACTCAGAAATGAGGCAAAGAATGAAATGATATCTTTATAAATCCTGCCTGAGACATATGTTTCCAGCCATTAGGAAGGAAGGATGGCCTGAGGTTCCTCTGAATCTCAATATGCAGCAGCCATTGGTGGGACTCAGCTTCTTCACTGTGTCTTCAGGGTCATCATCCAATGAAGGCAGAGGGAGACTTTGCAAATTAAGTGAAGACTCAGATATGAAATTGTGAAAATTGGGCTTGCCATCTTCCCTTCTCTCCCCCCGGACATTCTCAGCCTCAGTGTGCCATCTAACTCTGGAACAGGGCTCTAGAACTAATCCTGCTCTAATTGGGACTGGGTGAGGGGAGTGAATTCTGTTTACCCTGGCCCCAAATTCAGTTGGTTTGGCATCAAATCAGTTTGACTGCTGATTCTACTCTGAGTGTCTCCCAAGAAGACCTCAGATCTGTTAGAAGCTATTTGAGGGTGGAGAATTTGGTAGCCCTTGTGCCTAACCTGCTTAATAATAACGATAGCAATGATAATAAGAATAAATTACAGGGACACCTGGGTGGCTCAGCGGTTGAGCGTCTGCCTTTGGCTCAGGGCATGATCCTGGAGTCCCAGGATCAAGTCCTGAATTGGGCTCCTTGCATGGAGCCTGCTTCTCTTCTCTGCCTCTCTCTCTGTGTCTCTCATGAATAGATAAATAAAATCTCTTTAAAAAAAAGGTAATAAGAATAAATTACAATTCGAATACCTAGTGAGTGTCAGACACTGACACTGTCAGACCTCATTTAGTTCTCTCAACAACATTATGAGATAAATATTATTTTTATTCCTATTTTACATATAAAGAAACTAAGTGCTAGAAAGAGCAAGCAATTTGTCTAAGGTAGTACAGCTCTTGAGTGGCAAGACAATTAAAACTCAGGCCTGTCCGATTCCAGAGCCCACCTCTAACCACCATACGTGTCCTGCTATATGTGTGCCCATAATTTATCCATTCACATCCCACTTCTTTCTAAAATATATTTGAGATGACTTCACAAATACAGAACCAATACAACTCAATTCAGACCATTGAGTTTTAGGGAACGTAAGAGTAGAAAGGTCAAATTGAAAGGTGCATTGTCAGTTCAGATGAGGTTGGTAGAAGTACTCGGGGGGAACTTGAAATACTCCTCGAGGTCTGGTACTTGGATTCTTGGGGCAGGCAGGGCTGTGGATAACTGGCTCCACAGAAAGAAGCAAGACAAAGTCCGTCCTGGCCTCTGATGACTCCAAAGACCATGGAGGGCAAGTTGCAGGTGAACCAAGCCTGTCAGTAGGACCTTAAGGGCAGGCCCTATGGATCAAGCATTACACTGCCTCAGTGTCCCCCAAATGGGTCAGTATTTGGAGGCTGAAAACAATATGTTTCAGTAGCAACTCGGAATGCTTTATTGGGTTTTGGGGTGGAAACCTATATTCTTTTTGTCTGCCCATCTCGAAAAAGGCAATTGAGCTCCTGGGCATTATTTGAACATTTCCTCCATTAGAGTTCCTTCCTTATTCATAATGATGCTTTAAAGCTGGAATCTATGTGGTTCCCTTGGGTCCTTCCAATGACTATTACCTAAAATTCTCCTGATGATAAACATATACATTCAAACATAGAATAGTATGAATTTTTTTTTCCAACTAGGGTTTCTAATCTGTGTTTCTGGACAATAAGTGACCAGGTTCTGTTACATAAACCCCCAATTCCTGTGCCCAGCACTAGGCAGGACAGCAAGCACTGGCCATCAGAGAAGTATGGCAGCCCAAAGCCAGAGGCAGAATGATAGCTGAGGACCAGGACTCAAATGAGTAGCTGAGCTGCCTCAACCTCCCGAGTAAATCTGAGAACAGGCCAGCTTCAAAGAAATGTAAACTAAAGCAGCTAGAAAGAAGCTGATTTGGGTGCCCTCTGACAGTTTAAGCCCTGTTCCTTCCCTCCATTTCCCACCCCATCACACAGAGACAGCCAGGCCATCGGGCTTTTCACACTGGTGTTTCTCAAACTAGCACCTTTGAACTTTTTCTCTGGGTTCATAATTTTTTGATATTGTTGTTAGTTTTGTGTTTTGGTTTCAATGAAAGTCTAAAAATAAAATCAATATAACTAGCTGACCAGACAAGCCACGGAATTTCTGTGTCCACATGTCAGCTTGTGTCTATGACAGCAGAGGGGCCAAATAGAACTGTTTCAATTGTCTCAGGCTGATGAAAAATGAACAAGAGGAACTTCAACACAAATGATATAATCACTGTCAAGCGAAGAACAATCTTGCTACATCCTGTAGAAACAAAGGTGGCATGATATTTAGAACACAGGATATTGAGGGATCCCTGGGTGGCTCAGTGGTTTAGCTCCTGCCTTCGGCCCAGGGTGTGATCCTGGAGTCCTGGGATCGAGTCCCATGCGGGCTCCCCTCAGGGAGCCTGCTTCTCCCTCTGTCTGTGTCTCTCCCTCTCTCTCTCTCTCTCTCTCTCTCTCTGTCTCTCAAGAATAAATGAATAAAATATTTTAAAAAATAAGAATAATGAGAATAGAGGGATTTTATTGGTTTTGAGAACCTGTTTATAGTTTATCAATTTTTTTACAAATTTTTTTTGAATGTTTATGTTTGCACAGTGTGGTTTATATTTAAATTTATACACTTGTCTTGGTTTTTTTTTTTTAATTTTTACTTTATTTTTTTATTTATTTTTATTTTTTTATGATAGTCACAGAGAGAGAGAGAGAGGCAGAGACACAGACAGAGGGAGAAGCAGGCTCCATGCACCGGGAGCCCGACGTGGGATTCGATCCCGGGTCTCCAGGATCGCGCCCTGGGCCAAAGGCAGGCGCCAAACCGCTGCGCCACCCAGGGATCCCACTTGTCTTGGTTTTAAGGAGATTGTAATTAGGTTAATATCTGTACATTTTAAGTTATGATAATAAAATACCTCGTCAACATCGGGGTGCAGGTGTCTCGGCGTTTCATTGCATTGGTATCTTTGGGGTAAATCCCCAACAGTGCAATTGCTGGGTCGTAGGGCAGGTCTATTTTTAACTCTTTGAGGAACCTCCACACAGTTTTCCAGAGTGGCTGCACCAGTTCACATTCCCACCAACAGTGTAAGAGGGTTCCCTTTTCTCCGCATCCTCTCCAACATTTGTGGTTTATGTATACAATGGAATATTACTCAGCCATTAGAAACGACAAATACCCACCATTTGCTTCAACGTGGATAGAACTGGAGGGTATTATGCTGAGTGAAGTAAGTCAATTGGAGAAGGACAAACATTATATGTTCTCATTCATTTGGGGAATATAAACAATAGTGAAAGGGAATATGAGGGAAGGGAGAAGAAATGTGTGGGAAATATCAGAAAGGGAGACAGAACATAAAGACTCCTAACTCTGGGAAACAAACTAGGGGTGGTGGAAGGGGAGGAGGGCAGGGGGTGGCGGTGAATGGGTGATGGGCACTGAGGGGGGCACTTGATGGGATGAGCACTGGGTGTTATTCTGTATGTTGGTAAATTGAACACCAATACAAAATAAATTTATTAAAAAAAACAAAACAGGATAAAGACTTCAAACAACTTCAGATCTAAAATAAATAAATAAATAAATAAAATAAAATAAAATACCTCGTCAACTTTTTCCCCTTAAAAGGGGTCTATACGTCATTGAAGCTTGAAGCACTAGTACTTTCTGAACATTACGGAATCAATTTTTCTAATACAGTGAGGTTTGTCCCATACTAGCCTGTGGGTATGGATAATATTTTTAATTCGTCAGACTAACTTCTTGACTTTCTTTATGGCCACCTTGTCATGATCTTTTCCTCTGAAAAATGCTGAAAGGACCATTAGCTTTAGTGTAGAAACTCCATCTGACCACACTAACTGTTCTAAACAGGAACAGGAGGTTCTGGAAGGTCCTCAAAGACTATAATTTGATCAGTTGGACAAAGCAGAAGCCCCCGCACCAAATCTAAGTAAGAGCTTGATTTATCCAGGCAGCAGGACACCCTTAATGCTCATCCCCATGTTTTCTTCATCTGCTCCCATCCCCATGCCTGGAGACAGGACAAGCTCCAAAGGCTGGAGGAAGGAGGACAGGGAAGGCAGACCCTGGAGCTGAAAATCCCTTTACCCCAGCTGTGAACTGGTGAGGGCTGGGAAGCAGGAGCCAGACTAGTGAATTCACAAATCAATTGCTGGCCACAGAGAAAACAAATTACTCTAGACATAATTGCAGACAATGAAACACTAAAGCCCTTCCAATAAAACATCATATTACTTCTGATTTGAGTTACACTAAAAAGAAGGATCCATTAGAAGGAAGTTTTGAAATGTGGAGGTTTTGCCCTTAAGTCCCAACCAGGGCCCTTTAAATGTCGCCAGCCTGCTTGCAGACAGTGCTGGGTCTGGGAAGGAGGCATCAGTACAGACAGAGTGGGTGGCAGTGAAGGTCAACAACACACACTCCCCCACACTGCCCAGGGCTGCTCCTGGTCTTCCTGAAGCAAATACAAAGTCCAAGGAAATAATGTGAATGAAGGAGATAGACAAGGACTAAGACACAGACATACTTGGTTTCTATATTAAATGCACATGAATATCTTTTAATCCCCCAAAGAAATATACTCTCCACCATTTTTCATTTTTGGTCTGTATTTCATTAGGGTTACTAAAGAGGTGAGTACGAAGACATGCTCTATCATAAGGAGAACAATATCACAAAAGTGATCCAAAAGATAACGGACACATAATTTAGTGTCCGGAGATGATGGGGTATGGTTGGAAACTGTGCTGAACTGGAGAGCACTTGCTCTGCCTGAAGACAGCAGGCTCTGCTCAGGCCCCTTATTGCTACTGTATGCTTCACTGGGCAAATGTTGATTCTGCACAGCAGTGATTCTGGGAGCCTGAAAAGGGAACAGAAGATGATTGCTAAAGGGTCATCCATCCTTCGGATGTGGGCTGAGCACTGGCCAGTTTAACCAGTTTGCTGCTGGGCCTTTTTTCCGTAAAGCATTTATCAATTAACAACCTGTAACAAGTAATAGAGGTAGGCTCCAGGTACGGAACACCATTGTGTGTCCAGCCATACATAATGAGGCTATTCTCACATTTTGGCCAACAGCCCATGCTAACACAACCCTGCTGATGTGAGTATAACAAATCCTATTAAATGAAAAACCCAACATAATGGCAACTATTAATACCGTCTAATATTAATAGATAGCATTAATCTTATGTAACGGAATCTGTCCACTTAGCAGGCACTTCATTTCACAGCTCTTCCCCACTTCCTTCAAGAATCCCCTCACCACACTGACCACTGTCTGCTGAATACCCTCCAATTTGCCATTCTACTAAGGTGGCGACTGTAGGACCAACAATTCATGTGACAGCACAGAAGAAGCCCCAGTCACGGCCCTAAGGCTCTCCTCATATCTAAAATCTTACCTTTTAGATCTCAGCTTAGATGCCACTTCCATCAGGAAGCCTTCCCTGCTTGTCTCCTCCATGTCAACAATAAATAGCAAGAGCTGACTTAAACGCCCTCCATCAAGTTTCCCCAGAGTGGTTGATTTGCTGATACCTAACATCACCCTCTGTAGGCTCCTTCCAAGCAGGGTCCTGGCATCTCCCAGACCAAACTATAGAAAACATTCAAACAAATGAACAAATTATTAAGTGGATTCTTACGCAAATGAATGAAAGGAAAGTAGATGGATGGCTGAATGAATGGACGGACAGATGCTGTCTGCCTTTTTAGAAGCTCTATGTAGGGGGAGTGTTCTCCAACATGTTTTAATAGAGATCTCGCCACAAGATGGCGCTCATAATTTTCTTAATTTATGGTTTCTATTAAAAAATTTTTAATTTCAAGTTTCAAACATCATTATATGTGTTTCACAGGTAATTCAGCTTATTTACCATGCCGTCCCAGTTTCGCATTTCATCACATATCATATAATCACAAACATGTTCTTTCCCATGGGACGTCAAGACACAACCCTACAGCATTTTGTTTTGACATTGGGTGGGTGTGACTGTGGCTTGTCTTGATTGCTGCAGAGTGTCAAGAACAATGTCAATCCCCAGATAGTACAGGAAACAAAGGCATCCTTCCACCACTACGCCCGCAACAACAAGAATCAGCAGAAAAATGAAACCTTGGCTTGAAATAGCCATTAACCTTTGGCTCCTGGAATTTTGCCTTAATAAAATAATAACCCCTTACACTGTACAGTGCGTTATGCTGCATAAAGCAATTTCACATCAAGATAACAGTTATTGAGCTCCTACAAACTAAGGTAGCCACATGAGATTTATTATCCCCTTTTAACCCTCATACCTACCCTGTGAGTTAGGTCTTAATACCTCCCATTTTACAGATAATGAAATGGAAGTTCAGAGAAGGGATGTCGTCTTGCCAGAATCACAGATGGTAAGTGGCAGAGCAAGAGATGGGACCCAGCTTTGTCTCCAATTGTTAATTTGCTTCTAATTATTCTCTAGGACATAAGCCATCCCAGTGTCAAAAAAAAGGGGGTATTAGGCAGTAAGGAGGCAAGGAAACTGCCAGATATAAGTCCCTATGCTGTGCCTGCACATACACTCCTCAGAGTAGCTCTATAAGGAAGGCAATAATTGCTATTCTCAAGTACCCACAAGCAGCCCAGGCACAATGCCAGTGGCTTTCCCATACATCGTTTCATTTCATCTGTCTCCTTCTGTGAGGAAGATATTATCCCCATTTTACAGATAAAGAAATTATAGTTCAGAGAGGTTAAATGGCTTAACTTATGTCACAGAAGACCCAAGTGCCAGGGCTGAGATTCAAACCCAGTTCCATCTGACTTGGAAGTTTTGGGGCACCATATGAGGTTACCTAAGGCCACCTAAGTGGGAGTAACTTGGGAATTCTGGGCAGGATTCCCGGGAGCTGCCACTTTATCTGCTCTTCTAGAACTATCCATGTTCCCCAAACATTCTCTGAGTCTTTGCACATTCTATTCCTCTGCCAGAAATGCCCAGCAAGAAAGTTCTTCCTCACCTTTCAAGACCCAGCTCAAATGTCATTTTTTCTGTGGTAATTCTTCCAATGGTGTCCTTGTTAAATATATGCACATGTCTTCATGCCATATCTGTTGTCCTTCCTCTGACCTGCCACACCCACACTACCCCACCACCACAGGCACACACACATTTAACCTTGTAGTTCCTAAAGAATACTACATATCCCACTGCATGATGTCAAGAGCTAATGGGGCTGAGATCTCTCTTACCGGCAAGCTAACAGGTTGACCTGCCATGGTTCCATGGGTGCCAGAGGAAGATGCAGATTCCATCTTCACTTTGTCTCCAGAGCCTTTAACGGTGACCTGCTCATCAATAATTGCTGAATAACTTGAAGAATGAGTTCATAGGAAGGCTCAAGGCCCAAATCTTCAATGGCAGGTAGCTACAGAGACACAGATTATTGGCATCTCCATGTGGAAGTCAAGAAGGAAGGAGCAGTGAAGGAAAACAGGACAGCACAGTAGGTGGAGTCAGTGAAGACCAGAAGCTTCCTATTCATGGACCAGTTAGTGGGTCATGTGTCTATTTGTAAATACTTAAGGCCCTAGTTAGAAAATTCTTGTATATTCTTTTTTACAGATACACATAGTACTTCCTCTGTGCCAAGCACTGGCTTGAGGAACTTAATGTATATTAACTGGGCTCATTTTCATAGCCTTTGTGACTGTCACAGGGAATTGAGGTGAACGCAGCACTCCATGACATCAGAGCTTATGTGAGAAAAGATCATGCAGCTTGGCCACTTTCTCTTGGGACACTTTGGAAGCCTTTAGCCAGTAAGAAGTGCAACTGCCCTGAGGCCACCATGTGCAAAGACCAGACAGAAATTAATGCCTGAAGAGCCCCTATAGTTTCAGATCCAGCTGCTTGAGTGTCCCTAGCCCTACTACCACCACCATGAGAGAGCCCTAGAAACAACTTTCTTGTTGAAGCCTATCTACTCCCAGATTCCAGAGCAAAATAAATGATTGTTATTGCCTTTTTAAACCACTTTGATATATTGACACACAATTAGCTGCATATATTTCATGTCTATAACTTGATGAGTTTGAAAATAAATATACACTGTGAAACCATCACTACAATCTATGCCATGAACCTATCACCTCCAAAAGTTTCCTCCTGCCATTATTATTAGTAGTATCGTGTGTGATAAGAATCCTGAACAAAAGATCTACCTTTCTAACAAATTTTCAAACAGACAATACACTGCTATTAGCTATAGATTCTGGAAAACTTATTCATCTTACACTACTGAAACTCTGAACCTTTTGCCTAACACCTCCCTGGTTCTCCCACTCCCAGCCCCTGGCAACCACCATTCTACTTTCTGCTTCTGAGTTTGACTATTTTAGGTTCCTTGTATATGTAGTATCCTGTAGTATTTATCCTTCTGTGTCTGCCTTAATTCTCTTAGCATAATGTCCTCAAGGTCCATCCATGTTGTCACATATGGCAGGATTTCCTTCTTTTTTAAGGCAGAATAACATTCTGTGTTTTATACATACATATATATATATATATATATATCATATTTTTTTCATTCATCTGTGAATAGACATTTAGGTCTTTCATGTCCTAGCTATTGAGAATAATGCTGCAATGAATGTGGGATCTCTGCAAGATCCTGATTTCCAACTTTCTGGATATATACCCAGAAGTGAGAATGCTGGATCATAGGGTAGTTCTATTTTTAATTTTTTGAGGAACTTCCATATGTTTTCCATAGTAGTGGCATCAGTTCTCACCAAAACCAAAAGTGTGCAAGTGCTCTCTTTTCTCCACAGCCTTGGCAATGCTTCTCTTTTTTTATAATAACCATCCTAACTAGTGTGAAATGATATATTATCATTTTCATTTTCCTGGTGATGAGTAATGTTGAGCACCTTTGCATGTATTTGCTGGCCATTGTATGTCTTCTTTGGAGAAACGTCCATTCAGTTCCTTTGCCCATTTTTTAATTGGGTTATTTGGGTTTGTGCTATGAATTGTAGGATTCCCTATATATTTTGGATATTAACCTTTTATCAGGTATATAGTTTGCAAATATTTTCTCCCATTCCATAGGTTACCTTTTCATTTTGTTGATTGTTTCCTTTGGTGTGCATAAACTTTTTAGTTTGATGTAGTCTCACTTGAATATTTTGGCTTTTGTTGCCTATGCTTTTTGGGTCATATCCAAAATATCCTTGCCAACCCCAATATAAGCTTTTCCCGCATGCATTTTTCTGGGAGTTTTATAGTTTCAGTTCTTATGTTTAAGTATTTAATCATTTTGAGTTAATTTCTGTGTATGATTTAAGATAAGGCACCAATTTCATTCTTTTGCATATGGATATCCAGGTTTTCTAATCCCATTTATTGAAGACTATCCTTTCCTCATTGTGTTTCTTGGCACCTGGATCAAAGATCAGTTGACCATATATACATGGATTTACTTCTTGGCTCTCTATTCTGTTCCATTAATCTTTATGTGTGTTTTTATGATAGTACCATAATGTTTTGGGTTACCATAATTTTGCAATGTATTTTGAAATCAGAAAGTATGGTGTCTCTAACTTTGTTCTTCTTACTCAAAATTGCTTTGGCTATTCAGGACCTCATATGTGGTTCCATATGATTTTTAAGGTTGTTTTTTTTTTATTTCTGTAAAAAAAAAGTGTCATTGGGATTTTGATTGGGATTGCACTGAATCTGTAGATCACTTTGGGTATTACGGGCATTGTAACAATATTAATGTTTCCAATCCATGAACATGGGATGTCTTTATATTTCATTTTCTCTCATTTCTTTCATCAGTGTTTTATAGTTTTTAACACACAAGTCTTTCAACACCTTAGTTAAATTCATTCAAAGTATTTTATTCTTTTTGATGCTATTCTAAATGGAATAGAAAATTCCTTTTCAGAAAATTCCTGTTGGTGTATGGAAATGCAAATGATTTTGTGTGTTAATTTTATATCCTGAAGCCTTATTGAATTCATTTATTAGTTCTAAAAGGTGTGTGTGTGTGTGTGTGTGTGTGTGTGTGTATCTGTGTGCAGGGTAGTCTTTAAAGCTTAATACAGGGATCCCTGGGTGGCTCAGCGGTTTAGCACCTGCCTTTGGCCCAGGGCATGATCCTGGAGTCCCAGGATCCAGTCCCACATCAGCCTCCCTGCATGGGGCCTGCTTCTCCCTTTGCCTGTGTGTCTGCCTCTCTCTCTCTCTCTCTTTCTCTGTGTCTCTCATGAATAAATAAATAAAATCTTTTTTAAAAAAAGTTTAGTACATATAAAAGCATGTCATCTGCAGAAATAATTTTACTTCTTTCTCTCTGATTTTAATGCTTTTTATTTCTTTTTCTTGCGTAATTGCTCTGGCTAGGACTTCCAGTACTATATTGAATAAAAGTGATGACAGTAGACATTTTTACCTTGTTCCAGATCTTAAAAGAAATGCGTTTAGTTTTCCACCATTGGGTATGATGTTAGCTGTGGACCTTTTATATATGTCCACAGGCTGATGGGCTCTGTGGGTGGGCTTGTTCTCTCTTTCTCCCATAGGAAAATCCATGACTCAAGGGCATCTGTCTCAAAACTACATTGTGCCAGGGGAATTAAAGTGAAATTTTCCTTCTTAACCTTGTAAGTGTGTCTTTTCTCATTTCTATGCTCCACTGGGGTGCTGTAATGTTTCTCCTGGATTCTGGAGCTCTCAAAAAGGTATTTTCATAAATGAACGCTGCTAAATCAGTGTTTCTGTAGGAAAGCAAGGGCTGAGACCACCTATTCCACCTGCTGACATCCTGCTGATGTCACTCCTGATTGTTATCGTCTTTAAGGCACTGTTTGGAGTGGTTTGCCATGCTGTAATAGGTAACTAAAACCAGTTTGGGTTCCCAGTGAGATAGGTGCTGTAATTAACCCCAGTGTGTCTCTAATGACTGCACAAACTGCCTCTTCACTGAATCCAATAAAATGAAACTAATAAAATAATCTTTATGATATGCCAGATTTCCAAGTCACAACAGCCTACTAATGATACCTGCATGTTTCAAAATATCTGCTTCAAAATAATGCTGAAACAAAATGTCTGTTTCAAAATAATGCTTCATGGTTTCATTAATTCTGTTTTAGCTTGAGTGAGAGGTAACTCTAGGGTTGCCGCACTTTCAAAGCTTTTTCAAAGTATACATACAAACAGGCTCAAGTGAAACCTTGAAAGACCTCTAATGTTCACAGCCAAACAAAGATGAAGACAGATAAGGATCCATTCTTCAGCCACTATACTTTGATTGGTGATGAGAATCTGATAAACAAAAGCTCCATCAGTCAATCTATAATATTGTAGATTGGGAATATAGCCATGCCACAAGGCCTCACATAAAACACGTTCTTGGAAAAAGAAGCATGCCTGATAAGCAGATTCTCTAGATCAGGGGTCAGCAAACTAGAGCCTGTGAGGCAAATCCCACTGGCCACCTGTTTTTGTAAATAAAGCATTATTAGAACATAGCCAGCCTATTCATTTGTGTATTGCCTATGGCTCTTTAAAACTAAAACAGCAGGACTGAATAGTTGTGAGAGCCTGTACTGACCACAAAGCCAAAATATCTACTTATCTTGCCCTTTACAGAAAATGGTTGCTTAATTCTGCTCTCAATAAGTGACATTTATCTCTTTTTTATTTATTTTTTTAAAGATTTTACTTACTTATTTGAGAGAGAGAGAGAGAGAGAGCATGAGTGGGGTGGGGGGACAGAGGGGAAGCAGACTGCCTGCTGAGTTGGAAGCCCAACATGGGGCTTAATTCCAGAACCCTGAGACCATGACCTGAACTGAAGGCAGACACTTAACTGAGTCACCCAGGTGCCCCAGTTAGCTCTTTTTTGTGTTCTAAATGTCTCTCAAATCATTCACACTTTCCTTCACTGTTGTTTTTAAATTTTTAATCGTGAGATATTTCAAAATATACATAAAATTAGGCTAAATAGTAAATAACTCACATACCTACTGAGATTAAGCAGATGTTAACATTTTGCCAGATTTGTTTAATCTTGACTTAAAAATGAAAAAAAAAAAAACAAATACAGCTAAAGTATCCCTTCCCCTTCCCTTCCCCCCATTCCCAGAGGCTATCGTCATCTTGAAGTTGGAGCGCTTCCTTCCTATTCATATTTTTGTAGTTACTACAAAGTTAGACAATTTGCTACAGGCTTGAATAATTTTTACATAAGTACTGTCATATTGCATGTATATCTTGGTAAGATTTTTCTTCTCAGCATTATCTTTCCGAGATTTATAGCTACTGATACACGTTTATCTAATTCATCCATTTTAATTGTATTATGGCATTCCATTGTCTGAATGAACCAGTTTATATAACCCAGTTGTGTAACAAGCTAATGAGGGACAATGTGGTTGTTTCTACTTTTTCTTACTTTTAATGGTGCTGTAAGAAACAACTTTGTATACATCTTTTGCACACACATATATGAATTTCTCTAGGGCATGTTCCGAGGAGTGGAATAGCGGGTCAGAGGGCATGAGTGTGATTATTTATCTTCTGTTCACCCTTCTAGATACCACTCTTCACCCCCTCCATTCCTGCTCTGGATACCAGGGGACTGAATTGTGTGGACTGATCAGCAGGCTCCCCTGCCTTCTGCTTCTCACTGTGTTTGACCAATAAAGGGAACCAAGAGAAAATTTGAGAGGGAAGGAATATGGGATCAAGGGTATTTATTCCCTTAGATCCCTCCCCATGGGATTGCAGCAGGCTAGTTGGGTCCCTCCAGTAAAGGTCACTGGCTGCCTTTTCACAGCCATCTCTCTCTCTCCAGACTGTTCCTCCAGCTGTCCCCTATAGGCCTGAGGGTGGTAAGGTTTATAACACCAGTTCCTGGCTTCTGCACTATTCTTTGTGGCTTACCCGTATCTCATCCATAATTTTCTAAATAGTCCCATTATTGAATGTTCCTCAGATTATCAAATTTGAGCGTGCTACCTGTCTCCTGCCAGAACACTGGCTGGCACAATATGCATCTTCAAATTTACAGAGTCTGTAAATTGGTCCCCAAAGTAGCTGTGACAATTTGGCACTGCCACAGATTCACATATGAGTTCCTGTTTCCCCACATTCTCTCCAAAACTGGATGTAGTTTGCTGTATAACTTTTGCCAGTGAGACTGAGCACGAGCATCTTTATGTTTATTGGGGGTTTTTTGGGGTTTCTTCATCTATAAGCTGCCTGCTCCTTTTCCTGATTTTCTGGCTTTTTTTTTTTTCTTACTGGTTGAAATGAGTCCTTTATACATACTGAATGCTATGTCTCCTTGGACTGAAAAAAAAAATCTTCTCCCAATGTAGGTTTTGTCATTTTATTTGACTTATGGTGTGGCTTTCAGTTTTCAGGTGATCAGCATTGTCAGTCTTTTTCTGGCTTTCTTTTTTATAATTTATGTAAATTCTTTCCTAACCCACTGTCATAAACATATTCTCTTATATTTTCCCCCAAAAGTTTTCTAGTTTTGCTTTTCTTTTTTTTTTTTAAGATTTTATTTATTTATTTATGAGAGACAGAGAGAGAGGCAGAGACATAGGCAGAGGGAGAAGCAGGCTCCCCACGGGTAGCCCAATGTAGGACTCAATCCCAGGACCCCGGGATCATGGCCTGAGCTAAAGGCAGATGCTTAACTACTGAGCCACCCAGATGTCCCTAGTTTTGCTTTTCTGTTTAGATCTTTAGCCTATCTGGGATACATTTTTGCACTTGGTGCAAGGTAGGAATATAATTTTATTTTTCCATATAAATAACTAACTGGATAGCTCCTCTTACTCTCACCAGTTTATAATGCCACATCTGCAGTATTTCAAGATTCTGTGTGTACATGGGGCTGTTTCCCCTGTTTTGTTCCATTGGTCTATTTCTCTGTCTCTCTCCCAAGGTCACACAGTTTTTGTATTACATCTGGACATCTGGAGAAGTATCCCACCACCTCCCCCAAACCTGCTTCTTTAAGTTTATCTTAGGTCTACCCTCCTATATGTATTTTGGAGTTCTGATACTCTATATCAGATCATGACAATTTTCTTCTGGCTCTAATTTTCTAATAATTTTAATGATAAATGAAAACAAGATGTTAAAAATATATATAATAAATGGTGTATAAATAGATTTATAAATAATTTTTTGCATTAAGAAAATCATATGACTTGTCTTTCAATTTGTTAATAAGGGATAATACATCAACATATTTTCTGAAGATGAACTATCTTTGAATTCCAGAGATAAGCCTTATTTGGTTGGATTCTTTTTCTTTTTTTTTTTTAAGATTTTATTTATTTATTTGAGAGAGAGACAGAGATAGTGACAGAGAGCATGAGCTGGAGAGGAGAGGAGAAGCAGACTCCCCACTGAGCAGGGAGCCCAACGTGGGGCTTGATCCCAACACCCTGGAATCATGACCTGAGCCGAAGGCAGACTCTTAACCAACTGAACCACCCAGTGCCCTGAATTATCTTTCTTAATACAACTGGTTTACCTAAGATTTTTGTATCTATGTTAGTAAGATAACTGTATGGTCTATTTCTTGTGTTATTCTTGTCCATTTTTTGGTGAAATAGCTCACAAGTGATAAGCTTTCTCTTGTGTTGTATTAGGTGGCTTAGTTTTAAAAGGGATTCTCTAAATTTTGAAGATTTCCTAGAACCCTCCTGTAAAAACCTATGCCTGGGAGCTTTTGAATTACATTATTACTCATAGTTCTAGTTTATTTCATAGTTACAGGTCTAGTCAAGTTTGATGATTCCTGTGGAGTCATTTTTAGTATGACAACATTTTTCTAAGTAACTGCCTATTTTGTCCAAGTTTGCAAATGCATGACATGGAGGAGCAGCTCAGCCATGGCAGCAACATGACCTTGCACATTTCCACACAGGCCACAGAGGTGAGGCCTCTCCACGGTCTGGCTCTATCTTTGCACAACACCCTGTCATCCTCCTGAGGACATGGGGAGATAGGTGGTCATGTGGGGAGCTGTCATAAGCCGTTTACCGTCCACCTCTATCTCAGAACACTCCCTATTTTGCGACAGGTTGCCATTCCCGGGCCCACACCCACGTGCCCCTGAATCCACATTCCTCCCCCAGGTCAGGGTCTAGAGAGGCTTCTGCCCTGGGTAGTAGGGACTACGACTATATCCACTGCTGTGTCCCTCTCTAGGCCTGTCTGCCACAGGCCCGGGCTGATCGCAGGTGCTCGGAATGCCAGGGTAATTGAAATGGTTTGGCTTTCTGATTTGAGAGGCCTCAGACACTGAACAGCGCTGACTCGGGGAATCACAGCTCCCACAATGGCTCATACATCAGGACCTCTTTAATGGGGAGTTATGGAAATGTGCTGCCTGGAGCTGTCTTAATTAAGAACAACCTGATTTTGACTGCAGCCGGTGGACTCTCCCCCCATCCTCCCCTCTTCTTTTCTCCTTGACACCTAGAGGCAGGATCTGGCCACCTTTGCCAGGGCTTTCCTTCTCCCAACATTGCTGCTGACGGGCTCCGTTTGGAAACCGCGGAGCTGGTTGGGGATGGTGGCCTTTCAGCCGGCAGGAGTCTCCCTAATGGAAAACCCAAATCGGTGAATACTAAAGATCTGCTGCCCTGTGCAATCCTGGCTCTCAGGAAAGCCTGGGGCGGAGGTTGGAAACAGGCAGATGATAGATAAACCAGGCTGAATGTTCTTTCCAGCACCCACTCCCCCTACCCCCCAACCCAGAGCCAGTTTGTCACAGAAGTTATATTCCAACCAGAGAATGGAGACCAACTCCCTCTCCTCCCACCACCTGTGGGCTCCAGTCCCCAACCAGAGGGCAGGCCGCACCTGAGCCTCTGAGGGGAGGAAGGGTCCAGCCATTCTCTCTGTGCACAAGGTCATATTTTTCATATGCTCAAGGACCACAAAAGAAAACTGGGCTCCAGAAAGGTGTGGCTTCCCAAGGCAAGGTTTCAAATCAAGCCCAGAGCCAGATACCACGTGACAGCTTCCTGTCGGCCCGAATTCCCTCACTCAGACTGGCCCTGGATTCTCCATCACCATGCTGGGCCCACTGGTCACATCTTCATTCAGCAAATGTTCACTAATGTGTGTGAGGTCTTGACACTCTGTAGTTCCATGTCCTTCTTTCTTTCTCCCTGTCTACACACACACACACACACACACACACAGAGAGAGAGAGAGAGAGAGAGAGAGAGAGAGAGAGAGAGAGAGAAAGAGAGAGTTTTTAAGTTTATATAAGAGAATTTTCAAAGAAGCTTTTTCACCAGGTATGACTCATCTTTTAGTTCATGGCCTGTAGGTTTCTCTGGTCCCTGGCTTCTCCAGAGAATAATTTTTAAAGTGTAAACAAATATTTAAATCATTTGGGAGCTCACTATATAAAAGCTCTAGGGGTAAGCTTCTTGTAATGATGTGGCCACTCCTTAAGTCACCTGTGGGTGAAACCTCCTGAAACAGGAGAACTCTTGGGTTGAAATCCTACTTGAGCTAATAGAGCCATTAAAGTTCACCAGGCAGGACAAGGTGGGGAATATTGTGTATCCACTGTCCTTGATATATTCAACTGCCGTCGCTGGTTCACAAGGGGATATCAGAAACCCTAATCCCAGAAAACAGCTCCTTCACACCTGAGGCCCTCCTGGCCCTGCTTCTCCAACCTCACCCTTTCCAAAGGCTTCCTAGTTCCCCCACCAGTAATTCTCCGAGTGTGGTTTCTGGGCCAGCAGTATCAGCATCTCTTGGAACGTATCAGAAATGCACATTTGCAGGCCTTACCCCTGCAATCAGAAACCCTGAGGGTAGGGCCCAGAAATCTCTGTTTTAATTAATAAGGCCTCCGGGTGATCCTGCTGCAAACAGTTGGAGAACCAGTGCCCTCAATAGGAGTACACCCTTAGCAAGATCTGCAAGGCCTTCCACGGAGACACCACTGGCCCAGAGGAACAACTGTATAAATTAGAAGCACAGCCTCCTCTGGGGGGATGTAGGTACAAGCGTGTGCTCACCAAGTGGAGCCAGAGCTGTATTTCAGTCCCTTGGCCCTGGGTGTAGGTGAGCTTATAAAGCCAACAGCCTGCACAGCCATACCTGGCAGCCCTGCCCGCAGGACCTGACCCTCTGGCCTCCTCACCCCTCTGCTACAGCCACTCCGAACATTCTAGAATTCCCCGAACACATCATGGTACTTCATGCTTCCTTCATGCCTTTGCCAAAGCCCTTCCCTCTACCTGGAATGCCTTTCCTCTGTTCTTCCACCTAGACACCTCCTACCACCTTTAAGCCCCAGCTTGGCCACCTCCTCTTCCAAGAGCTATTTGCTGACTGCGGGAGAGTGAGATTGCACTCCTCCAGGCTCCCTTGTCACACTGTGCTCCCATCTCACATTGTCTTTGGCTCACTGCGTTCTCACTGTTCCTCTCGTTGTCTCTGTCCCCCCCCACCCCCCACGGGCAAGAGGAATGTCTGATCCATCTCTGTGTCACAGCAGCAGGACAGTACCTGGCACATTCATACAACAACAGAATACTAAGTGTCCGTTCTCTGCCAGCCTCTTGGCACTGGAGGTACAGTCAAGGTCATGTCAGACAGGCCAGCCTCATGGAGCTAATTCATAATTAAGTGAATGCTACAAACGCAGGGAAGGAGGGAGGGAAGAAGCAAGGCCTTTGCCAAAACGGGGGGAGGGAAATGTGCTTTTCTAAATGATTTAGAAGCTGCCTTGAAAGCAGGGTGACTTCTTAAAGCTCTGGGAGGATGAATTCCTATCCACTCCAGATTCATCTGTGAAGTTGAAAAAAACCAAGACCAGTCCCAAGCAGAAAAAAACAAAACAAAACAAAAAAAACCTCCTGTGACAGGGGCGGATCTGTCCTCCCACGGGGCATGGTTCAGCCCCAGTCATTGAAGAGCCATCTTGCAGTCCAGAATGTTCAGTGCCTCCCCCATGGCAGCTGCGGCCAGGAGTATGAACAGGGATAAAGCCCAGATGAGGAGCCTTGATGCCTCTCCTCCTTATAATTAAGGCTCTAATCACTGCGTCAGGACTCAAATCAGGTTGGCATGCCCCTCTTCAATTAGTCGCTTATCTAATTATAAGGCATGAATTGCAAGTTTCCACTCATTGCAGTAATGCAATAATGGGGTTCCTTATGGAAGCCATTTGACTTCTGAACTAATTTCTACACCCAGTGAGCAATGAAGGAATAAAACAGGAGTTCAGTTTACATGCAGAAAACATGAGGTTTTTTCAAAGGAAAAGAATAGGTTTGAAGATAGAAGGGGGGTGATCTGAAGAGGCCCTTGCCATCATCCAGAGGGAAAATGCTCTGGGGCAAAGCAGTGGGGATGGGGAAGGCATCCCAGACAGATATACAGAGACATTTAGAATATAGACCCTGAAAAAGGGAAGAAGAGAGCGGGGGTGGGGGGGGCCAGAAGGGAGATGAGGGGGTCTAGTCTGGATTCTGAAGGAATAGCTACAACAGACTTTCTGATAGACTTGATGAGCACACTCTGCAGCTTGAGCACAGGTTTGCACATACATGCACACACATACATACTCCCATGCACACACGGATGTCTATGCATGCACCTGCGCATATGCACACATATGCACACACACTGACATTGAGCCCAGCTCCACTTCCCTTTATTGGCATGACTACACTATACGAGACTGCCTTTTGGAAAACTCAACAGAGCTAAATCAAAGCCCCAGATTCTTCAATTTCTCACTGTAATAACAAATTGTGACCCTTTGCCCCTGGTGCCAAAAAGCCTCTCCTGGGGCAAGAAAGCAGATAATGTGGCCAACAGAAAGGAGAGAAAAGAAGTTCGGTCATGGTGCTTATCCGGTGTGCTCAGAAAGGCCAATTCTCACATCCCTATTAAAATTCGGAGCGGACTCACACAGACACGAACCTAAATTCACAAATACATGTAACATATGCAGAGACACTCCAACCTGCAAGACACACACGGAGGCTTTCTCGCAGAATCACATACAAATACAGAGGAAATATAAACTTGCACACACAAATATCATACACCAAACAGGTACTCTCTGAAATACATTCGCTCACTTAAAACAGAGTTTTGCAATAATTATTCAGAAAATCAAAGCAAATAATAAGTTCATTTTAATTATCTGAATTTTTTATTTTTATTTTTTTAAAAGATTTTATTTATTCATGAGAGACAGAGAGAGAGAGAGAGAGAGAAAGAGGCAGAGACACAGGCAGAGGGAGAAGCAGGCCCCATGCAGGGAGCCCGATGTGGGACCCCATCCCAGGGCTCCAGGATCACGCCCTGGGCCGAAGGCAGGTGCTTAAACCACTGAGCCACCCAGGCTGCCCTGAATTATTTAAAATAAAAAGTGAATTGTTTCATTGAATGTGCTTGAACACTCTCCAACTGTAAAACCTCTTGTATGGGCACGGCACCGTTCACTCAGCAAAAGAGATTCACAAATGTTACCTCCTTAACACCTCATCAGGCTTTTCTGTTGGTATGCTTCTTTGTAATCTCCAAATGCCTTTTGTGCTGGATGCCCACTGTTAGCCCTCAGCACCATCCCAGCCCTTCTTAGCTCTTTCTGTATCACCAGAAGCTGGAAACCGAAAGACTACATTTCCCAGATGTCCATGCCAATAGAGTGCTAGCTTTGATTCCACCAATAGGAGACATTCCCGTGAGATCTGGAAGGTGGAAGAGAAGCAGAGGCCATTTCTGCTCCCCAGATATTTAGCAAGCAGGCAAGCATTGGCTGGTGCAGGCAGGAGTTTTTGTAGTGGCTTCCATATATCCTCCTGTGAGTTGCCCACGTCAGTGCTTCAGCCAGCTGAGAGCATTGGTGGTGGGAGTTCTTGTAATTTTTATAACTGCCCGATTTTCTGAGACTATCAGCAGTTTTCTCAACCTTTGCTCTTCCAACGCTTCCAAATGTTTTTTAAGCATCAAGTTCTGTGTATCAGCTCCTTCCTGCATGGAATACCTAAAGTGGTCTTCCAGATGAATAGGAATTTGTACATCATACACACGTAAACATCATTTTTCCCCTGTCAGGTTAAACATGTCTTCACGAACAATAAATTAAAAGGAATGCTTTTTTGTAGTGCCATCAGATTTGTATATTTGTGATGCTGTGTCCGTGTCCTAGGGCTGTTATAACAAAGTGTCACAAACTGGCAGGTTCAAGCAACAAATGTGTTGTCTTACAGTTCTTGTGGCCGGAAGCCTGAGATGAAGGTGTGAGCAGGGGTGAGTCCTTCTGAGGACCATGAGGGATACTCTGTCCCAAGGCCCCCTCTTAGCTTCTGGTGGTGTGTAGGCCATCTTTGGGTTCTTTGGCTTCTGCTGATTTATTCAGATCTCTGTCTTCATCTTCATTGTGTCTCTGTGTCCAAATGTCCATACCCTTTTTGTATGGACACCAGATATAATGGGTAGGGTGCCCTAATGACCTCATTTTAACTTGATTACTTCTGTAAAGATCCTATTCCTGAATAAAGTCACATTCTAAGATACTAGAGGTTGTATTTCAACATATCATTTCGAGGGGGACACAATTCAACCCATAGCACTATTCAATTCCAGGTGAGTGCCCAGCAGCAATCAGTTGGATGGATCACTCAGGAATTCAGAGATGATTTAGGCCAGAGATACAGAGTGGGAAGTATCAGCAAAAAGTAGCTGGACAGTTCAATCAGAAAGAATAAAGAGTAAGAAGAGAAGAGGTCTGAATGCAGAATCCTGGTGCACACTGATGTGTAAATCAGGGTAAAGGAAAAGAAGACTGAGAAGAAACAGGGGAGTAAGAAACACAGAGAGAATTCAGTGTCCCAAAGCCAAGAGAGAGCGAGATGAGGCATGAGGATAGAGAACTAGAGCATGAGGTAGTTGGATTCTAGGCTTGCACAGAGGTACATGTAATGTGCTGTTGCTGGAAACTGTCCACCGGAACCCCATGCACTAACCAGCAGCATTCAAATACCACTATGCCATCCATTCATGGCCCCGGACCTCCCCGACCCTCCATTCCTGGGTCTAGGTCCCATTAGCCCTCTACAGGGGGCCTTCTGGGTTGAAGGAGGAGGCAGTTTCCTCACTGGACTAGTCGGGAAATCTTTTAGAAGTGTTTATGAAGTTAGAAGTAACAAAAATTAAATTTGAAAGAGACTTAAGCAAATCTAAGAACAGATCACTAGGGGTAGCTCACAGAATTGCAGCTTCAGGAGACAAGGTGGATTGGGTTCCCCAAGAGGTAGACTCTAAGATGGGTATTAGCCTGGAGGAAGTTTGGTAGGGAAAGCGCAGGACTGAAGGGGGTATAGGGAGAACTTGAGTACCTGTCATTCTTGACAGAAGCCCTGGAATACCCCTGGGGGAAATCTGAAGCTGGGATGATCCTTCAGTACTGAGGTGAGTGTGGCAAGACTTTATCCCTGCGTATGTGCTGGTTGTCCTGAGTGGAGACAAAGGCCAGGCCTTTCTAACCCACCAGAAAGGGGGCCATGACTTTAGGCAAGGCAACTCTCATAGGCCGAGGCAATCCCTGCAGGAGACAGACTGCTCAGAGCCTTCTGCCAGCAGCTTGAGGTAAATAGTCCTTTGTTCTTGTTATGAACTGGAAGCGCATGCCCCCCCCACACCACTACCCGAATTCGTATGTCAAAATCTAACCCCGATGTGACTGTATTTGGAGATAGGGCCTGTGAGAAGGTAATTAAGGCTAAATGAGGTCAAAAGAGTGGGCCCTACTCCAATAGGACCAGTGGCCTAATACAGAGAAGAGGAGACACTAGAGCATTCCATCTGCCAAAAGGGTGAAGACACAGTGAGAAAGTGGCCATCTGGAGGCCAACGAGACAGCTCTCACCAGAACCTAGTCAGGCTGGCTCCTTGATCTGGGGCTTTTCAGTCTCTGGAATGCTGAGAAAATTAATTTCTGTTTTTTAAGCCTCCCAGTCTATGTGGTATGTGGTTATAGCAGACCGAACTAACACAATTCCTGAAGGAAAATGTGGGCAGCATATGACAGGATCCAGCCCAGAGGCTTTCATCTCCACTGTCTGTCTGTCTGTCTCTCTCTCCACCTTTGTTCTTTTTCCCCAAGGCTGCAATTTGGAAAACCCTGGGAAGCCCACACCATGTGCAACCTCCTAGACCAATTCTAAGCCCGGTGGCATGGGGTACCATGACTTACCTTGCCCTTGGCCAAAATATCCCAGATTTGTTAACAAAGATGAAGGAGTCATGAGAAGAATCTGGTAAGAAAAAGAACTAGACATGAACCCTTTATTTTACCAAGTATTTGCTCAAATTTCAGTAAGTCACCAACCATGGGACAACAAGCAAGTCACTTCCCTTGTCTGACTTTTGCTGTTCTCGTCTGTCCAGAGGAGATGGCTATGGTTGTAGTGGAGAAAAAGGAAGTGATGTGGTGAGAGGCCTTCCTAGCACAAGGCTGGCACACAGTAAATGTTCAGTAAAAGATAGCTTCCATTATTTTATTGTCTGGATACTGCCATAAGAAAATGTAATTCTGGGGACTCCTGAGTGGCTCAAGAGTTGAGCATTTGCCTTCAGCTCAGGGTGTGATCTCAGGTCCCACATCAGACTCCCTGGGGGGAACCTGCTTCTCCCTCTGCCTATGTCTCTGCCTCTCTCTGTGTCTCTCATGAATAAATAAAATCTTTTTTTAAAAAAAAGAAAATATAATTCTGCACCTCAAACTTCAAAACATGGAGGAAAAGCAAAATCCCATTGAGGGCAATAATATTTGTCCCAGGTCCAAAAACTCCTAAAGTTACATGAAATGTGCATTTTTCAGCCCCGAAGCTCTGAGAAGTAAATAACTGGCCCAATATCCCACAAAGAGTAGAGACAGGGCTGGATCAATGACCTGGAACTCTAGTGATGTACCCAGATACTCTGTGCCTCGCCATAGTCTCCATGTGCCCTCACCTGGGCCCCCCCCAACTCATTCCAGCCCAAGAATGCTGCCTCTCATTTTTCCTCCCAGACACCCAGCCTGTATGGTCAAGCCCGGGTCTGCTCAGCAAGTGTTGCTGCAATGGAATTGAAACCCAATGGGGCATCTGGAAAGCAAGTGGGATATCTGGAAGTAATAAACTTCCGACTGCTTGTTCATTTGGTACCCAGTGGGGGTAAGCACAGACTCCTCTCATCTCTCTTTCTTAAGAAATCAATAAAAGTTAGTGAAGCATTTAGCAGAGATCAAATAAATGAAATTCAGTTCCTTTTTTAACCTTTTATGGGACCAACACTTTGGTCACATTTCTAAAAATTGCTTCAGGTCGGCCTGACCTATCATTTGGTAATTGCATTGTAATTTTAAAAACTGAGTCTTGGTGTACTGAGAATAAGAGATGCATTTGATTGGTCAGGGGAGGCATGAGCAACCAGCAGAAAGTAGCATCTTTGGCTGAGCTCTGACGGATGGATGGGGTGGGCATAGGCAGGAAGAACCAGCATGACAAAGGTGTGCAAGAAAGGAACATGGATGTGCTTGGGGCCAGAAGGACTGAATGAGTTTGGACTTCCTTTCCATGAAGGTCCCAATGGGCAGGGGTCGGGTGGAGGCTGGTGACAATGGCCCACGGCTAAGGAAGAGGCACTGAGACCACAGATACGGGCCTTTCAGATTCTGAAACAACAGCATTTGATAAGAAACTTATTCTCTTTGATCCTAATGTGGGAGTGCTGGAGGAAGATGAGCCTGAGTTCAAATCCACTACTGCCATCAATTCGGTGTGAGATTCTACACATGTGTTTTTTTTTAACCCCTTAGGGAATCTCTATCCTTTCAGCAGCTGGAAGGAGTAATACCCCCCTTAGATTTTGTAAACTCAATGCCTACAGATGCCAGGCAAGGAAAATAAATGACCTGTCCTGGATATAAAATAACAAGTGATTCCATTCAACGTCTAAATCTATAAGTAGCCAAACTCAAAATATATTTAAAAGATTGTGTATGCAGGGGGGCACCTGGGTGCCTTAGTCATTTAAGTGTGGTCTTTGGCTCAGGTCATGATCTCGGGGTCCTGAGATTGAGCTCCATGTCAAGATCCCTTCTCATCAGGGAGTCTACTTTTCCCTCTCCCTCTCCCTCTCCCTCACCCCCCAGTGGTGCTTTCTCTCTCCCTCTCTCTCTCTCTTTCAAATCAATAAACAAAAGCTTTAAAAAGAAAAAAAAAAGATTGTGCATACCAAACAAAACACCCTTGGCATATAACCAGCATATAACCAGCATGTGAATTCCTGACTACCTCATAAGATTGTCCTGTGGAGGGAGTGCTTCACATTGCAGAGAAGCTAGGCAAAAAAAAGAGTCCACATGCTATAATTCATTTATATAAAGCTCAAGAACAGGCTAAACTAATCTATGGTGACAGAAATCGGAATAGTGTTTACGTGGGTGCAGGAGTGGAGTTGACCGTGGAGGATGAAAAGGTGCCTTGTAATAGGTTGGAAATTTTCTATATCTGGTTCCAGGTTCTGAGGACCTGTTCGTAAACATGTATAAATATTCACCAAGCTGTACATTCAAGCTTTGTGAACTTTACTGCATAAAAATTACACTTCAATCAAAAAGGAAATTTTAAAAGAGGTCCTTCACAGAGAAATAAGTGCTTAATAAGTGGTGCTGTAGTTTTCACTACCATGTCTACTTTTAATATTTCCATGAGGAGGAGGAGGAAGAGGATTTAGCCATGAGGTCAATAAACCAGCTAAATGAACAATGAACATTCACCAAAGACCCACTGTGTGCTGGGTACTTACGTCAGATTGTATTTTCCAAAAATGACTATGTATTTATATCCCTCCCACATGCTCTTATTACAAAGTGAGTTTCATGCCTCCCACCAAGAGGTGGGGTCTATATGTCTCCCATTGAATCCGGTCTGGACTCATGGCAGCTCTCACCAGTGGAATGCAGAGGACAGGATGCCATCTGACTTCTGAGATTAGGTCATGAAATGCAATCAGCTTCCACCTGGCTCTCTCTTGGAACACATGCCTTGGGAGCCCTGCTTGCCAATGTGTAAAAGTCTGGCTGCCCTACAGGCACCATGCTGGAGAAATCACATGGAGGGACCACACAGAGAAAGATGCCTGTCCCAGTCCCTAGCTGTTCAAGTCTTCTTTGCCCACGCCTTAGACACAGGAGTCTGGAAGCTTTTAAAATGCCCAGACACCATCTGACTGTGACCTCATGTAAGGCCCTGAGCCAGAGTCACTCAACCAAGCTGCTCCTGAAACCATGAGAGCTAATAAGTGACTACTATTGCTTTAGCCAATAAGCTTTGGGGTGTTTGATTTATGTTGGCAGCAATGGATAACTAATACAGATTTTGGTACCTGGAAGTGAGGGAAGGGTGATGCTGTAACAACAAAAAACAACCCCAAACGGACCAGTGGCTCTGAGGGCAGAAGCAGGAGGTATATGGAAGGAGGTGTGGAATCTGATGTTCCCCGAGGAGGCTACCCATGAGGGCTTAAAGGAATGTAGGGAAGATAATATTAGAAGACAGAAGAAAAGGAACCTTTGTTAGGTAGTGTTGCTCCGCTCAGGCTGCCATAACAAAATACCACAGACTGGGTGGCTTACACAATGGAAATTTATTTCTCACAGTAAACTGGAATGGAGGCTGGAAGTCTAAGATCAAGAGGCCAGCCAATCTGAATCCTGGTGAGAGCTCTCCTTCTGACTCGCAGATGGCCACTTTCTCACTGCATCCTCACATGGCAGAGAAACAGAGCTCTGGGGTCTCTTCCTCATCTTGTTGTTGTTGTTTTCAAGATTTTATTTATTTATTCATGAAAGACACAGAAAGAGAGGCAGAGACATAAGCAGAAGGAGAGGCAGCCTCTTCACAGGGAGCCCAACACAGGACTCTATCCCAGGACCCGGGGATCACACCCTGAGCCAAAGACAGACACTTAACCACTGAGCCCCCTAGATGTCCTTCTCTTCCTCATCTTGTAACGACACCAGCCCTACAAGTTAGGGCCCCACCCTTGTGGCTGCATTTTACCTTTATCACCAACTCGCACACTGTCTCCAAATGCGGTCACAGTGGGACACTTGGGTGGCTCAGTGGTTGAGGGTCTACCTTTGGCTCAGGTCATGATTCCAGTCATGGGATCGAGTCCTGCATCAGGCTCCCCTCAGGGAGCCTGCTTCTCCCTCTGCCTGGGTCTCTACCTCTCTCTCTCTCTCTCTCTCTCTCTCTCTGTGTGTGTGTGTGTTTGTGTGTGTGTGTGTGTGCGTGTCATGAATAAATAAATAAAATCTAAAAAAAAAAAAGAAAGAAAGAAAAGGAAAAGGAAAGAAAAGAAAGAAAAGAAAAGAAGAAAAGAAAAAAGAAAGAAAAGAAAAGAAGAAAAAAGAAAAGAAAGAAAAAAGAAAAGAAAAGAAAAGAAAAGAAAAGAAAAGAAAAGAAAAGAAAAGAAAAGAAAGAAAAGAAAAAAAAGAAAAGAAAAAAGAAAAGAAAAAGCCTAACCAAATGCGGTCACACTGAGGGTTAGGGCTTTGATATATAAACTCTTGAAGGACATCAGCTTTCATGACATATAGTGAGGGAAATCATAACAACACTACCTTCTGTGACACAATAGAAAGTAGAAAGTGTACTGGATGAACTGGATGATGTAGTAAAGAAAATTTCCAGGCAAAATATTGAACGTGCCCCTTGACTTCCAGTTGCTTGTCATAAAACGTGAAAAGAGAGAAGACGTATTAAAGAAAGAACCACTGAGAACAAAGGAGCCAGGACTTGCTGGGTTTGAAAATAAAAATGTCTCATTCCTAGACTCTCCAGACAGGAATGATACTAAAATTTTAAGTGGCCCCAGGCAAAGATCAAACCTAGGAAAATATCAGGAAAATGTGTCTAAAGATAAACCTGAGGAAGACAATATAAAACCCTTTATTAAGACCTTGGAAATAATTAAGGTGATGATTCAAACAGGAAAAAAAAAAGTGCCTCATAGATCCTTACCAATAAACAATAGGGCTTCTGGTAATCTTAAGTGTGGTGTCCCACAGCAGCCTTACAGGAAACTCGAGGTAGAAAAGGAGTGCTCTCATTAATATTTGTGGTCGTGACTTTTATCTAATAGAGCTAGTGCCAGTTGGGTGCACAGAAAGCTCACAATGATTGGAAGATGATTGCATTGTCTGAAACACTGCCTGTTTAGGCTAAAAGGCACAGAGGCAGTGCAAAAGGAAACTGGGGCTTTGGCCCTCTGACCTGCTGTTGGAAAGTAGGCTAAGGAAAAGACTCAGCTGCAGTGATTGTTTCTTTAAAAAAAAAAAAAAGATTTTACTTATTCATGAGAGACACAGAGAGGCAGAGACACAGGCAGAGGGAGAAGCAGGTTCCCTGCAGAGAGCCTGATGTGGGACTCGATCCCTGGTCTCCAGGATCATGACCCAAGCCAAAGGCAGATACTCAACTACTGAGCCACCCACGTGCCCCAAACAGTGACTATTTCTTATGGAAAAGAGAGGCTGGTTCAGAGGGCTTCTGCCTCTGAGCCCGGAGGGTGGAGCCAGGAGCCATGGAGAACCAATCACAAGTGGTAGTGCTGAGTCCTAATCTGGAAAGATCCATGTGCTTAGTGGAATTTCCGAATTGCTAAGAATCCCTGTGTGTCTCCCATTCTTTACCCTCTTTTTTCTTTTTTTTTTTTTTTTACAAGAAGACCTGTAATGGTTATCCTATGCCAGTCCTACCACTACATATTAGATAGAGGGAAGATAACATGTTTCTTTAGTCCACAGGCCCACAAATCAGGAGGAAGAGTTATTATTTGAGAAATTCACCTAAGAGCCTCATTTGAACCTGGACTTGATCAGGGGACAATGCCCAGGACTTCAAGTTGATGCTGCAACGTAGTGAGGCTTGGGGGCCCTGGAAAGGGGTGACTGTATTTTCATGTGGGACATATATGAACCACCAGGATCCAGAAGGTAGACTGAAGTAGCCAACGTCCAATGATCCCGTGGCTATTCTCGCCCCCATGTAATGCCCTCTTGCGCTGCCTCAGGGTTGGCCCTGGGTGACCAATATGATACAGAGAAAATAAGGTAGGTCTTAAAGTCTTGCAGCTTCTTCCTTGGACTCAGATCTCCTGCTCTGAGGGAAGCCAGGTGCTGTGATGTGAGAATGCTCTGTGGAGAGGAGCAGCAGCCCCTGCCATTCGGCAGCACCAGCCAGTCTGCCATGTGAGTGGACCGCCTCGGGAGTAGAACCTCCAGGCCCAGTCAGGCCATTAGATGCATGCAGCCCTGGCTGCACCTGACCACAGCCTCACGAGAGATCCCAAGCCAGAACCAGCCAGCCACACTGCTCCAGAATATGAGCCCCAAAGAAATCATGAGAGAGAAAAAAAATGATTATTGCTATTTTAAGCCACTAAGTTTTGAGGCAACTTGTTAAACACCAGTAGATAACAAACACAACTCTACAGGGTATGATAAAGGCCACCTAATGCAATCCCTGGCAGAGGAGTAAAAAGAGTGTGGGCAGGCCCAGGAGAACACACAGACTCAGGCAGCATGAAGTTTGCTTGGCAAGCATGACAAAGGGTGGCTTTTCTCTCCTGGTGGAGTGCTGACCTCAAGGATCAGAAGTTGAGGTGACTAGGGACAGTGAGACTTTGGGAGACAATTTCAAGAGATGAGCTGGCCTTCTTAGAAGGGACCAAGCCCTCCCACGTCCTGGCTTTATGATTGCAAAAGAGGTCTTTCCATTTACAGAGCCCTTTTGCATCCATCTATCACCAGGTGACCAAAGGTAGGTCGGGATTACCAGCCCCGTATCTCAGAGGACAAAATTGAGGGTCCCATGGGGTAACTGGTTTGTCCCATCCCTGGGTACTTTCTGTTCCTATAACAGCTCTCAGCAGCTCAAAGCTGCCTTTGTCTGTCAGAGGAATCAAGTAACCTAAAGAGTTTCAAGACTGGGCCAGAAACATACATTTAGGAACAACATGGAGAGAAAATGCAGGCCAACTGCTCTGATGGGGACCCTCAGTAAGTAATAACACATGTTGGCTGCCTTAAAACAATCTTTCACATTTATGAAATCTGTGCCTCGGGATGCAGAAGCTGAACTAGTATCATCATTCAGATTGTGTCCCTCTTTACCATGTGGCCTCAAACCTTCCTGGGTCTTTGAGCTTCAATCATATTATGTGGGGTTCCACTGGCTGGTCTCTTAGGCTCCGTGTGGCTCTGACAAGGTGGGATCTGTAAGGAATCCGTGGGAACTTTGATACTGATTTTGGCGTAATAATACCAGGCCATTCCCATTCAAGTTTCCAGTCTATAAAATCAAGGCCGAACAGGAAATTGCAGGCAGTAATTTATTCTGAATGTTCGCACCATGGGACTTACTTTATATGCATTGCTTCACGGACTCTAATCAAATGGTAAACAAAGGAAGTTTCTGCTAGCTTCCCCAGCCCCCTGACATATGCTCCCCTTTCTACCAGACCCCTCTGGATGGGGGACCTCCCCAGGACTGCAGCTATGATCAGGAATAAGTGCAGAGAGCCAGGTGGGAGGTCATTGGCAAAAACAACACAGCCTGTAAAATAAAATGGGATGACATAAAATAACACACACAATAGCCAAACTGTGGAAAGAGCCTAGACGTCAATCTACAGATGAATGGATAAAGAAGACGTGATACACACACACACACACACACACACACACACACACACACTGGAATGCTACTCAGCCATCAAAAAAAGAAATCTTGACATGCTGGTGTCAATAAGTGAAATAAGTCAGTTAGAGAAAGACAATTATCATATGATCTCACTCATGTGTGGAATTCAAGAAACAAAACAGGATCGTAGGGGAAGAGAGGAGAAAATAAGACAAGATGAAACCAGGAGGGAGACAAAACACAAGAGACTCTTAATCATAGGAAACAAACTGACGGTTGCTGGAGGGGAGGCGGGTGGGGGGATGGGGTAACTGGGTGATGAGCACTAAGGAGGGCACATGATATAACGAATGAGCACTGGGTGTTATATAATGATGAATCACTGACCTTTACCTCTGAAACCAATAATACATTACATGTTAATTAATTGAATTTAAATTAAAAAGAATTTTTTAAAAGAAAAAGAAATAAAATAACACAACATGAAATAAAATAATAAAATGACCAAGCTAAATTAATGTCAGAGGACCCTCTGCCCAACACCCACTCTTGGTCTCTATATTTAAAAGGAGGAAAACAAATTAGAGTATCTGTTGGTCCAGCCCTAGCCAGTTGACTTGGTCCACCTAGGCCCTGGGGCAATGGAGATCATCCTGGCAAAACAGTAGAATGAAGTAGGGTCTGTGTTGACCCCACAGTCAGTGCTGGCACCTGCTCCGCTGGGTTCGGCTCGGGGAGCCCAGGTGAGCACTGGGCGGATGGTGCATTTGCTAGCAGTCATTATCCCTTCCCACAGAAGAATAGCAAACCTCCACTCTTGCCTATTGCATCAATATCTGCAATAGCACATAGGACCAGAAACAGCTAGAAACCCAGAAACATAGTAATTAAAACCCAGGGATATGAAGGCTAAAGTTTGATTCCCCCAAAGCAGGAATGCCTGAGAGCTTTGGGCTGGGGATACCTCTGCTCTGAACAAGGAGATGACCAGTGTGGGGCTGCACAGGTCATTAGCTGGCAGGGAAGCAGAAATGGTTTGGCAGGAAATGCAGAATCATGACAAGGCAGGGGAACAGGGGAACTGGATGGTGTTTAAGTCACTTGTGTCTAAAGAGGTCAATGCCACCCCAGGGAGCCAAGGTTGGCAATGAGCACACACAGCCCCCTCTGAAGTGGAGCTTCATATCGTGCGTGGCTGATGGAAGTGGAGTTATGATTAGGTTCGCTGTTTGAGTGAACAAAATGCCATGGGCTTGCTTCTTTACTCGTCTGTCTGTTGTCTTTACACATTCCTAAACAAAGGGTGCTTGCTAAGCCTTTAAGACTCGGACTAAACTATGGTGTGTACGGTAGCCACCTTGACGCTCCGCAGAGACAAACCGAGGAAGCAGATCCCTGTTCTTCCCCTGCCAGAGGAATGAGGGAGAGCCTCTCCCTGCTCAAGTGTCTGAACCTCTCCTTATCCTTTAAGTTCCCTTTTCACTTTGTAAGAAATACACCCACAATGAGACCTCATCTGTCTAGACTCCTAGTCCAGTGCTCTTTCGCGGAGTCGTAAAGAAGCAGAACTCAGAGCCCGGGTTGGGAAACAACACCAACTTTCTATCAAGTGAGAATGGAATACCAATAACCCTGTTTCCTGTCTCTGATCCACACACAGGTGCACACACAAGCCTACCCACGGCCAGGCATCTGCACCCCGATGTGGATTATGGGATGAAGATGTAAGAACAGAGCCATTAGCTTGGCCAGGAAATACAGAGGCAGGAGTGCCGAGGGTATGAAGCCTGGCCACAGGATAGCAGAGTGCGTAGACACTCTGCTCTCTCCCACTGAAGCAGACTACTCACCCATGAACACGCCAGTTCCCTGCCAGCCTATAATGGTTGTGTGGCCCATAACCTACCATAGTTATCACAAACCTGCCTCTGACCTCATCCCCTGTCACTACCCTCACCCCCATTCCAACCTACCCCCCTTCCAGCCCTAGAAATATTGCCTTTGTGCCTGGGTGATGGCACAGAGCCTTACTTCTCCTCTAAGAACCATGACTTAGCTCACCATGAAGACCCAGAGCACGTAGTAGCCCCTTTCATCTCCAGCCCTGAAGACACAAATCCCATCCCCTTGGCCAGTGTCTGCATAGGCCCAACTGCCCCAGGCAGGGTGGAGATGGAGCAGGACCCAGCCTGTATTCCCAACCCTGTGCCCAAGAGACTAGGAGGTCACGTACCCACCGGCAATGCACGAGGGTTCCAGCTTCTCCACATCCTGCCCAACAGTTGCTATTTTTTGTTTTATTGGTAATAGTCAGCCTAATGAGTGTGAAGTAGCATCTCTTTGAGGTTCTAATTTGCATTTCTCTAATGACTAATGATGTTGAGCTTTTTTTCATGATCTTATTGGCCGTCTGTATGACTTTTTTGGAGAAATACCTATTCAGACTGTATATTCTAGGTATATACCCCAAAGAATTGAAAGCACGGATTCAGATACTTGTACAGCCATGTTCATCGCAGCATTACTCACAAGAGCCAAAAGGTGGAAACAGCACAAGTGTCCATCACAGATTAATGGAAAAACAAAATGTATGTATGTATATCCATACAATGGGATATTATTCAGCCCTAAAAAGAAATTCTGATACCTGCTGCAATATGAATGAACCTTGAAAATATGCTACATCAAAGAAGCTGGTCACAGAAGGACAAAGGTTGTATAACTCTACTTATATGAAGTATGTAGATGAGGCAAATCTACAGACACAGGAGGGAGAATAGTGGTTACCAGGGGCTGAGACTGGGGAGGTACAGAGAGTGACTGCATCATGGGCAGAGAGACTGTGTTTGGTATGGTGAGAAAGTTCTGGAAATAGATAGTGGTAATGGTTACCCAACATAGACTATCTATATCCAACATGCTCCTGAATTGTACACAAAAATCCTGAAAATGGCAAGTTTTATGCTATGTGTATTTAGCCACAATTTAGAAAAAACCAACAGTAATCAATGCACTTTATCATTTTAATGGATTGTAGGAGCAAACATAGGCTAGAGATGGAATGAGGCCCAGATACACCGTGTGCTTGCCCCCAGCAGACGCTGCCAGAGATTATCTCTGCCATCCACCAAATGAGAAAGAGAACAAAGGTCACTGACTGGATAGGGATTCAGAGACATGCCTCTGATCAGCTCTGCTGCTCATGTGCTTACTGGCCTTGAGTGAGTCACTCCCCTACTCTGGATCTCAGTCTTCCACCTGTGAAGAAGCAGGTTGGGATGTTTGGCCTCCTTCATTTATTCAGCCAACATTGATCAAGTGCCTTTTTGTGTGTCAAACACTTTTCCAGAAGGTAAGAACACATCACTGAGCAAAAGAGCTAACCCCTGCCCTAATGACGATTACATTGTAGTGGAGAGAAGACAGGCAATAAACATAAATATATAATAAGCAAGAAAATTACATATGTATTTTTAGAAAGTGCTAGGTGCTATGAAAGAAAAGAACAAATAGAATGGTTTTTCTTTTTTTATTATTTTTTTTCCCTTTTTAAAATTTTGTTTGTTTTTCTTATTTAAATAGAGAGATTAGAATAGGTTGCGCTGAGGTGTATTTGAGTGGTGAAGACTTCAGGGAGGTTAAGATTTCACGCCATAGAAATATCTGGGTGAGGGAGTGCCTGGGTGGCTCAATCAGTTGGGCATCTAACTCTTGGTTTCGGGCCAGAACACGATCTGGGGGTTGTGAGATTGAGGCCCGTTGTGGAGCTCCACGCTGGGCATGGAGTCTGCTTGAATTTCTCTCTCTCTGTACCTTCTCCTGCTCTCTCTTGCACACTCTCTCTCAAATAAATAAATAAATGAACGCTTCAAAAAAAGAAAGAGGGCAGCCCAGGTGGCTCAGAGGTTTAGCACCGCCTTCAGCCCAAGGTGTGATCCTGGAGACCCAGGATCAAGTCCCGCGTCGGGCTACCTGCATGGGGCCTGCTTCTCCCTCTGCCTGTGTCTCTGCCTCCCTCTCTCTCTCTCTCTCTCTGTGTGTGTGTGTGTCTCTCATGAATAACTAAATAAAATCAGAAAGAAGGAAAGAAAGAAAAGAAGAAAGAAAGAAAGAAAGAAAGAAAGAAAGAAAGAAAGAAAGAAAGAAAGAAAGAAAGAAGAAAGAAAGAAAGAAAGAAAGAAAGAAAGAAGAAGAAGGAAGGAAGGAAGGAAGGAAGGAAGGAAGGAAGGAAGGAAGAAAGAAGAAAGAAAGAAAGAAAGAAAGAAAGAAAGAAAGAAAGAAAGAAAGAAAGAATCTCTGGGTAAGGAGCAACTGGGACAAAGGAAATACAGCAAAGGCCTGGACAGAGTGCGCCGCCACATTAGAGAAACAGCAAGGAGGCCGGTGTGTTTGCATCAGAGTGAGGAAGGGAATAACGACAGAAATTAGGCCAGATTGGTGAAGGGGATGGCCAGGCAGGTTGCAAAGGCCTGGAAGGCTGCTATAAACATATTCCAAGGCCTTGAGGCTCCCAGACAGCCCTTTTCAACTTACCTGGGCCCCTGGCAGGAACTTCAGGGCAGCCATGCCAGCCCAGCCTGTTCGGTCAGATGGGGGCTGTGGGGCTATCGAAGGAATGGCTCCGTGTGTCTTGGCATTGAACCAGGCTGCCTGGAGTCAGGCTTGCAGTGTGGCCCTCACACAGAGAGGCCATGTGCCCAAGGCCTCTCCTGCCCCATCCCACCCCCCACCCCCCCAGAGCAGAGCTCCCTGTTTCCTATAGCTCAGCTCTCTCCTCCTTGCTGGGCACAAGGGAGATCAGAGAAAGGCTCTGGCTGTGTCCTGGCTTGTTGATGCTCTTCCTAGCCAAGGCTATTACTGCTAATTGACGTTATTGTTCACTGCATCACTTGGAAACCCATTTCAGCCCCCAATTGCTCTCTGTGACTCTGAAAAGTAAAAACTCACTTAGACTTGAACCGAGCAATAATTAGCTTGGCATTGTGAGGCCAGCCAGGCTCCTCACCCTAGGCCATTACCTCTCCTCTTTCCAACTTGAAAAAAAAATATGAATCAATGTAAAAAAGGCATTTATTCTCCACTTTACAGGCTGCACCTCAAATAGTTTGTCGAGGCCTTTTTAAAGCCACTCTCCTCACTCACATTCTGCTTAGAAGGTTGCTTTGTCTTTTCCTTGGCCATTGATTTCTGCGTCTTGTTTGGATTGTTCGGTGCTCCTGAGGAATTAATAACAAATTAACCAAAGTCTAATGAGCTGCAGCTCAGATATCTGGGCTTCCCTGGACAGCCAGTCTGTATCCCGCTTCTCTTCCAGAGTGTAGACCTCTGGTGGTAATGGGGAATCTACGGAGAAAGGTTGAATGGATGTGGTTTTGAAGCCAGACTTGAATTTGCATCCATACTTAACTAGTTACTGGAAATGTGGCCTTTGGAAAGTGTTCTGATGTTTTAGGGCTACAAATGTGTCCTGAGGGTGTCCCAAGGGGGCATCCCGCTGCAGGTCATGCCAGAAAGGGGCTAAGAAGGGCAATAAAGGAAGCTAAGGAAGTACAAGTCTCCAGCTGGAGCCATCGCCTGGCTAGAGAACAGAGCCCTGAATGGAGAAAACAGGAATTCAGTTCCAGTCTGAAGTCACTGAACATTCAGGTTCAGTCCAGCCTGACATCAGAGCCCAAGAAGTTCTACTGGGTTCTTGGGTTATGGGAAGGACTCTAAACTGGGACTCTGTACTACATCAAACAAGAAACAGCACAGTGGCTAAGAGCAGGGACAAGGAATCACACTTCCTGGGTCCAGATCCTGACTCGGCCACTTACTAGCTGTGTAGCTCAGGCAAGTCTCTTAAGCCTTGTGCCTCAGTTTCCTCATCTGTAGAATGGGGCTAATCATTGTACCTCATGGAGTGATTATTAAGATTAATGAGTTAATATATGTAAAGGGCTTAGAAAAGTGTGTGGCACCTGGTAGGTGCCATAGAGGTTTAACAAAAAGAAAAAGAAGAAAAAGAAGGAGGAGGATGAAGAGGAAGAGGAAAGGGAGGAGGGGGGGAAGGGAGGAGGAGGAGGAGGAAGGGGAGGAAGAGGAGAGAAAGAAGGAAGGAGGGAGGGGAGGGAGGAAATAAAAACAAGGGCTCACCTATCACAGAAATTTCATTGCAGTGAGTGCCCCCTTCCTATCCACTTCTAGCACAGGTAAAGATTCCTGAGGGCATCACCCAGGCACCCCCTGTAGCGCTCGGTGCTCCCCCATCAATCACCAAGTCTCGGTGCCCCTTCCACCACAGACTCAGACATGCCGCCTTCTCCTCTGCACTACTGCACCAGCTCCCCTCCTAGCTGCTCTCTGGCCTCCCTGTCTCTTGTCTTATATTCTCCAATCCACTCATCATACTTCTAGCAAAGTGATCTTCATAAATCACAAGGCTGGTCCGATGGCCCGTCTCAAGCCATTTCCCTGGACTTCTCCCTTTATCTACAGGAGTCATTAAAACCTCTTGGTACACAAGGTACTACTTGGTTCTCCACAAATTCCTGCAGCCTCGTTTACCACCCTCAGCCCCTTTCTTCATACTCCAGCAACACTAAGCCGCCTGTTGTCACCCGCAATGCACATATGTGCACACACGCTCACACACACACACACACACACACACACACACACACTCTGTGCTTCATTTGTTCTGTTCTCTCTGCCTGAAATATCCTCCCAGATTCCCGCACTTCCCCTCATCTCAGCACTCCCACATCCCTACATATTGCTTGGCTAGAGACTAAACCTAACTAGCACCTAAGACCCGGATGTCACTTTATCCTAGGATCCTTCCCAAAAGCCACCCACCAGTGGATTAGACTATCTATATCCATTTGGATGATTCTCGATAACAAATTCCTAAATTTCAGTATCTCAACCCAATTGGAGTTTGTTTCTTAGTCCAGAGCAGTCTAATGGTGGTATCCTGGTCAGCAAGCAGCTTTCCCTCACATGAAAATTTAGGGCTGCCTCTTTTGGCTCCATAGCCTGTGGAATCTCAGTCCTCTACATCCAGCTGGTGGAAGGGATAGAGGAACTGGAAGATGCCCAGCCACTTCTCAAAAATCCCCAGCCAGAAGTGCTACACCTCATTCCCACTCATCCCCTCATGAAAACTAGTCCCAGGGTGACTCCTGGGTGAAATATAGCCCCTGTGCCACTCAGTGGACAGCTGGCCCTTGCAGCCCCAGGGCCACTTCTTGGCTCTCCTCTGGCACCCTGGCCATACATCCACCTCGGATGGTGGCTACACCATCCGGATTGTGGCACCACAATGCATGGTGGCTACAATCTGTTTCTGCGCCCACCTCCTCCACCAGGTTGTAAGCTCCTGAGGGCAAAGGTCTCATTTCCTGCATTTCTATGTACCCAGCCCCTAGCATGGGTGCTTAGCACTTAGTACTGCTGTTGCTTGAATGGATGACCCAGCTGGTTAGAACCAGCTCAGTGACCAGATGGGTCTGACCCTACCAGTAGAAGGCCCTCCCTGCAAGCGGTTGAACTATCCTGGGAAAGGCAGGGCCTGCCAGGATGGAGCATGAAGAGAGGTCTCCCCTGGGAAAAACAGAAGACGAGAATGATTTGGCCCTTTGGAAAGGTTTGCAAATTTATCTCCATGATATTTCTCAGGCCAGAAAGGGCCCCAGCTCTGAGAGCTCTCTTCGTGGCTGACACTTAAGTGGCCCACACCATATGCCAAGCACTGTTCTAGCTGCTAGGCATGCATTGATTCATACATCTTCATGATAACTCCATTTTACACATGAGGAGAAAAGGGTAAAGACTCAGAAAAGCTAAATGACACTATACTCTCTACCCATGGACTTACCTGCCATTTACGGAGCACCTAGAAGTCCCAGGAAAAGGAGGGTTTCAGCCTATCTTCCAGAACTTTGGTCAGAGAATTAAGTTTAGAGAAACGGCAGAGATTTGACTTCCTGGAGGCCAAAGCAGACATTTTGGAGGTGTCTGACCCTATCTGAACCTCAGGGCTCAGGTAACAGGCCAGCGGTCTCCAAACAAATTTCCAGGATTATTCTTCGCTTGGAATACTAAGCATCTTCAAGCTAAGAAACACTGAACTTTTCATTGAGGTTTATGTTTTACAATGTTCTTTGGTGAAATTAAAAAAACAGTGCAGGTTGGAGCCAAATAACAAATTGCAAGCCTCCAAGCCCAACTCAACTTGACACTTGCGCAGAATTAACAGTGATAATATTATGACAGGAGACTGATCTCTCTGCACACCCGCCAGAGCTGAATCCTCAGAGGCCGGCAGTGCGGAAACACAGCTCCACTCAACCATGCTGCATGTCCCTACACCAGGCATTTCCATAGTCTTAACTGGATAACAACCACGGCCCCTCCTGGGAAATCACTGCTTCGGAGATGTTTTACACTGATGACAAGAGAAACAGCTGTAATTTGTCATTATAGAAATATCCAATTATCAGGCCACTGAGTGATGACTGCAGCCTCCCGTCCTTGCTGCCATCAGACTGGGCTCTGAGCTACACACCTGTCACAGCTGGGGCCTGCCAGGTGACAGCCATGGGAGAGCCCAGCTTCCCTTCCCACCACCTCGGGAGGGGCCAGCAGTCTCTGCCTCTGGCAGGAAGGCAGGTGCTCCAAGGCCTCCTCCTCATGCAAGTGCAGGAAGAGCAGAGTATGAGCAACAACACTTGGCTGAACTGCCACCTCCTCCAAGAAGGCCACAGGAGTTACTCTTCCTCCTTGGCTTTCCCTCCAGAGGATGGATTAGACTGTGAGGACCTAAGGGGCTGAGCCTTTGAAGCCAGGCAGGCTTGGATTCAATTTGGGTCCCCAGGATATCCTAGCTGTGTGCCCAACAAGACTCACTGTGGACAGAATCTTGCATGGGTGGAATGCACTAGGGAAAGAGCCAACAAATGGAAAACAACTTAATCCAGCATAATGGTGATGAGCCAGCATTTATAGGTAAAGCATTTTACATGTTTTGATTCATTTTAATCCTCATAACAACCTTACACAGTGGGTGCTATTATTACATCTATTTTACAGTTAGGGAAACTGAGGCAAAGGAAGATTAAGGAAGTCAACCATCTATTTTATAGTTAGGGAAACTGAGGCAAAGGACGATTAAGGAATTCAACTCAATAACCTGGCTATGAGGGGCACACATGGGATCTGCACCCAGCAGTCTGGTTCAGAGGTTGAGCTCCTAATGTTTTGTAGTCCTCATAACAAGTATTACTGTCTATGTCCCAGGTCCTGTGTTAAGTTCTTTATACCTATTATGTCCTTTAATTCTCACAATATATTATCACCAGTGTATGGATGAGTAAACTGAGGAACAAAAAGGTTAAGTAACTTACCCAAGTTCACACAGCTACTAAGTAGCAGAGTCAGAGCTCAAATCCTGGCCTTCTGGCACATTCTCGGTACTGAGCTACTCTCTATACATACAGCACTCTGGTTCCTGGATTAGTTTCTGTGCACATTTGAATTTAATTAACTCATCCAACAACTCCTGAGAAACATACTATTATTAACTCCAATTTACAAGTGTGAAGGTGAAGATTATAGCACCTAAGCTGATTATAGTCAGTAATTGAGGATTCGGAATTCAACTCCAGATGCCGTCTGGAACCCTCTCCGCCGTAGTAACCTCCTACCCTAACCCAATGTCTGCTCATATACAGAACATGTGAATTTGAATTCAGTTGAGCTGAAGTATGAATGAGCTGCTCAGCACCTGGCTCAAATGCCACCTCCTTCAGGGTGGCCTCCCTCAATCTCTTCTTCCTCTGTTTAATCTTTAAGCTGGCTTTTGTCCCCAGAATGGCTCTTGATCACTTCTATGGACAATCTTGCTGTGATGGAGAGAAGTCTTCTATGCAAAGAAGCTACATATGGTCTGGTCTGGTCTCGGCCTCACTGTGGTGACACTAGAGAGCAAGGTCAGTGGAAAGGCAGCCATAGGAGAGCCTAGTCCACAGCCCAAGGCCAGAGGCCTTTTGAGAAACAAGAACCACACGACAGGAAACAGCAAAGAGACCACAACATAGAACTTGGGGCAACAGTGAGCAACTGGAGGCATAATCACTGAGGCAAACGACCTGGCAGGGCCAAGGAGGCTGGAGCCTACACTGACATGGAGAGAGCTAAGAATTACACAAAGGTGCAGAAATTAACAGCACTATTGCCAATGGGTTTGAGGGTAAAGGGGGGTAAAACAGGTTAGATTTGTTGTTAATTATTTAAGAAACAATTAGAATCTGAGTTCCCTTCCCTAGCGCTATGCCCCCAAGTGACTCCCCTCTCCAATCTCAAGAAGACAAGAGGTTTATTCTTTAGGGAAGGCAATCCAAGGAGTGTCTGGACTGAGGGACAAGAGAACCAGTTGAAGGCCAGGATACCATATTGAATGAAGTGACCTCAACATACAGAATATTGCTTCCTGCACTGGGCTCCCAGAACACCAGCTACCAAGCCTTTATTCCAGGCAGAAGAGTGAAAGAACCTATAAAAGGCATCTGGCTGCTTCAAGAAAAAGGATTTTTTTAATTGGTATTGAAGTTTTCCCCAACAAGTGGCACAGTTAGAATACCCTGCAGGAAAGCTCCTATTTGACAAGCACAATAATGGTTGTTTTAGAGCTCCACTCCTACGCATGAGCAGATGTGCAGGGATCACTAGGTTCCTTAGGGAAGTTTCTAGCACAAAGCACAGAGACCAAACGAAATAAGGGGCAGGGCACAACATGAAGGAAAAACACTATCCAAGATGGACAACATTAAATAACAGCATCCTCAGAGACGTGGAAGAATATTTTATAGCCATGAAACAAGAAAAATATGTTATAAAAAGGAAGTAGGACATTCGAGAATAAGAAAGAGCTTTAGGGAATTAAAAATATGGAAATGGAAGTGAGAAACTCAGTAGCAAGTTTGAAGGGCTGAGGAAATCTTAGAAAGATGGAAAAGAAGAAAATAAGCTAAGATCATTTAAAAACCAGTTCAGGGGTTCTAACATCTGAGTAATAGGAATTCCAGGAGTGGAAAACCCTGTAGCACCAATCCAAGATTTTCCAGATCTTTCCTAAATGAAAAGGGATACTGAGTATCCAGGAAAACAGATAAAAATACCTGAACCAAGGCACATCAATGTGAAATTTCAAAACATGGGTCAAACAGAAGAGGCTACAATTTTCCAAAGGGTGCAGGGGGAGAGGAGGAGGAGAAAGAAAGAAATAGCTACATAGAATTAGGACTTAGAACAGTTTTGAACTTCTCACAAATAGCTAAGTTCTAATGGTTAGGAGTAATAATCTAATAAATAAATAACTTCTCAATAACAAATAATAAATATAATAAATAAATAACTTCTCAAAAATAGCTAGAAGCTAGAATGCAGTAGAATCATGCCTTCAAAATTCTGAGGGATAATAATTACAGATGGGCAAAGTCTCAAAAAAATGCATATGCCACACCCTGTTTCATAGGAAACTACTGATGACATGCTCCCTCAAATTACAGTATAAACCAAAAAAGAGGAAAAACAGAACACAGCAAAGAGGAGATCCAATGCAGTAGAGAGGAAAAGGGAATTCCCATTTTCATGCTGAAGGGACGTCTCAGGACAACAGCTATGCATTAGCCAGGGAAGGTAACCACCCACCAGCAGTCCAGAGACCATGGAAAAACTCCTTTAAGAAGATATATTGATAAAATATCTGATGGGAATGAAAGGTAGCATGGACAAACTTTGGAGAGTTTGGGGTAGAACTGGTGATAAATACATGGAATATCCAACACACATACAAACAAACGGCAATTTTAAGTCCAGGAAAAACAAAAGACAGTTCAGGAAAGGAAAAGCAACCAAAATTTGCTATGAAAGCTCAGATCTGAATAACATACATGGTTACAATATTGTAAACATGGAATATTGATCTAAGCAAAACTGTAGTTCTGTTGGGAGGATGGGAAGGTGGCAGGATGCATGTGTGTGGCAAGGTGCATGTGTTTGACAAGACAAGAGAAAGAAAAGGAGCTAAGTCTGCATTTTCTATAGTGGGAAATAAACAGATAAAGCATAAAAAAATACCCTCAAAAATCAAGAAATAGCAATACCAGCATATTGTTGGAGATAAGAAGATAAGGACCAAAAGAAATCTAGAAAAGGTGAAAATGGCTGCCTCTGTGGAGAGGCAGAGACCGAAGGTAACTGGAGACTGCTTTTTGTCTTAACAAACTTTATAGAACCAGATATTTAAATTATGTGTATGTATAATTTTGACAGAAATTAAAACTTAAAAAAAAAAATTTCCCTGTCTTTGTAGTGGGAATTATAAGAACAGGGTGGTGTTCTCTGAAAGAACCCAGGCCCATTTATGCTTTGGTTGTGAAATAGATGGCTAAATATCATACTGTTGCTCTTCTGCACCACCATAGTGTTTATTCATTCATTTATTTGACAAATATTAATCAAGGCCTCACTATACGAAGGCAGTTTCACCTCCATTATCTCTGATAATCTGGCTTTTAGAAATTAGGGGGAAGTTATCTGGGTTCATGGCTCCCTTTCTGACCAAGTTCACACAGGGGCTACTGACTCACCTGAGATGGAAAAGGTGGGGTCTGGGCCTTGCTGGGGGTAGAAGAAACAGAGGCTGGTCTTCCCCTCTGGACTGCAGTAGATGCTCCCCTGGTATGTCTAAAATAAGACACCTCACCACCTAAAGATTAGTTTCTTTCCAAACTAAGTCTCACTCATGAGATAAAGCCCCTATTAATGGGGTAAATGAGAGAATGGAAAGGGATGAGGAATAAAGTGTCTGTTCTCCCTTTTGTGGAACATTTGTGACCTAGAAAAAGTATGTAGTTGAAGTTCTGTCCCTCCCTAATGAGAAGAGAGGAATCTACATAGCACAGTTTGGTCATATGAAATATGTCCTCCCTGAGCATGTGCTGCTCACTTAATCTTTAAGCTGGCTTAAAGACTTACCAAAATTTCTGGTAAGTCACCAGAAATTTGGGGGCAGCTCTCCTGTCCTGTCACAGAGAGCCTCCATCATCTCCTCTACTTGGAAAGCAATTCTGATCTCCTTGGCAATGTTGTCCCCCACGTAAGAAGCATAAGCTATATGCCAAGGCACCACTGAGACTGCCTTGGATTCAAGGTGCATGAAGGCATGACCATTGGCTCTCTATGCTAAGAAGAAAGGGTCAGCAGCCACCTGTCTCAGCGGGGCCATCTACTCCACCTTGGAGGAAGAGAAAAAGGAGAAAGGGAAGGAGACAGGTTCAAGTGGAGACAATTAGGGACTCTCTGTCTGCAGACTACTTAATATCACACTTGGCTTTCCATCACTCCTCTTCATTATAGATTTCTGAGTCACAGCCAAGACAGAGGGGGCACCAGTCAGCCCTGAGAGGTTTGTTGCACTTGCCCATTGTAAAAACTACATTTCAGGGCCAAAAGACGAACTAATATTCTACTTCAGTGTCAGTAGTAAAAAGCAAATAACTGGGCAGGAGAACCAGGAAATAAGAAGGGAAGTTTAATGCTCCCATAGAGAAGCAAATATTTGCACTTATTAATATCCTGAAACCCATGTTGCCATGAATAGTTCCTTCTCCTTTTATCCCACGCCTTTTGTCTAACACAGTGATATATTGCCACCCTTTCAAAATCCTGACACAGATGACATTGAAGCAAATTATGTACCTCAGCCAGATTTCTCAGTTGAAATGGAGATAGCTGATGTGTACATTTTTCCATCTAATTAACATTCCACAGTTTGAATAGCTGTTATCATGCCCTGGGTCCCATATGAATGGGTGAATAGATAGAAAGATCCATAAACAGCTTGGCTTGCATAGAATGAGATTTTTTCTCCAGACAAAGAGAAAATGGAATGAATCATTGTCATCTGGATGGTAGCAGGCATCAAAGAGGAGCACAAGCACACTCCCCTATGAGCAGAACACAAGTGTGTTGCCTAGCACCAGCAGCCATCTCTGGAGGATCTTTGGTCACTCCCGGCCTCTGTATTTGGCCATGTAACTTTTTTTCACCCACGTCTTTGTTTACACTGTGTAGGGGTGTCCGAAAATATGTTCCAAATTTTTTGATACTCTTCCACTCAACATGTGTAGATTAATTCTCTTCTCCTTGTACTTAGTGATTCAGTTCCAACAAACAGAATATGGCAGAAGGGGTGGTATATAACTTCTGAGACTAGGTAAAAAAAATGCATCTCTCTCTCTCTCTCTCTCTCTCTCTCTCTCTCTCCCTCTTCCGCTCTCCAATCATTTACTCTGGAGAAAACCAGTTGCTATTGCAAGAGGCCAATTGTAAAGTCCTAACTGAAGCCTCCTGCCAACAGCCATGGAGACAAACCAACCTGGAAGTGGACCCCCAGCCCCAACAAGCCTTCAGATGAGACCACAGCCCTAGCCGACACCATGACTGCAACATCATGAGAGACCCTGAGCCGGAACCACCCAGCTAAGCTGCTCCTGAATTCCTGACTCTCAGAAACTGTGTGATGTAATGTTTGTTGTTTGAAGCTGCTAAATTTGGGGTTGATCCTATGCAACAATGGACAATTAATATACACTATGATTTCTCTTGACTTTCATTAGCATATTTATGGGGAAAAAATTTCTTCCTAATATTTGCTTATTTTTTAATATTTTATTTATTCATTCATAAGAGACACCAAAAGAGGCAGAAACATAGGCAGAGGGAAAAGAAGCAGGCTCTCTCTGGGTAGCCTGATGCAGGGCTCGATCCTGGGACCCTGGGATCATGACCTGAGCTAAAGGCAGACACTCAACCACGGAGTCACCCAGGTGGGCCTCTTCCTAATATTTAAAGGCCAAGATGACTACAGCTGCCACAGCAAAACTCCAATGTCACCGTAAAGTGAGGGGAAACTTGGTCAGGCCTTGCACAGCCAGTCAGATCTCTAGGAATTGCACAATTTGCTGGAAAAATGACACAGAGGGCAGCCCAGGTGCCTCAGAGACTGAGCGCCTGCCTTTGGCCCAGGGCGTGATCCTGGAGACCCAGGATCAAGTCCCACGTCGGGCTCCCTGCATGGAGCCTGCTTCTCCCTCTGCCTGTCTCTCTCTCTCTCTCTCTCTCTCTGTATGTGTGTGTATGTATCTCATGAATAAATAAATAAAATCTTTAAAAAAAAACAGTCTGTTGATACCTAAATAAATAAATAAATAATAAAATGACACAGAGAAATTGAAGGAAAATGTCAAGGACATGCCTCAGGCCACTCATTACTCACTCCCTCTTTCTTCCATGCATCCTCTAAGCGATGTCACCTCTCACAGACCTCACCATGTTCTGCAGCCTCTTCCACCAGCAGTGTGCATGCTCTTGGCCCCCTGCATAACTCCTTGCACACCAGTCTTCCCCCAGAAACCTGCAGCTGGCATACTGGTGCTCACACCTGCAGAGCCTGGCCCACATCAGGTCCTGAGCCCACTCAGGCCAGGACAGGCAGTGTCAGAGGTCTCTCGTTGCTTTCAAAGCAAGCTGGACATGGAAACCCCCATAAGTGGAATAACTACAAATTAGCAGAGTGGTTAAGGTCTTTAGTTTGGACCTAGACAGAAATAGGTTTGATTCCAGAATCCACTGTTGACTAGCTAATGACTTTGGAAAAGATAAGTAGCTAATCTTTGGGTTGCTCCTCTGTAAAGTGGCAGCTCACCATTGCCTACCTTAAATAGGCACGAAATCTATGTAACCTCTTAATACAGGACCTGGTGCCTTACTCAATAAATGTTGCTGTTAAGAAGGGATGATATCACAAGCTTGCAATCACCTCCTTACCCTGTGCAATTCCTCCATTCCATCTTATTGTAAATTCCAGTGGTTCCTCATACCTGGTGTGGGTGATTCGGGGTGGTGTTGGTTTTCCCTGCCATTTTGCCCATTCTTCCCTGGTTTCCATCAGCTCTGGCCGTGGCTTCTGGCTCTGCCCTGACTCCCAGCCCCCTGCTAGGCCCCAGGGGTGCTCTGCCCTCGATGGGATCTGGCTCACATCAACCCTTTGAACATCCTTGTCTCACCATGAGCAGCCCCAGCTTCATGGGACATGAAGAGGAGCTCCACACCCATACGTGACATGCCTTTATGCATCTTCAAAATGTTTCCTATCTCTTCTGTCTTTAGGAGGAAGGAAGGAACCTAGTCACTTCCTTTCATGCAGGGAGCTGCCAATTCTGGGGAAAACTAGCTGAGGTAATTTATATGCCCTGCTTAATTACTTCACTACCAGACTCCCAGCTAAGTTGCCCTAGCAACACCTAGCAACTGGCCACTGTCACCAGCTGCTTCTGTCAGAGAGTTCTTCTAGCTGTGTTATGAAGTCTTTTTTTGGTAGCCTTGGTAGAGAAAAGAGTAGGTTAAACAGGACTCTGAACGACATGTAAACCAGTTTTGTGCACCCCTCTGCTCTGCTTTGCCTCCATTTTCCTGGGTAGGTATCATGGCATTCCTCTAGCACTCCCATTTAGAAACTGCTGGAGGCAGCAGCCGGCAATGTTTTGGAGCACAGCTTTAGGATCAGATGGATGTTCTAGCTGTGTGACCTTGGGAATGGTATTTGACCTTGCTGTGCCTCTGATTCTTCATCTGTAAAATGGGGCTGATATTACCCCCCAAGATAGTCCCAGTACCTGGCATATAACACACGTTCAGTGCTGGCTGCTGTGATTGTGGATAATCCCAAATGGGAAAACAGCAGCCAACTTTCCAAATGACACTGCAGCAGAGCAACGTGACCAGAACGCAGAGTCTGCTTCAGGGGTAATATGAACTGTGCCCCTCGCCTCCCTCCCTGGTCCCCTATTGGCCCCCCACTCTGTATCCCATCCCCACTCCCACCTCCTGTAAGCTCCATGGGACAAGAGTTTTTATCCACTTCTTCACTACTTCTTCACTACTGTATCCCAGCACCTAGAACAGTGCTTGGCAGGTAACCAGTGTTCAATAAAGATCTGTTTGCTCAACAAATGTTTGCAGAGAGTTGTCCTGTGCATATGGGTTTCCTTAGGAACTTCGTGTGCTGAGATATGGGAATTCCTGCATCCCTAGCCTTACACACTAACCTCTAATAGCTGCTAAGCCTTGTCTTTGTATAAGGCCAAATCTAAGCAAAGCCCCAAATGTAATATCTAAGCCCATCCTAAGTGGTCATTTCATTGACAAAACTGTCCTATGATAAGTTTCCCAAACTTATTTCTTTACCATTGAAGTTACAACCACAACAGGAAAACTAAAATGAAATCTGAATCCTCAAGACTTGGTGTAGCTAGAAGGCAGAGATGGAATGAGGTGTTCTCAGTGTGCCATTCTTAGGGTTTTTTTTTTCTCTCTCCAACCTAGTAGATCTGTCCTAAGCAGGGGATCGAGAGGGAGAGGGAGAAGGAATGTCCAAATAAAAATGGTAAGGGCTTGTCTGGGGTGTGAAGAGGACGCAGAACCAGAGCCAGAGCCAGGGGCTGCCAGCACCTGGGGTCAAGAAACCAGTATTTTAAAGGAGGCCAGAGAATCAAAACTGTGTATTTGGAGCAAGCAGAGGAAAAAGCCACAAGTAGAGGTAACGATGGATTTGTTGCGAAAGTGATCTGGAAAGTGTTCAGAGGCTACTCCTACAGATTACAGGATATTCCCAAAGAGACATCTTTGGAAGGCCTAGATTCTATCTCCCAAACCTGGGTCTTCTGTTAAAAATAAGAAGAGCTCTATGAATATAGAGGGAGCTCATGCCTCATACCAGAGCCAACTTCTTGTGATCTAGCCCATGTCCTTCCAAATTTTCATTTTGGAAGCAAAATTGAGAGGACCCAGAGTGGTATATTTATTAGCAGTGCTGGCAGGGTTGTGCCCCACCTGGGGGTGACCCTCCTGACCTATGTTTAGGGTCATTACACAGAAGGGAAATTAGCTCTGTCCTGCCCAGTGCCTGGTCCCCTTGCACATGGTCCGGGAAGCCGCCTATCCCTGCTGAGAGCAGAATGAAGACCCTGCCGGGGAGTCCATGGCAGAGGCGGATGCATCTGAGCTGAACGTCAAAGAACAGCGGCCAAGCACACCCTGCCTTCCCATGCCCCTCTGTCCCCACCAACCTCTTTAGAACGCAGGCTTTGTCACCTAGAGTCACAGCCTGTGCCACCATCCAGGGAGAACTCATATTTGTAAGATTGTGAAACTGAGATTCAGAAAGGGGACCTGACTTCCATGTCGCACACCAAATCCATGGGCAAGCTGGGGTAGGAGCCAGGGCTCCTGACTCCTGGTCCCAGGTTCTCTTTCTGTTGTTCCCAGACTCCACACTAAGTCTTCCAGGACCCAACAATGAATGCCCTACTCTGAGTGACCAGGAGTACAGTGGGTGCATGTCTCCTCTCAACGCCAGCCCCTCCAGGAACAACTAGCCCAGCAGGGAAAACTTGAGATTTACTGTCAAAAGACCTCATTTATAACCAGCACCACCTCTCACTAGCTGTGCGATGTAGATAACTCACTTAACCTCTCTGGTCTAGAGCAGGAATAACTATAAAGGGGGAGCAACACTAACAGCTGTACGTCATGAAATTGTTTGGAGACTCAATGAAAAATGTGTGAAAATGTTCTGCATTATGATTATGATTTTCTTCCCCGTGCTTTTCAGTATTTCCCAAATTTTCTGCAATATTGATTTTAAAACAACAAATTATATGTAACTTTAAAAAAGAAAAAAAATATTAAAGAAATAGTACCTTTTACTGAAATTGGTAAAACTTTCGTTTCTTACTCCGATTGTTGAAGGGTACAGTGAGATGAGCATTCTCATGCTCTGCTGGTGGGAGAATAGATTGGAATTAACTTTCTGGAAAATTATTTGGCAACAGGCATCAAGAGGCTTTTAAAATTTATATCTCTTGGGATGCCTGCCTGGCTCAGTCAGTGGAACATGCTATGCTTGATCTCGGGATTGTGAGTTCAAGCCCCACGTTGGGTGTACAGATTAATTAAAATAAAATATTTTTAAAAAAGAGTTTCTATCTTTTGACCCAATAATTCCACTTCTCAGAATCTATGTAAAGAAAATTATCAGCTGTGCAGTTAAAAATAATTATGAAGGCAGTCTGTAGCAGAATTTCTTTCTTAAATATACCTAAAAGCTAGAAACAGCTTGTCACCAAATGAGAAATTGTTACATAACTGTGAGACTCCATACAATGAAATATCATGAAGCCCCTAGAAGTCAACTTTCCAAAGAATATTTAATGAGCTGAGCAAATAGTCATAATGTAGTATAAAGTAAAACAAATAGAATATTAAACTGTATATGTAATAAAACCCATCCTTTAAAATACAGAGAGAGTCCAGAAAGAAAGAAAAAAAAACATAAAAATATTAACATTGTTGCCTCTGGATGATGGGATTATGGGTTTCATTTTCTTCTTTATGGTTTTTTTTTTTTTTTTTGCATTTTAAAATTAATTATAATGAGCTTGTGTTCTTTTACAACCTGAAAATGCTATTACAAATAAATAGGCAAATAAATAAAGTTCTATGTTTTTGCATTCCGTTTTGTTGCTGTGGTAGTAATTATTTACACTTATCTGTATCAAACCTTCTCTCAGTGGTTAGAAGTTTTTATTAACTTTTTACATCTTTAACTGGTTTTGGTGTTTGCTTCTTTCAAATCCCAAATTCTCCATCTTACTTTCTTATTGTGATTCATTTTCATCTAATTCGGAGACATTTTTTGAGTCATTCTTATAGGAAAGGTACGTGGATGGTGACTTAGCTTGGCTTTTGGAGATCAGAGAATGCTGTCGTAAGCTGGTGACAACGTGGCTGGGTGTCTTAATTCATTTGGGCCTCTATAATAAAATACCATAGATTAGATAGCTTATAAAAATTTATTTCTCAGGGCACCTGGGTGGTGCAGTCAGTAAAGCATTAGACTCTTGGCTTCGGCTCAGGTTGTGATCTCAGAATCATGAGATCGAGCCCTGTGCCAGCTCTGAGCTCGGTGCAAAATCTGGTTGAGGTTCTCTTGCTCTCTCCCTCTGCCCCTCCTGCTCATGTTCTCTCTCTCTCTCTCTCTCTCTCTCTCTCTCTCTCTCTCTCTCTCTTTCTCTCATCAATAAATAAATCTTAAAAAAATTATCTCTCAACAGTTTTAGACACTGGGAAGTCTAAGAGCCAGGTACTCGCAGATTCCATATCTAATGAGGGCCCATTTCTTGGTCCATATAACCTCTCATGGTGGAAGGGGGAGGAACTCTCTGGGATCTCTCTTTAAGGCCACTGATCCCAACCAGGAGGGCTCCACTCTCCTGAACTAATCACCTTCCAAAGGCCCCCTCTCCAAATATCATCACGTTGGGATTAGGTTTCAATACATGACTGGGGTGGGGTGAACACCCAAACATTTGGTCTATAATATTGGGTAAAAGTTTTCTATTTCTGTAGATATTCTACTGCTAAATTCTGGAATGTATTGTTTTAGAGAAGAAATGTAACAGTAGTCAGATTCCTCGAAGTTACCTTTAGTCTGTCAGCTTATTTGCCTGTAGGACTCCTACATTCTTAAAATTAGATTATAGTAAAATTGTGATTGATCCTGAAACGCAAGCCTCAGGAGTCAAGGCAACAGCCAAAGGCCGTCTCACAGCGAAAACTTCCATTAAAGGTTTTAGAGACCAAACTCTTCTCTCCATTGGATAGTCCTCCACGTTATATGCCGAGTGCAGACCCAGCTCTTCCCACAAAACAGACTCCATCGCACCTTTCCACTTAGCCTCCTCCTCCTACAACTCCCAGCAAAACCAAGGTTAAAGAACCACTGGTTGCCCTTAACATTTATTCTGCTATCACACGTTTGTGCAATCAAATGAAACACACATATTCATGCGACGAAATGACTCACAGACACACTCACACACAATTTGGGGATTTGGCCATTTATTTTGCACACACAAAGAAAATGTGACTCTACTAAGTGTACTTCTTTACATCATGTTTTTAGTTAGCTCGTGTAACTGGCAGTCCCTCTAAGTTTTCTGTGGGTTGGTATAAATACAGCTCACTTTTGGATGCCTGAGCATCTGCCTTTGGCTCAGGTCATGATCCCTGGGACCTGGGATCAAATCCCACATCAGGCTCACCGCAGGGAGCCTACTTCTCCCTCTGCCTATGTCTCTGCCTCTCTCCATGTGTCTCTCATAAATAAATAAATAAAATCTTAGAAAAAAAAAAGATACAGCTCACTTTTTCTAGGCTACATAATGATTCAAATTAACCATATAGCACAATCTGTTCAGCGATCCCTATACTAATGGATATTTAAGTGACCATTTGTTACCCTTATTTGTAGCTTCGTTCTGTTGTTTTTGTTTGCTGACACAATAAAAATGCTGCAATAAACACATTCTTAGACATAACTTTATTTTTTTTTCTGGTCCTTTCATTTCTACAGGATAAATTCTCAAAAATGAAATTGTTTTGTTGTGAGCATTTTTTCCTTCTGTAAATAACTATTCACATCTCTACCAGTATGATAAGTGCTCTTCCTCCAGCAAAAACCTCCACTAAGTATTACCTCTGTTTAATTTTTCCTGACATGACGTGTAAGAGGCCCCTTTGATTTGCATTGCCCTAATGTCTTTCTTTTTTTTTAAGTTTTGTTTTTTTTTTTTTTTTTTTTTTTTATACATGAGACAGAGAGACAGAGAGAGAGGTATAGACAGAAGCAGGCTCCATGCAGGGAGCCCGATGTGGGACTCGATCCCAGGTCCCCAGGATCAGGCCCTGGGCTGAAGGTGGCGCTAAACCACTGAGCCATCCAGGCTGCCCGCCCTAATGTCTTTCATATGGTGTTTGGACTTCCTCTTGGATGAATCATCTATTCATATCCTTTGCCTATTTTCCAACTGGGATGTCTTTCTTTACCAGTTTGAAAGGTATTCAAATATTTCAAATGTTAGCATTTTATCGCTTTATATGCTGCAACTTTTTCCTAGTTTATCATTTGCATTTTGACTTCATTTATGAAACACTTTTTCATTCAATTTTCTATGATTTAGGTGAGTAGATATGGCTATCTTTTTCATGATAGCATCCACAAGTCTCAGTTCAAATATCTCCTACTCCACCAGGCTATGTGTATGTTCTCCTAGATTTTGATGTTGTATTATTTTATCGATGTCTTACATTTAAATCTTTAATCCGGGGCACCTAGGTAGCTCAGTAGTTGATCATCTGCCTTAGGCTCGTGTTGTTATCCCAGGATTCTGGGATCAAGTTCCACATCAGGATCCCTGAAGGGAGCCTGCTTCTCCCTCTGCCTATGTCTCTGCCTCTCTCATGAATAAATAAATAAAATCCTTAAAAAATAAAAATAAAAAATAAATACATCTTTAATCCACCTGGATTTTATCTTGGCATGTAGAAGGAAGAGTCTCTTCATTTACTTCTGGATGGATAGGGTCGGCGAGAGAGCAGGATATAGTACAGAAGTCATTCTTTTTCCCACCAGAGCTGGCTTCCTAGGTGTGTTTTGGGTGCAATCACCCAGAACTTTACACTCAAAGGGGCCCTATGTGCCTGGTTTAATGCTTTGCTGTTACCATCTTGAAATTCTTAATGACTTGACCTTCCAGCTTGTGTTTTATAAGTGAATTCTGATGAGGCACTGAGCAGGGGGCTGGGATTCTCAGTCCCATCTCCTGCTGCCTCTCTGCTTCCTTGGGATGGTACCGGTGCGGTGGCCCCTGGTGCCCTGGCCCTACCTAGTTTCTCCCTCCCTGCTTTGGCCCCTTATCAGATATGCAAAGACTCCAGAAATTTAGCTACATGCATCCTTTCTGAAAAAGAAACTGGAGGATATACTCCATCCAAACTAGAGAATAAAACAAGAAAAGGGAAGACTGAGTTCTAGAAGCAAAAACCCAGCACTGGAGTGAGGAAAAGGGTGTTCAGTGAAGGTTCAGCTTGTCCCGAGGCTTACAGAAATTGGGGCAAACCAGAGCAGGGGGACTAAGTGTGGTGGGAGAGACGTATCCAGGGAAAGAAATGAAACTGCTAGATTCCTGGTATGCTTGCTTGGCCTTACGGAGAGGAGTTTTTCAGTTGTGAGGAAGAATTGAGGGAAAAACTGGTGATGAGGTCACAAAAATATCCTAGTACCCGAGAAAATAAGATAATCATTAACTCCAAGAAAAGGAGAATGCCATAAAAGGAAGAAAATGTATTCATAGGTTACTTGTTAGCCAGCTGTGATATAATTAAATGGTCATAGAGAAGGCAAATATTGAATGTTGATCTAACTATCCTGGGAGGATGTTGAAGGAGAAAAGTTTGAGGAAGAGAGAAGAGGAGTAAGAGAAGTAAAACTTCTCTTATCTTCCATAATAGGAAGTGAATAGAGAAAGTCTAAAGTTGAAAGTTTAAGGAACAGTGATATAAGCATTTTTTTTTTTTTTAGCAATATGGAGATAGATACCAGTGGAATAGTGAGAGTTAAACATGTCTCTGGGGAGCAGAAATAAGTTATGGGGGTATGGAGGGGGGCATAAAACTATATAAAGATTTTACTTATTCATTTGAGAGGGAAGGTACAAATGAGGGGGAGTGGCAGAGGGAGAAGCAGATGCCCCAATGAGCAGGGAGCCCAACTTGGGATTTCATCCAGAACCCTGAGATCGGGATCCCTGGGTGGCGCAGCAGTTTGGCGCCTGCCTTTGGCCCAGGGCGCGATCCTGGAGACCCGGGATCGAATCCCACATCGGGCTCCCGGTGCATCGAGCCTGCTTCTCCCTCTGCCTGTGTCTCTGCCTCTCTCTCTCTCTCTCTCTGTGACTATCATAAATAAATTAAAAAAAATAATAATAATAAAAAAAATAAAACAGAACCCTGAGATCATGACCTGAGCCGAAGACAGATGCTTAACCATCTAAGCCAGCCAGGCACCCTGACTTTTTATTATAATTTACAGTACTCTTTCCTTTTTAAACTATATATTTGTGAGCCTTTTTAAAAATAAAAGTTAGGGATCCCTGGGTGGCGCAGCGGTTTGGCGCCTGCCTTTGGCCCAAGGCACGATCCTGGAGACCCGGGATCGAATCCCACATCAGGCTCCCGGTGCATGGAGCCTGCTTCTCCCTCTGCCTGTGTCTCTGCATCTCTCTCTCTCTCTGTGACTATCATAAATAAAAAAAATAAAATAAAAGTTAAACTTTTTAAAAACAACAGGCAGTGGGAATTCAGGATATGTCCCACTTCACATGGGTGACCAGGGTCTTGTCATTCAAGGCAGGTCTTTACTGCCCAGACCAGGGTGGTTTCTCTTTCTTCCTTTATTTCTTTCTTTCTTCCTTCCTTCCTTTCTTTCTTTCAAGATTTTATTTATTTATTCATGAGAGATACAGAGAGAGAGGCAGAGACATAGGCAGAGGGAGAAGCAGACTTCCTGCGGGAAGCCTGATGTGGGACTCAATCCCAGGACCCTGGGATCAGGCCCTGAGCAGAAGGCAGATGCTCAACCACGGAGCCACCCAGGTGTTCCTTCTGCCCAGACCAGTGTGGTTTCAATGCTGGCCCTTTGGTATTGGTGTAAGCGGATCAGTTTTGCTTCAATCCTAAGAAATCATCAAAGAATTAGGCGATCCAAAGGTAGTTAATCTCTAATTTCAGGATTTTAAAAAATATTGTAAAATGTTTTTTTATATACTTTTCATAACAGTTCCTGATCCACTTCTTAGTCCTTCAGTTTTCCTATCTTTTCTCACCTTTTCCATCTCTTTTAACTCAAAATATTTTCTTTAAATTCTCAGAGATCTTTGCAAATTTGACCTCTGCTCCAAAGACAGAATTTTCCTCTACTTTCAGCCCTTTGTCAGTTTCTCAGAAATGGCCTAGGACTTTTTAGCCCTGAGAGTCAAAGTTAAAGAAAGTTCAGGGTCTTTCATTAAAGCAGAATAAAGAAAACCAGGATTTCAAAGAGCAATAGCGATTGAAATCTAGCTCAAGAGAATTTTACATTGTACAGAGGAAGTTATATTTATTTAAATGTCAATTCTGAATGATCACTTTGTGTAGATTTAGTAACAATTCAATTATTTTAATACAGGATTTTTATGGGGAAAGTGTAAGTGAGTAGACCAGTGGCTTTCAATCACCCAGGAAGCTTTTAAAAATACTGATGCCAGGGTTGGTCCCACTCTCAAAGATTCTAATTTAATCTGAATACAACATAGGTGTAGGAATTTTTTAAAATTCCCCTTGTTATTCTGACATGCAGCCAAATCTGGGTACCATGACACTAGATCATGTCCCAGGTGTTCTCTCTCAGTTAAAATGGCTGAGAAAAATATCTAATTTGGTAACCAAAATCCAGGTAAATTCTCATTGTGGCAAGTGCCCATATGGAATATGAATTATTGGAGGAAATAGCCAGTGGCTCTTGCAAATATAAACCTCGAAGTGACAGTAGGTATCACACAGTAATCCTTAAACCTTTTCCTCGGCTTGCAGTAGATTCCCAAAATAGCCTGCCAAGGGGAACATGGCTGATTGGTTACTCTATTTCATTAGGGCCTCCTTCCACGCAGACCATGCTCATTTCTTGTCAAGTGGTTTGTTTCAACTACAACATTGCCCATTTTAGAGCCGCCCTGTTTGCCCACACAACCAGCTTCTCTGCATTCCCTAATTAAAGAACTAGATGCTCCAAACATGGTTAATTCTAAGTCCTTTTGTTCTGGTCTGGCACAATGGACCAACAAAGGTTTCATGGAGCCAGTTCCCTACGTGGAATTGGAGGATGCTTTGTGAGCATATGTGAAATGCCTCTTCAACAATTGCAATGACATCTGTCTCCTTAGATAAACATGTGTTTGGACAGGAGGACTCCAGTCCCTCAGCTGAGATCTGGGATTGGTGATTGCAGTCAGCAGTTGGTGCCTATTAGTGAAGCAGGTGAGAGGGCTGTTGAGAGAGGGTGGGGTGGGGCCTGTTCTACCAAGAGCCACAGGTAGAGGTAGGTAGAGCACTTCTGAACTGCAGAGAGGCAAGGGGTAGGTGCCAATGCACTGATCTGGAGCCCAGGTAGAAGCCAGACTGACATGGGGCCACATTGGTCTGACTCCCAGAACACAATCACCACTGGACTTCCTAGGCATCCAAGGATGGGGTCAGAGAACAAGAGAAGGAGCCAGGGAGGGAAGCAAGCTATGATCATATTCCTACAGATGATCAACACTCCAGTGTAATTGCTGGAGGAGGAAGGAAAAAAAGAAGACTCATGAGGATCTCAGGCCATCATGTCTCAGAGCCAAAAGCCTGTAAAAAGCAGAAGGGGGGCCCCTGTAAAATACCCCAGTCCTAAATCTAAGCCATCAACTCCAGTCACAGCCTATAGCTCTGCTGCTGTGCATACCCAGGTGGGATGTCCCAAGCTGCTCCATACCCATTTTGGATGTAGTCAGGCAATTGTGCAGAAGCCCAGCTCAGACCTGAGCAATAGGGAACACACTCAAAAGGCCCCATGAGTCTGGGCCTGGCAGAGGCAGGAAATCATCAGTGGGTAATGACTGTAATCAGAACTAAAGTGGAAACAGAAGGGCATGCCTATTTGGCCCTTTGAAGGCTGGACCAGTGTCTAATTTTCCTTGTTATACTAAAAAACCAACAATTTTGATCCAATGTGTGAAATGGAACATGGGTGCAAACTCCATCTTAATTATTAATGAAAAATATGAATTGTTATCCTCCTCCATATATGTCTAAAATAATCCTGATCCATATATAGTAGAGAGTCAAACCCAGTCCACCTAAACCAGTCCCTTTATTTCCATAAATCCTTTGATCAAGGCCAAAAGCTCCAGAAAAAAAATACTGGCTTTTTTCCTCCTAGGTTCTAAATGTTGAGAAATCTCTGCTAATCTACAACAGATATTGAACAGAATCACAGAGCTGCGGGCTATTAGACCTGAGATCATCAAACATTTACTGAGCACCTACTTTAGGAGGTAGATACTGGGAACTGAGGATAGAAATAAATCAGACGCCAGTGCCTGCTTCCAGAAGTTGAGAGAGGAAGACAATAAACAAATCATTTTAATACAATGTAATGGATGCAAACCACAGAGATATGAATAAGTGATAGAGAGATTAGCCCTACAGTGAGGAAGAGAGGGGAGAATCAGCAAAGGCTTCATGAGAGAAGTAGCCGTTGAGCATAACAATGAAGAAAAGGTAAAACGAAAGTTGAAATGTTAGCTGTGTTATTTTATAAAATGAGAATAAGGTCATTCTTTTTTTAGAGCATAATAGAAAAATAATAAATAGTTTGGGAAGGAAACTCCCACCCCAGCTCAACAATGATTTGAGCAGAGAAACAAGATGGCACAAGGTTAAGAGGAATGGGAGCAATATCAGAAACCATGCAAAAATGACCAGTTCATTACTGGTGATGGCCAGAAGGGTGAGATCAGCATGGAGGAGAGATGTTTAGGGGTCAACCAGTGCTAGCTAGTTGTCGTGGAGGTCCCTCAAAGAGTTAAAAATAGAGCTACCTACAACCCAGCAATTGCACTGCTGGGGATCTACCCCAAAGATACAGATGCAGTGAAATGCCGGGACACCTGCACCCCGACGTTTCTAGCAGCAATGTCCATAATAGCCAAACTGTGGAAGGAGCCTCGGTGTCCATCGAAAGATGAATGGATAAAGAAGCTGTGGTCTATGTATACATGGAATATTACTCAGCCATTAGAAATGACAAATACCATTTGCTTCAACATGGATGGAACTGGAAGTTATGATGCTGAGTCAAGTATGTCAATTGGAGAAGGACAAACATTATATGGTCTCATTCATTCGGGGAATATAAAAAATAGTGAAAGGGAAAGGAGAGAAAATGAGTGAGGGTGACAACATGAGAGACTCCTAACTCTGGGAAATGAACAAGAGATAGTGGAAGGGGAGGGGCAGGGGGACGGGGTGACTGGGTGACGGGCACTGACGGGGGCACTTGACTGGATGAGCACTGGGTGTTATACTATATGTTGGCAAATCAAACTCCAATAAAAAAAATATACAAAAAAATAAAACGACAGCTGTCAAGGCTTGGGGATAACCAGGTGGGGATGTGTAACTAAGAGGGAAGCAGGAGAATGTAGGGGACAGAAGAACTCACGTGAGTCTCCAGGACCTCACAAGAGAGGGAAGGTGCTTGGGGAAGTGGCCCAAATACCTAGTCATTTCACTGTGTGTCTGTTGTAGGACAGAGAAAGAAGGAACCTGCTGGGAGGAAGCATGTTTTGTCAGAGTGGGGTGGTTGTGAATCTAAGGCCACGGTTCAAGTACACAAGAAATAGGGCTTCACTTTTCCATAACTCAATTTCTTTGTAAGCTCCATTCCACTGAGGTGTCCTTCTTCTTTTTCCCAAAATTAGTACAGAGAAGCGGGGCATTGGAGTGGGGTGGTGATCTGGTCTTCAGTTATTATCTGCCCACACTGATACAAGCTCAGATGTTCTTTTGTTACCTGTCATTCCCAACGAAACACCCTATTCAGGTTTGACTTGTCCAGCCACTTCCATACCACTCTCCAGGGCCTGGGAATTAATTCTGCCTCTCCCACACCAGGCAGGGCCTCCACGACTGTGGAGCTGTGTATGGCCTTGTGGTATCTATGTTAGGGTGACCAAGGGAAACCTATGACCAGGACACACAGCACAGCCATGTCTTCTCTGTGGTCTTGCTGCATTTCTGGGGCTCCAGAATGAAGTGATTACAGTGGTCCCAGGGAAATGAACTGTATTAGATTCACTATTAAGCCTCAGCAAGCTGTACCCATTCGCATGCCTCCAGGTATAAGCATACTACGTGCCAATTGCCATATAACAAAGTACCTCAAAATGTAATGGCTTAAAACAATGAACGTTTATTATCTTACAATTTCTGCAGTTCAGGAATTCAGGAGTGGTTTAGCTCAGTGGTTGTGGCTAAGATGTTCCTATGAGGTTGCAAGTCAAGATATAGGCTGGGGCTACATTCACCTGAAGGCTTGAGTGTGGAGAACCCACTTTCAAGAAGGCTCACTCAGACATTTGATTAATACTGGTTGTTGCAGGGCAGCCTGGGTGGCTCAGTGGTTTAGTGCTGCCTTCAGCCCAGGGCATGGTCCTGGAGACCCAGGATCGAGTCCTGTGTCAGGTTCCCTGCATGAAGCCTGCTTCTCCCTCTGCCTATGTCTCTGCCTCTCTCTGTGTGTCTGTCATGAATAAATAAAATCTTAAAAAAAAAAAAAATACCAGTTGTTGCAGAAGGCTTCAGTTCCTCACCACATAAACCTCTTCACAGAGCTGCTTGATTATCCTCATAACATGGCAGCTGACCCCCCAAGAGTGAATGGTCCCATAGAGAAAGCAAAGAGGAAGCTATGGTGCCTTTTATATCCCAATCTCAGCAATCAGTCATGGTCACTTCAGCCACATTCTCTACTCATTAGAAACAAACCACTATGTCAAGTTCACACTCAAGGGCAGAGGATTCCACCTTCTGAAAGAGGGAGTATGAACATAGTTGTGGTCATATTTTAAAATCAGCACAATAAATAACAGGAAAAAAAAAAACCTCAAATTATCTTGAAAAATGAAGGAGATGTATTGACTTACTAATTGGAATTCAGAGATATGGCAAATTTCAGGATATTGATTGATCCAGTGCCTCATTGCAGTAAGTCATCAAGGATCCAGTATCTTTTTGACTCTATATGCCATTATTCAAAATATCATTCTAAAGTTGGCTTTCCTCATGGTCACAAGAAGGCTGCCAACAGAACTGAGGAGTTTGTGCTTCCTTGTTCATTACTAGCCAGAGAAAGAAGGCTGAACTCTTCCAATTATAAGACAAGTCTCCAAAAAAATAAATAAATAAATAAGACAAGTCTCCTGTGGTCAGGGAACTCTCACATGCTGATTGGCTTAGATCTGGTCTCCATGAGCCAATCACTGCAGCAAAGGGGGTGGCACTACCTGACTGGTTTAGACCTGGGCTGGGGTTTAGTTATGCCCTCTCAGATCTCAAAGTCTATACGAGGGAGGGAGATTGCAGATGCAGGGGAAGAAACAGTGTTTACTGTTTCTCCCAGAAGGCCTGGGAGAGGGGCGTGGCAAGCAAAGTGCTGGTTCCAGAAAGCGCTAATGTCAACAGCCAGAGCTCAACCCCCTGAGGTTGCAAAGAAACTGGAAGTCACCCTCTCACTCAGCCACCTCACCTACAGCGCTCAAGGCCCAGACAGCCCACCCAGAGGAGATGCAGCTGGGTCAATAAGGTAGAGAGTCCATAAACATGAATACATTAGTCACCTTGAGTTCTGTCCCTCGATTTATAAGATTCTAAGAGCTCAGGCTCAAGGGTTTAGAGCTTAAACTGGGAAGGAGATGGAGTAAAGGAAAGGACAAGAGGAAAGGGGAAGAGAGGGACACTCACACAGGCTATTCTCACCAATCCTCTTCCTCCTGGCCCCCTACACAGCCTCCCTCTCTAACCGCATCAAGGCCATAATGGGTTATCCCAATTTACAAGGGCCCCAAGCCTCAGTGTTGAGCACACCCAGAGTAGGGGCTCACTATGTTGGGCCCTATATCAGCCTTCTAGGGCTGCTGTAACAAAGTAACACAAGCTGTATGGCTTAAAACAACAGAAATGTATTCTCTCACACATCTGGAGGCCAGCAGTCCAAAATCAAGGCATTGAGAAGGATATACTTTCCCTTCGACTCTGGCTAGAATCAATCCCTCCTTGCCTCATCCCAGCTTCTGGTGGTGGTCAGAAATCCTCACCAGTATTCAATGCAATGGCATCACTCCAATCTGCCCATCATCCCATGGCCTTCTCCTTATATGTCTGTTGATCCTGTTTCCAGGTACTGGGAGACTAGGGATTTCGACAGGTGGGGGGACAGAGTTCAACCCACAGCAGGCCCCCTTCATTCATTCCTCCCCCAGTGCTTGTGGCAATAACTGACGAACAACTGTGGTTCTTTCCCTTAAAAGATAATCATGTATTTCCAGTCTAGTCACCCTAAAGGGACTTGGAAGGCAAAATGAGGGGATGCCCTATCTGCTGGTCCTTCAAGAATATAATACACTGGCTCACACATGGCTGCAGGGCTGGTGATTCTCTGTTGAATCAGTCTGTCTGTGTACTAAATGCCTACCCCGGCTTATGGCTTCCTGAACCCGGGATTTGTACCAAAGCTGCAGTCAGGCTGCAGTGATTAATATAAACCTAGCCTCACTCTCCTCTCAGGGCCTGGGTTTCCTCATCGGTAAAGTCTAGAGACCTCTCGTATCTGACAGTGACTTTAAAGTGGACACTTTGCCCCAAATCAGTTCCCCAGTTAATACATGGCCATTTAGTGAGTGTCCCTTGAGACCTGCAGGAAGGCTCATCAGAGTTATTAAAGGCCCCTCCACCCCGGGACAGTGTCTATTTGAGTATGCAGATTCCAAACTGAGATAATAAAGAAGCTACTGCTCTTCTCTTCCCAGGAGCCAGTGCTTTGTATTCATACAGGATATCTTGACGCCCAGCAGACACCTCTTCACACACATATAAATCACACAGAGCAAAATGCAGGGCAAAATGTCTGAATCACAGAAGAGTCGGGCTAATTCACTCTGCAGAATCACTCAGCAGCCAGTGTTCTCTTGGCTTGTTTGGCAACTGCATAAAAGCTAAACAGCTTTCTCCACAGAAGGAAAAGAATCTCTGTGACCCAGCAGGACAGAGACTGGAACAACACGCAGTCAGGGAGGCCTGCAAAGGTCAGCAGGGGGACCCAAGAACCACATGCAAAGGCCACAGGGTCCTTTGGGGCAGCCACATCAAATCCATCAATCAGCAATGAGCCCGAGCAGGAAGGCCCTGCTGAGGGCTGGGGATGGACAGCATAGGACCAAACTCTAAGGAAGGAGGACTGAGAGGACTCGCAGAGAATCAGGACCCAGGCATGCAAGGGCAGGGCTCCCAGCCCAACCCGGGAGTCCACACCCAGCAAAGAATCTGATGGGATGAATGCTGATTAAACTGGGGCTGGAGTGGCAGGCTGGTGGGCCCTGCGAAGTGGAGGGAGTGTGGAGAAGAAGAATTCAATGCAAGCCATGTATCAATGTATCAAGAGTAGGAGGTCGGGCAGCCTGGGTGGCTCAGTGGTTTAGCGCCGCCTTCAGCCCAGGGCATGATCCTGGAGACCTGGGATCGAGTCCCACGTCAGGCTCCCTGCGTGGAGCCTGCTTCTCCCTCTGCCTGTGTATTGTGTCTCTCATGAATAAATAAATAAAATCTTAAAAAAAAAAAAAAAGAAAGAAAGAAAAAAGAGTAGGAGGTCCTTTGACTTGGTAGTTCTGGAGACTCAGGGATCCCCCAAGTGTGTGAAATAGCAGGCTCCCAAGTAGCAATTCCAAACCCACCCATTAGACCTCTGGGCCAGGTAGGTTGGGTCCAGGCAGGGCTGGAGGGCAGAACCAGACACTGCACCCATTCAACCTGTTCTTCTAGGGCCCCAGGAGGGCATTGCTGCTCCACCCACTTCCAACCAATCTTCACCACACCCCATCTGTCAGTGAAAAGCAGTGTAGGCAGAGACTAAGATCTGGAATCCGAAGATTAGACTTGAATCCTGACCCTGAATTCATCATCTTTGTAATGCTGGGCAAATTATGTAACTAAACTAAGTCGTTATACCTTCATCTTCAAAAGGGAAAATAATCGTACCTGCTTCCCAGGGTGGTTGTGAGGAATCAGCGAGATGATGCACATAAGTAGTTCAAGTGGCTACCGTAGTGCCTGATACACAATATGCACTAAATATGTGTATCCTTCCTCTCTCCTATGTAAAAATGTGCAGGGCTTCTGCATACGGTGAGGACTGTCTACAGGACAGAATCCAGAGGCAGGCTAAACATCCTCTAGTTTGACAGTTAAAATCCCATGCAGCAGATGGCACTCTGGGCCCCCAAGACTGTTGCATGTCTCGAAATAAGAAAATCAGAAAACTAGAGTTCTCTTTCCAGGTCAAAAAGAGGTTGTCATCCCAGTAACAGTAGTTCCGGGAAAAGGAGCCCTCTCCAGGCCTCACTCACTTGTCCCCAACTAATTAAAAACTGATCTTGCTGTGGCCCCAGAAAACTGACTACTGTCCCTCCTCCCCCCGTGGGAGATGAGAAGGGAGCATGTCTCAGGGAGGACTCTGCTTATATCCCCTCACCACCCACCCCTCCCGCTGAAAACAGAAAGAGATGCCAAAAGATGTGTATCCCCTTTGCAGAGCACAGACAGCTCCCAAAACATGCTGCTTAGAGACATGGCCTGGCATTTGGGGAGCTGAACAGTGTAAATGAGTATTTTGGAAGACTCCAAAAAGATGTCCAAGTCCTAAGCCCCAAAACCTATAAATATATTACCTTCCATGATAGAGAACTCTGCAGACATAATTGAGTGAAGGATCGGGATGAGGACAGAAGCCCCATTAGGCAGGTGGGCCCAATGTAATCCCAAGATCCTTATAAGAGAGAGGGTCAGAGACAAAGGGAGGCGTGATGATGATGGAATCAGAAATCAGAGCGATGTCCCAGGAGCCAAGGAATGAGCTCAGTCTCTAAAACCTGAAGGAGGCAAAGAGCGGATTCTCCCCTAGAATGTAGAAGGAACACAGCCTTTGATTTTAGCCTCATAAGACTTGCTGCAGACTTCTGACCTCCCAGATGGTAAGATAATAAGCTTGTGTTGTCTTAAGCAGTGGGGTTTGTAGTGTTTTGTTAAGCAGTAATTGGAAAACTACTGAAAGAACCAAAGAAGTAAAACCCAAAGTTACACAGCTCTAGTGCATGGAGGGGCTGCAATGGGGCTCATTCTCCTCCCACTCCAGGCCTCTAGGGCACCCAGAAGCCAAGAGCTCTGTCCAAGGAGACAAGAGACAGCTCTGCTTTGTGAGTGTGCCCCTCCGGGGCTGTGCACTGGGTCACATCTCTGCCAGTCCTTGCTCCTGAAGTACCTCCTTCCCCTAGACAGCCCCCTCACCTGTCCTACAAATTGCAAAACGGCAGATAGGGAAGAGTGGAGGGAATGCCTGGAATCAAAGAGCATTTTCCTTTGTTTGTTTGTTTTTTTAAGATTTTATGTATTTATTCATGGGAGACACAGAGAGAGAGAGAGAGAGAGAGAGGCAGAGACACAGGCAGGCTCCCTGTGGGGAGCATAATGCAGGACTCCATCCCAGGACCTCAGGATCACAACCTGAGCTGAAGGCAGAAGCTCAACCATTAAGCCACCCAGGTCCCCCAAGAGCATTTTCCCTTTGTGATCTGCTGCAGCCACCAGCATCTTTCTGACGGATCACTGTCCACAGCAACAAGGTCTCGTATCCTAAACCAGTAAAAACAATATCTAAAGTGTGAGTTCTATCATTTTTAAAACTGCCTACAAGTGCTTACAGACTGAATCTTTTTCTTTTCTTTCTTTCTTTCTTTTTTTTTTTTTTTTTTTTTTTTAAGAGCAGCATGATTCATGCAAGGATGGCATTTTAGGGCTTCAGTCTTTCATTGAGTACCTACTGCTCGGCTGTATTTATATATTTGGAAGTCCTACCATATTTCAGAAAGACCTAGTACATACGTACTGCAAATGTCTTTCTGAGCAGGGCTGTGTGGTGGATCAGAGGTGGAAGCTGTGTATGTGGAGGAAAGAGCCATCGCCCAGAAGACAAGAACTCAGAACTCTGGTTCTTAGTTCTGCTAACTTGAGTGTGAGCTGAGTTCACTGGGTTCCCTCCATGCTGCTACAGGGGGAGGTAGCATACAGGACAAGTTGAGTCAGAGATCTTGACCGCAAACAACAGAAAGAATTCTGGTTGAGGAGAAGGGACTTTGGGATGCCTCGGTGGCTCAGGGGTTGAGCATCTGCCTTCAACTCAGGGTGTGATCCTGGGGTCCTGGGATGAGTCCCCCACCAGGCTCCCTGCAGGGAGCCTGCTTCTCCCTCTGCCTATGTCTCTGCCTCTCTCTGTGTCTCTCATGAATAAATAAAAATCTTTTTTAAAAAAGGGAATTTACTGTAAGGTTACAGAAGGATCAGAATCAAGGGAAGTTGGAACCCTTGGTTCAGTCTGAACCTGCTAGAACCCAAAGTAGCCTAGTCACTGGAAATCCAGGCAACACACTGATTGCTATGGCCCAATCAGCAGGAGGCTACTACTGCACCTAAAAACCTCCAACCAATCTAACTTAGTCTTAGCAACATGTCCTCCAGACTCTCAGAAAAAAAAAAAAAAAAATCTGTTCCATTGACTAAACTCAGGCCACAGCACATCCCTACCTATACCTGGGTACTCAGTGGAAACATTTTGGAGTCTTCAGCTTTGAAAATGGAGGGCACAAGGGTCAACCATGTGAGGGAAATAATTCCTTTACAGTAGTAGTTCTCAAATGTGGTCTCAGACCAGCAGCATGATTATCTGATAACTTTTCAGAAATGCACATTCTCAGGCCCCACCCTCGACCTACTGAATCAGAAACTAGGGTGGGGCCCAGCCACCTGTTTCAACACCCACCCACCACCCCCAACCCCCAGGTAATAGTGAAACACCTGTTTGAGAACCACTTCCTTGCAGGAAATCCAAATGCTACAAAAAAAAGTTGACTGTCGCCGTCAAACCAAAACTTAACAATTGCCCAGAGTGTAGGTTAAAAGTCAGAGTTTGGAGCAAGACTGGCAGAAATGGTAAATAAAATGTTGGGAGAAAGAGCGCCTATTTTTGTCTTTATTGACGTGTGTGTAAACACAGCTTCACAACAAATCGCCGACCCCTCCTCCCAATCACCTAGAGGGCCCTTCACCCTCTCCTACAAACGCTCTGGACCCTCCAGTTGCTCAGCCTCCTTCTATCCTCCCTCAAGTTATTCAACCCCCAGGACGTGGCCCTCCTACACTGCAAATCTAAAACCGTCTGTTGAGACCCTTGCAAGCCAACAGATCGCTGTCCCCTGGCCTAGGAAATGTCCATCAGTCCTGTCTGTCCCTCTGGTCCCCGTGCTCTTCTGCCCCAGCACGGAGAAGCTGGTTCCATGGCTTAGGGTCCTCTTAGATCCCACACCGCTCAGCCAGGCGAGGACCCTGGGAGGTGTAGCCTGGAAGTTTTAGACTGAGTTGGGGGGACACCATGTGGCCATGCCCAGTATGACACATCAAACCAGGGGGTTCTGTTCTTGATGTGGTGATATTTTGTCAAAACTATGAAGCAGTGGCAATGATAAGGATATTTTTGAGAATTAAACTAAAGCTCACCCACAATTATGCCAACAAGATTATTTTTATTCCCACCCTTGAATATTTTCTGACCGTTTAACCACAACACCCAGTCCAATGAGCCTCCCTTTCTGTATGATCATCAGCATTTTGTGTGTTCATTCAAGGTTTCTGCAATCATGCTCTTCAGTGATCATCAAGAGCCGACCCTCAAATGTCAGTGCAATGCAATGGGATGAAAAGGCACTGAATTGGGGGGAGGCATGTGGTTAAGGGCTCCATTTCTGGGGTGACACAGACCGGGGTTCAAAATCCAGCTCTGCTGATTACGAGCTGTGTGATCTTGGGCATGTTTCTTACCCCTTCTGTACCAGGTGAAGAATATTACCTACCATACAGGGTTGTTATGAGAACTGAATAAAAATGTGTGAGGAGACACTTAACCCGGAGCCTGGCCACAGCCCTAACACTTTAAATGCATCACCATTGGAACCATCACAACTCACGCCAGCCAAAGACCTCTCTTGGATGGGATCCCTGAATCTGCAAATCTATAAGTTGACTCATAGCTGGAAAAAAACATCAAATAGGCAGCCTAGACTTTAGCAACTAGGACTTTTGGGACAGGCAAACAGGACTCCAGGCCAGGTGTCTCTTGCCCCATTCCTCAGTGTCACTACCAAACTCTGTCCCTGGTCCAGGTTCTCACCTACAAAGAAAGAAAGGGGTTCCCTACCATGACCTTCATCTAAAATACAGTCTGCTCAGAAAAGTGGAAACAAGCTTAGGATTCTCTCCAGGATGCATTACCCTACAAGGCACTTAAGATTCATTCAAGGGCAATTTGATGTATCTGCCTGCAATCTATTGTATACTCTGCCCAGACATTTCTTTCTACGGGAATTATCATGCTTCCAACTAACCCCCAAGAAACAAAACAAACAAAAAACAGAGGGAAGAAAAACCCAGAGTCCCCTAGAAGAGTATGTAAGAGAATTCTCACCCACTGGCATCGTCCAGAGAGCGAGACAGCCACTTGGTGAACAAGTCTTCATGAAATCCCCTGCACGTGTCAGGCAGGGGGTAAAAGCTCCACCAGGCCCTGCCTCCATCCTCAAGAGCTCCTATTTTTGTAGAGGACAGGCATAAGACAGACATAAACATGTATACCAACAGCTACTTTTTTTTTTTAATTTTTCTTTATTTGAGAGAGAGCTAGTGAGAGAGAGAAGAGGGGGAGGGAGAAGCAGACTCACCCAGGCGTCCCTATACCAACAACTCTTGATAGTTTCATAAGCGCTGGCACGCAGTGATGTTGGAGTGTGAAGGGAATGGGGAAGCGAGTCATCCATCCTGCCCTGACCAGTCAAGGGAGGCTTCACGGAGGAGATGTCCTTTAAAGGAGGGTCAGATTATAGGTGGAGAGGCTAACACAGGGCTGAATCCATGAGAAAGCTGTTTAGCCTACTGAACACCACAAAGCTGAACTAGGATGGGGCCCTGGGCTAGAGTGGAGGGAAGGGGTGTGTCAGAAAAGTCTGGGAGAGCAAGTTAAAATTCAGATTCCCAGACCCTGCCTTGAGACCCAGATCTTAGTAGGTCTAAGTGGCCTGAGAATCTGAAGAGTTTGCAAGTCCCTCCCTGGGGGTGATGTTAGGACAGATAATCCACATACCTACCATGCTCAGTAACCCCACAGCCATCCTAGTCATCCCTCCTGTGGCTGCTCTGGCCTCTGCCTGGAAGGTTCTTTCCATTCTGCTCTCATTTGACAAATGCTTTCTCTTTCAAGACCCAGAAGCTTGGGGCGCCCGAGTAGCTCAGGGGTTGAGCGTCTGCCTTTGGCTCAGGTTGTGATCCCGGGGTCCTGAGATTGATCCCCATGGGGAGCCTGCCTCTCCCTCTGCCTGTGTCTCTGCCTCTCTCTCTCTCTGTAGCTCCTGATTAAATAAATAAAATCTTAAAAAAAAAAAAAAAACAGCAGTTCAAGCACTGATCGGTAAAAGCTTGTAAAGGATATCGTTTTTGTGCCGGGCACCAAATGACTACTCTGTGTGGGTTATTTCATTTAATCTTCCAAACAATCCTATCTAGTAGGTAGGTCTCCTAATAAGCCCCATTTTACAGATGAGGAAACTGAGGCACCAAACAGTGAAGTAACTGACCCATGGTCCTGCTGGGCTGTGTGTTTTGTCTGTATCCCCCACTGGACTGCTGACCCCATGACACCAAAGTTCTGTCTCTGTGGCCCCGGAGCCCGGGACAGGGCACAGCACACTGCAGTTGTTTAGTACACACCTATCCACAAACACTCCCTCCTTCCATCTGTGACCCTCAGCCAGTGTCCAGATCTGCCCTCTCCTTCTGCCCTCTTTCATCTCCTCCCCCCTGCCCTCACCTCTCCTTTTTGGGATTGGGGGGAAGGGCACAGCAGAGACTGGGACCCCCTTCCTGCAGGTCCTGGGGCCCCGGGGAAGGATTCAGCAGCGCCTGAGCACAGCCCTGCCCTGTTGTTGACTAAGTGACATTGTACCAAGGAATGTGCTTTCCCTGTTTGTGGAAACTTTCTCCTGGGTCATCTGGGAGCTGGAGCTCTCTCCCAACTGCCGGGCTGGTCTCCTGCAAGTCTCCTCCTCCCGGGGCTCGGCGCCAAGCCTCTCCCTGGCAGCTGCTCTCCCTCTGGCTCTGGCTCTTTCTCGGGTCTCCTTTTTTGCTCCCTCCCTGCATTCTTTCTACCTTCCCTTCCCTTTTTTCCTTCCTATTTCTCCCTAGGTTTTTCTTTCTTGTACTTTCTCTTCCTCCCTCACCCCTCCTCCTTCCCTCTCTCTCTCCCTCCCCTCCCCACCTCCCTCCCTCTCTCTCTGCTTGCTGGCTCCTCTCTCTCTCTCTCTCTCTCTCTCTCTCTGCTGATCTCTGTGTGTGTCTGTCTCTCCCATCTCTATTTCTCCGACTCCGTGATCTGTCTCCTTCCCTCTGCTTCTCTCTCCTCTCCCCTCTCCCCCTGTCCTGCCCTTCCACCCTCTTCCCCCACATAGGGCACAGTTTCCTCCGTGGCTTCTCCCACACTCCCAGGAGGAGGTCCATCAGCTGCCCTGGCTCCCACCTCTCTGCGTCAGAGCTTCCAGGCCCCTGGGGACCCTGGGCCCTTCCCTCCAGCATCTTCGACCTTCCCCCTGGCCCCTTTCTCCTGTGAGTCCTCATTACTGCCTTCTCACCTCAAACTGTGCCCCACTGCGCTCCCGAGGGCCCTCTCTTTTGCCCATCTGGGGATCTCCTCCCCATGCTCCCCACACTCTGCCTCCCCAGCTCCCTTCAGTCAGCCAAGAAAAAAAAAAAAAAGTAGTATTCCCGGGCCAGGCCAGGGGCCCCCACCCTCCCCTTCTGCTGCCCTCAGGCATACTGCACAAGTGCTGGAGGGGAGCCGAAGGGGCCCAGTCCCATCTGGAAGGCACCCAAGTGCGAGGTGATGGGGCCTCCTGCACCCACCCTGCCGGCTGTAGGCTGCAGAATGGTTCCTAAACAGCCGAATCTTTTTCCTGCAACCTCACTTGGCCTCACCCGGGCCTCTAGGGCCTAACTGACTCATTGAGGCCGGGGGATTTCCTGCTGCTCCTGCCAGCCGCCTCCCCCTCCCCGTGGTTGGAGGCAGGCCCTGGAGGCTGGGAGCACTGCAGTCGCTCACCAAAAGGCTCAGATCTTCAGCTGCCCTCACCTCCTCCCTGCCTAAAGCCTCTGCTCCAGGGATAGAAGCTGTCAGGGGGCTTCCATACTGGCTTAGGGTGATGGTGGGGGGCCAGAGGGGGTCTAGCAAGTGAGTATAAAGATCCAGCTGCAAGGAAAGAGGAGAGGCTTTAGAGCGAGTATCAGAAATCTTCAAGCAGTTCCCTGGGTTCCTTTCTTCAATAAACACTTAACTGACACCTCCTGGGTGTCAGAGATAAGAGAACCCTGCCTCTGCCCTCTAGGGCTGGTGGGAGAGAAACACAAACAAGCAGCAAATACAGTGTGATAAATGCAGTCATTGAAATGGATAATTATGGGAGGAGCTGTTTATTGAGCACATATTAAATGCTGTAAACTGGTCTAAGCATCTTACTTATTTCAATCCTCATTCTATGGACAAAGAAACAGGACCAGTTAGCTGCGCAGCTAACAAACAGTGGAGCTAGGATTGGTAAACCGCCAAATTGACTCCAAGTTACTGCCTCCTACTGAACGAGTTGCCATGGGTAAAGCCACCTACACCTAAACTCGAGGGGGTTGGGGTGCAAGTGAGCAAAACGGAGGGGAAGGCTTCAAAGAGAAGGGGAAGCCTGCTTGGTGTTTGAAGGATGAATAGGAGCTCCCCTGGTAACCAGAGGACAAAGGAACATTTTTTTTCTCTGATGACATTCTTAAAATTTGAAATAATTTCTGGTCACCAAAAACATTGTAAATAACTTAGTTAATATTTAGTTCAGAAATTTCTCTTAGGATCCCAACATGATTGGGCTCCTAAAAAAAAAAGTGCCAATTAGTATTTAACAGTACTATTAAAGTCAACTTTAAAGAAGATAAAAAAATCACCGTAACATAGCTTTTTAGTTGCTTTTGTTTCCTTCCAATTCTTGGCAGTAAATGCACGAACACTTTGCCGTACAGAAGGCAATTCTGTTAGTTTGCCCCATTAGGGTGGCCACGTGAATGTCAGAGTCCTTGATGGGATTTACAGATGTTCTCTAAGTGGATGTTTTAGCATCGGTAACATTTCTCTGAGTCACTTTTTTTATGGAATAGAATCTAATATCCCTATGGAAATCATTTGTTTCTTGCTTGGCAAAGAAGACACATCTGACATATGTGTACCTGCTTTGGGGAACTGTCTTCACAGAGGATGCTGAGTTCTTACCAGGTGGCCAAGGCCAGGGCCTCCTTCCCAAATGAATCTTTTGCCCCCCAAACCTCTGCTAGTGTCAAGCAGCCATGCCAGCCCAATGTTCTTAGAACATGCCAAGAATGCTCTCATCTCGAGGTCTTTGCCCTTCCTTGTCCCTCTACCTCTAGTATCTTTCCTCTTCTCTCCTCAGATTCTATAGGATCCAAATGAAGTCCATCTTGTCAGTAAAGCTTTTTCCAAATCCTCAGGGATTTTTCCTGCCTCTGAACCCTACCAGTTCTATTTGTTTATTTATTTATTTATTTATTTATTTGAGAGAGAGAGAGAGAGAGAACAGAGGAAGAATGAGAAGGAGAGACAGACTCCCCACTGAGCAAAGAGCCTAACGTGGGACTCAATCCCAGGATCCCGAGATCATGACCTGAGCCCAAGGTGCTGGGCCACCCAGGTGCTGCATGACTGTTCAAGTTAGTATATCCTCGGTAACTGTGAGCAGGGGTCACAGACATTTGGCCCTGGATCGTGAAATCCCAGAACCATGGAATTCCACTCAAGTGCAACGTCCCTAGAACCACTCAATTGTCACTAGTTTTTAATGTGGAATTCTTTCGTGGGTAATTTTATAATGTTGGTAGATTATGACTTTTATTAAACTAATGCTCTTTTAGACCTATTTGCAAACTCCAATCTGTTCTTTTTCATTATCAGTAATAGCAAAAAAAATAACAGTAGCAACTATGTATTCAGTGCTTATTATGTAGTGAGCACTTCTTGCATTGCACTAAGCATTATCTTATTAGACTCTCCCAATAACTTTCATTGTCCCCATTTTACAGATGAGGAAACTAAGCCTCAGAGAGGTTCAGAGGATTTCCCAAGGTCACATCATTAGTCAGTAGGTGCACTAGGGTTTGAATCTGGCTCAGTCTGACTCTGGGATCTATGTTCTATTCTTATGGCTAGAAATGCTAGTGTTTTGTGTCACATATGACCAGCAACATTATAATCAACACACAATGGCGAAGGGTCAGCTGTGAGCAGAAGGCCCAGGAGGAGAAATAGGATATAGTCCTTGATATTAAGATCTTCTCATCTAGGAGATGGAGCTTGCCTGCAAGTAATACAGCAGCACAAAGCAACGAGTGGTATTGACTGTTAGAACTGGTGGGTTCTCTCCCTCTGCCTCTGCCCTCTGCTCATGCTCTCACTCTCTCTCTCAAATAAATAAAATCTTTTTTTTTTTAATTTTTAAAAAAGAACAGTCATTACATTGTTTCCAGATTTCTGAATGACCTGCCGAGCTAACTCAGTCTCCTAGAGTGTTGGAAGTGGGAGCTGCTCCGGGGACAGCCCACCCACCCTTCTCCTACACATAAGGAAGCCGAGGCCCTCACAGAGTCACCTGGCAGGTGAGTGGCAGAGCCAGAATTCTGAATCCCAATATCCCTCCCTCCAGCTCAGGCCCAGCATTCACCATATCATGCTGATTCCTTGGAGAATGAGCTGCTCCGGGATCACCACGGACACTGGGATTTGATCTCAAAAGTGTGTTTATTCCCATGAGCTCCACTGAGCGACTGTGATTATAGACCACAGGTAAAAGAGTGTGACTTGTTCAGAAGCTTTTAAATGAAAAACGATTCTGTTGTTAAAACCTTTGACCTCCTCCAGTGACTCTTATCTAAATTTCCCATTTTCTGATAGAATAGTTCACGCACAAAAATGCTAAGCAACTTCTACAATGGACCTCTTTGCAAGTGTTCCTGCTCAGCATTTGAATCTGGCCTCTATGTTGTAAACTCACTGCTTTAAAAGGCAGCTCTGGGGAATATTAAAGAGTCCCCAAACTGCCTGGGATTCATATGTAGAGACACTTTGGCATATGGAAACAAACAGGACAAGAAGGCCTGCATAGAAGCAGGCCATGCTCCTGGCACACCATGGGCCCAGATAGGAGGCCTCTTGCTGCTGCAGTTCTGCCTGGGAGGGAAGCAGAAGATAAAGAAATGTTTGTTGAGTGAATGACTGATTACCAAGATGGAATTCAGTAATTACCCACAGCACCATCAGTCATTTCTGAGCAAGTACAATTTCACAAACAGAATCGTCACCCACCTGGCTTACAGGGCAGGGCTTGGCTCCTGTCTGAATGTCCTGGGGCCTTCTCAGATGATGCACTGTAGGAGTTCCTGGCACATAGAACTTGCAATAAAATTTGCTCAGTGGTGCATCTTGCCTGAATCAAATTTAACAGTCACGAAGCCCCCATTAAGGCGCTTGGCAGGAAAGGTCCAATCCTGCTGAGCAGAAGCTTGCCTTGATTGATGATGAAGCCCCATCAAATCTGAGACCCAGATTAGACCCAGCAGAAGCTCCCTTCCATCCCTCATCTTCTGCGAAATCAGCCATCACTCATTCTGAGAATCGAGCAGATCTGCTTCTGGCTCACTGTCACTTTATCACAAGCCCAGCCCTGACCTCATCCTCACACATGTGACCTCAGAGCCTGTCACTCATGATTCATGGCCCACACACCTGTCAGATTAATCCTGAGTGTTAGTGCACTACCGTAGCTGGGTCCAGAATCCACAATGCCACCTCCTTTAGAAATCGTGATATGTGCTCTTCCTCCCAAGCTAATTCTCTGGGTCGATTGCTCTGCCTCTACTGATGCATAGAATCCCAGCTGGGGCCATTTGTTGAACACTTACTATGTGTCAGGGGCTTAGCTGACCATTTTGTAGACATTATCTTATTCCTGATAGCTGGATGAGGAAGATTTTATTATATCCCTTTTGTATGTGTGGAAAATGGAAGCTCAAATACCAAGTAACAGGCCTGAGGTCATGCAACTAACAGGTGGCAGAGCGAGGACTAGTGCTCACATGTGTCTGAGTCCAAATCCCAAGCTTGTACCCTCTGGGCTCTACAGCAGCCTCTGTCACATTGTCTGTCATTGTTGAAGTAGAGCACTGTGCACCCGTGCGTGAAGACCAGGCAGGCAGGATGGGAGGCAGCTGGAATGGGTCCAAGCCTAGCCTCATCTGTCCATCCATTCATCCATCCAGCAGATGTTGGTAACTACTACAGGCCAGGTGCTGCAGCAGGGATAAATTGCACAGAGGTCTTACCCTGAACATGAGGACTTCAAAGACAAACAACGATGTCTTTGGGTTGCTTCTGTCTGTGGCCCATGTGTGTTCCCTTTTACCTCCAGTTCTTGGTTCTTGAGACCTGGGTCACATGAAGCACAGAGCACAGGGCCAAGCGTCACTGCTGCTGATCCCATGGCAGATCTTTATCCCAGGGGAACTCAAAGAGTAGAGTCATCTACAACCTTTCCTTTCCACCTGTCTGGAACTGCTTTTTGGCTACACCCCTGAATGACCTACTAGTAGCAATATTTCTGGAGACCTTATAATTCAAGTCAAAGTTTTTGGTGTTTCTTAAGCTACTGGCTTTACCTGACACAGAAGGGCTAGAAGGCCCTGGATAAGTTCTGCTTAATGGGCCTTACCACCCCCTAACACTCCTGTACTGCTAATGATATTTTCTTCCTTCTCCTAGGAAACCAGTAAGATTAGATAATTGTGACTCACTCTTGAGCTTAGGTCACACCAAGTCTGCGTGCACCCTTCCAGAAGATTGTACTTCTTACAACAAATGGAATGTGAAATGGGCACAAGATTTCTGTAACAATTTCTCTGTGTCCAGAAATTACATTCCCTTGTACTTTATTCTTGTTAAGGCTACAGAAAGCTTGCCCATGGGGACTGCCCTTCTCAAGCAGAGGATCACTCCAATTTCTTCCCCAGGGAAGGTAACTCAGAGAGATTGATGGAGCTCACATGATGCAGTTCAGGCCAAGAGCTGCAGGCAAATGACTTCTGTCTTCACCCACTCAGAACAAGTGGGCCATTCCAGCTACGGGGTGTAAAACCATTGTGTTCTTGCACAAAGTAGCAACACACCACTGATATTTCTTTTACTTCTCTAACAGCTATGAAAAGAAAATTGCATATGGTGATACAGACTTTGTGGGGGAACAAATCCATTTCTAAAAGTTATCCTAAAGAATTAACTGCAGCTGCACACAGAGATGTCTATGGCTATATTATATTGATGTAACAGAAAAAAATATAGGGAACAAGTGTAACTTAATTATGGAAAATCCATTGGAGGAATACCAAGCAGTTCTTTAAAACCATGTACAATGATATCTAAAAATATGGCAAAATAGTTACTATATGTTAAATGTAAAGGTTACATGATATGTATGGCATGGTCCCAATTTTGCACATGAAAGAGGTTTGTGGCATATATATAAAAGGGAAAAAGAGATGGCAAAAATATTTCTGGGTTTTTCTTTATTCTCCAATTTATCTGCCAGAATATGTATTTCTTGTCATTTTAAGTCGAAAGGAATGTTACTATTTTTAAAAAGATAAGATAAATAACGGTAGTAAGACCTTGGGAAGAAAGTCTCTATAATTGAACACTAATAGAGCTTTAAGCTTGCTAACAGCTAAGAAATGGAAAGTTTTCATGTTTCATAATAATTATTAGACAAATGTTTATCTTCTAAAAAACACTCTTCTTTATTCTTGCAGTAGGCTTGTTAGTTAAGCTTCTATAACATGAAAACATTTTTATACTTGTAAACTATTCTAAGGGGAAAAAGGGGGGAGAATGATTTGAAAGTACTGTTTGTACTGCATTCTTGTTGTTTTCACTACTCGGTGTACATTTATCTTCTGGCACCTACACCCTGATTTTCTGCTCTGGCACCACCCCCACCCTCACTCTCATGTATAAGGGGTGAGGTGACATATCCCTAATTCCAAAGATGAGCATTAACTCAGACCCCATCAATTATAACATCACAGCCCCCAGCCCATAGTGATTGCTAAGGGACAGACTTTAACCTAATCATAGCCAACGAAAATAAAATTTTTGTGGGACTGCCGAGAGAGAAAAACACATGATCCTTTCTACTGGATTTAAATCTGAGAAGACAAAAAGCTGACACTGCCAGAGCCTTCTTTCCACAACTTAGAATCTGAAAATGAAGCCACCATAGGGAGAATGAGTGCCCAGAAATAGAGTGAGATTTAGCCTCTCGATCAAACGATACCTGAAGTTCGGTCAATCCCTGTACTTTTTTGTTGCATAAGTCAATAATTTCCCCCTGCCCTTTTTTTTTTTTTAACCCAGGGTGGGTTTAGTTTTCTGTTAATTGCATCCAGAAGAGTTCTAAATGATATGCTCTCAAGTTTCAAACCTCACAGGGATGGTCAAACACACTTTTTAGAAATTATAAATACCTTGCAGAGGCTGAAAAACACCCCATGAGAGTAATTAAGGGAAGCCATGATAAAGAAAGTGGTATTACTCCTATACATAAATCTCAGACTAGAAGTCTTCTCTTTTTTTTTTTTTTTTTTACTTTAATCATCCTCTTTGACTGGATAATTATACTCCTGAATAAAAACCCCTCCCTCAGAGTGTCCTTATAAAAAATAAATGAGGATAAAAACATATTAAAATGGTTAGAACCAGACTTGGCACCCAGAGAGGTTCCCAACAAATTTTAGTTTCTTTCCAATGTTATTGTCAAAAAACAAAATGCATGCAGATGAGATGCCTATAAATTATCAAAACCTCTACAGTTGTCCAAAATAATGTTCTCTGGGCTTCTTTTAAATTGAAACTTGATCATAACATAGGATATGATATTTGCAAGAAAACATCCCCCAAAACAATGATACTGCTATATTTACAAATGACAGACCAAAGTGCACACTTTATAAGAAGGACCTCATAGTGGGTACTTTTGCAGGACAATTGCAGCAACAAGAAAACTGACTCTGGACAGAGTTTATCACATAGGAAGCAGGAAGGCCTACTAAGGACTACGCACAGTGGTGTATTTGATGTGCTGATCAAAAACACAAGGAGCGTCAAATTAGTTCTAGAGAATCTGAGGGCCCTGTCAACACATGACTACAAGAAGCTGTATCTCCCAAAACCTGGACTTCTCTTTCGAAATGTTGCAGATGCTCCCAAGAGGATCATACAGCACAGTGAGCATGGCTTTTAAATTACATGGGCCTAAATTATAATCCCAGCACTGCTACTTTACTGGCTAAGTGACTTTGGGCTGTTTCTTAAACTCTCTAAGTCTTGGTTTTCGTATCTGTGACATCTGAGTAATGATATGTACCTTGTAGGAGCTCCTTCCCTCCAAGGTGTGCCAGTCATTACAGAAGCTCACAGATAGTCCTGTTCTCATGCCAGATTTATGGTAGATCTGCCCTATTCACTTGGAAGCTGGGTGTGTTCTTGTGGTTTGAACTGCCCTGGATATGGATCATGAGTGAGAAATTGATTTTTACTTCTTTCTTATTTCAGCATAACCAAGTCCATCTTGTCTGATCCACCATGTTAGACCCTTTCACATACATGAAGTCATTTCAAGGTATACAGTGGGACAATTCAATGCACTCAAAATTTGGAACCTTTCCATATCTTACACTCAATGTTAAGGTACTTCTAGAACTTTAAAAGCAAGTTTAGGAAGATTTGAAATAAAAAATCAACATGAGGGGCACCTGAGTAGCTCAGATGATTAAGCATCTACCTTCGGCTCAGGTCATGATCCCACTGTCCTGGGATCAAGCCCATGTTGGGCTTCTTACTCCTGGGGAACCTGCTTCTCCCTCTCCCTCTGCCCTCCACCTACTTGTGCTCGCTCTCACTCTCTCCCTCTCAAATAAATTAAACATTTTAAACAAAATCAACATGATTAGAGAGTATTGGATACTATCTATGGCAAACTTTTCGCGTCCCAGTATAAATAATGTAAATTGCATAAGCCTTCTGAAGGACAATCCAACTCTGATTGAAATTTGGCCTACTGGGGCAGCCCGGGGGGCTCAGAGGTTTAGCGCTGCCTTCAGCCCAGGGTATGATCCTGGAGACCCGGGACCAAGTCCCGCGTCGTGCTCCCTGCATGGAGCCTGCTTCTGCCTATGTCTATCTCTCTATCTCTCTCTCTCATGAATAAATAAATAAAATCTTTTAAAAAAATTGGCCTACTTTAGGAATTTCTTCTTAGAAAATTAGGAGATACTTATGCAAGGAAGTATGTATAAGGATGTTCACTGATGTACTAGTTATAAGGGCAAAAAACTGGAAATGACCTAAATGTCTAACAATATAGGAAGCTAGTTATATAGAACACGATAAATTCTTATATGGACTGCTGCACACCCATGAAGAATAGTGAGGTCAATCCACATTTTTTTAATACAAATACATCCATGATGTGTTATTGTAAAAGAGTAAAATAGCGTATCGTCTATGATTCTGTTTTCAAAAATATGTATTTGCAATACTGAACAAGCTACCTAAGTGTGACGTGTGACTATCTTTCTGTAACAGGCTACAGCTGATTTGCGCTTTCTTTTTCCCTTCTGAGTGCCTGATTCTTTTTTTTTTTCACTACAGATATATGTGATTATTTTTGTACTCAGAAAAACTAATGAAGCCGTTTATTCTAAAAATGGAGGAAATTGAGTGGGAAGTAAGAGGTAGAGGCAGAAAGGGGGGGGGGGGGGACTGAGAGACTAATCAACCCTCCATAAGGCGGAGGTTGTGTGTAAACCATGGCTGAGGACACTGGGAAACACCCAAGTTCTGCCAAGAAGAGTTATGTTTATAAAATGATTGTAACCAAGCAATACCAAAATCTGATCAACTATATTAGGCCCCAAGAAAAGACATTTGTAAAAGTTGTTCAATATGGAGTGTAGAAAAAAAAAAAAAAAGTAAAGCAGGCAAAATGTGTCACTATGTCTAGAGCTGCTCCATGCCATAGGACAGACTATCCAACAGCTACATGTAGTTACTGAGCATCTGAAGTGAGACTGATCTAAATTGAGATGCACCATAAGTGTTATATAAACAATATTTCAAAGACTCAGCATGAAAAAAAGAATGTAAACTCAATAATTTTAACACAGATTATGTGTTGAAATAATATTTCAGATATATTGGGTCAAATACAATAGATTATTTTATTAACTTCATTGTTGCTTTTTAGTTGTAAGGTGGCTACTAGAAAACTTAAAACTCCTTAAGTGGCTCACATTTTCTTCTCACTGCGCTGGTCTAAATAATTGTGCAGAGGAAACAATGTTATTCAGAGGAAACATTGTCAGCTCTTGTTCAATTCAATCTGTCTACAATCCATATTTATCAAACGTACAGTGTCTGACATCTGATAGAGCAGTTTCCAGAGTTTTTTTTTCTTAAGGCTGGACTTTTTTTTTCTATTTGCCCAATATTGAGCACTTTCAGTGTATTTATGCCAATGTATGTGAGGCTACTTTTATCTCAAATTTAAGCTAAAATACTAATCAGAAGGTAGACTCTTTTTTTTTTTTAAGATTTAATTTATTTATTCGTGAGAGACAACACAGAAAGAGAGAGAGAGGCAGAGACACTGGCAGAGAGAGAAGCAGGCTGCATGCAGGGAGCCCGATGCAGGACTCAATCCTGGGACTTGATCCTGGGACTTGATCCTGGGACTCCAGGATCACGCCCTGGGCTGAAAGCAGACGCTTAACTGCTGAGCCACCTAGGCATCCCCAGAAGGTGAGACTGAAAAAAGTTAGATGTATTCAGAAAAAAAAGAAATTAGTCCCTGTGACTAGAGAAACAACATAGCATTTCACATCTTTCTGTCACGTCTTTTATTTCTTTTCAGTGAAGAGGGAAAAAGCAGGTGGTTTAATGCACAGAACTCAGAAGTGCAAATCAGGCCATCCTCTGGGTAAAATATAAGCAGGTAGTCAGAGCCTCTCCACGGATTTCATACCAACAAAAATTCCAGATGGATTAAAGAGACACTCTTTAAACTAGAAGAAAAACTAGAAGAATATTAAATGTACTATGTAGTTAACCACTGAGACAAGAGGATTTTTAAAAAAGAAAAGAAGAGGAGAAAAGAATGAATAGATTAGACCATATACAAATTTAAAATTTCTAGACATAAAAAAGTATAGAAATAAGAGATGAGAGGGGTGCCTGGGTCGCTCAGTTGGTTAAGTGTGTTGTCTTCGGCTCAGATCATGATTCTAGGGTCCTGGGATTGAGCCCCATATCAGGGCTCCCTGCTCAGTGGAGAGTCTGCTTCTCCCTCTCCCTTTGCCTGCTGCTCCCCCTGCTTGTGCTTTTTCTCTGCCAAATAAATAAATAAAATATTTTTTAAAAAGACTTTAAAAAAATAAGAGACAAAGTATTTAGAACAAACAACATAAACATTAAACTTATTAAACATATAGATCTTAGACAAACTGGCTTAAAAATACTTGGAACCCTAAAATTTAAAAGCCTGAGTCATAATTCATCACAAAGAATTATAACCAGCAGGCAAGCCCATGGAAAAAAAAAACGTTCACTCTCTTCTGCAAACAAATGAAAATTGAAAGTAAGTTATCTATTTCACCTGATTGCCAAAAATACAATCATGATTATTTTATTTGAGGCTGGTGAGATGTAGTGACCTGGCTACTAACATATATCTAAATGGTTCTGAAAATTTGTGTAAATTCTTTGAAAAATATCTGCTGTAAAAAGACTGATAGAGTAATCCCACATCTGGGAATATATTCCAAGAACAAAAACACTTGTAGAATTATTTGTAACATTAAAAAAAAAAAAAAAAAACCTCAGTTTCCAAATAATAGGCAAAGGTTTATGTAAAATACGGGATAATCACTCAATAAAATATTATGTAGTCAATAAAAATGTTTGCTAACATGGAAAATAGGCTATGATATATTTAGTGAAAAACTAGGATTTCAAATTGTATATACAGTATAATTAGAACTGTAAAAACTTCATTTTTAAAAAAGAAGGAAATGTTCATCGTGTTTACCTTTCAGTAGGCAAACCATAAGTTTTATTTTTCTCCTTTCTGTTTTTTTTTTTTTTTAGATGTTATTTATTTATTCATGAGAGAAACAAAAAGAGAGGCAGAGACACAGGCAGAGGGAGAAGCAGGCTCCCTGCGAGGAGCCTGATGCGGAACTTGATCCCAGGACCCCAGGATCACAACCCGAGACAAAGGCAGACTTTCAACCACTGAACCGTCCAAGTGTCCCTCCTATTTTTTTTTCTGTATTTTATTAATGCCTTATGAATGAGCATTATTAGGCTGAATAGTAAAAACAAGTATTAAAGACGCCCCAAAGATGTCCATGTCCTGATCCCCAGAACCTGTGAACAGGTACCTCGAATGATAAAGGAGACTTCGCAGACACAGGGATTATCCTAGATGATCTGGCCCACTGTAATCACAAGGGTCCTTCTGAGAGGAAAGTGGGAGGGTCAGAGGAAGAGGGCAATGTGATGACAGAAGCAGGGGTTGTGGTCAGAGGGAGAGATTTGAAGAGTCTACAACCTCAGGCTTTGAAGACAACGGAAGGGACTATGAGTCAAGGAACGCAGGCAGCCTCTAGATACTGGAAGAGACAAAGAAACCAATTTTCCCCCTAGAGCTTCCAGAAGAAACACAGAGCTGTTAACACCTTGATTTTAGGACTTCTGATCTCCAGAAATGTAGAATAATAGATCTGTGTTGTCTTAAGTTGTGGTCATTAGTTACAGCCGCAACAGGAAATGAATACAAATATATACCATTTTTGTAGAGGAAACAAACTTTATTTGGTTACAAAAAGCTTTAAAAATAATGTGTGGGTTAATATTTGTAGTTTAGTATGACTTCATCACGTAGATGTTGCAAAATATAAAAAGCAAGAGAGCTTAATAGGTTTCTGATGAATGTGTCTCATCTCTTCATTCTCCCTGTCAACACAGAAATGCCTCACTACAGAGCAATAAACATTGGATTTGGGGTAATTTGCTCAATAATGAAATCTAGTACGCAAATGTCTGAGAAGCAGACAACAAGCAGTAGGAAAGAGAAGCTAAAAAAGGGATAAGACTGATGAATCATAAATAAAACACCCCCTGAGTTGAGCAACTCCAGATTTATGCAAATTCAACATGGCACAAAATTTTCCAAAAAGCACATACTACAATTTTAAGGAAATAGAAAAGATAGTGCATGAGCAATGGAAATACAGAATAGTATTATCTCTTCACTTGCTTTCAGCCTGTTTTCCTTTCATCCAAACTCTTTATCTCTTTCCCGACTCCTGATTTGACTTCAGGTTGACACAACCCTGCTCCTGCTGCTTTGGTCTTGGTGTTTTAATCACCCGACTAACTGTCTGGCTCCTGGCCCTCAGCAATCCCTCCAACGTCCTCTCTCCCCAACACTCTAGATTTGCTCTACCATTGGGTAGAATTTCTCCATTGGGTACAATTTCTGGTCTTAACTAGCTCACCTCTGAAGACCTAGCCTCCAATCCTCTGATGTGATGAAGGTGAGGAGGTGAATAACCTTAGACCAGTGGGCAAAAATACCTTTGAAATAAAGGTAGGGGCACCTGGATGGCTCAGTTAAGCACCTGCATTAGGCTCATGATCCTGGGATCCTGGGATCGAGTGTTGCGTAGGGCTCCCTGCTCAGTGGGGAGCTGGCTTCTCCCTCTCCCTCTGCTGCTCCTCCTGCCTGTGCTCACTCGCTCTCTTTCTGTCAAATAAATAAATAATCTTAAAAAAAAAAAAGAAAGAAGGAAAAGTAGAAGAGAACGAGGGAAGGAGAGAAGGAAGAAGTAGGATAAGGGGGAGGAGAAGGGGAAGGGAGACAAAGGAGAGAAAAAAGGAAAAAGAAGGGACAGAACTGTACTATCTAAGACAGTCACCAGTCACTTTAGGGGGAAAATATTCAGAAAGCTTGAAAACCATTCCACCATACATGAAGTGTTTTGACAAATACTAATTTTAGGTAAATGGCTCATTAGCTGTCTTGGCGAACTGGTTTTAGTGAGTTGGCCTATTTTCCAAGCATGCCCTAGCACCACACACATAGGTATAGCACACGGAAGTTTCAGCATATCCTGAAAGAGGAGAAAAGTGCCTCCGGCCATCATAGTGTGGAGACAGTCTGCTCAGGTCCCCTACTTATCTGGTTTTGTCTGCACTCATCAGACAGCCTTCTCATTATAATTTGGCTTCCCATGTAGGCTTTCCAACTGAGAGAAAACAGGCTGACCTGTAAGTGTGAGTACCCTGGTCCCACTGGTAGTTACTCTGCATGGAAATTAATAAATCAGCATTATCCTGGGAATTTGATGGACATATCTGTTCTTCAGAGTCTAAAAAATTTTACTGCACTGAAAAAAAGTTTTATATTCATGTCTTAGTTAAAGCCTTTTAGGTTGCAATTCAATGAAACCCACTTTACCTAGCACCAGCACAATGTGAGGATTTATTATAAGATGGTAGTGGTGTGGGGCGCCGGCATGGCTCAGTGGTTGAATGTCTGCCTTTGGCTCAGGTCGTGATCCTGGGGTCCTGGGATCCAGTTTCACATCAGGCTCCCCGCAGGGAGCCTGCTTCTCCCTCTGCCCCTGTCTCTGCCTCTCTGTCTTTCATGAATAAATAAGTAAAATCTTTAAAAAAAAAAAAAAAAAAGATGGTAGTGGTGTGTCACAGAACTCAAGGGCAGAAAGGACAATTAGGACCAGGACCAGAAAGCAATCAGGACTAATGCTCCTGCCCTCACCCTGGGTCTACATCTCACACTCCTGCTGCTGTTCCCTTTCTTTCTCACACTCTGCAGCTGCATGGACTCTCATTTCTATTTCCCTCTTCACACCTGCTTCATTTCCCTCTGTCTTTGCTTCTCAGACATGCAGCTGAAGAAAGCTACTTCTCACCTGCCTCAGTGCCAGCAGGCAAGACAGACAAACAGCTGTGAATCCCAAGTCTAAATTCCCACAAGAAGAATCTGATTGGCCCAGTTTGGGTCGGGTATCCACCCTGACCAAATTTTCTATATTTGGGGCTTGGGGAGCACTGGGAGCAGGAGGATAGGCCCAGCTCCATGAAACTGAAAACCATTTTCAGAAGGAGAAGGAAGATTATGGAGGAGGCAAGCATGTCCCCAAATTACCACAGGTCTACATACCTGAGATTCAGAAGTGTTTCAGAATTTGGGGTTTTTATATTCTAGAATATGGTTGTGTACTTCGCATACTGCATCCCCAGAGGAGCCAAAAAGCAGCTTCCTGTAATCAAATACATCAATATTTTTACAGTGAAAACATGAATATTCATACAAAATAAGAAATGGGGATCATAGATAGCCTCACATGAGTTCAAACCAGATTTTGCCTCTAAAGGAACTATGAAAATGCTGTTGTTTTTCAGAGCTTCTGGATTTCAAAATAGCAGATGATAGATTTAGATTGCACTACTCTAGGCTTACAAAGTTGAGACCAGACTGTGACGGTATCAAGGCTCTTCCTACAAACATTCCCTAGGTCTTTGGACCAGTGGCATCAATGTTACCTGGGCCCCAGGCTTCTTAGGCCCCAGCTCAGACATATTGAATCAAAATTTGCATTTTAAAGAGATGTCTTAATCTGTTCAGGCTGCTATCACAAAATACCATAGACTGGGCAACTTAAACAACAGAAATTTATTTCTCACAGTCCTAGAGGCTGGGAAGTCTAAGATGAAGGTGTCTGCAAATCAGGTGTCTGGTAAGGGCCAGCTTCCTGCCGCATAGTCTTTTCAGTGTCTCGCTGCCAAAAAAAGGTTAAGGAGCTCTGCAGAGGATCTCTAGAGTAAAGTCATTAATCCCATTCATGAGGGTTCCACCCTCATGACCTAAGCATCTCCCAAAGGCCCCATTTCCTAATGCCATCACATTGTGGCTTAGAATTTCAACATGTGGATTTTGGGGGGCCATCAACATTGAGTAGCACCCAAGTACTTTGTATGCATATTAAAGTTTGAGAAAGCACTGCTCTACATGGCAGTCAGCCTCCCTAAATCACCAGTCTGATCTCCAACACACACTTGAGATTTTTTTGTTTTTTTGTTTTGTTTTTAAAGATTTATTCATTTGAGAGAAAGCACGAGCACAAGCAGGGTGGAGAAGCAGAGGGAGAAGGAGAGGGAGAAGCAGACTCCCCACTGAGCCAGGAGACTGACTTGGGGCTGGATCCCAGGACCAGGAGATCATGACCTGAGTCAAAGGCAGTTACTTAACCATCTGAGCCACCCTGGCGCTGCAGCAATACACATTTGTATAATCATCCCTTCTTATGTGTTTTTCTGACAATAGCTCCATAGAAAAATGTGTATCCGTTTTCACAGTTAACAAACCATAATTTTTACAATAACAAAGAGCTCCAAATCTGTGCCATGCCACTCACCACTCTGCTCAACAGATGCACAGGCTCTCTCGCTGCCACCCAGCAACACTCAATGAATACTTCTTCCTACGCTAGTATTTAAGCTTGTGCACCTGGGTAGAGGCTTATTTTTATGAAACTATATTAGAGAATATTTGTATAATCCTTCATGAAAATGGATCCAATATGATACAAAGCAGCTAGAGTTATCATTAAGAAATTATTTAATAAAGAGTCCAAGCAAGGGATCCCTGGGTGGCCCAGCGGTTTGGCGCCTGCCTTTGGCCCAGGGCCCGATCCTGGAGACCCAGGATCGAATCCCACATCGGGCTCCCGGCGCATGGAGCCTGCTTCTCCCTCTGCCTATGTCTCTGCCCCTCTCTCTCTCTCTCTCTCTCTCTCTCTGTGTGTGTGTGTGTGTGTGTGTGTGTGACTATCATAAATTAAAAAAAAAAAAAAAGAGTCCAAGCAAGTAAAACCAGAGCAGTAACCAAAGTATTAGTTCTTTTTTCCTCTTACATAAAGGGTAGAATTTTCTAGAAGGACACACAATACAGATCCATACCCAAAATGTTTTTGCAATATCACAACAGCCTTTTGACTTTTTACCTTTACCCTGAACCCTGTTGTTTTGGAATTTATAAGGACAGTAAGAAAGGAGTAAATAAAGTTTTTGCGAACAATAAGATTTATTCATTGAATTTACTTTCAGGTTATTTGGGAGTACAAGAGACCTCCATATTCCAAAGAAAATGACAAAATTATGAGCACTGAAGTGACTCTCAGACTATAACTGCTTCCTGCCTGCCAGAAGCACCAAAAGGAAAATCATTAAAAGAACCAACCTGTGATATTGGGAGCTTTTAGGAAAACTCAATCATAGTGGAAAAAACCCTGAGAACCTGCTAAGAGTAAGTGACCCTTCAGCAAACTACTGTCAATAAGGGGTAACCGACCCAACAGCAACAAACAGAAAGATTTCATTGGATGCTTGTCTACCCCGAGTCTCCCACAGTACTGTGTGTTTTTGCCCTACCATGTGTCTGCCACAGCTTCCATTTGTTTTTCAAAGGAGGCTGTGACCCCATAAAGGGTAAGCATTAATCTTCTTGTACCTATTTGAACTATTTATATTTACCACACCTTTTTTGGTGCTTATACCACATCCTCTGCTGAGATCTCTCTCTCTCTCTCTTCTTTTATAAGAAGAGAAGTCTTTTATAAAACTTCTTTTATAAGTTCACTCTACTGAATGTCTACCATGTGCTAGATGCTGGGAAAACCACACTGAGCAAGCTGAGAGGGTTCTTACCATTTGGCACTTGGCTTTTGCTCACCCTTCAAGGCTTAGCTCAGGCCTCAGATCCCAGGAAGTCTAAGATATGCCCTTCATTTCTGACCTCTTGATACCTACTACTTATCTTTGCAATTTTATAGAGAAAGCATCTGTTTATGTGTCTTCTTCCCCACTATAAGCAACATATGGGCTCAAGCTAACTTTGTGCTCCCTGATATACAGCTCCTGGTACACAATATGGATTTCAATAAACATTTGCTGAAAAAGAAAGAAGAAGAAAGAAAGGAAGAAAGAAAGAAAGAAGAAGAAAGAAAGAAAGAAAGAAAGAAAGAAAGAAAGAAAGAAAGAAGAAAGAAAGAAAGAAAGAAAGAAAGAAAGAAAGAAAGAAAGAAAGAAAGAAAGAAAATAAATTCAAGATTGATTTTTTTTTTCCTACAAAACAGAAACAAATGGTCCATCCCCTACGGATTTCCTGAGATTACTGAAAAAGTCGCCACAGGATAGAGACTATTATGAGAGTCTATTCAGAATCAAGATGAATTTCATAGTTAGATAATTTATCTTCCTACTAATCTCTAAGATCTGAATCAACAGAAAAAATATGCTAAGGATGATAGCACTGCTAATAAATGTGAGTGGCTGCAAAATAAGCCTTATCCTTAAGACCTGATTTTGAAAAAGGACCCAAATCGTATATTTTCACATGATACAGAGATCCAGGAATGGAGTCTGGGATGTGTGTTCCTCTGGCTCTGTGAAGCAAGACCTTTGGAGGCATGATTTCTGCTTCCTTTGACTTTTCACCTGCTGCAAAAGCATCACCGTACACAGCAGGTGGCAATGTTCTTTGAAGGCATGATGCAGTAAGCCTTCAAACATAATCTCCAAATCTCCAGTCTCCAAAGAGACTCCAAAATGGGTTGATGAAATATTTCAGGAGTAATGGCTAGGAAAAAAACAGTAATTTTCCAAAGCTAAGATTCTAACAGAAAAAGGGAGATAAATGGCTGGAATTCAGAGAGCAAACCCTTAAAGGGAATAGGGTATGATGTTTGTCCATTAAAAAAAAAAAATTGGGATCCCTGGGTGGCTCAGCGGTTTGCCACCTGCCTTCGGCCCAGGGCCTGATCCTGGAGACCCAGGATCGAGTCTCGCATCGGGCTCCCTACATGGAGCCTGCTTTTCCCTCTGCCTGTGTCTCTGCCTCTCTCTCTCTCTCACACTGTGTCTCTCATGAACAAATAAATAAAATCTTTTTAAAAAATTAAAGAAAATTGACCACCCTACCAAAATTGTTCACCAAATATAATGAGGCCTTTAAAATTATTTCCCAGTTTACAGAAAGTGTCAGGGCTCTGTTAAAAGAAATTAAATGAGGGACATCTGGGTGGTACAGTCAGTTAAGTGTCCGACTCTTGGTGTCAGCTCAGGTTGTGATCGTGGGGTGGTGTGATTGAGCCCTGCATTGGGCCCCATGCTGAGTGCAGAGTCTGCAGAAGTTTCTCTTTCCCTCCACTCCTCCCCACCTCACATATGTTCTCTCTCTCTCAAATAAATAAATAAATCTTTATAAAAAATGAAATTAAGTGATACCACCTGGAAGTGATCAGATAAATCAGAAGATGAACTATACCTCATGACAACTAGCCTGGCCCCCAAATGCCAATGTGATTTTTCAAATATGAGGGGAGAAGGATTGCTTTAGAATAAGAGAGATTAAAATCCATAACAACTAAATGCATGAACTCTGACTGAGTCTTGCTTCTAAAGCATTAATTAAAAAGTTCATATTGGGGACAATGGGGAAATTGATTATTCATATTAAATGATATTAGCAAATTATTATTAACAATAATTAGATGGGGATGCCTGGGTGGCTCAGCAGTGGAGCGTCTGCCTTAGGCTCAGTCATGATCCTGGAGTCCTGGGATCAAGTCCCACATCCAGCTCCTGCATGGAGCCTGCTTCTCCCTCTGCCTGTGTCGCTGCCTCTCTCTCTGGCTCTCATGAATAAATACAATCTTTAAAAAAAAAACAATAATCAGATGTTATAATGGTATTATTAGGTAGAAGAATATCTTTATTCTTAGAAGATGCAAAATAGTGAAGTATTTAGGAGGGAAAAGTCTACAATTTACTTTGAAGTGTTTCACATATAAGATTTTCTGTTAAAGTATATATGACAAAATGTTGCAATTGCTTTAATTCAAGATCAAGTGCATGCAAGTGTCATGGTTCTGTTCTTTCAATTTTTGTTTGCTTGAAGAATTCCACAATAAGCAGCTAAAAGAGAAGAGATCTTGATCTCTCTTTCAAGAGATCTTTTCTCTTGAAAAGAGAGGAGATGAAGATCACAGATCCATTGAACATTGGATTTACCATGGGTGGGAGTTCAGGCACCTGAGAAGGGAAGTCAGTAAAGACTCCAGGACTTAAAGGGATCACAAGAAGATGAGAGTCAGCATCAAGAGACTGTCCCACCTGAGCCCAAGTGAGCACTGTCAGTGGGTAGGGCCAGGGTGCCACATGGGAGCTCAACCCAGAATTTGACCAATGTTTGCCTTGCTGATGAGCCCCTTCTGCTGCACTCATTATCAAGTGAAGGCATCCCACCAACAGTTGCCTCTGTGTAGCCATGCCTGGTCCAGCAGCAACAGTGCCCACCCATGTCTCAACATTTTTCTTTGCCCAAGAGATCTACCTAATGAGAAAAATCCTATTTGCAATGGCTCAGGGTACTCAAAAGCCCTGCCAAAGGGAAGAAGAGGATCTTAGTAGGTCCTACCCTCCACTGCCTGTACTGGGGTAGGATTGAATGGAACCATTTCAAACAAGAGTGGTTAATAACCCCCCTGCCATGTGACACGTAGAAATACCCAAACATGGTCCTGAAGGGCACTAACAGAGAATGGTTCAAATAAACAAATAAACCCAAAAACTTGTCACTTCCAAGCAGATACCCCTTCAGTTCCCAGCCGTCCGGGACAGTGATAAATAAAGCACAGGAAGAAACAATTCACTGTTAGTTCAGCCACTCAGAAGTGGAGAGCGATTTAGCACACTTCCACACAGAAACATTATATTCCATAGATTCTGAACCTCTCTTGCTGCCTGTTTTCCTAATGTCTTGTTTTTTGAAAATGTGACTAAATCCAAAGAACAGACTAGAGTCATAATGATTTCATCTCTTCTCCAAGTCCCTGCATTTCATAAACAAGCCAAAAGCATGAGGTAGATAGTCCCAACATAATGGCAATTTGTAAGTTCTGCTTGAAATATTTTACGCTAAACAACATTAACAAGTTAGCAATCATCAGAACAAACCACATTATAATTGTGTTATTTACAAATCAAAACATAAGTAACCTGAAGGTTGCTGACCTGTACCAGCCAATAGGTGCAATGAGTGTCACGGTCACATTAATGTCTGAATCTCAGCAGCCCGGCCCCCAGTACAGCTGGTGAAGAATTACAGTCTCTTAAAAAGTTTTGCTCCAGGACTCTCCAGGAGTCTATAAGGAGCTTGACATATGAACGTGAATCAGCTCAGGCCTCCCAGTGCTGCTGGCCTGTCTGTGCAAACCGAGCTGCTGCTGTGCCCTCCGCCAGCCCTGAGATGTGGGATACCTGCCTGCCTCACATCATCTCAGTGACCAAAAAGCCCACCACTGTCACCACACTGACTCTGCTAAGCTGGATGGAGACCCTCTCTCTGACACCAGATTGCTGAGACACTGATGCTCATGATGGTGCTACTCCACTCCCCAGTCACTGCCACGGGGAAGAGGAGAATAGCCCCAATCATCCTGCTGTGACTTCTTTGACAGGTTTGCATTGGGTCCCAAAGCATTACAGAGTTTAATGGTTTTCTAATTTTTATACCTGGCCCTTCCTCCTGGGGTGCTCAGGGGTCTCCATCTGCTCCCCCCGAACGCTGGTTGTGGCCCACCCTGCCACCCTACATTTTCCCTTTCAGTGAATTTCCACCCCCACCCCAAGAGTCCAAAATGCCATCCTGAAAACTGGCTTCGGTCAGAACCCCAAACCATCAACTATGAAACTGAGTGCTTGACCCGCATTTGTGGGCATGGTTTAAGTCTCCTTCCTCAGGACATCTCTGGTTCCCAGGTAAGTCATCAGTTACAAATAAACAGTTGGAAGGAAGAGTGTTGCCCAACAACACATACCAAATGTTGCACACTCCCTCAGCTCCTGGCCAGCTGAGATTCAGATACAGATACACAATGTATTTCATTTCTTATTTACACAAGTGACTTTACAGCTATACACAGCACCTATAAACTCTAACTGTGGAGCTACAATAGCACAAACACAAGAGCAGATATGTCCATTCAGATTTTCCTCCCTAATTTATCATAGTTTCTGGGAACAGAGTTAGCTTTTTTTTTTTTTTTTTAATCTATTGTTTTAAAGTTTCTGGGAATTTTATCTCTGAAAAGAACCAGACATGGATGATCCTTGAAGGGATGTTAAGTGAAAGAAGCCAAACAAAAAAGGACAAATATTGTGTTAATCCACTTACATAAAGTACCTGGAGTCGTCAAATTCATAGGGGCAGAAAATAGAATGGTGGTTGTTAGGAGTTGGAGGAAGGCGAATGAGGAAATACTGCTTCTCAAGTAGAGTTTCAGCTTGGAAAGATGAAAGAAGTTCTGGAGGTGGATGGTGGTGGTGGCTTCACAACTTAATGCCACTAGACTACACTCCTAAAAATGGTTAAAATGTAATTTTTATGTTATGTCTATTTTATCATAATAAAAAATAAAGGAACTTATGGAGCACTCTTTTAAAAAGTTAGTATCTGGGGCAGCCCGGGTGGCTCAGTGGTTTAGCGCTGCCTTCAGCCCAAGGTGTGATCCTGGAGTCCCAGGATCGAGCATGGAGCCTGCTTCTCCCTCTGCCTTGTGTCTCTGCCTCTGTGTGTGTGTGTGTGTGTGTGTGTGTGTGTGTGTGTGTGTGTTTCTAATGAATAAATAAATAAAATCTTTTTTAAAAAAAGTTTAAAAATTAGAAAGTTAGTGTCTGACTCAGCTCAGGTCATGATCTTAGGGTCCTGGGATTGAGTCCTGCATTGGGCATCCTGCTTGGCAGGGAGCCCATTGGGCATCCTGCTTGGCAGGGAGCCTGCTTCTCCCTCTCCCTCTGCTGTTCCCTCTGCTTGTGCTCTATGGCTCTCTCTCTCTCTCTCTCTCTCTCTCTCAACTCTCTCTGTGTCAAATATACAAATAAAATCTTAAAAAACAAAAACAAAAAAACAGGCAACTGCAAAGGCATTGTGAATGGAGTTAAGGAATTGTTCCAGTTTTGGGTCCAGGGTGAAACAATTTGCCTGGGATGCTGAAGAATCACTACCCCTGGCAAGGCTAAGTTGAGTATGAAGAAGGCTGAAGAGAAGAAACACTGATTTTATTTATTTATTTTGGCATGATGTATAGTAATGATGACCCCTCTCAGAAATGCAGCATTTTAGCTTTCAAAGCATTTCCACAAGTGATCTAACTTGCTGTCATAACAAGCCTGGGAAGTGAAAGGATGGGGTTCAGACTCCAGGTCTACAGAGGGGGAAGGCACCCTGCCCCATGGATGCTCTCAGCTTCCTCAGGGAAATGACACCCCATTTGCCAACGAGGAAACTGAAGCTCAGACAAGTGAACTGACTTGCCTCAAATCCACTACTGCCAAGCAGAGACTTGACCCCGTCTCTTGACTTAGCGTTCTTCCTACAAGCATGAATTAAAACACAATGAAACTGCAAAAGTAAAAAAAAAAAAAAAAACATAATTTCTAACTAACTGTGTCAGAGAATGAAAGAATCCCTAGCCGACATTAAAACTCGAGAGAAAACAGGATATAATTTGGAGATATATTTTAAGCTTTATAAAATCCTCCCACCCCTGCCTCTGAGTAGGAAAGTGGGTAAAAACAGAATCTGGGGTGAGAAGTCATCTGATTCATCCATGATGCGGTGGAGAAGACTCTGTAAGCAAACACCCTGCATTTATTTCAAGTACTGTGTCTCATTTTGCCAGCCTTGGCAGCCAGCCCACTGCGTTTGCTTCAGGGGCAAACGCCCTTCTTTGGAGTCATGGTCAGAGTGCTATTTTGGGATGATAAAAGTGGCCCTAAAACATGAGGCCGTTAAGCCAGAATTTAAAAGGACAGACATGGGGCACCTGGGTGGCTCAGTGGCTGAGCATCTGCCTTCGGCTCAGGGCGTGAGTCCCGCATCAGGCTCCCCTGCCTGTGACTCTGCCTCTCCCTCTGTGTCTCTCATGAATAAATAAATAAAATCTTTTTAAAAAATAAAAATAAAAGGACAGATACACGCAAAGGACGGATGAAGCCATCCGGCTACCGTGGTATGCCAGGGGTTAAGCATCCAGATGTGTCCAGGGCCTCGCCTGGCACAGCGCAGCCTCACCCGCAGAACATCATCCCTGTGTCCTGGCCTGTTCCGGGAAGCGGCTCAAGTCGCCTGCAAGAGAAAGCACGTGGTCTCGGAGGTGAACCAGGGACAGCCTCCGAGGTGCCAAGGGTTTATCTGAGCAGCCAAGTGTACGCTGACAGACAGGTCTGTGTGTGCTGGAGGAGCTAGTTGCACAGCTCAGATGAACGACTCATTGCGGAATTCACCCACAAGGGGAAGTGAGTTAATGACTGGGGCGGTTCACCTTCTGCCTAGAAGCGTCATCGAGTCAACTTGTAAAGCCTGGCTCCCCAGATATGTTTGCTCGCCCAAATGTGGTTCTGTGCGGCTACAAGACATTTCCAAGAGGGAATGCTCACAGAGGAGAAAGTTCTTAGGCTTTCTCTGTGCCAGGGCCAGGGCCAGTGGCCTGAGCCTGACAGCTGGCCCAGGCGTGGTCAGATCTGCTGACGAGAAAGCCCAAAGCTGCCGCCAGCATCTGCTCCGCATCTGGGGCTTGTGACTCATCAGCCGCCCTCTCCCACAGCCTTGCGTTCTCAGGCAGGCCTCAGCGTGCAGGCCTCAGCGTGCAGGCCCCACCGAGCCGAGGCCCCAGTGCCCAGACTCGTTCCTCCACCCAGGGCCTATCAGGATTTGTCCTTATCTCCAGTGCTTGCCTCCCGCTGCCCTGAAGACTCGGCCTGGTCCGCCAGCTCAGGTCCAGGGCAAACTGCCCAGACCACCCCAGAGCCAGCCCAGGCTGTTGTAAGAGGCTCCCGGGCTGAGTCCTGGCCCTTTAAATTCAGCAGACCCATACCCCCCACCCCCCACCCCCCCCATGGCCAGCTGGCCCACCAGAGTGAGCCACAAAGCAGCACCTGTTCTAGGCCAATCCTGTTTACCCTGGACCTACTATTTTTGCTCTCACCTCCCTGTTCTCAGATTCCTGGCTCCATATCTCAGCTGCCATAGCTGCTTCTGGCCCCTTCACGTTGGTGACCCTTTGGACTTCCCCTTTTAGATCACAGCCTCTCGCATGTTTCTGACTCAACTTGCTCTGCAGGGCTGGCTTCCCTCCCCATCTCAGGTGAGGACCCCATGAATCAGCCCCCCAGCCCCTGGGTATGCCTTCAGCCCGGATCATTCCCAGGACAGGCAGAGGGTGAGGTTCCTATGGTCCCTGCCTGCTTCGGACCCTCAGCCTTACTTTGCCCCCCAATTCCAGCAGCTGGGGGTTCCCTTCTCAAGCCCTTGGCTGCTGAGGGGGCTTCATCAGGAAACCTGGACTATTTCCTAAAATCCCTCCCTCACAGGGAAAAGCTCTGCCCTGGGCTCAGCTCCTGATTTCATGCTGGCCTTGCCTGGACTCCACCCACCCACCCCACCCCACCACCGCCCCCACTGTCTCACAGTGATGGAGCGAGGCTCTCAGGCCTCTCAGGGAGCAGAGATCTTAGAGAAGAGGGCAACCCTACCTCATGCAGAGCCCGGAGAGAGCACAGAGGCTGCGGAGTCTCGCATCTGTCTGCAAACGTTTCTGTCTAAGGTTTAAGGTTACTTCGGAAGGGAAACGTAATGAAGCCTCCGAAGGCAAGGCACTTGCCGTCTCGGGCCCTTGTTTCCTACTCTCAAAATTGTGTGTATGGGCTGGGGGAGGGCATGTTGTTCCTGATATCTCAAATAATCATCCAGTTCCAAGTCCTTGGAAGTTAAGAGTGGCCCTGTATGGCTCAGACCGTTTCCTTCATCTGTCAGACTCCAGGTGTGACTTTAGCGACACGTCTGTCACGGACATTCTCTACCAATGAACATATGAGTCCAGGTTCTCCTACCTCCAACCTCTCATTCCCTCCACTCCAGAAGGTGCAGAAACAAGGGCCAGAGCCAGCCCATGTTCCTCCCTTTCTTCTCTCCAGACGCTCATCATCCCCTTTCCTAGAGGCTTAGGGACCCGAAGATCAAATTCCCCTAAAAGCTCAGCTGGCCACTTGATTTTCTTTTCCATAAGCCAGCTGTCTTTTACCAACATGCACTGTGATGAAATGGTGAGGAGCAAGATGTTGGCCCCTGGCCCCCAGGGGGATTCCTGCTTTGCCATTGATGTGATGTGACCCTACACAAGCAAATTAACTTCTCTATGCCTGTTTCCCCACCTCTAAAATTGGGATACTAATAGTCCCTCCCTCACTACATTGTCATGAGGATTATAGGAGCATATGCAATAAATGGTGACGCTGTAAGCTCTTATTGATCACTCTATGTCAGGCCTTATTCTAAATACTTAATGTCCAATAACTCGTTTTCCCTAAGCAAAGTAAAACAGGAACAGAAGGATCATTACATAATTATGATGTACATTATTGCTAATTAAACATTAGTAGTAGTAATTAAATGTATTTTATTTAATATTAATTTAAAATATTGTTAATTAAACATTGTGCCCATCAGCAGGAGTTAAAATACATTGCCAACACTCATCACAATTCCTGTTACCCCAAAGAATCACATTGTTTTTATTTTTTAGTGCTCTCTCTACTGGCCTTGATAAGGTTTATATAAAATAAATACTCACACCTGGTCAAAAAATAAACTGAGTTTGGGGCACCTGGGTGGCTCAGTTGATTATGTGTCTGCCTTTGGCTCAGGTCATGATCTCAGGGTCCTGGGATGGAGCCCTGCATCTGTCAGGCTCCCTGCTTAGCAGGAAGTCTGCTTCTCCCTCTCCCTCTGCCTCCCTCTGCCTCCCTCCCTCTGCCTGCTCGTGCTCACTGTCTTTCAAATAGATAAATAAAATCTTCAAAATAAAGTAAAATGAAGTAAACTGAGTTTTTAAAACTTAGGGAATTTCTCCATCTGAATACAAACCCAGTGTGTAAAAATGAAAAAAAAAATGAAGCACCCGGAGAACAGAGATTCCATGGGGGCCGTGATAGGGACATAAGCCTGTGTCATAGTGTGTCAGGGTATTAACACAATTCTGTGCGTCTCTTTTGATTTACCAGGTTTATAATTTAATAAATTATATTAAATAAAATATTAATGTTGCTGTATAGTCTTTGAAGTTATTTCAATGACTGCAGAATAACCCATTTAGTTAATTACTATAATTGAGCTGACCTCATTATCGCATATTGGCAGGGTTTTTTTACTATTATAAATAATCCTGTAGTACACGTCTTGGCACAAACGACTCTTTTCTTTCTTTTAGATTATTTCCTAAGCTAATTCTCAGAAATGGGGTTATGGGGTCAAAGAGGCTACTTAAAACTCTAACTGCCTCCATCATCTCATGCATCCCCGCTTAGTTAGCGGAGAATTCCATTTGAGGGAGGAAACACTCCTGGGGAAAGAAGGAAGAAGGAGTTAGGAATTAGCATTTGCTGTTGAATGCCAGGCATCATGCTGACTTCAAAATGAATGATGTGCCACCATCCTGACCTGCCCAGCCTTAGTATCACTGATGTTGTGGCCATTTATGAAGACATTTGCCAAGCAGTACATTAGAAGTTTTGTTCGTTCAATTTCATTTAATCCTTATAACCATGCTTTGAGGAAGGTATTATCTCCATTTTACAAAAGAGGAAACAGGAACTCAGGGAGGTTAAGCCAAGGTTGCACAGCTAACAAATGGAAGAATCTGGGTCCAAGTTGATGCTTTGTCTGCTCTTCCACGTTGTGCTCCAGCCTTCCTCCACACACACCCCCTCCCAGCCCTGTATTTACAGATGGGATTTTTCATTATCTGCTCTGTGTGGATGGAGAGGATACTGGAGAAGGGGACAGGGAAAGGTCAAGCTGCAAGACCGCTCTGAAGATGGATCCTCCTGGCCCTCTGCCCACAAACTATTTCCCTTTTCTTTCTTGCTGGTGAAAAGCATAGTATTAAAGGACATGCACATTATTGCAAAGAGAGAGCTGCCTGTAAATAAAGGACACAACACCTATCAAAGATGCTGACTTATCAAATATCGTTTGAGGCTAAGTATCTCTCAGAACAGGTGTTTCTGAACCTGAGCACACAGACTGAGCCTATCCTTGTGTTAAAAGAGTTCTCCCAAGGGACTATTTGACTTGGCCCACCGTTTATAAACTTTGCACACATTTCAATATCTCATTTAAATCATCTAACCCCAGGGGCACTTAGCTGGCTCAATCGGTAGAGCATGCAACTCTTGATCTCAGGATTGTAAGTTTGAGCCCCATGTTGGGTACAGATATTGCTTAAAAATGAAATCTTTTAAAAAATAAAAATAAATAATCTAACCCCAGTCTATATTCATTAGAGACTTTTTCTCTACCAAAGGAGACTTGCATTATTTTTCCCTCATATTTTGAAATAGTGTCTTTCCCATACTGAATACTGTCACAAACACATTGGATTCATAAAATTCCAGATGTTGTTCCATGATGCATCTAATCAGGAATACCCTGGCTATCTCAGGACTATTCAGGCACAAGCTACAGTCAGAGAGGGTTATGGAAAGACAGGGGCTGCCACCTGCACAATGAGAACAGATTTAATGAAATGAATAGTTTAGAAACTGCTGCTGAGTGTGGCAGGAGATCATCTCCATGGTTCCAGGAGATGAGTTTTACAGTATACTGAACTGCACAGACCATGTATTCATCAGGCCTCTTTCAGATGCAAGTGTGGAAATCTGACTGGCTGAAGCAGAGGGGGAATTTATTGGTCCCTAGCTGAAAATTCTAAGGGTAGTTGTCAAGTGTAACTGGATCCAAGTGTGTCATCATTTAAATTTTTAAAAAGTAATGCATCACTTAAATGGTGTCATCGGGACTGCATCCCCATCTCGTTACTCTGTTTTCCTCTCTCCGGAGTGATGACAAGAGGACCACCAGCACAGCAGCTCCAAGCTTCTTTTCCACAGAAATCCCAGTGGAAGGAGAGTACTTATTTCCTAATTTTTCCATCAAAAGTCCCAGGACTGACTGTCACTTTGCCTGAATTGGCTCATGTGCTGAACATTTCAGCTTGACCTTCACATCCACTCTCCACCTTCTCTCTTCTCTAAACTGAGAGGCTGGCCTGTGTGGATGTATCAGTACCTTTTTTTCCCTATGATTTCCTTTGGGTATTGTCGTAGGAAGGCCAGTAAGAGACTGGAGAAAGAGAAAAGAGTAAGATGAAGATGTTCATTCCTCTCAGTTCCCTCAGCAAGAGTCTACACGGATTAGCTATGTCTCCTGGTCAATAATACAGATCCTGCCTCAGCTCTCTCTACTCATCCTTGTCTCTCTGAGTTCAAGTAATGGTTCTTCAAGCTCACCTCTACAACCTATGTGTGCTACAAACACCCCACTACGAGTAACCCCAGGAACTGCACTTTCACTTAGGGTTTTCTTATACACTGCCCACACCTCTGGGTGAAGGTTATTTGATAACCCAATTTGAGAGTTTCATATGTTTCCAGGATCCTGACTAATAACAGCTAACATGCCCATATCAAATCCATGTTTCTCATTGACAAGTCTGAGTCACATGCCTACCCATGAAACAGGTCTGAAATCAGCTCCAATCACTGGAGAGGAGGAGGGGTAGTCCCCCATAGGGACAGGCAAGAACAACCTATGATCACTATGTTTAGCAAAGTAGATAAAAAAGAATTCTACTCATTAGCAAGTAGCAGGAATACTCAAGTTTCTTCAGAAGCAGTACCCATATATAAGTAAGGATGAGTTTCAGAGAATAAATGTATGCTGAAACAGCAATGAGCATGCCTTTCATCCACGTACATGCAAAGCAATGCCTCCAAAATAACTGGCCACTCATTTTCTGAGCTCTGGGCTGTTGACAACTCTCTTCTGAAACAAATTGAAATTTCTATCATTGATTCACGTTGAAATGTCATGAAACAGCTTAGGCCTTGGCTGGCTAAGCAATAAAGCAGGTCTTCTTGGCAGCTTAAATGAGCTGCCCCTGACAGCAGAACAGGGGACAAGGCATTAAACATTGCCAAGAATGGGCAATTTGGAAGCTGCCTAGTGACAGAAGTGACAAGGCCAAAATCATAACCACTTTGAAAAAAAATGACATCAGTTGAAGGATAAATATAAAACAGGATAAATGCAACCTCATCACAGAGCTATAAGTGCTTAGATGAACATTTAGCCTGATAACTCATGAAACCCCTATATCTTAGCAGGGAACTCTTTTCATATTGGTAACCCCCATTATAATGATTGGCTCTGCCATGGATGAGTCGCCTTGCAGGTGAAACCATGGACCACTACTCCGGGAAATTTCAGTCCTGTACCATAACCCAACAAACTAGTAGTACAGATGTTAGTTACCTCATCCCCCGCTCCATGTTTTGATGGAGACCCCACCGTGCCTTTTTAATGGACAGGTTGACATTTAATGACATGTGAAGAATATTTGGCTTTCCTGGTCAGTTTTCTCAATAAAGCCCCAGATGCTGCTCGGTTGGAGTTCAGGAAGATGCATTTGCCCAGAAGACACACTACCTGAACCAGTTGTGTGCCTCTCCTAGTCCCACTAATAAGTCCTTTGTGATACAATCCCATAGCAGGTCTCTTCACCCATAAGGACACCTGCATATCAGCTCTCTGGGGGAGAAGGGGTCTAATGAATTGATTTGCTTCAGTGCCTCTGGAGTCCAGGAATGAAGAGTTTGGGGCCCAGAAAGAGAAGGAATCCAAAGCTCTAGCCGGTGGAATCCCTTAGCTACACTCAGGCCCTGGGGGTATAACCGAAAGATCATGGCATTAGAGGCAAACAGAGCAGGTTTGAGTCCTAGTATATAACCTTGAGCAAGACACACCTTTATGAGTTTTTCCTTCTCATCTAGTAGTATCGTTTCCCAGACACTAATGATGATAATCATTAAAAACAAACAAAAAAGTTGAGTTCTTTGAGCCAAGGCAGATCTGATTGGTATTTCCAAGGACATTACTGCTTTGAAGAATCCATTGAAACAAAAGTTATCAGTAAACTTAGAGGACAGGCGCTTTCCCGCTCACGTCGCAGCCTCCGGTGCCACCACTGCCTCCGCCATGCCCAACATCGTGCTCTTCAGCGGTAGCTCGCACCAGGACCTGTCCCAGGGCGGGGCCTACCGGCTGGGCCTGGAACTGGGCAAGGTGGTCACTAGGAAGTTCAGCAACCAGGAGACCAGCATCAAGATCGGTGAAAGCGTGAGGGGCAAAGATGTCTACATCATCCAGAGTGGCTGTGGCGAAATCAATGACAACCTTGATGGAGCTCCTCATCATGATCAACGCCTGCAAGATCGCGACATCATCCAGGGTGACTGCTGTAATCCCGTGTTTTCCATACGCCCGACAGGGTAAGAAGGACAAGAGCCGAGCTCCGATTTCTGCGAAACTTGTGGCCAATATGCTCTCGGTCCCTGGGGCCGATCACATCATCACCATGGACCTGCATGCTTCTCACATCCAGGGCTTCTTTGACATCCCGGTGGATAACCTGTACGTGGAGCCCGCCGTCCTGCAGTGGATCCCAGAGAACATTGCTGAGTGGAGGAACTGTATCATTGTCTCGCCCGACGCCGGGGGAGCCAAGAGGGTCACGTCGATTGCAGACAGGTTGAATGTGGAATTCGCCTTGATTCACAAAGAGAGGAAGAAAGCAAATGAAGTAGACCGGATGGTTCTGGTGGGCGACGTGAAGGACCGCGTGGCTATCCTCGTGGACGACATAGCTGACACCTGTGGCACCATCTGCCACGCTGCGGACAAGCTGCTCTCCGCCGGAGCCACCAAGGTTCATGCTATCCTTACACACGGGATCTTCTCTGGGCCAGCTATTTCCAGAATAAACAACGCCTTTTTGAGGCTGTTGTCACAAACACCATTCCGCAAGAGGACAAAATGAAACACTGTCCCAAGATTCAGGTCATTGATATCTCGATGATCTTGGCAGAGGCGACCCAAAGAACGCACAACGGTGAATCTGTGTCCTACCTGTTCAGCCACGGCCCACTATAGGCCCAGACGTGAGGTGTGGAGCAGGCCTGCTCGGCCGCTGCCTTGTGTGCATCTGCCTGACTTTAGTTTTAGGATTCAGCAATTCTAGGATAATGCAAAAGCATCCGATCTTCGTACCCTGCGAGATCCATTGTTTCCCCCCCTCTCAAGCTCAAGACCATTTATTTCTGGTTTGGGGGGGGGGGAGGGTGGTGGTTATCTGATCTTTTTACGTGAACTGTCCTTAAGGTTATCCTGGCTCATTCTGACAGGTGACCTTTCTTTTGTTTTACCAGTACTCTGAGGCCACAACTTTCAAGTACGTAATTCCACTGCGGAAGGTCATAGTCTGTCTATTTCAAGGTCGCCAAAGGTGACTTCAGATTAAAGCCTTCTGTGTAAATACTGATAATGCCTATGGACATTTGGGTCAAACCCTGTATACAGAATTAGCCTTTTCCTTCCGAGTGCACCTTAGAAAATTTATAATAGCCTGAATTCGGTTGGGTTTTTTTTTTTTCTTTTTAGTAAACAGATTTCAAATTAACCTTTGTTATCGTGCTCAATTTGACCAAATTTTAGGTAGCTTCAGAGGGCTGCTGACACATTTACTTTCTGATAAACATTAGACATTATCACAAGCAATTCAGTATTTCTTTGGTTGTTGTTGCCACTGCTGAGAAACACGTTATAACTGCCACTTACCTGAAATGTCGTGTTCTGAAATTCCAAAATTATGTTCAGCAATGGATCTGATTGAGAAAGTGTCAAGATAGACCCTACAGGCTCGCTGGTGCCACTCACGCTGCGCTCTGGCCATCGGAGGCGGACGGCTCTGCAAGAGGCAACTCTGTCCTACCATCTTGTTTTATGGCCTCTTTTTAGCTCTAGCTTTTACTTCGCCTTCTTTCCAATAATCTCACGTTGTGGGTTTCCACCAAAACCAAGACTCCCCTAAGTTCCCTGAGGCTTACTAGTGTCTGTTCGTTATTTGTTTCTGACATCATAAAAAGGCGAATTTTTGTGAGTACCACCAAATGCATATTTAAACATCACCTCCTTCGTTTTGATTTAATAGTCTTTTGCCTTTAGTAATCAGAAGTAGCAGGTCTCCTAGAAAACTGATTGTTTTAACTAAAACTGTTACATGAAAAATGTGGGTAAGAAAGGCCTACAAAGAAAGTACAAATAAGTAAGCATTAATTGCTTCATTGAGATAAGGTTCAAGTGGTGGCCCAAGAGTGATCAAGGAGGCAATGATTGCTTTATCCACAGATGGCGCTTGACAGCATCTTCCTCAGTGGGGTGTATCCCTAAGGCGAGCATTGACTCCCCATGAGTCTTGGTAGATGCACACTGGTGCACAACCAACTAAATTCTTCAGCCCGGAAAGAAGAGAATTTGCCTGCGTAGACAAAGGCTGAGAATAATAATAACAATCCCTCCCTTCTGCTGAATCTTAAAACTTGAAGAGAGGAAATTGCCTGATCTAACTTTTGCAGGTGGCAAAACCAAATCTTTAAGTCACTTGAACAGCAATTTTTAAGATTTCAACCTTCAGTCCAGCAGAGGTTGAAGTTTAGCAAGTATCATGTTGGTCATTGCAGAGACCAGCGTTTTGCTGTACCTTAAAATGGTTTTTGAGAAAAACAATGGCATTCTAGCCTGGTAGAGTCAGCTATGCGATATCGATTGGCTCTACCTAGGAAGAGTTGACTTGATAATGTAAAGAGCCTCCTTAGATGTATGTAATTTTTAGTTTCGATAAATGAGTGATATCTATTTCTTGGAATTTCTATGCAAAGACAGATGAAAATGTAGTTACAGACACACGCAGGTAGACAGCCTTGGCATATAAGCGTAGACATGTTGACATGACTGACGAGAGGTGATTTAAACGTGATCATTTCGTCTTCAGATTGAGTCTAAGATACAGAGCCAGTTTTAAAATAATCCTCAGATAAAAATCTGCATTGTCATTATCGTATTAACTGACTTTTTCTCTCTTTTGGCCTCACTTTTTGTTTTCAAGTAGTTCTGCTATCTTCACTAATTCGACTAGACTTGGCCATACACGGGGGTGATGTAGACCTCAACCATTTGATGGTTTCAGCTCCAGAGAGATGATGGGGGTGGCCTCAGGAGCGGCCCGATAGCAGAACTTGCGTATCCCTTGCCCCTGGTATGCAAGCATTCAGGGAAACCACCCAGGGTATCGGTTCTGTCCATCTCTGCCGAATGGGGCTGGACTCACGGATATCTAGCCGAAAAGGGGAACCAGAGAAGTACACGCATACCAAAGCTGCTCTTCCTCCAACTTAAATGATATTAATCAACCTGCAGATAATTCATACTAGAACTTGCCTTTGTTAGACGTCCCTTAGATTCAGGAATGTATCATTTGCAGTGCTTGTATTGGTTTAGAATATACGATTTTAAGATCATCCACCACTGTACTAAAACATTTCAATAAAATCATGCTACTTCTTTCTATCAAAAAAATAAAAATAAAAAATAAATAAACTTAGAGGACAGAATAGAGTAGGGGAAGCATGGCATAAAGGTTTCCTCTCACCAGCCATCTCTGCTTGATTCATAGTAGCTCCCTAGAATGCCATATTCACAAGGATTCTGAGGTCATATCTGGGGTCAGTGAGAAAGAATATCCTGATCAATGGGTACAAGAGGAGAGTCTGGCCCCATGCATGACATCCTTGTTTTGGTGATTGAGAACATTGAGCTTGAAAGTCAATTCTTGGAAGAAGTAATGTGTATTAGTTCTTCCTTCAATATCAATTTAAAAGAACACAATTTCAGTAGGTTAAAAACATAAACACTTATTTCTCACTATAAAGAGCACAAGGCTATGGGTTGGATTAGTTCTGCTCCACATTTCTTCTTATTCCAGGACCCAGGCAGAAGGAGCAGCCCTCATTTGGGATGTGCTGTGCTCATGGCAAAACAGAAACTTAAATGGCCAAGCCAAGTCAGAAAATCACATTTAAAACTTCAGACATAAAAAAAAATAAAAAATAAAAAAAAAATAAAACTTCAGACATAAGTCATATTATTCACATTTCATTGGCCAAAGCAAGCCATATGGCCAAACTCCAAGTCAATGGGGAAGGGATATATAATCTCACTGGCAAGGAAATAGTGAGAAATAGCAATCAATGCAATTTACCAGACAGTGTTTGAGAAAGACAGTATGAAGATGCTGTATCTGTTTTTTTCTTATTTATTTTCTACAATACACATGTAATATATGTGTAATTTTTTTAACTTTTTAAAACTTAAAATTTTTTTTTATTTTTTAAATTTTGTAAAATGCTAGTGTGTCTTTTGAATATTGGGATTCTCTTAGGAGGGAGCAAGTTGATATCTAGAGAGAGGAGGGTGCCTATGCTAATGGAAGTAGGAGAAGGGGGGAAATGCACAAAGCTGGGAGCTCTTCAGAGAATATATGAGTTTATAGGAAGAGATAGTAAGGGAACTAAGTACATAACAAGTAGATCTACAAGGGAAGAAAAGCACCAACAGCAAGTAGATAGCAAGTGAAGTGGTGTCCATTTGGATAAGCTGATCAGATTAAGACCTGCCGAAGGCACGGAGGTATCAGAAGATGGAGATAAAGTGATGAATGAATGTTAAAGATGACTGAAAGGCAAGGGCTATAGAACACTGTAAAAAAAAAAAAATACAGGTGTCTTCTAAGATAGCAGTTTCCACAGGGAGTCAGGCATTATTAAATCATTGAATATTTATCAAGTGCCTACGAGGCAGTGGGTACCATGCCAGGTACTGCAAGTACACTGGTGCACAACAAAAGAGACACCATTTCTGCACTCACAGAGCTCAGAGTTGAATGGTAGAAAAGCGCAACAATCAGGGGAACCAGGCTGGCTCAGTCGGTAGCACATGTGACTCTTTATCTCAGCATTGTAGATTCGGGCCCCATAGTGGGTATAGAGATTACTTTAAAAAAATAAAATAAAATCTTTTAAAAAAGAAAAGAAAAGAGCAACAATCAAATCTCAAGTGGATACTCAAGCTTCCTTCAATCTGATAACACTTCCCCAGGGTATTCACTTTCTATCATTCAAAACAACTCCTTCCCCCACCCCCACCCCAAAAAAACTCCTTCCCATGTGCTCCCTCTTCAAATTCATTATTCCCAATACCTCTGCCCTTACATACAGTACATAACCACCCATTATACCTCACTTAAAAAAAAAAGAAAAAGCAACTAACAGTTCCCCCTAATCTTTCCACCACAGAATACCAACATACCCACTGAATACACCTTCTCTTTGCTTCCGTTTTCTTATGATGGGCTCCCTGCCCAAACTCGGTCCCATCTCTCTTGCATTGGGTCTTCACTCCTGCAGTTATGCTTTTTCTCTCTTGCGTCCTCCCTCCCTACTGTATCATTTGCATTGTTACACAAACAGGTTGAAGGTGGAAAAGGGAAAAGGGAGAATTTTCTCTTCCAAGAAGAATCTAGAAATGAATGAGAATGCATTTTGGTTGTCACAATGAGCTGGGAGCCCTAGTAGCATTTAGCGGGGGCCAGGGATGCTGTGTTCTATCTTATTTAAAAAGGAACTCTCCCTTAAACCTTGCAACTTCCACTAACTATTACCAACTACTTCTCAAACCCTCCACAGAAGAACTTCTTGATAGAGTTTTCTCTGTACGTTGTCTCCACTCCTTCATCTCACAATCTTTGGCCATCCACTCCAATCACATTTCTGGCCCCACCACTTCCCAGAGACTGCTCTTATCAGAATTATCAATGATCCCCCACATTGCCAATACAGGGATCACTGCTTGGTCCTCATCTTATTTGATGTCACTGATCCAACTAACTACTCCTTCCTCCTTGAAAGGTTGTCTAAAATGGGTATCTCTAACTAACAAGACCAAACACAATACTCTTGATTTATTCTTTACCCCAAACTAACAATCAGTCAACAAAATAAACAAAAAAAGACCTGCTACTATGCTTCCTTTTGTCTCAGGAAAGGAAAAGATATTCAAGCCAAAAAACAAAAGCAAAACAAAACAACACACTAAACTATTTTTGAGTCCTCTCTACTATTCCCTATGTAAATCCACCAGTGAGTCCTATCCATTCTATGTCTAAGATATACTTCCAAAATCTATGTTTCTTTCTACCACTATTGCCCTACTGGCCTAAGCCATCAACAAGCCCCCTCTCTCTGCCCTCTACTTATACCTGTCTATGATCCATTCTTCATTCAGCTCACAGAGTGAACTTTAAAAAATAAAACTCCCATGCTCGGGGGATCCCTGGGTGGCTCAGTGGTTTAACACCTGCCTTCAGCCCAGGGCGTAATTCCACTCCGGGATCGAGTCCCGCATCGGGCTCCCTGCATGGAGCCTGCTTCTCCCTCTGCCTGTGTCTCTGCTTCTCTCTCTCTCTGTGTCTCTCATGAATAAATAAATAAAACCTTTAAAAAAATAAAATAAAATAAAACTCCCATGCTCGAAACACTCCACTAAAACTTCATTTCATTAAGAATAAGTTCTACATTCCTTATCCTATCTTACAAAGCCCTATGTGATCTGATCCTTGACTAGCTTTCCAATTCCACTTAATACTAATATGTAAGCCACACTGGCCTTATTTCCATCCTTGAAATATCCATCTCATTCATACTTTTTTGTGCAGCAAATGCTAAGGAGTTATTGTATAATTCAATTACACTTAGAGCAGATATTAGTTAGGAGTGACATAGGTTGTATATCTACTTTATCACTCTAGATCAGAAAGAGCCTCTGGGGGGATCCTTGGGTGGCTCAGCGGTTTAGCGCCTGCCTTTGGCTCAGGGCGCGATCCTGGAGTCCCAGGATTGACTCCCTCGTCGGCTCCCGGCTCGGAGCCTGCTTCTCCCTCCTCCTGTGTCTCTGCCTGTCTCTCTCTCTCTCTCTCTCTGTCTATCATAAATAGATAAATAAAAATAAATAAATAAATAAATAAATAAATCTATCTTAAAAAAAAAAAAGAAAGAGCCTCTGATTAGAAAGACAAAGAAGGATATTATGTATTGATAAAGGAGGCAATCCATCAAGAAGATATAATAGATATAAATACATACATACCTAACAACAGAAATCCAAAATATATGAAGCAAAACTGACAGAAGTAGATAGTTCTACAATACTAGTTGGAGACTTCATACCCCACTTTCAATAATGCATAGAACAATTAGAACAATTAGAAGACCAGCAAGGAAATAGAGCACTTGAACACCATAAATCCAATAGACCTAACAGACATATATAGAACACTCCACCCAGCAACAGCAGAAAACACATTTTCTCAAATACACAGGGAACAGTATCCAGGATAGACCATATGGTAGGCCACAAAACAAGTTTCAATAAATTTAAAAGAATTTAAATCATAAAGTATCTTCTGCAACCACAGTGGAATGAAACTAGAAATAACAGAAGCTAGTCTGAAGAATTCACAAATACATGGAAATTAAACAGAGTCTAACAATCAATAAGCCAAAGAAATTCCTGGCAAAATTTAGAAAATTCTGCTTCACCTAGCAACCCAGTAATTACAGCACCTACCTACTACCTTAATATCCTAGAAGAAGTAATTGTATGATGTCAAGGAAATACTACGAATTCCTATGCAAACCAGCTTTTGCTATGTAACAAAGCACCACAAAACTGTCATGCAACAATAAGCATTTATTCTCAAGTTCACAGGTCTTCAGATTGACTGAGACAGGCTGCTTTAGGCTATATATGTGCAGAGAAGCTGAGACAGTCAGGCTGAAGGAGCAACAGCTACCTGGGGACATTTTCTTCTCACGGCAAAGGACAAAAGCTGCCAGAGCAATGAGCAATGATGCACACAATTCCATTTAAGGTCTAGGCTTGCATGTTGTATGTTATTACTTCTGCCCACGTGCCTTTTGTTTTAGCCAAAGCAACTCATACAGCCAAGTCCAACATCAGTGAAAAAAGAGAACAATACTTACCCCTACCATACGGGTTGGAGGGGAGAGAATGAAGATTCACTGAACAATAATTTACTTTTCCTCAGTTCCCCTTGGAGAAGAGCTTTAAACAGTGGTGTTGTTATTACTTATGGATACTGAACAATATCTCCTTACTAACCATATTGGTTGTATAATGAATGAATGATTAATACTCGTATTCTTGCTGTATTTGCTACTGATAAAAGCCATATAGAATTGTTAAATTCTTCAAGGCCACTTGATCCACATTCAGGCAACACATGTTGACTTTACTAATTTATTCTTAGCTGAGCAGTGTTATCACCTCAATAACTTGTACTTCAACATAATGTCTTTTCCAGCCCAGAATGAGAACTTTTTGAGATGTTCCATGTATCAAAGCACCAAAAGTGAATCTGATACCACCAGGATAAGAATTAATATACCTTTTTTGAAAATATTCCTAAAAGAAAAATCCCTTTGACTTGTGGGAAAATGTCAACTTTCTGGAGGAATCTTAATGAACTTTATCTCTATTAAGGTAAAAAATATTCAGTGTAAATACAATGTAGAGTCTAACCTTCCCTGGCCTTGAAGACCTTGATATGCTGCTAATAGTTTCATATGAAAAAAAAAAAAAAAGATGAAGCTGATGGTGAATGATGACATTATCCTCAATTCTGCATTGTTCAATTGATGATACACAGCTTCCATTTATGCTATAACCTCCCTCCCAATAAACATCTCTCCCACAAGATTTTCATTTTATCTGTTTGATTTAGAACTTGGTGGAAAGAAAGATATTTTTATATTAATTTCATGCCAGAAAATATGAAGTCATGAAAACATACTGAAAAGGATAGACATTTTTTAAATGGGATCTTAAGAGCCAGGCCCAAAGCCTGTTGCCAAATTCAATGAAGAATTGTTTGGAGTAGGAACAGAACATTGCTCTGGGGTTGAGCCAACTAGAAAGGCTGATACACTATGACATCTCTGGCATGTATAACCTCCCTGCCCTTGAAATGAACTCTGGAGGGAGGCAGGACTGCCAAAGTCAGCAATGAGGTGAAGAGTGCTCCTCCAAGTCCTAAAGTATCCAAAACCTCACTGGGCAAGTCAGTCTTGTTGGGGGGAAGATCCATCTAAATTAGTGAAAAGTCAGAATTCCCATTATTTCCAAATATAAGGAATACTTCTGGGTTTAAAATCTTGACAAACAGAATCAAAGTTTTTTTCCACTTCTTCCAAATGCCATTGAAATAACAAAGATATAAAAAGAAAAACAAAGCAGTACTAGAAAAACTGAGCGGAATGCTATCACCACCAAAGAAACCTTGATGAATTTCTGAAAGATACGAAGCAGATAGGGTAAATATAACTCAGTGTATGCTTTTTAAATCATGTCTTGATATAAATATTTAACTTACTGATCAAACTGATAAAAAAAAAAAAAGCAATTAATGTCAGAGTTAAGTGCCCAACACAAGCAGAAGAGGATAGGGACAGACTTCCCCCAAAAGAATCATAGAAAAAAAATCAGCACAGCAAGGACATAAAGAAGAGGAGCCTGGGGAAAACTCAAGATAATTACATTAAAAGACTTAAATTTGGGGGCCACCTGGGTGGCTCAGTTGATTAAGTCTGCCTTCAGCTCAGGTCATGATCCCAGGATCCTGGGATATAGCTCTGTTATCAGGCTCCCTGCTCAGCAGAGAGTTCCTCCCTCTCCCTCTGCCCCTCCCCACACTGCTTGTTTTCTCTCTCTCACTCTCAAACAAATAAAATCTTAAAAAAAAAAAAAAATTAGAATTTTGTCACTGTCTCATATGCTGGTCCTAGAGCCACAGTTCTCATTGTGTGAAGCCTGTAGGATAAAAAACATTAAAATGTTATTTGCCTATCTCACTGTGTTTACATTTACACTGATGAAACAAAAATAATTGTGAGTAAACTGCTGATTCCTTAGGTACGTAGCTGGTATTAGTTGCATTGTATTCTTCATCACCAGATATTCACAGGGAAAAAAAAAAAAAAGCCCATCTCACATAATGCTTTTGATGGAGCAGCAGAAATTATTAATGTTATGAAAATATCAACCTTTGGGTCTTTCTAATATTCTGTTTGACAAAATGGAAAATATATATAAAGCACTTCTGTTGAATACTAAAATATACTGGCTATCCCCAGAAAAAGCCCTTGTACAATCATTTGAGTTGCAAGCTGACTTAGCTGCTTTTTTTGTGGAACACCATTATTTCTTGAAACAACAGACAAACTATAGTAATTCAGACTTGGTTATCTGGCAGACATTTTCTCAAAAATGAATGAAATGAGTACATTAGTACAAGAAAAACAGCTGACAGTATGTGTTGCCAATGATAACATTCTAGCTTTCAAGAGAACTTTCGAATTTTGGAAAACTTGTATACAACATCATAAGCTTGATGTCATCCTCATATAACTTTAAGATTTTTTGATGAGATAAGTGGTACTACTATGGAATGCTTTTTTTTGGTTATATAATTAAATGCATCAACATTTGAAAGATCTGCATAATTCAGCAAGCCAATATTTTCCAAATGACCAATGAACGATGTTATAAAATCATGCATAGGTAATTGAAAAGTTCGAGGTACAAAATAGACCACTTGATTTTAATGTAATAGAATACAAAACATTCTGCTACAGTTTCAGATTCCACATTTGAATCATTCTTTAAGAAACTTATACTTGTCAAGTTTTGGTATAATATCAAAGATTATCCACATTTATCCGAAAAAGTTCTTAAAATGCTTCTCCCTCTTTCAATACATATCTGTGTGAATGATACTGGATTTTCTTCATATACCTCAACTAAAACAACATATTGTAATAGATTGACTACAGAAGCAGATGTGGAAATCCAACTATCTTCTATTACGTATCTATTAAGAAAATTTGTAAAAATGTAAAACAATTCTGCTCTTTGTTTTTTTGTTTTGAAAAACAGAATAATTTTTCATAAAATGTTATTTACATTAGCATATAATGCACTTAGGGACACCTGGCTGGCTCACTCAGTAGAGCATATGACTTCTGATCTTGAGGTTGTGAGTTCAAGCCCCATGTTGGGTGTAGAGATTACTTAAAGTCTTTTTTAAAAACCAAGAACCAAAAAACATATAATGAGCTTATTGTTTTATTTTAAAATAAATATTTTTAAAATTTCTCTAATTTTAATTTCTAACAGAGGAACTATCAATAGATATAACCCTCACACACAAACGTTCTTTGGGATCCTCAATAATTTTTAAAGGCGTAAAGTGGTGTGGACACCAAAATTTTGGAGGATCAATGCTATGTTCTCTCTCCTGTTTGCCATCAGTTTCTTTCTTTCTTTCTTTCTTTCTTTCTTTCTTTCTTTCTTTCTTTCTCTCTCTCTCTCTTTTTTATTTTTTTAGGAGCTTATTTTTAAGCTCTCTACACCCAATGTGGGGCTTAAACTCACAATCCCAAGTTCAAGAGTCGCATGCCCTACTGACTGAGCCAGCCAGGCACCCCACCATCAGTTTCTATCTGCTGGGGTTAAAAAAAAAAAGTTGGAGGAGTAGGAAAGTGAACGTTGATAGTGTTCTAGCTGCCACCAAAGTGAAAGGGAGGATAACACATCATAGCAGTGACGTTCCTTAACTTTATCTCCTCATATCTTTCATGAGTCTAAAGTCCTGAGGAACATGGACACCCTGTGATCCATCAGTAGATTCTGGAAAAGTCACAGTTTGAGAATAGGCTTGGGGAAGCAAATGAAAAGGGTTCCATACAATCTACTCACACATGGAACTGCTTTCCTGGCCCCATACAAATTTGAGAAAAAGGTGGTGGTGGGAGGGGTAAATAAATAACCTACAAGGAAAAGGGGGAAAAAAATCACCTGATTTCAGTTTATGACTCTCCATCCTTAAGCAAACATACTAGGAGTTTGTACACTGTGCCAGTCACTTTCTTCCTTTAGAAATTATGAGGTCAGGCCTGGCTGTAAAGATGAGGAGCCGTGATATGCAGGATTTTTTTTTAAGATTTTATTTATTTATGAGAGACACAGAGAGGCAGAGACACAGGCAGAGGGAGAAGCAGGCTCCATGCAGGGAGCCCGATGTGGGACTCGATCCTGGGACTCCAGGATCACACCCTGGGCCAAAGGCGGGTGCTAAAACCGCTGAGCCACCGGGCTGCCCTGATATGTGGGATTTGAAGGCATGGACAAAACCTCAGGACAAGCACTCAGATTCTCACAGATGATTTTGGTTAAGCATTTAGTCATCTATTCAGTAAGAGTTAAGTGCATTAACCAAGGCTTCCTGAAATTGTGGACCAGGAAAGGGTTGGTATTGAATTTTTTTTAAAGTTTAAATATATTGGATCTGCTATAAGATACATTGTCCTTCATCTACTGCAAATTTTCTTTTCCTTTTAGAAGTGACTTGTTATTCTCAGTCTAGTAAACAAATCATCACTAAGTCAGTGATAAAGCACTCCAGTAAATTAATAATGTTTCAATAATTCCCAAAACACATAAATCATTCTACTAAAATTTTCAGTGAAATTACTCCACTCCAAATATCCAACGTAGTTTCTTTGATAAGTAACAAAATTAACCATTTTCTCCATTTCTGGTGATTTAATTTGAAATTTTAAAAAGCACATTATTGATAAAGTTATAAATCCTAGGAGAACTAGAAAAATGGCTAATGGTCCTAACTGATAACACACTATCTTAGTTTCTTGCACAACTTCTCCCATTTCTCATTTTCACTTTTGGTAACTAGGAGTTAGGGTTTGGGAACACTTGGCCCTAGTCTGCAATCTTTGAAATTCCCACTTCCCTAAAGTGATTTGCCAATTATACAGCAGCCAGTGGTAAGAATAGTAGTGATCTGGAATGGAAATGCTTCTCACTTCCTATAATTCCAGCAAAGTAAGATTCCACATGTGTTTATGAGAGAAAAAGAGGCAGAGGGACATGATTCGAAGGTGAATGGGGAGTGATATTATGTCCATCTCAATGCCAACATCTTCCACTATCTATAGAGGTCAGATACCATAGAGCATATCACAGATCCTAATATCATCACTAATGGGTTTCTTTAGGGGCAGAAGTCTCCTCTGGGACTTGTTGGGACACCAACAAAAAGGTGATACCAACTAAGTAGGGAAAACTTACTTTTGTGTGTCTCCTTCACTCTTATACCACTACCACCTTCACAATACTTGTGACACCAGAAGTGAAGGGTTAGTCCCACACCAAGCAAGTCTGTGACACTAACTAGGTGTCCTATAAATTAACTCAATTCTGACACTATCTACCTGGACATAACATCAGATCCCACAGGTTAAGGGTCAGTTCCACACAACTGTCCCCCCCTCTTCATATGAGAATCATAAGCAGTGGGTCCCCAAGTTTTGCGCAACTTCTAACTTGACTAGAAACCATATGTTCCCATGAATTCCTCCCCTTTGGATTCAATTATTACTAGAACAGCTTACAGAACTCAGGAAAACATGTTTACTGCTTTATTGTATAATAAAGAATATGATAAAGGATACAGATGAACAATCAGAGGAAGAGGCACATAGGGCAGGGTCTGAGAGGGTCTCGAGCACAGGAGCTTCTGTCCTTGTCCTTGGATTACCCTTGGATTACCTTCACAGTACATACATGTGTTTGCCAACCTGGAAGCTCTCTGAACCCCTTCCATTTGCTTTTTCTTTTTTCTTTCTCTCTCTCTCTCTCTCTCTCTCTCTCTTTTTTTTAAGATTTATTTGTTAGAGAGAGCACACACGTGTGAGCAGGAGAGGCAGAGGAAGAGAGAATCCTCAGACTCTACACTGAGCATGGAGCCCAATGCGGGGCTCAATACCAGGACCCTGAGATCATGACCTACGCTGAAATCAAGAGCCACTCAACTGAATGAGCCACCCAGGCGCCCCTCCTTTTGTGTTTTTTTATGGAGGCTTTATTACATAGGCATGACTGATTAAATCATTGACCATTGGTGATGGAACTCATTCTCCAGCCCCTCTCCATTCAGGGAAGAAACTGAAAGTCTCTACTCTCTAATCACATCTCTAATCACACAGTTGTTTCCCTTGGCTACCAGCCTCCATCTGTAGGTGATTTTCAAAAGTCACCTCATTAACATAAATCCAGGCGTGGTTGAAAGGAGTTTGTTATAGATATCTAGACACCTTTATTGCTCTTATCACCTAGAAAATTCCAAGAGTTTTAGGAGCTCTGTGCCAGAAACAGGGGCGAAAACCAAATATATATTGCTTATTATAAGTCACAATATGACAGCAGGGAAGTTCTGGCACCAGACTTCATTGAACATGTGCCATCACTGAGTCTAAAATCTAATCATCCAAGCAAGCTATTAAAGCCATTCCCAGCTTTATCTAACCCATACCTACCCCACTTTAAATCCAGAATACCTGGTAAATTTACCTATATCAATATATTAATCCTGATACAAAACTATATTCTGTTCTTTTGGGCCTAACGTCCTTAGAATCTATTCTCACATGTATTTCTTGGGTTTCTGCCAATATGAATTATCAAACTCCTACATTTATTTTGTACTGTAAGCAATTTCTTCCCAAGTCAGAATCTTCATTTGTTCTGCTTGAGCATTCTGAGATCTGACTCTAGTTTAGGTCTCGAGTAGAAAATAATGGATAATGAGGATGAGCCTTGAGGAAAATAAGCATCCCCTGGCAAGGCAACTGCCTCAAATAAGGTGATTTTAGAGTCCAGGAAGGAAAGGGCAGTGTTCTCAGTCATAAGAAGAGGGGTTGCAGGTGCTTGCTCAGAGAGACTTGGGCATTTAACTTCAACCAGGTTCAATCCAAGTCTTAGAATCCCACTTGTTCCCAATGCTCTGATTGTCACATCAACAATTTGGTGGATCAGTAAATTTAATCTCCTCTATAACTCTGCAAACCATCAGGTCACATTTTTAATAAAGTTGGTCTTATAAGAAATAGACTCTTTTAGGATTGCCATAAAAGTTCTCTGATTGCTTGAATGCAAATTTAAAGCCTTGAATTTGTTTTTTCTGTCATTATTCTAGTGTAGTCATAAGCTATCATCCCACCTCATACTCCTTATTGTCATCATTACTATCATGATGGTTAAGTACAGCATCCACTTGATCTGGAAGGCAACTACTTCAAGAGGTACTTCTTCCCAAGCAACCACAGGTGATCCTTTAATTAATCATGATTCTACTGCACATGACAGATGATCAGAATCCTGTTTTCTATTGACAAGGAACTAAACACTTCATTCGAAGCCAAGGAATCTACAAACATTCCAAGACCCTGAGTAGATGCCTGAAACCATACATATTACCCAACCCTGCATATACTGTTTTCCCTCTACATACAAACCTATGATAAAATTTAACTTATAAATTAGGCACAGTAAGAGATTCACAACAATAATAATAATAAAATGGAACAATTATACCAATACACTATAAGTTAGGTGAATGTGATTTCTCTGCGTGTCTCTCTCTAAATATCTTACTGTATGGTACTCACCCTTCTTTGTATGATGATGTGAGATAATAAAAGGCTTACATGGTGAAAAGAAGTGAGGTGAAGGATATTGGCACTGTGACTTAGTGATAGGCTGCTACTGATCTTCTGATGATACATCGGAAGATGGATCATCTGCTTCTGGACCCCAGTTGAGCACCGATAACTGATACCAGGGAAAGCAAAACTATAAATAAAAGGGGACTACTGTCCACTGAAAATCCTAAATGAAGACCTAAATAATGGTTCTTAAAAAAATGCAAAAATACAAAATGTTCCAGAATGTGAAGACTAAGTAATATAAAAATGCTAACTCTCCTACATTTAACCTATAAATTAAGTCTAATCCTAACATTATTGCTTATTGAATCTGAAAAGCTTATTCCAATGTTACTATTGAAAAAAATGCACAAGATATAGCCCTACAATTGGGGGGGGGGAATAATGAGGGGAAACTTTCTATACTAGATATCAAGATAGACTATAAAGTTGTGTAAATAATAAATAAAATAATATGATATTGATGCAGAAATAAGCAAATAACTTATCTAGAAAGAGAATCAATAATTGTAAATGCTTGATCATTCTGAAAGATGGCATCTCAGATCATTGGGATGAAAATGAACTAGCTAGCGTATGACTTGAAACAATCGACTAAACATTTGGAAAAATATTGAAGTAAATCCCTTTCTCACAGCTATTCAGAATACCTTCATAGGAATTAAAGAGCATTTGGTGCTTTAAAAAATAATAGAAAAAATTTAAAAAAAATTTTATAATCTTGAGTTGACGTGGTGGAAGAATTTTCATCTTAACTAAGACACAAGTCCCAGAAGCCATCAACAAAAAGACTGATTTCATAAAAATTAAAAACTTTTCCTCAGCAAAAAACAATTAACAATGTCTTAAAAGATAAACAGTAAGCTGGGAAAAAACGTGTTAATATGGAATTCATAATTATAGTATTCTAATATATTTTACATATCAGTAAGAGAAAACCACCCAATAGGGAAAATCGGAAAGCTTCTGAACAGCCATTCACAGAAGAATAAATATGGTTGACAAACTTATAAAAAGATGCTTAACCTCATTAATAAACAAATAATAATAATAATAACAAAATAATAAAAATAATAAACAAACAAGTAAAAGCAAATAAAAAGTCAGTTTTTAATCTATCAAGCTGCAGATTTTAGAAAGATTGATAATATACAAAACAATGTTGGCACAAGGTGGGAGACAGGTACACTCATGTGCTATTTATAGAAGTATAAAATGGCTTAGGCTTTTGGGAGCACAATGTAATAGGTACATACCTTTCAAGGCTTAAAGTTTAAGTTAATGATTCTACATCAGGAATCTAACCCACAGAAGTAAACATGTAGATGGGCAAAGATGTATAAACAAGGAAATCTATTGCAGCATTGTTTCTAATCCTTCAGCATAAATCTTTCCATAAGGGTACATTCTATAAGGATACAATCAAATAAAGTAGTAGAATACTCTTCAATGTTAGAAATAAAGAAATAGAGTTTTATATGCTGACATGAAAATGTCTTCAAGGCATACTGATAAGGCCAAAACATGTTGCAGAGTGATTTATAAAATATCTGTATCAGTTACATATCCGTATTATACATATGTATCTGTGTATACAACAAACTTTTGACAGTGATTATCTTTGGTGAGTGAGGGGATTGCAGGGTCTGGAAGGAGATAAAATCATACTTGCATCTTTTTAAATTAATTCTGCACTTAAAAATTATAATAAGAATAATTTGGGGGCACCTGGCTGGCTTAGTCAATGGAACATGCAACTCTTGATCTTGGGATTGAAAGTTCAAACCCCACATTGAGTGTAGAGATTACTTAAAAATCTCTTTAAAATAATAATAATTTCTTGTAAAATGTTGTAATTACAGCTTTTTAGAAAATACATGCAACATGAGAAGCACTCAAAGCTTCTCAGAGAATTGTACTGCATGAATGCGAGACACTGATTAGCATCATTGTTATTATCAGTGTCCTTACCCTTCACAACTATCAACACTGATATGACTTTTGTCAGAGAAATTTAAACGCGATTTACAAATAGAGGTTCATTTATTCACAGAGCACACCTTTGAAGCAAGGCTATAATTCCAAAATACAGACATAAGAAATGACTTGCCTAGATTTTCAAACAAGTCAGGAAATGATCCAGAGCCAGGATTCCACTCATGTACGAATAAATATATATACTGGCTCTCAGCACAGCACCATAAATAACCCCATCCCCTGGCATTTCAGTGTCTCCCCAAGTAATTGAGTGTTTAAATGACTTGCAAACCTTCACTTTGGCTTTAAAAATTGCCTATGTCTGGCATTCTTTTTAAAGGGATAGCTTTTAACAGTTTAACATCAACCTTCCAAAGAAAGTAAGAGAGTAAGATTAGTTTTCACCTTTATAAGAGGACAACCCTGGAAGAACATAGTGTTTTTTCAAATGACAGCTCTGATCATATTATTTAGACTAAGATCAATAACTTAGCAGGAGTAACTGCATTATCTTAATTCTGAAAACTTTCTAAAGAAAAGGAAGCATAAAAGACACTGATCTGAATCAGGAAGACTGATCTAAGCACTGCATCTGCCAATAACCCTACGTATGACCTTGTACAACTCCACTAACTTCTCTAAACTTCAGATTCCTCATTTATAAAATGGGAATAAGAATATCTTCCTCCTTAACTATACGGGTTGTTTTGAGGCTCAAATAAGAGACATTATAAAGGGGTGCCTTTATAATGGTATGCTTTATAAGGGGTGGCTCAGTCAGTTAAGCGCCTGCCTTCAGTTCAGGTCTTGATCTCAGGGTCCTGGGATGGAGCCCTGTGTTGGGCTCCCCACTCAGTGAGGAGTCTGCTTCTCCCCCTCCTTCTGTCCTTGCTCTTCTGTCCTTGCTTGTGCTTTTTCATAAATAAATAAATAAATAAATTTTAAAAATAAAAAAAGAGAGAGAGGTTGTAAGGTGCTCTGTAAGGCATGAAGTTCCAGGTAAACCATTATTAGTGTGGGAAACCTGAATTCTCAATACAAGTATGTTTCCTGCCTCACTCAATTCCAGAATGTGAGAAGACACTTGATTTGCCATATCCAATCCTCTCAATTTGGAGGATTTGAACTGAATAATTTGTTCTCTCTAGGCCAACAGGTCTCCACTGCAGTGTCTACAAAAGGAGTGTTTAGTGTTTATTTGTACTGTATGTCACAACTGAAAGAGACAAAGGACGTAAGCCTTTTAAAGTAAATTAAATTGTATTATACTAGAGATGTTGCTGCCATTATTCCTTTTCTAAGAGAGCTGCCTTCTCCTTCAGCTTCTGCTGCTCACACAATGCTCCCTCAACCACAGCCAGAGCCAGATTGAAAGGTGGGTGGTTGGGCAGTCGCCCAAATCATTATTCTATAAGGGGCACTGAAAAATCACTGGAATAATTAGTAACTATAGAAACGACAAAGGATTTCACAAATTCTCACACAGGTGGAGGAATAGAAATTATCCCCTTGGGACGCCTGGGTGGTTCAGTGGTTGCATCTGCCTTTGGCTCAGGGCATGATCCCGTGGTCCTGGGATCGAGTACCGCATGGTGCTCCCCACGGAGAGCCTGCTTTGCCCTCTGCCTATGTCTCTGCCTTTTTCTCTGTGTCTCTCATGAATAAAAAAATAAAATCTTTAAAAAAAAATGAAGAAGAGAAGTTTGCCCCTGCTTGAAATATAGTACAAGAAAGAGGAAACTAAAAACAATAGTATTATCTAACATTTATTGAATGTCTATTATATACCAGGCATATTGTCAAGTGCTTTACACATATGATTTCCTTTAAACCCAGCAATTATTTGTTTATATGTTATTGTTTTTAAACATATTTCTCGGGATCCCTGGGTGGCGCAGCGGTTTGGCGCTTGTCTTTGGCCCAGGGCGCGATCCTGGAGACCCGGGATCGAATCCCACATCAGGCTCCCGGTGCGTGGAGCCTGCTTCTCCCTCTGCCTATGTCTCTGCCTCTCTCTCTCTCTCTCTCTCTCTCTCTCTGTGACTATCATAAATAAATTAAAAAAAAATAAATAAAAAAAAAATAAACATATTTCTCAGATGAGGAAATTGAGATGTGTCCAAGACTGCACAAGTAGTAGACAGTAGAGGTGCGATATGAAACCAATCTTACTCTTGGACCTATACTCACTATGCCTCACAGCACACCCCTCCACCGAGTCTAGCTAAGTCTGTCATATGCTTTTGTGTCTTGCATTTAAGAAGAAATAATTAGATTATATTAATCAGGCAGGCTAAATCTGAAACCAAATAGTTCATGGATAATGCTGTGGGCCAGGAATCAGTGATAGATTTTAGAATACAAATTCCAAACCTCTTAAAATGTCCTCAAAGAATGTGTCTGGTTCAGAAAAAATTGCAAAAGTGAGAAGAGAATAGAAACTATGAAAAAACATTAAATATATTGTCAAATTGCTTCAAAATATTGACACTGGTTAAGGACCTGTTTTTAATTTCAATTGATTGAAAATGAATTTTTCATTGCCTCCATCAAATAAGGGTTGAACAAATATTTAAAGAATACTTTTGAAAGGTGCATCACTTAGAATTCAATTGTAAATAACAGATTTCACTATAGCTAACTTACACAGAAAGTGATTTTCCAGGAGGAATTAGAGATCTATAAAATCAATGGAAGGACTAGGAAAACAGAGTTGAAGCTATGCTTTCAGGAACTTCCAGAACACCATTATAGAACTGCCCCAACACAGGCAGCATGCTTCTAACACACTCATGGAGTTGGGAAATCAGAAGCCACCTCCATAGCTGAAGACTCCAACATAATCTGAATCAGCAAAATGGATACGCTTCTGCTAAAGCTGGCTCAGAAAAACCAACATCTGCCAGTATAAATAACAGAAGCGGGAGAAATACAGTCTCCACCTCAGAATGTTCACTTATAACTTGCATATCTCATTAAAGTATCTCTGTTTTACAGAAACTAGGTTTCATGATCTAGGAAGAAACTAGATTTCAGCCCAACCTGTAAGGACTTCTGGAAAATATGGTCTCTAGGTTTCCAGTCCAAGCAATAATACTTGCTGGAAAGGAGTTGTAATTGAGTTGAGCTCATCAATTTGTGATGTCTGCTACAATCAGACGCCAAATTCTCAAAGCCATCCTAGAGCACTCACCTATCTTGTTCCATCTCTGGCAACAGTGTAGAGTAAGGACTTGACTTAAGGGCAGTCCACCCAGATTCTGGATAGTGGAAGATGACTTAATGAAAAAAATATAACTTGGGACCAGATTCCACTATCAGAATTTTGGGACATTGAAAGATTAAGCCACTGGGCTGAGGGCTTCAGTGATTTTAGGTGAAGTGGATTCAGAGTCAGAATGATGATGGGCCATGTGTGAGCAAATAGCAATATTTATATACATATTCATTGAGAAATATGGAGGCATTTACCAAAAGACGTGGCATAAAATGTCACAAGTGGCTGCATCTAAAGAAGGGGCTAAGAAATTGTTGCTGTTGTTACCATATATAATCCTTTTAGTGCTATTTGAATCTTTAAACTCTATACTTGAGATAAAAATTAAAATTAAAAATAAAACAACAAAACGAGTATCTGAAACGTTGGCCTTTAAACCAGAACAACAAACCTACATATTACATGATCACTGGCCAAAGAAAGGGAGCTCCAGGCAATCCAGTCCTTACTTGCCTCACTTCGCACCTAGCACTCTGCTGCTGTAAAATGTCTTAAAAGTTGAAAAACTGAAACCAGTTTAGTGAGAACCTTGAATGCCAAGCCAAGGAGTTTATCACCCCAGCAACAGGGATAGCTTTGAATAAGGGAATGACCTTAATGTGCCTAGAGTGCTTAGCTCTGTGCAAGATAAATTTGATAAATTTTTTAGAGACTGATGATAGCCAGGAGATTGGTTAGGAGATTAATAATATCCTGATCCATTCATCTGTTAATGGACATCTGGGCTTTTTCCATAGTTTGGCTGTTGTGGCTGTTGTTATAGCATTGCTGCTATAAACATTGAAGTGCAGGTGCCCCTTTGGATCACTACATTTGTATCTTTGGAGTAAATACCCAGTAGAGCAATTGCTGGGTAATAGGGTCTATTTTCATTTTTTTAAGGAACCTACTGCACCAAGTTTGCATTCCCTTGTAAAACGGTTCCCCTTTCTCTGCATCCTTGACAATAACTGTCATTTCCTGACGTGTTAATTTTAGTCATTGTGACTGGTGTGAAGTGGTATCTCATTGTGGTTTTGATTTGTATTTCCCTAATGCTGAGTGATGTTTCATATGTCCGTTGGCCATTTGTATGTCTTCTTTGGAAAAATGTCTGCTCATCTCTTCTGTCCATTTCTTGATTGGATTATTGTTCCTTGGATGCTGAGTTTGATAAGTTCTTTATAGATTTTGGATATTGGCCCTTTATCTGACATGTCATTTGCAAATATCTTCTCTCATTCTGTAGGTTGTCTTTTGGTTTTGTCAATGGTTTCCTTTGCTGTGCAAAAGCTTTTTATCTTCATGAAGTTCCAATAGTTCATTTTTGCCTTTGTCTCCCTTGCCTTTGGAGATGTGCCTAATAAGAAGTTTCTGTGGCCAAGGTCCCAAAGGTTGCTGCCTGTGTTCTCCTCTAGGATTTGGATGGATTCCTGTCTCACATTTGGGTTTTTAATCCATTTTGAATCTATTTTTGTGTATGATGTGAGGAATTGGTCCAGTTTCATTCTTCTGCGTGTGGCTATCCAACTTTCCCAACACCATTTGTTTAAAAGACTCTTTTTTTCCACTGGATATTCTTTCCTGTCTTGTCAAAGATTAGTTGACTATACAGTTGAGAGTCCATTTCTGCATTCTCTATTCTGTTCCATTGATCTATGTGTGTTTTTGTGCCGGTACTATATTGTCCTTGTAATAACGCTGGAAATCTGGAATTGTGTTGCCACCAGTTTTGGCTTTCTTTCTCAACATTCCTGAATACTATTCTGGGTCTTTTCTGGTTCCATACAAATTTTAGGATTATTTGTTCCAACTCTGTGAAATAAGTTGATAGTATTTTGATAGGACTTGCATTGAATATATAGATTGGTCTAGGTAGCATAGACATTTTAACAATATTTATTCTTCCATCCATGAGCATGAAATGTTTTTCCATTTTTTTGTGTCTTTCTCAATTTCTTTCATAGTGTTCTATAGTTTTCTGAGTACAGATGCCTTGCCTCTTTGGTTAGGTTTATTCCTAGGTACTTTGTCTTATCTGCATGAATTATGATGGTTGGTAGCATAGATTAACATTTATTCTTCATCATGCATAAATGTTTTCCTTTTTGGCTTCTCATTCTTCATATGTCATAGTTCTGAGTACAGATGCCTTGCCTCTTTGGTTGTTTTCCTAGTATCTATGTCTTATTTATTGAATATTAGATTGCTAGTAGAATAGACATTTAACAATATTATTCCATCCATGAGCGAAAGTTTTCATTTTGTGTCTTCAATTCTTCATATGTCTATTTTCGATACAGAGCTTCCTCTTGTAGGTTATCCTAGTATCTATGTTTGGTGCATGTAAATGGGATTGACTACTTATTCTCTTCTCTATCCATTGTTGTTAGAATTGCAACTGATTTCTGTACATGATTTATTCCTCCACTTGCTGATCTATATGAGTTCTAGCAATTTGGGGTGGAGTTTTTCAGGTTTTCCATATAGAGTATCATGTCATCTGCAAAAAGTGAGAGTTTGACTTCTTCTTTGCTGATTTGGATGCCTTTTATTTCTTTTGATTGTCTGATTGCAAAGGGTAGGACTTCTAGTACTATGTTAAACAGCAGTGGTAATAGTGGACATCCCTGCATTGTTCCTGACCTTAGGGGAAAAGTTCTCAGTTTTTTCTCCATTGAGAATATATTTGCTGTGGGCTTTTCATAGATGGTTTTATAGTACTGGGGTATGTTCCCTCTATTCCTACACTGTGGAGAGTTTTAATCAAGAAAGGATGCCGTAAAAAAAAAAAAAGAAAGAAAGAAAGGATGCCGTACTTTGTCAAATGCCTTTTCTGCATCTATTGAGAGGATCATATTTTATTCTTTTTTTTATTAATGTAGAAGATGTGGTATACACACACACACACACACACACACACACACACACACACAGTGGAATACTACTCAGCCACCAGAAAATGAAATCTTGCCATGTGCAATGACATAGATGGAACTAGAGGACATTAATGCTAAGCGAAGTTAAGTCAATCAGAGAAAGACAACTATCATATGATCTCACTCATATGTGGAATTTAAGAAACAAAACAGAGGATCATAGGGGAAGAGAGGAAAAAATAAAACAAGTTTAAATCAGAGATACATACCGTAAGAGACTCTTAATCATAGGAAACAAACTGAGGGTTGCTGGAGGAGAGGTGGGTGGGTGAATGGGGTAACTGGGTGATGGGCATTAAGAGGGACACATGATGTAATGAGCACTGGGTATTATATAACACTGATGCATCACTGACCTCTACCTCTGAAACCAATAATACATTATATGTTAATTAATCAAATTTAAATGAAATTTTAAAAATAAAAGTGTAAAAAAGCAAACAAACAATAATATGATCTTGAACTAAATTGATGGCAGTGGAACTGGAGAGAAAAGTTTGGACAAAGAGATATAACAGTGGAGGGCTTCTTGGTAGCTGATAAGATATGAGAGGCAAAGAGAGTAAATTTAGTGGGTATCTACTTTTCCAGAATCTCTTCCTTCTAAGGACTACTTCTGAATCATTCCTTGAGATTCAGGTGGTGAATCAGAGTAAACTCATGTTCTCAAAACTCAAGGAGGTAAGTGTCCCAAGTTGACCACTTAGAGTACTCCTTCCCTTGAGAGTGTTTGGTTCACAGGCATAGCCCAAACAGAATGAAAGACTTTTCTGGGAACATTTCTCCCAGTGTTATTAGGGAAGACGGTCTCTTTCACCATAACTTTTGGGATACCAGGGTCTATTACACCTGCCTTTCAGAGAGGTCCTATCAAGACAAGGAATCCAACAGAGCTCTGACAACATAGTTTGTCAGGGCATTGAACCCATCCACACCTGTATGAATGGACTTTTTAGTAATGTGAGCCAAAAAATTAACTTTTTTTGCCTATGAGTTGGATTTTCTATCATTTGCAACAGAAAGAGGACTTTTAACAGAGAATTAAAAATGGCTTAATTTACAATATTTACAGTGTATCTGCTAAATGAACGGTTTCAGGTCCAGTACAGTGGGAGGTAAAAAAGGAATTCTAAAACATGCCCTATACAACTGAAGGTCTTATTTCAGTTTTGTCATCAATTATTAATATGACATCAAAGTCATGTAATAGATGTGGGATTGATTCTTCTCTTTTATAAAACTGAGGGAAAGGGGGTTTTATTGCACTGTGTTATTTTCTAAAGATTTTCTTCAGCTCTAAACTATGCTATTCTATACTATAATAGAAGAGAATTAGTGAATCACTGAAGATACTAAAATATGGAAGATTGGTATACACAACCAATTAAACAGAAAGAGATTGGAAGCCAGCAAAACTATAGTAATAATTTTGAAGGAACGTTTCTGGATCTTGGTGTAGAAAACAGGCAAGAGTGATGGAAGGAAGGGGATGAAGCTATACTCAAAGTAACAATTTGATGCCTGTATTTGGAATAAGAGGGTGACTCAAGAGTGACTACTATTGATTCCAAGTTTGCTTTGAATATTAAAAGAACAATAAAATCTTTAAAATAAATGAGGTTGTTGGGAAAGTATAAGTATTAGAGAGAATTAGTTATGTTTTAAACATGCTTAATCTGAGCTCTTAGCATATATTCTACAGACTTGAAAATCTGGAATTGAAGTTCAAGTGGGAAGTCAGTTATGTAGGTGTTATGTTTTGAGAATCATTGAACATAGAAGGAATAGAGAAAGCCCTACAAAATTATAAAAGCTACAATAAACGTTGATAATTGGCATGGTTTATTAATAGGCAAAATATATTAAAATTGTAAATTTATTTCTTAAGCTTAAAAGGCTTAATATATTTATAAATGTTAGTCTATTTATAAATCTCATCTTAGCATAAAAATATGGACACTTTCACTTTTCTCTATGATTTAATTAATTCACAAGCTTAACAGACTAAATACTTCCTAAATATTTAACATAATTCTCATATCCAAGTAGTCAAATTTTCTTAGCTATTTTAAACCACAATTAGATATATACCTAATAGCTAACCAGTGAAATTTTTATAAGCACTTATGTAACTCTTGCAAATTTAATACCAATAAATCAATCAACTACACGTGGTCACACAATTCTCTTGTTTCATACATATTAAAAGTTGACAAAATAACAACACCGTAATAATGACAACTTTCACAAAAATAATGAAAACTGTACTAATTGACCACCTTTCTATTAAAGGTTACACATAGTGCCAGACATGGAGATGTGTCATTCAGACCCTTTTTCAAATAAGGACTTTCTGCCCTGCTCAGGAGCAGGTGCAAGATCAGCAGATGGCCCCCCAGCTGTCAGCTCCCTCAGGGCCTGCCTCGGCTGCAGTCTTTCCTGCCCAGGGCAGCCCGCGTACAAGCCCGCGTACACTGAAGGATGGAGGTGTGTAAAGTGCAGGTGGCGGGACTCTCTGACCTATAATACTGGCTGTAGAGCTCCCTGTCTCATCACATGCTTCTGGTAAACCTAACTGCAAAGCAAATTAACACAAGCAGCCAAAGTGAACAGAATTGCCATCTCAGACCTTTGACAGCAACCGAGGCTGCAAATTTGGGATGGCCAGTTGAAATTCTCCTCTTTGCTCCCAGTGATGATTTTACTTGAGCCCTTTTTAATGATAAGGCTCTATCTACTTACCCAATGTTTTTCTATAGTCTTATTCACAATAGTTTTCTAATATGAGTTTGCAAGTGCATGTGCACACACACACACAGACACACACCATCTAGTCCCACAGGGCTGTAGCTCCCACAACCAGAACTGCACTTAACCTAAGCTCTGCCACCAATTAGCTTTGGGAATTTGAGCAAGTTATTATCAATCTGCTCAATTTCCTTATCTGTAAAATAGGAACAAGCATCTGATAGTATTGTTGTATGTGCAGAGTAAATGAGTTAATAACTTAAAAAGTGTGTAGAATAGCCAGCCCCTGGCTTGTACTATGTACTCAGTAAATACTAGCTATTATCATTATTGGTCCGAGCACTACATTGTCTATATATATATTCTAATCTGTCTCACTGGCCAACATCACATCATAATTTATTGACTAAACAATTACAGAAAAAGTTCTTATGTTTCAAGTCCTTAATAATCAGACTCTTCAGAGTCTTAACCTCTTAAGACCTAGGTTAAGTCCTGGACATTACTTGAATTTGCTTAAACACTATTTTTCCCCATCAACTGAACGTTTCAGGTCTTCTGTTTTTAAAGATGCAAACCAGATGTGTGAAGATTGAGAGTTTACATGTAAAAGTTTACTCCAAAATATGAAACATATGAAGATATGGGATATTATTCCAACGTTGCTATCAAGCTAGACAACTCCTACAATGACAGAAGGAAATTTTTTGCTCTTCAAGTAGACCTGCACCCTCCCTTCCCAAAAATGATTCCCACTTTCGTGGTTAAAGTTCAAATGAGACTTGAAATTTTGATTATTTGATTTCACAGGAATAATTAAAAAAAAAAAAAAAAGACACACCGATGGCCTACTATAGGGCAAAAATCTGAAGATGTTGAATTGTCTTAAAAATATTTAGGACCGGGATCCCTGGGTGGCGCAGCGGTTTAGCGCCTGCCTTTGGCCCAGGGCGCGATCCTGGAGACCCGGGATCGAATCCCACGTCGGGCTCCCAGTGCATGGAGCCTGCTTCTCCCTCTGCCTGTGTCTCTGCCTCTCTCTCTCTCTCTGTGTGTGTGTGACTATCATAAATAAATAAAATAAAATAAAATAAATATTTAGGACCAAATATATATATATATATATATATATTTAGGACCAAATGGTGTCTTCTATTGTCAGTCCAAGAAAATCATCTATGCCATCCTCCTGAAAACTGTGTCAAGGGGTAGGCTTCTCTCTATGCCTAAGACATTTGTTCACATATGGAAGAAGCGTAGTTCAGAAAAACAGAAGGTGCCCTCGGCTTTTGACCACAAGCTGGGGATTTTGTCTTTGGGTGGAGCGTCTGGAAACACGACTCGATGTTCATTTAGCTATTTCCACGGGGCCTTGGAAGGCTAACATATTGCAAACAACGGGACCTACTGTTTGATGCGACTCGTACTTTCACAAATTGCCCCTAGACGTGTATAGGTTTCAAGGAGCCAGCTTGGAAAACCCGACTCCCGTCTCCACGACGGATCGCACACAGCCCACAACCTCGGCCTCGAGGTTCCTAAGAGGGGAGGGGCACGGGGCGGACCAGGCCTACAGCGCCCGGACGCTGCAGCTGGCGAAGCGGGTGGTCCGGAGGGTGGCCCTGGCGGCAGGTGCCCGGACCCAGCACGCGGCCGCGGCGCAGACGCCGCTACCCCCGCACCCCCCTACGCGGCGGCCTCGCCGCACCTGGGGTCACCCCCGGAGCTCGCGGCCGGACCCTCGACACACGCACAGCCGCGTCGGGAGGGGCGTGGAAAGGAGAAGGCCCCTTTCCTCCTGCTCCCCCCCCCCCCGTCGGAGGGAAACCGAGGGGAGGAGGAGGCGGTTGCGCAACCCGAGCCCGGGGTGCGGCTCGGGAAACAAAGAGGTCGCGCGAGCAGCCTCCTCGGGGGGTAACTGCGAATCCACACGCACCCCCGCCGCGCGGGCAGAACGCCAGCCAGGGCGGTGAGCGTGCAGACTCCCGGGTCCGGTCGGCCCCACAGGACCTGCGACAAGCTCTGGCAGGCAGGCCCCGGGAACCCGCACCCTAAACAGGCGTCCGGGCCCACGGGAGCCCAGGGAAGTTCAAAACCACCGCCGCACGCTCAGCGCCCGCCGAGCCGCCCGGGACGCAGCCCTGCGGCCGCCGCCGGCCGCGCGCCTCCACCGAGCTTGGGCCTCTCGTTTAGTCCCGCCCCACTGCTCAGCGCGGATTGGTGGCGGGGGGCAGCTCTGGCGCTGATTGGGCGGCAGCGGAGCCGCTCGCGGAGCCTCTAAGTTCGGCTGCTCGCGAGGGCTAAATTTATCTTCAGAGGAGCGACCGCGCCAGCCGCGAACCGGATCTCTATGGCGGCGGCCTAGGCGGTGTCCCTGAGCCGAGAGCATCACCCTGTCCCCGCATCCTCCTTTCCCTTTGTTTTGTTTTTCATCCCCCTCCCCCTCCGCTCCCCCTTCCAGTCCGCGACGACTGGCTCTTGACCCCGTTCAGGCCTCGGTGAAGGTGAGGACCCAGAGCCGCCTCGGCGGCCGAGCGGTGCGCTCCGAAATGGCCGCTGCCTTGAGCCGTGTAAAATGGCGGCCGCAGGCTCAGCCGGGGACCGCGGCGCTGCCCTGCAGCCCAGCCGCAGAGAAGACCGGCCTCCGTCCCTGAGGGAGGTGACGTAGAGAGATAGTGTTGGGTGCTGAGGAGACTGCCCGGGGACGCGAGAGAAGAGTTCTGGAGGCGAGGGTGGGCGAGCCCCCGGATGCGGCGGTCCGCCGGCAGCGCGCACCTGCGACCTGGAGGGATGGCTGGCCCGGCAGCACGTCCAAGTGACCGTTTAAAGAAGCATGTAGGTGCTGGAAGGGCAGCCGCACCCACCTTTGCCTAGGCTTGCTGACTGGACTGCACTCCTTAACCCGGCCCTCCTGCCCCTGAGGGTATTGTTCACGGCTGCGACCGCCGGAAGGTGGGGGGTGAATGGATGGTGTTCCCTGGCAGTTGAACCCACAGAAGAGACAAAAGAACAGGGTTTCTCTCCACACCCCCGCCCCCGCCCCCACCCCCCTCCCATCCCCCAGCCTTTCGGGTAATGGAATAGAAACTTGACTCTCAGGGGAGTCCAGAGTCTTTGTCCTCGAGAGATTCGGGAAGGCACCTCAGAAGAGGTGGGGATGAGGCCTGCCTTCAGGAAAACAAAGCTTCCTGCCCGGTTGTGGGGTCCTCAGGTAGCCAGGGAGAGGAGGGATCCCCATCCTAACCAGCAGCTCCACCAAGTTCTCTGTTGCTAAATTAAAATCGGGATTGTCTAAACGAAAACGTACGGCGCTGTTGCCCCCAGTAATACCGGTGTAGGTAGGGCTGTCTGCTGCTGCCAGTTGGCGACCCGTTAACTCTCTGGCATCCGTCACCCATTGTAATGTTTCTCTCTGTGCCGCCCTTGAGCGCTTGGGAAATTTAGGGTACTCAGGAACACACAAGGAACGGCTACGTGCGTGGGCTCCGCAGCCCCAACTTTTTGGGTTCTGTTCTTAGTTCTTCACTTACACGATGTGTTAGGTTAGCGGATGGCTTAACTTCTCTGCGCCTATTAGTTCACCTCTAAAGTGCAGTTATTAGTAGGCGCTGACTCTCACGTTTGTTTTGAGGATTAAATGAGATAATCTCTATGAGGGATCTAGTAGTTACAACCATTAGTAAACCACAGGAAATTGGCTGAGGGGACAAAAATGGTCATAGCAAGAACGCGTATCTCACGTAACACTGCCCTGTAGAATTCTGTTTTAGATTAATTTTAATGCTTAGTTTTACAGACCTTAAGATGTGGCTGTAACTTTTAAAAGTTAGGTTTAGTTTTTGAAAGTTTTACAGGTGTTTCTGTCAAGTCAGCGGTTGGTAGAATGTTTGAAAAACAGTGGGCTAACCAGGGCATTAAATGAGACAAAAATATGATCATTTTTACTACTGGGCATCTTCTGTTTCAGTCCACCTGCATTGCGGTGAAGAATCACTTGCACTGCCTAGGTCTGAAATGTAATGAAGGGTCATCTTAGGGGTTTGTAGTTAGTTCTGCTTTTGCAGTGTCTAATTTTAATTTTTCTCATTCTAGGATTTTGGTTACTCCCTTTCCACCCCATACCCTAATTTTATTCTTTTGAAGAGTCTTCATTTCAAGCTGCCAAGGTGGAGAGTGTGATTGCAGAAGGGAGTACTCTTCATTTCAGGTATCTTACTATCAAGCTATTAGGAAGAAAGCCATTTTGCTTTAGAATATAACGTGAGAATTCAAAGCTTACTCTGTAGCCAAATCATAAAGTTTAAATCAAAAGCACATCTATTTGAGTAGGCACTAAATATGTACGCCTTAACTTGCAAAGTTAGTAATCCTGAAAGGTCTTAACATTTGCATTACCTTTCCATTTATGCTTTTAAAATTATATGAGGAACGAAGCCATTAAAATAAGAGTTTATGTTTTCTTTTAGGTCCCGGTTAATGGAATGCAGAGTAATTAGTAAAATATACATTACTTTCAATGGGTCTTAATTTGGAAAAGTATTTATGTGATTTTAATTCAAGAGAAATAGTAGCTAACTTTTGGTCTACAGCTTATTTTTCAATATTAGCACAGTATCTAGGATACAGAATTCTGTGTTTTGCAAAACTTTGTGTTTTTGTGTTTTTAATATAGTTTATCAAAGTAGTGGCTAGTCCTGGTAGGAGGCTTCAGATGTATAGTATATCAACAGTGAATCTATCTACTGGCAGTAAGCATCAGAAAGCTAAAAGAGATTCCCAGATACTATATGCCATGAGAAGGGGTTGGTAAAATATGGCCTATTCTGCCTGTTTTTGTAAATATTTACTGGAACAACCGTGTCTGGTTTTTTTTATGTGTATCTATGCCTGCTACCATGCTGCAACTACAGAGTTGAATAGTTGCAAGAGAGTCAAAACTCAAAAATAAACTCAAAAATATTTACTGTTTTGCTCTGTACAAAAAAGTTTGCCAACCCCTGGCATGGGACATATTCCTCAAGGTCCCTTCCTTAAAAATACACTTATCAACTCTTCATTATTTCTTAGCTTAACAGTTCCCAAACTGTGTTTTGTAGATTGTTAGTATTCTCTAAGTTCATAAGTATTCTGAGAAAAAGATCAATATTAACAGCAGTTTTCTTTATAGTTTATTTTAAAATATAAGTTTAAGACTACTAAACTCATTTCTATAGCTTTATTTTTATGTGATAATCTACCTTTAAGAAAAGGTGTGCCATACCTGAGAGCACCAGGAAGTCGCATGAGAGATCACCTGATACACGAACGTGTGATGTTCCATCTACGCATTGATGCATAGGCAGCATTTACAAATTAACTGATGTGTTGCTCTATATCATCTCTTTGATGATTGCTCATCTTCTGTGTATCCTGTCATATAATTTCAATACATCTGTGATACTCAATGTTTATTCTAAATTAACCATGTTTTGTACCACAAACACATTGCCTATGGATCTGTTGCTGAAACAAGGAAGTCTTAAACAGGAAGTAGAATCTTTTTGTTATCAAATTGTGTCTGAATCAAACGATCAAAAGGTTGGAATATTACAAAGCGAGAATGAACAGTTGCAACCTTCAGTGTCTAAAAAATCAGAAGGTGAGCTTTCCAGGGTCAAATTTATGTCCAGTTCCAACAAAATAACAACATTTAGTAAGAAACCAAAAAGAAGAAAATATGATGAAAGTTATCTGTCTTTTGGATTTACTTACTTTGGGAATAGAGATGCGCCTCACGCTCAGTGTGTGTTATGTAAGAAAATTTTATCAAATAGTTCTTTGGCCCCTAGTAAGCTTCGAAGACATTTGGAAACTAAACATGCTGCCTATAAAGACAAAGACATAAGCTTTTTCAAGCAACATCTTGATTCACCTGAAAATAATAAACCTCCAACACCTAAAATTGTCAATACAGATAATGAAAGTGCTACAGAGGCATCATACAATGTAAGTTACCATATAGCCCTGAGTGGAGAGGCTCATACTATTGGAGAATTGCTTATCAAGCCTTGTGCAAAAGACGTTGTGATGCGGATGTTTGACGAACAGTATAGCAAAAAAATAGATGCAGTACAACTATCAAATAGTACTGTTGCACGTCGGATTAAGGATCTTGCTGCTGACATTGAAGAAGAGCTTGTATGTAGACTGAAAATTTGTGATGGGTTTTCACTGCAACTAGATGAATCAGCTGATGTTTCAGGACTTGCAGTGCTGCTTGTGTTTGTTCGTTACAGGTTTAATAAATCTATTGAGGAAGACCTACTCTTATGTGAGTCTTTGCAAAGTAATGCTACTGGTGAAGAAATTTTCAACTGCATCAACAGTTTTATGCAGAAACATGAAATTGAATGGGAAAAATGTGTTGATGTTTGTAGTGATGCTTCTAGGGCAATGGACGGGAAAATTGCTGAGGCCGTCACCTTGATAAAATATGTGGCTCCCGAAAGCACCAGTAGTCACTGCCTATTATATAGACATGCACTAGCAGTTAAAATAATGCCTACATCTCTGAAAAATGTGCTAGATCAGGCAGTACAAATCATCAATTACATTAAAGCTCGGCCACATCAATCCAGGCTACTAAAAATTTTATGTGAGGAAATGGGTGCCCAGCACACAGCACTTCTTCTGAATACAGAGGTGAGGTGGCTTTCCCGAGGTAAAGTTCTTGTAAGACTTTTTGAGCTTCGTCGTGAGCTGTTGGTTTTCATGGATTCAGCTTTTCGACTGTCTGACTGTTTAACAAATTCATCTTGGCTGCTAAGACTTGCATATCTTGCAGATATTTTTACTAAATTAAATGAGGTTAATCTATCAATGCAAGGAAAAAATGTAACCGTTTTCACAGTATTTGATAAAATGTCATCATTGTTAAGAAAATTGGAATTTTGGGCTTCATCTGTAGAAGAAGAAAACTTTGATTGTTTTCCTACACTCAGTGACTTTTTGACTGAAATCAATTCTACAGTTGATAAAGATATTTGTAGTGCCATTGTGCAGCACCTAAGGGGTTTGCGCTCTACTCTGTTAAAATATTTTCCTGTAACAAATGACAATAACACTTGGGTTAGAAATCCGTTTACAGTAACTGTTAAACCAGCCTCATTAGTAGCACGGGACTATGAGAGCCTGATTGATTTAACATCTGATTCTCAAGTGAAACAAAATTTTAGTGAACTTTCACTAAATGATTTTTGGAGTAGCCTAATTCAAGAGTACCCAAGCATTGCGAGGCGTGCAGTTCGTGTACTTCTTCCTTTTGCTACGATGCACCTGTGTGAAACAGGATTTTCATATTATGCCGCAACAAAAACAAAATACAGGAAAAGACTTGATGCTGCACCACATATGCGGATTCGACTTAGTAACATTACACCTAATATTAAGCGGATATGTGATAAAAAGACACAAAAACACTGTTCTCATTGAAATTAGAGGGTTTTGCATGTCTCTTGATAACCAAATATAAGATGAAAATAAAAGATGATTTCATCTCCAGTATTTTGGGGTTTTAAATAAAATGATTCATATTTTTTATACTTAGATTTTAAGAAAGCTAAAAGAATCAGAAGTTTTAGGTTTTAAGCATGTATTATTGGTATTTCTTCTTCACATTATAATTTCAAAGAGTTCCATGGTCATAACCGTGGGAAGTGTTGGTCTACAAGATAAAACCTCAGTTCCTTGGGATCTATGAATCTTTCTAGTCCTGCCTACCCCACAGCTCTCCAATCACATGGAACACCTTGCCATTCCCTAAACACATCACACTTTCATGCTTTCAGATCTCAAAAAATACTCCTTCCCCTTGCTTCCCAACAAACTCCTATTTGCTTTTCAATAGTTTGACCTAATTTATCCTTGGTATTTTGATTCTATATATCTTTCTGTTTTGGCCCTTTTTTTTTTTTTTTGTGCCTGTCTCAAGTGTGAACTGCTTGGTAGCCTTGTGATTCCCAGTGTTATTGGACTGAGCTCATAGGAGGTCTTATTCAGCTCTATGTCTCCATTGCCTAGCAAAAGGCCTTCTAAAGTAAAATTCTCAGTAAAAAATATTTTGGTGAATCAACGAGAAATGGAATGGGGTATGGTAGCTTATATTTGTATATCTGCATGTGTACAGAATGTCAGTTACCCTTTATGGTTTGGGCTCAATTATTCTTTTACCTAGAATTCAGTGTGGTCATTAAGTAGAAGTCCCTAAATAATGTCACAGCTTTGATCAAAGCTGAACTATTAGGGGAAAGGGAAGTATGGAAAATATTATCAGATATTTTTGTTGTTTCTCAGTTCCTATCTAGAGTATTGTATATGCCATATACTGCAGACTAAGGTTTTAGTATACTTGAAGATGATTAGACTTGAAACTCTTACCAATTTATCTTTAGAATTCTTTGAAAGGTCAGAATTTCCTGTCCCTCTCCCACGTTACATCATTTCACAGGTCACCAGTTCAGTGTCAGATATTTTGTATTACTCCTGTAGAGGTAGCCATTATTTATTTAATCTCACGTATTCAAATCTAGTTCCCGTTTTGGGGAGTAGAAGGGCCTCCCCTCACTAAGGCAGAATGTAGTAGCATGATTATGTTGGGGGACTTGCTCCACTGCTTAATGAGAGCTATTTACCATTGGGCAGTTTGAGCCCTCCTCTACCTCAGTTTTCTCATCTGTAAAATTATACCTTGAGGGTTATTAATAAGATCAGATGAGTACCTATCTAAAATTCCTAACAGTAGGTGATAGAAAAAAAATATACAATAAATATTAGTTATCTTCCATATCCAAAGTCCCATTTAAACTTTACATCCACACTCACTTCTAGTCTGGGTTTTTGTTCTCTGGAGGCTTAGCAGCCTTCCAGTCCATAGGATCTGACCCAATCTAAGGCAGCAAGATTAAGCATTTCTGGCCCAGGTTTTGTCACATTATTAAGCATCTACTTTATCTTACTAGATTCTTGTATGCTATCAATCTTTACAGCAATCCTATGGTATCAAGTAACTTTTGAATTTGCCTAAGATCACACATTAAGTAGCACAATGTCTCAGCCGGGGTGGCTCAGCGGTTTAGCACCGCCTTTGGCCCAAGGTGTGATACTGGAGACCTGGGATCGAGTCCCATGTTGGGCTCCCAGCATGAAGCCTGCTTCTCCCTCTGCCTATGTTTCTGCCTCTCTTTCTGTGTCTCTCATGAATAAATAAAATCTTAAAAAAAAAAAAATACATAGCAGAATGTAATTTAAAACCTTGGAGTGCCTGACTGGCTCAGCAGAGCGTGCAACTCCTGATCTCAGGGTTCATGAATTCAAGCCCCACATTGGGTGTAGAGCTTACTTAAACAAAACAAAGAATGGGTCTTTCCCATGGATGGTACTTTTTGTGATCATTACTTTTTACATCTTTATTAAGAACATCAAACAGTGACTTGGGAGTATAGCTAAAACTCCATACTAAAATCTGAACATTTCTTTCAAATTCTGTATTTTTTTTCTAGATCTAAAATTAGCTGGCTACTTCAAAATATGACTGCTTTAATATAAAACTATGTAAAAATAGAGAATAAATTGCCACCAAGGAAAATTAATTCACTAAAAAGATTCCTCATAATCGCTCATATATGCGGTACTTTTTGTCAACTTCCTAGAATTAAATCTACCCTAATTTGCGAGGCATGTACAATGCTATAACGTCCATGTCTGGCTGATACTTCAAGTCTAATGAAACTCATGTGATTACTGAACCTGGGCCCTTGATTAAGTTATTTGTTCAGGATATCATCCTCTTGAGGTAAAAGACCTCTCTTTCTTTCCAGTTCTTTACCTGTAACCTCTGAGTCTAGATCTTCGCATTAAACCCAAATCTGTTGACTAGGATCCTACCGTCTGATAATAGACCCACTTTAATGCCAACACTACCCAACTTGGTTCTTGATGCTAACTTCTCACCTATTCTGTAACCTATGAGGACTAACCTGTGGATACCATGTATGGTTAGGGATAGTGCACTTTTAGTTCCTGCTGAATGATACGCAAATCTAGTTCCAGACATAACATCTCTTACCCTAACCTACTGTAGGTACCATGAGTGAATCCCAAAACAGAAGATTCTTTTCCTTTATGTTTAAATCCTACTTACCCTTCAGACTTTGCCTTTCCTGAATAAAAGCAAAGCAAACAAAGTCTTGAGCACTGTCAGACTCCCTTTCCTTTGTACTCTAAAGCCCTTTGGTTACTCTTCTGTCAGTACTCCCTAAGGCTCCAGATACTAGAAGTTATATCTGGAGCTAGAGGGAAGCCTCTCATAAACCCTCTCACATAAAAGAAGAAACAAGTCTTAAAGAACTGGGTAGCATTTCAATGGAAGAGATTTGGGGGCTAAAAAAATACTCTGACCTCTTCAAATGACAGCTTCTCTCTCTGCCTGTGCACAAAACATAGCTCGCCTAATGTATCTAACCCAAAAGGAGATTTCCACTTTGACTCTAGATATTTAAAGTAATTGAAATTACAGTGCCTGGCTGGCTCAGTTGGTAGAGCATGTGACTCTTGATCTCAGGGTCATGAGTTCGAGACCCACATTAGGCAGAGTTTACTTTAAAAATAATAGTAATAAAAAGTAATTAATTGAAATTGCCTTGATTGCTTAATGAGGATTGTTTCCTAGTATCACACATAAATACACTGATTGTAATTTCTTGTATCTAAGACTTCTTTAGGCTCATAGAACTTAGTTTCTAATCATAACAAAAAGTGCTCAGTGGATTGAATTCCCTACCTTAAAAGATAAAAAAGTATTAAGGTGAAATACAACTTATATTGTAACATTATAAAAATTGGCTTTAATTTCTTAGCCTGCCTTAAACATATAAAGCAATGACTATTCTTTGCCTCGCAAAGACTTCAGAAGAGGCATTTTTTAAGTCACCTCCCATGTTGCCTTAAAAATGCAGTTTTACTCCCCAAAATAAAATTTACCTACAACTCTTGGAAGAATCCATCAGCAGTATAAATCTAGGTACCTCTGGAACATACTCATGTTTAGTACTTGCTTTCATCTTTTAAAGTTGGTATAACTGCACTTAATTAGTACAATGGAAAGAGTTCTGAAGCAGGTGTCAAGAGACATGTTCTGCAACTAATTAACTGCCTTTCATCTTCTATAGGCTTTAGTTTCTTGACTTAAACTAAAATGAGCTCTAAAGTTCTTGTCAAGTAAGATCCAAATTTAAACCTAACTAAAGATCAGGGTGATGATAAAGATGTACTCAGTTATTTGAAATACGAGAGGTTTTATCCTAGAAGCCAAGCTTTATTTATTTATTTTGTGGGAAGCCTGACCTAGGACTCAATCCCAGCACTCTGGTATCGTGACCTGAGCTGAAGGTAGATGCTCAACCACTGAGCCACCCAGGTGCCCTGAAGCCAAACTTTACAATGAGTCTTTTGCAAAACAACAACAACAACAACAACAAAAAAAAAAACAGTGAGTCTTTTGCCATAATACTTTTACCAACCAAATGATAAAATTTTTTAATTGTCCCATCATGGATACTTATTGGGGAAGGAATTAAGTGCTTTTTTGGAAGGGAGATGTACTTTGAAATTGAGAAAACATTGGAAAAATTAAAATAAGCTTGGTTATGATTATTGAAATCCAGTATAGATTTTTTTTACCTTTTTTTTTAAAGATTTTATTTATTTATTTATTTATTTATTTATTTATTTATTTATTTATTTATTAATGAGAGATACACAGGCAGAGGGAGAAGCAGGCTCCATACAGGGAGCCTGACGTGGGACTTGATCCCGGTTCTCCAGTATCATGCCCTGGGCTGAAGGGGGCGCTAAACCGCTGAGCCACCCGGGCTGCCTGAAATCCAGTATAGATTAAATAAAGTGGGGATCCCTGGGTGGCACAGCGGTTTGGCGCCTGCCTTTGGCCCAGGGCGCGATCCTGGGGATCTGGGATTGAGTCCCACGTTGGGCTTCCGGTGCATGGAGCCTGCTTCTCCCTCTGCCTCTCTCTCTCTCTTTGTGTGACTATCATAAATAAATAAAAATTTTAAAAATAAATAAAGTGTCAGGCTGCAGTAGAAATTGTTGACTCTATCCCCAGCATCTATTTTCCTGTTGTAAACTATCAATTTTCTTTCAGGTACCCATTTTTCCCTTACATAATCTATGTACTTAAGCAACAGCTGACTCCACTCTCATTTGGGGAATGAACCTACTTTGCCTAAGATAGCTTTCAAACATTTTTGTCCCCAATTCATGATAAGAAACAAACTTTACACTATAATCCAGATGTGTGTATGTGTGTGAGCACCAAAGTTTCATAAAACAGTACTCTATATATGCAATGCAATCTCAAATCTTTATTTTTTTAAATAATGATTAGGACCCAAAGATTAATTTCACGATGCATTCTTGAGTTATGATCTACCATTGGAAATACATTGGTGAGTGTAATACCATTGCACTTAGAAATATTCAGAAACCTGGATCTAAATTTATTAAGGCATAGTATTACTCTGACCACCGGAATTCGTTCACAGTATCCTGTGACCTAGTATAGGCTGGTGAAAAGCAAAGGCAGATTATTATAGCAGCTCTGAGAAAAGAAGCTTCCTGACTCTTTAAGAAATTGGCATCCTGGGATCCTGGGTGGTTCAGAGGCTGAGCATCTGCGTTCGGCTCAGGGCATGATCCTGGAGTCCGGGGATCGAGTCCCCCATTGGGCTTCCTGTGAGGATCCTGCTTCTTCCTCTGCCTATGTCTCAGCCTCTGTGTGTGTGTCTCATGAATAAATAAGTAAAATCTTTAAGAGAAAAAGAAATAAAGATCCTAGGTACTTGGAGGGGATCCCTGGGTGGCTCGGCGGCTTGGCGCCTGCCTTTGGCCCAGGGCGCGATCCTGGAGTCCCGGGATCGCGTCCCGCATCGGGCTCCCGGCATGGAGCCTGCTTCTCCCTCTGCCTATGTCTCTACCTCTCTCTCTATGTCTATCATGAATAAATAAATAAAATCTTAAAAAAAAAAAAAAGATCCTAGGTACTTGGGAGACCTGGAATTGCTGCATCTCTCTAGGCTGGGATAAAGCAAAAATACAAGTTTTGACAGAGCCAAAAACTTAGAAATTTAATCAGAGCTCTGACTGAACCACACTTGGTCACTATCCTGCCTGTAATTTTTTTGTTACATAGGCCAGTAAATGCCCTTTATTGTTTAAGATAGTTCACATTAGATTTTCTATTACCATTGACAGAATTGTCATAACATAGTAGTCTAAAGGGAAAGCAATATAAAACTAGAATTTATTGGTATACTTAACCTCAATGATGAGATGAGTGCCATCTCATTATAAGGTAGCCTGATCTCTGCTTATTTAGTCATCTGCCTTAGTTTCATCATTCAGAATTCTCCCACTGGTGCTATTTCATAGACCAGAAACAAAATCAATGTATATGTTGACATTAGGTATCATCAAATACCACTTATTTCTCTTAGTAGGACAACTTGATAAATGTATTTTACTTATTAGCTAAGGCTGGGCTAGTTACAAATCAGATATATAATTCAAATTAGAAAGTAACCTTGAGATCAAACTTGTTTATTTTTCTTTTAATGTGTTGAAGAGCCTGGTAAATATGATGTGATTTTTTTTCTTTAATAAGTCATATTCTTTGTTGGGGCAATAACCAGCCAGAAGTAGTATGTGTAGTCCTCTATCTTAAAAGTTACTTTCTGGCGGCACCTGAGTGGCTCAATTGGTTAAATGTCTGCCCTGGGCTCATGTCATGATCCCAGGGTTCTGGGATTGAGCCCCACATCAGGCTTTCTGCTCAGTGGGGAGCCTGCTTCTCCCTCTCCCACTCCCTCTGCCTGCTGCTTTGCCAGCTTGTGTGCTCTCTTCTCTCTCTTTCTCTGATTCTCTGGCAAATAATAAAATCTTTTAAAAACAAAATTTACTTTCTGTTGAAGTTGTAAACAAATTTCCCTAAAAGATTGTTTCAACTTCTTGGAAGAATTAGTTGTTGACCAGATGAAGTCTGTCATATAGCAGCTAGCATAGCTTTCTTGACAAATCCCTTTGAGCAAAATACATGTTTCCCCAAACAAGCTAAAATTTCAGATTTAAGGTGGTAATGTAGGTGCCTACGACCTTTTCTTCCTAAAATTCATAGACATGCTGCAGTATCAAAACTTTGACTAAATCCATAGTAACACAAAAGGGAGTAGAGATGTCATTTACTCTCAAAGAATTTACATTCTAGTTGGAAAGACAAACTTAAGTGCTGTGAAGAAAATAAAACAGGTTAATATCAGAGTAATGAAGTAGAGCATTAACTGAGTTAATCTGAGAAGCTGACATTAGAGCTGAAGCCTGAGAGATAAGAAGCCTTTCAAATGAAGGATTGGGAAAAGAATATTCCAGATGGAGAGAAAGCAATTGCAAACATCTTGATAGAGAAAGGCTTTGGTATGTTTGAAGACTAGAAAAATTAGTATATATGGAATAAAGAGCACCATGAGCATGATAGAAGTCAAAGATGTAGGAATGAACCAGATTTCTTAGGGTATTAGAGGCCAATATAAAGGACTATCAGTTTTATTTCAAGTACTTGTAGTTCTCAAAGAAGAGGAGTTGGGGATACCATCTCCGAGGGGTATTTGTAATTATGTTGGATGGCACTGATGGAAGAGCTATTATAACAATTAGTACAGATATAATATCCACTATATAGGACCCTATCTTTTGAAGAGCACAAAGTTTAGATGATACTGGGCTCTTAATATACTTCTGAGGAGACCCAGAACTTAAGAGACCCTTTTAGAAAATGTACATATTAGTTGAAAGATTCTCCATCTCCATTCTTAAGAGCAGGAAACCTATGTTGGACTTCTTTTCATCCCATATAGCTCCATGCTAGATTTTTGTGGGACAAATTTGGTGACTAAATTTGGGAGCATGCAAAATTTAATGGTGATTTTTTTTGTCATAAGTAAATATAGTGCATTAAACAAAGATCCATGATACATAAAAATGCCCAGATTAGTCTCCAATTTGTTTTTATTGAGTGAAGAAATGATGTTGGATCTCCAAGCCTCATCTAGTAACTTTTCATGCTACCACCATGTCCTTTTTGCTGTCCCTCAAGGAAGAGAATTCCAGAATTTCTGGTAGAGGAGCAGAAGGGACTCACCCTTAGGAATTTCACTGTTGACATTATTTTTAAACTAAGGTTTGAACCTTCTCCACCAGATGATTTCAAGAATTCTTAAAAGAAGTAACCCCTACCTCCCTGCCCAAAATATGTAGTGGAAACTCTAGTCGAATGATAGAGCACTGAGTTGGTTTGGGATGACAGAATAAGCTTTTGTTCCAAGGTTTTTCACCATGCTACACAAGCAATATTTTATCTTTTTTAAGTTTTATTTATGTAATCTCTATACTCCGTGCAGGGCTCAAACTCACAACCCCAGGATCAAGAGTCGCATGCTCTTCTGAGATATCCAGGCTCTCCAGAAAACAATATTTTAAAAATCACTCTTGGGGGGCCACCTGGATGACTCAATCAGTTAATTGACTCGATGTTGGCTCAGGTCATGATCTCAGGGTGGTGAGAGGAGCTCCACATTGGGCTGTGCATTGGTGGAGCCTGCTTAAGATTCTCTCTTGCCCTCTCCCTCTGCCCATCCCAGAATCCTGTAAACACACACCCCCGGTGCTTGTGCACATGCTCTCCCTCTCTCTCTAAAAATAAAAATCACTCTTGGAGTGCCAGGCTGGCTTGGTGGTGGTGCATGCGACTCTTGATTTTGGAGTTGTGGGTTTGAGTCCCACATTGGATGTAGAAGTTAATTAAAAAGAAAATACTTGGGGATCCCTGAGTGGCTCAGCGGTTTAGCTGATCCACCTTTGGCCCAGGGCGTGATCCTGGAGTTCCAGGATCGAGTTCCACATTAGGCTCCCGGCATGGAGCCTGCTTCTCCCTCTGCCTGTGTCTCTGCCTCTCTCCCTTTCTCTCACTCTCTGACTCTCATGAATAAATAAATAAAATCTTTTAAAAAAGAAAAGAAAATACTTGTTAAAAAAAAAATCACATGATGTCAGTTGCCAGAGCACTTAGTAGATGTTAGGCAATTCTGCAGCAGGTTATAACCATGATACATCTATGGAAGAATTAATTACTAAAGTACTTTGGGTTTAGAGAAGGGCCTTTAAAATGCAAAAATATTTTTTATTCTCAATGAAATTTATTTTATAAATGAAAAGGTTGAGTCATCTCTTATAAGAAGTAGGAAATAGGGGCACCTGGGTAGCTCAGTTAAGCATCTGACTTCAGCTCAGGTCATGATCTCAGGGACCTGGAATTGAGCCCTGCATCAGGATCGCTAGGCATGGAGCCTGCTTCTCTCTTTCCCGCTGCCGCTCCTTGCCCTCATGTTTCTCTCCCCCCCCACCACCCAATTAAAAAAAGTAGGAAGTCATGATATATTGTCAAAGCCTCAAGTACTTCTGGAAGCTTCCAGACTCACTCAGCAACATTCGTTCACTATTTTTCCCCTACCAAGCACCCGTTTAAGGAGGCTGCAGTGAAGATCACTCTAGAGCATATCTACGTTAACAGCAATTCACTTTTCTTTTTTTTTTATTTTACTTATTTTTTATTTTTTTAGCAATTCACTTTTCAAGTACACATTCCAGCTTTTAAATATAAATAAGATCTATCCAAGCACCATAAATTGACCAGACAATTGTCATCAGAAGCTAAGCCAACATCCCTTTTCAGGAAGGCTTTAGAAACAAATTTTTCTCTGATAAGCTGTGCACTTGTTCTAGAAAACAAGGTACTCTCAAGGCTTCAGTGTCAGATATAATAGAGAGTTCTACTGTGTTGTGAGCTTGAAGTTCTGAGTCTTAATAATTTCACAATCAATTGACTACTAGTTAGGAGGTTCTCAGTGTTCCTGCAAGCATCTAATAAGTCCAGCACTCCTTAAATAGTGCAACACCAATAAACTGTATCTATTTTGTTTAATTTTGTACTCAAGAAAAAAAGACTTATCAACTAACTCTGCCAAAATGAGAGATGAATAGAGCTTATGAAAGAAAGACCTGAAATTCAAAGTTTATTTTCATAGACCTTGTTATGAAAATCACTGAAAAGTTGTTTGGTATGTGCATGGAGCGTTTATCTAATGTTAAACAGTCAAAATACTGAAACAACCCTGATTCTGCTTTATCATGCTAGTGAAATTTACCCAGATTAGGACAAAGTTGATGGTAAATATTACATTTCCAAGACATAAAACATTGAAAGTCAATCCAGAATAAACAGGAAAGATTTAACTAACAAAGTTAATTATTTCCATTTTATAGTATAAAAAGGAATATAAGCTCCTTGAGGGCAGAAGTGTATTGATTTTCTTAACTGCCTCTGTATTCTCAGGCCCTAGAATAATGCCTGACACCTAATAATTGTTCATTGAGTAAGTGTTGAATGTCAACGTGGTAATGAAAAGACTAGATTTGAATCTCAGCTGATACTTCCTCCTTGTGGAAACTTGGACAAGTCACTTAAATTCTCTGTTTCCTCATCTGTAAAAGGAATAATACTCTCTTTTTCCAGGATATGGTTTTTTCAACAACACTAAGCAGTTCTCCAATTCTCAGCAGACTGACCAGGTGTCCTACAGTTATTTTTTAAAAGATTGTATATTGGGATCCCTGGGTAGTGCAGAGGTTTTCCGTCTGCCTTTGGCCCAGAGCATGATCCTGGAGACCCGGGATCGAGTTCCACATCGGGCTCCCTGCAGGGCGCCTGCTTCTCCCTCTGCCTGTGTCTCTGCCTCTCTCTCTCTCTGTCTATCATGAATAAATAAATAAAATCTTTAAAAAAAATATCTGCCTTCTGTAGTTAGATGATAATATAGGAAGAAAATGAACTTTTCATCAAAGGAAATTATGGCCTATAGCAGTTTCCCCCTTCAAATAAATAAATAAATAAATAAATAAATAAATAAATAATTGTATATTTAAATATATATATATATATATAAAGATTTTTTAAAAGATTTTATTTATTAGAGCACGAGTGCAGGGGAGGCACAGATAGAGAAGCAGGCTACCCGCTGAGCAGGAAGCCTGATATGAGGCTCTATCCCAGGACTCTGGGATCATGACCTGAGCCACCCAGGTGCCCCTAATGATTATATCTTTAAGTAATCTCTACACTTTAATGAAGGGCTCAAACCTATGACCCCGAGATCAAGAGTCACATATTTCACGGGCTGAGCCAGCTAGGCACCCCAGATGTTCTACAATTTAGTTGAATTCTGACACTACCTGGAGATAGTGTCAGATCCCACAGTTAAGAGCTCAGTCCTGCAACACTGCCCCTCAAAAACCAATAGTCCAGGTTGTCATCCTAGCAGCTGGCTAAAGATAAGACATTCCCACAAACCTCCCCTCCAGTTCAAGTAATTGGCTAGAGCTGCTCACAGGACTCAGAGAAACATTTACTTAGCTTTACCAGTTTATTATAAAAGGATATAAGTAAAGAAAAGGCAAATGTAAGAGATGCACAGGGCAATGTGTATTGGAGTGAGGAGCTTCCATACTCTTGGGCTGGCCATTCTCCCCACATCTCCACATGTTTACCAACCTAGAAGTTCATCGATTCTTGTTCATGAATTTTTACGGAGATTAATCTGTAGCCTTCCCCCACTTTTTCCTTCCCAGATGTCAGTGCATGGGTCTGGAAGTCCCAGCCCTCTGACCTCTAGGTCTTTCTGGTGACTAGCCCCATCCTGAGGCTATCTAGAGGCCCTACCTAAGTCACTTCTTTAGCATAAACTCAGAACGGACTCCTAATGAAGAACAAAAATATGCTCCTATCAGGAAATTCCAAGAGTATCAAATCAAATAAGATATGTCTGTAAAATCCCTGTAAAATGATCCCTGGGTGGCGCAGCGGTTTGGCGCCTGCCTTTGGCCCCGGTGCCCGATCCTAGAGACCCGGGATCGACTCCCACGTCAGGCTCCCTGCATGGAGCCTGCTTCTCCCTCTCCCTGTGTCTCTGCCTCTCTCTCTGTCTCTCTGTGTGACTATCATGAATAAATAAAATCTTAAAAAAAAAAAAAATCCCTGTAAAATGCTATAGCATAATTGAAAATCATTATTTTAGTGTCAGCAGTGTTATAACAAGATATTACCTGGTAGAGATCCTTAGTAGATTTGAGTTAATAGTTATCTTTTATAAAATGTATATATTAGATGTCATGCTTTATTTACATTATTTCATTTGATTATGATAACTGTGAGGTAGGCTATCCACCTCATTTTCAGAGATGAAGTGAAAGCTTTGCATTATCTACTGCATAACAAATTACCTTATTACCTCACAGTTTCTGTAAGTCAGGAATTTAGATACAGCTTACCTTCAGCCTCTGCTTCAGTCTTCACAGGCTGCAGTGAAGTTACTGGCCAGGGCTACAGCCATGTCAAGGCTCCACTGAGGAAGGATCCACTTCCAAACTCACTCATGTTGGCAGGATTCAGTTTCTCACAGGCTGTTGGACTAATTGGGAAGCTCCCCCTCAGCTCTTGAACACATGGACCTTTCTAGGGCTGCTTACAACATGCCACCTGGCTTCATCAAATTGAGCAAGGAGAGAGTGCCAGGCAGTAAGACAGAAGTCACAAACTTTTACAACCTAATTTTGGAATTGTTATCTCATCACTTTCTTGTCTCTTCTCCATTAAAAGCAAGTCACTAAGTGAACAAGGATGCAGGCTCTCTCACCAGACACCAAATCTGTCAGCACCTTGATCTTGAACTTCCCAGCCTTTAGAAGAACTATAAAAAATGAATTTTTAATGATTTTTAAAAACAGAACAAAAACAAGTTACTTGATCCAGCCCACATTCAAGAGGAGAGAGTGTTATAATAGAAACGGACACATAAAACAATAAAGTGGTGGTTGCCCAAGAAAAGGGATTTTAGGAGGATGGGGGAAAAGAGGTGAAGGGGTCTAAGAGGTACAAACTTCCCATTATAAGTAAGTCACAGGGACGAAAAGTAGAGCATGGGGAATATGCCGCCCCCCCCCCCCCCCCCCCCAAAAAAAGAGGAGAGAGTATTACACAAAGACATGAATATCAGGAGGCAGAGAGCACTGTGAGCCATTTTAGAAGACTGCCCTCCCACAGGCTCAGGGTGTTCCCGTTGCTTATCCAGTTTGATAAAGCTAATAAGTAGCAAACCTGAGGAAACCAAATCACATCTGCCAGACAAAGCCCATAGTGTTCCCTCTATTACTCACCCATTGAATACATAGTAATAATGTAGGGTTAGCATAAACTTGTCTAAAAATGAGTCATTCTAAAGTGTTAAAATTACCTGTTATCTAAAATAGAATAAGCCATTTCCATCCTAACTGTTTTTCCTAGGATTGTTCATCCTAATCATTTTCTTCAGAGATAGGACAAGTTAAATTCTTTTCATTCTCCATCCATGGTACCATAAATTTCAAATTTTAGTAATATCATAATATTAGTCATCTAAAAAGCACATGAAGTGTTAAGTTACCTCTCAACAAGACCATATAAGGAATAGAATCTGGTGGCACACTAGTGTCACTGAAAGACCTTTGGAGATTTGTTGATTTATTCAGTTTAGTGTGAAAGGACACCGACATTTTTAAGTAACAAATGTGTAAACAAGAAGCCATGTAAGGTCAGAGAAGAAATATGATTAAAGAATTATGAATTGAAGAAGAAAAACTACTTTTGAGTCTTAATGCATGAATCTGAATTTGCCAGGTAACCAAGGCATAGAATTGTAAAAACAAACAAAAAAACCCAATCAAGATTATTGAAGAGATTTGGAGCCCAGAATTGCCGGCAGAGTTGGAATTTTGAGGACTCCTTGAAAGGCAGAGGGCATATGAAATCAGAGGAAGAGTCAGGCTTCAGAGATAATGGTTAGCAGGGAGTTGGGGTGTAGGGGAAAGGCACAGTGCTAGAGCAACCATAAAGGAATGGAATTTGAAACCTCTTGTTGAGTTGGGTTTCTCCCTCCATTCGTTCTTCAAAGTTAAGGGTACTGTGGAATGGTATTTGCCCCTAAGCTAGCTGAGTAACTCTAGAAACTTACGGCAGAGGAGCCAGGCAGTACCCTATATTCAGGAAAGGAAGCCTCATACCCAGAATATTAGTTACTGCTCTCCCTCACAATCATCAGAGAAAAGTGTGGTAAAAAGAAAGAGCATTATGCACAGGAATACCAAGATGAAGAACCACCAAATACCCAGGGAAGATGAATACAAAATCAAGAACCACCATATACCTGAGGAAAACAAATACTATGAAAGGTTGACACCAATCAACAAAGGAACTAACATTGTTATTAGAGAAAGCAGAGGAGGATTTTGGAAATGATAATTATTTATTGCATAATGGGGTGTAGTGTCCAGCGTTGTTCTAAGCACGATGGTACAAGTACTTCAAAAATTTAATCCTTATGCAGAATATCCCCAGAGGAATATTAGAGACTGAGAGAATATTGTGTCTAAATTTCATGAAAAAGGAACAAGTTAAAGATTGTTACAATAAAAAATTAAAGCATGGTCTAAGCTACAAATGAACTTTGATGAAGAGCAAGTAAGCAAAACTGGAAGAATAAGCTGAAAAATTACTCCAAAAGAACTGGAGGAGAGGTGGTTTAAGATGTAAGAAAAATCCAGATTCCAATATTTCTCTCATAGTTCCAAAGAAGATATGAGAGAGATTTTAAGGCAGCATTAACTGAAGAAATTATAGAAGAAAAATTCCTGGTATGACTAGTGTAATTTAGAAGAAATACTCGATGCCATTTGTATTTTTAAAAAAGATAAAACATTAAGTAAGTTCATCTTATTTTTTATTGCCAGGTTGTATCTAAAATTTCATCACTTTCTATTATATGTATTTCTATATTATAATACATATTTTATATATTTTTATGATAATTGTGCTTTCTTAGCTTTTTATTTTGAAATAAATTTAGACTTACAGAAAAGTTGCAAACATAGTACCAACACCCTTCACCTAATTTCTTATAATGTTAACATCTCACATCACCATATTATAATTACACAAGCTAATAAGTTAACATCAGTACAATATCATTAATTAAACTACAAATATACTTTATATCAAGTAGGACAAAAGATAATGGGTATGATTAACATATATAGATATATATATAAAACAGAACAAAGGAGATGTGTAAATACTATATCCTCATTTCTACAACTGCTCTTGAGGCATTTTGTACAACATCCATCATTGTGTATTTCATATTCATTTTGCCAGCCTCTACTGCTGGTTGAAGTTTTCACATGATGTGGTAATGCTTATTCTTCAGGAATGAGTCCTTGGTGCTTCTGCTTGAATTCAACTGCTATAGTTTACTATTTTCTACTGTACATGGCAGTGCTAGGTAGGAGGTGACCCAAAGCATCTCCCAGGTGTAAGACATTCTCATCCTTGCTCCTATTATGTAGCAGCAATTACACTTCCCCTTGATATCAAGGATTAATATTCCCAGCCTACACTATAACCTCTTCCCCCCACCCATTGTTCTAATGTCAAGAAGAGCCCAAAATAGTCAACTAGTAGTATAAACTTCCAGTTAAGTGGAACCATTGTTGAGTTTTCTGGGAAGCATATTCCTCCCTCAGATACTAAGACCATTAAATGGTCCAAACCTCAAAATTATGGAAATAGAAAGCAAAACATTTTATGAGTAAATCAATAGGTGTAATAGTGGGAGGTGTCCATTTTACTCCTGGCCTTCCCCAGATTTTGTGCTGTAGATAAGGGAGAAACAGCACTCTATTAGTTGCTAGTTCACAACACGTAATACTATAGAACAGGAGTTGGCAAACTTTCTCCTGTTAAGGGCCAGATAGTAAATATTCTAGGGTTTAAGGATCACATATGGTATCTGTTACATATTCTTTTTTTGTTTGTTTATAACCCTTCAAGAGCGTAAAAGGCAGGGCATCTGGGTGGCTCAGTCAGTTAGGTGTCAGCCTTTGGCTTAGATCATGATCCCAGAGTCCTGGGATGGATCCCCATGTTGAGCTCCATGCTCAGGAGAGAGTCTGCTTCTCCCTCACCCTCTGCCCCTCCCTCCCACTCTGCTCTCTCTGTCTCTGTCAAATAAATAAAATGTTTTTTAAAAAATGTAAGAGCCATTCTTAAAGACTACAAAAAAACAGGATGTGGGCCAGGTTTAGCCCTCAAACTCTAATTTGTTAATCCCTGCTATAGGACAACACCCTAACTTTGCACATTGTTCCCTCCCTGCTGACACTGGAACTGAGTCTTCAGAAGACCACTAAAGAGTTCTAAAGGCAAGCTGCTACTGGATGTTGGGGATATACAATAAGACCAGTGAGTCTTGTGTGCATAGGATCCTGAGTCACCAGGAATTAACCATTGTTCATGTCTTCCCTCTTTCCCCTCTACCAGTGCACAGTTTTATACTAGGAAATAACTGTATGTCCCTTTGGGGAAAGACTGAGAGAAAGATTCACACATCATACTTCTGATGTTATCACAAGGTCTTTTTTCATAGTTACATAGCATTACTCTGTATTCAAGGGCCTCTGGGTTTGTGAACTTTCCAGAATTAGAAAGTGGGTGAAAACTATCACATTACTTTTAGTGATATCTCTAGTCAAGCTTCTGTTTTCCCAACCTAAGGATTGTTCAGTTACACAAATATTTACAACCTTAGTGAGTTAACCCTTCTATTTTAATACTGGAAACTATAAAGAGTTAACCACCACCAAAGATTTCTGTAGATCAGAACCTTTCAGTTACTACTCTTTTTTTTTTTTTCTTAAAGATTTTATTTATTTATTAGAGAGAGTGAGAGAAAGAAAGGCAGAGACACAGGCAGAGGGAGAAGCAGGCTCCATGCAGGGAGCCCAAAGTGGGACTCGATCCCGGGTCTCCAGGATCATGCCCTGGGCTGAAGGCGGCGCTAAACCGCTGAGCTACTGGGGCTGCCTCAGTTACTACTCTGATACTACTATGTATTGGTAATTGCGCCCACTGTGTCTATATAGCTGTTGTGTTCTGCTACCTGACCTCAGCATCCCTTACCATTGTTAAAATTAGAAAACCCATTTGAATGGCAACCCATGCAACCTTTATCCCCAGAGAACAGGAAGGGATGCTAGTGCTGTACTCACCAATCTATTTGTTCATGCTATAGGGTGAAGAGAGGGTGTGCTCTAGGTCTTTGGGGGGTCATAATTAAGGGTAGATGATCCAATACAAATAACAACCCCTTCAATGTTTCTTCCTCCTAAACCTTTTTTTCATAGGTTTGATACTTCTGTCTTTTATGGCCTGGCCTTGGAAGCTATACAACATCATTTCTGTGATATCCTATGGGTTATAAAGGTCAGCCCTATTCAGTGTGGGAGGAAACTGCACAGGAGCATTTAATACTATGAGATGAAAATCACTGGGATCTTCTTGGAGATTGGTTACTATAAGGTCTCTCTCTAGGGTTTTCAAGGAAGATAGATGAGGGCAAGAAGGGAGCAACTTCTGCAGGCAAGGGACACTCAGTGGTGTTTGGCAGAACAGGACACCATTTATTTTTGTTTGGAATACAACTCTTGGTGTCAGTACCCTAACTTGAACATTAGAGATCAAGTGAAGCTGTTAATTCTACCTCTATCATAATTCAGCATTTTACTAAAGAAGATTCTGTTTCTAATTTTTGGTATGTTAGACTTACGGCTCTAAGAGATAAAGGATGCTTTTAGGGCAATCATAGAAAAACCCTGGTTTTTTTAAACATGTTCTGAGTTAAAAATGGGAAATCTTGAGCCTATAATTTTCTTTAGTTTTTCTAGCACAATTAGAAGCAGTCCCTGCACTTGTATTCCTTGTGCATTTCATAATACTCTAACTTAGCAACCAGTTGATCCACCAAAGTCTTACTTTTGATAGGTACCTCATTCCAGATGACACCAGATGGTAATTTTGGGCTTTTTTTTTTTTTCTTTTTAGAAATGACGTGAGGAGGGGCAGATGGTGAGAGAGAGAATTTTAAGCAGGCTCCATGCCCAGTGCAAGCCCAATGCAGGGCTCCATCTCAGGACCCAGAGATTATGACTTGAGCCAAAATCAGGAATTGGACACTTTACTGGTTGAGCCACTAAGGTATCCTCAGATGATGATTTTTTAAAGCAAAAATGGAATATATTTTTTAATGTAACTGAAAAGTCTACAGATAGACTTTTCCAAGGATTCAGATGTCAATAAGAATCTATCCCTTGTCATCACTTGACACTGCCTTCCTCTGTTGCCTGTATTCTCAAGGAGACTCTTTCCATGTGATGGCAGAAATTATCTTTGGCTTACATTTTGCTAGTTTAGTAGTCCATAGGTGATAATTTAAGTAACTGTTTCTCTTCTGTGTATCTTGGACCACCAGTCTCCACTAATAGTAAGCAGATCCTTGCTGCTTTCAGAAACATCCAAAATCAGATAAGGCATCCCGCATTCCCATTTCCCAGAAAGTCATTCCTTAACAACTTTTCTTATTACTGCATCAGTGTTCAGTTGCATAACACAGAAATCATCTAGTTTAGGCAAAAAGAGATTTAAAATGAGGAATTGTGTGCTTACAAAATCATTGAAAGAAGTAGAGGAGCAACTTCGAAGTCCAACTCCTTGGAATAACCTTCAGCCCTCACAACCATTCTATTTCTTCCATGATTAAAAATGTTTCCACTACTGTTACTGTAGGAAGCTGCTGCCATTGTTGTTCACCACGGAACTGCATTACTTTTGCCGCTGCTACTGCTGCTTCTGCTACTGCTGTTACAGGAAACTGCTAGCTCCAGAATCACATACATCACCTCTGCCAAACCCACACAAGCAAATTAGATTCCATGTATCTTTCCTTTCTCCTCACATGGCTTAGTTCTGAATTCATTTCTCACAAAATCCATTGAACTAAATCACATCTAGAATTCTAACTGAAAAGGAGTCTGGGAAATGTCACATACTAGCTTTCCAGTTTTTAAGATTAGAAAGAGGTTGAGCATTAACCCACAGCTCCCATAGCATTTTGTTCACATCAAGTATTATTACTATTCTGTAGAATTTAAGTTGTATCTGCTATATGAGATTGAGAATTAAGAATAGAGATAAAATTTTATTCATATTTTAGATACCCAGCATTCATTAGTTCCTCCCTTAAACATAATCCCTTAATTAAATATAATACTATTTTACAAACATTCATTAAATATTTGCTAAGAACCTTTGTATGTATGAGTTAAGACTTATCCTTACATAATTCCTCTTTCAGCCAGAGCCTACTCATTTCCCCTACCCCTGCTCCTTACTGAAACTGAAATTTCCTTCACATCATTTCCTTTCTTATCACTTCTTAGAAGACATCATTGGTGATTGGGAAGATCAAAATTTTGGGAGTCAGACAAATCTGGGTTTTAATTTTGGTTTATCTTCATACTAGCTATATAACTTTGAGCAAGTTATTAACTCCTCTAAACCTTAGCTATACTATGAGGATAGTAATACCTCAGTAAGTTGTCATAAGGACTAAGTGAGATAGAGATAATGTTTTTAAAATACTTGGCACAGGGCAGCCCGGGTGGCTCAGTGGTTTAGCGCCACCTTTGGCCCAAGGTGTGATCCTGGAGACCCAGAATCGAGTCCCACGTTGGGCTGCCTGCATGGAGCCTGCTTCTCCCTCTGCCTGTGTCTCTGCCTCTCTCTCTCTCTCTCTCTCTCTCTCTCTGTGTGTGTCTCGTGAATAAATAAAATTAAAAATAAAGTACTTGGCACATAGTAACATTAATAAATATATATTAAAATGTGTCTTTAATATATTATTTAACCTATGTTAAAATGTTTTCCCTTATCTCATACTTATAACTTTGGAATTGAAAGAGTTATCTAATCCAGCTCCCTAATACCCATGAATAAGCCCAAACCTAAAGGAAGGGGTTACACATCTGTGTCTACCTGCCCCAGCTCTTCATAGCTTGACCTGTGTTCATCTCCTATATGTTGACACAAGTATATCGTAGATCCCTGATAGATACTTGAGTAGATTTTATCTTCCCTTTGAGTGAGACTTATTATGGAATTATCCTCCCTATTCAGTTGGCTCAGAAATAGCTGTCCAGTCCTGATCATTGGATATTTAGTCTCAAGGACAATTGAACCCATAATGTCTTATACTGAAAGGGAAGTTTTTGCCTGGCATTCTAGAGTCCAAAATGCAAAATGCTCCTCCTAGATACCAGATTATGTAATCTTGGTGTCATCTATTTATCTTATCATAACTGTAGATCAACCCATCTTTGGCTACTTAATCTTCCTTGTATTGCTGAACCTGGATATGCCATGAACAAGGCTCAACATGGTATCAGGGTCTAATGTACTGATTCTCAACTGGAGGGTGATTTGCCTCCCAGGGGATACTTGATAATGCTCAGAGCCATTTTTGGTTGTCACAACTGGGGGGGGAATGTTGATGCTGGACGTGATGGGTAGAGGCCAAGATTGCTGCTAAAAATCCTACAATACACAGGACAGCCTCCTCTAACAAAGAATTATCTGACCCAGGGTTGATAAATCCTGGTCTAATTTTAAGCCCCAGGCTTGTACACTAAGCGCATCTTGGAGTGTCTTAACAATAAATTCTAAAATAGGATATCTCCATGACATCATCCCATATCATTCCTGCCCATAGCAATTTCTTCCTCTGCCTTCTATAAGGCTTTTTTTGTTTATAGTCTCCTGACAGACTACTTGTATTTCTTTCATTTTTATACATTGTCTCTCCAGGCTATGAGCTTTTCTGGACAATGGCCCTGTCTCCCACATTCTGTATGTAGCCCTGTTGTATATAAAAGTTTTAATTAATCCATAAAAATACATAAAGACCCGGGATTCAGACCAAATCTTTCAGAGTGCTCCTACTCTCTGGACAAAGGCCCAAAAAGGAAAAAAAAAAAAAAAATAGGGTCCTTACCTAGTTGAAATATTCAACACACTTGATGTCAAAAGAATAAAATCTCCTTAACTTCATGGATCTCCACTATTCCTACTTATTCTTGAGAGTTTTTGGATTTTATTTTAGCTCTGATTTCTTTCTACTGAGAATTTATTTCTCTTCTGCTTATGTCTAATTGCTCTTTCCACTAATGTCCCTAGCACATGTCGCAATGTCGCAATACTGAAAGGGATTTATTAAAACATAATGGATTCCAAAAGGTAGTTCAGCAAAGAAACTACCAAAAGGAAAATTCCAATTTAGAAAGTAAAACCTTGTTCTATCACAGGTTAATTGATGACCAGGTTCATGACATCTGTTCCATAGCCTATTTGAGGTGTTCCATCACCCCCTTTGTCCCCTTCCTTCCTTGAGGTCTCAGACTTGAAGCCCTGGGGAAAATTGCATAGGCCATTTTTGGATAAACAGTTGCCCTTACTCTTCACCTGGTCAAACTGCCTGTGAGTGGTTTATCTGTGCCTCTACTTATAGATTCTGTAGATTTATATGTAGCAATTCAACCAAGGGTAATTGCAGGCCCCTTCAGTCAGTGAAGGAAAAAAAAAATCACATACTACTTACTCTTCTCTATCCAGGACCATTGCTAACTAGATGTCTCTCTTAGATTGTTATGTGCATAAAATTAAAACTCCAAGTCAAGCTAAATTTCATATATTCCTTCTCCTTGTTTTTATCATAAGATTGATATGAGAGAGATCGATCTTTTTAAAAACCATGTTCAAGGGATCCCTGGGTGGCGCAGCGGTTTAGCGCCTGCCTTTGGCCCAGGGCGCGATCCTGGAGACACGGGATCGAGTCCCATGTCGGGCTCCCAGTGCATGAAGCCTGCTTCTCCCTCTGCCTGTGTCTCTGCCTCTCTCTCTCTCTCTCTCTATTATAAATAAATAAAAGTTAAAAAAAAACAACATGTTCATTATTACTTGTTAGTATTTATATTGTTCCTCTGATCAAAAGGAACAAGGCTTTTTAGGAGCAGAATTTGAGGGGTGGAGGTAAGAGGAAGCTTTGAAACTCCCTCAGTTTAAGCGTACTACCACTACAATGGATTTATCAACTTCTGAGTCTTAAACTTCTGGCTCCATCTCCCTTTTCCCCCATGCCAGTTTTTATTATTGGCTTTTAATCCCTCTTTCTCTTTCCTTCTCCACCTGCCCCCCACTCTCTCTCCTTTTCTAATTTCTGTACAACATAAAGGTGGCCAGACAAGTGGTCTGAAAGACCTTCCAAAGATCTGAAATGTGTTTCATTATCCACTAACCAAGCTGTGGATATGAGTGAGTTTGTTTGTCTCACTCTGTAAACTGAGGTCCTTTCTGATTCCCAGGGCTTATTCTGTCAACTCCTCCTATCTATGATAATTCCCCAGCCTAGGGGCACACTTCTTCTTCTTGGGTCAGGCAGGTATCCAAATTTGTTTTAATTTAGCATGGAGTTACCCTGGGGCTCTCCTGATTGACCTTGAGGCAGTATAAGTAGTGGTGTAGCTTTTGGGATCTAGAACCCATGCTATATAATCTCAAATTCTGATTCTGCCACATACTCATTTCTCTGTGCTTCAACTTCCTTGTCTGTGAAAGAATAGTATCTACTACCTCCTAGGATTGGTGTACACATGTAAAATAATTCAAACATACTTTGTAACATAGGAAGCACAGTTTTGTTAATTATTATTATGAGTTAACCCATGATGTTGCTGGGGAGACATCTGTGTTATTTCTACCACACTAACAATTCAGCAAATATTTATTGAATGACCACAACGTGCCAAGACACTGCTAAGCAGAGCATAGTGATGAAGCAGAAACGAATGCAGCATTTGTCAATGAGCTGCATTTGGTCTACAGATGATAATGATGGCAAAGAGGTAGCTGTTTATTTAGGAGAGCCCTCAAGCTTTTCTCCATTGACAAACGCAAGAAGGAATGTTTACCCTTTCACGTCTAATATTATATTCTGTTTCCTTTGAGAGCTTAGAAGTACATTTTGTAATCATAGATCATGCTCTCCCTTGTTTCTATCTTAAATTTACCAAGAATTGTCAAAATTATATCTTTTCTTATTTTCCTATAATTAAACAATACTTTCTCTTTCCCAAATCATCAGTTCTCTAAGTTCCCAAAAATCATTACTTTGGACCTTGAAATGACTCTGGTCCTTTTATACATATCTGGCTTTGATATAGTGATGTGTCAGTATATATATGTTTTCCCTTTAGCTCTAGGGAGATGTGGAAAGATGAGCTGAATCAGAGAGGTGTGAGTGAATAAATGTACCATTGAATAAATGTACTTATTTAAGTCTCTTTTCTCACCAATTATTTCTCAGATCCAGCTGGATTTTATCTCTGCCTTGCAATCACAGTGAATGAATGCAGAAAGTAGACAAACTTTAAATATGTTCTGTCCAGAAGAGAATAAGAATCTTTTCTAAAACAAAATATGAAGTTCTAATTTAAATGATGGTTGGGGGGGGGATCTAAAAAAGGATACAGTGAATTAACTAAAAATGAGGACAGTCCTTTTTTCTGGTTTATTATTCTACATCTAAAACAGATTTTTGTTGATTTGTGTACTCCAAGAGGTACTCTCTTAAAAGGGAGGAGAGGAGTCATGGACAGGTTCTGAGTTCAGCTGCAGTAGTGTAAAAATGAAGATGTGCAGTGCTGTGGGACAGAGTAAAGCCTCTGAGACAGCATTGTGAAACTGAATCAGCATTGATTCACTATAAATCTTTGCTTTCTGTTTAGAGTTCCTTGGTTCACAAATGGTCTCTCTCTCTACCCTTTATCTAATCAGCTACAATAAAATATAAGTATCAACCAGAGAACAGTTTATTTATAGCCAAGGAAAGCTAAGTGGTGCAGTAGCAACCAAAATTCATTTTGTTATGTATAGGTCTGCCACACTATCTTCAAATTTCTTTCCCGTTTATAATTGGCTCTCTATTCCTTTTCTTTTTTTTTTTAAGATTTTATTTATTCATAAGAGACAGAGAGAGAGAGAATGGCAGAGACATGGGCAGAGGGAGAAGCAGGCTAACCACAGGGAGCCCAATGTGGGACTCAATCCGGAGACTCCAGGACCATGCTCTGAGCCAAAGGCAGACACTCAACCTCTGAGCCACCCAGGATCCCTCTCTATTCTTCTTCTATAGAGAAAAATTATTATTCAATCATTGAGAATATGTTATTTTTAGTAAGCCATTAATATTATCTTTAGGAGCACAAAAACTCTCCTACCAAAATTATTGCTAGAATGGCTACTATACTTTGAGCAATTTTTACATGAACCAGAGCAATCCCATTTAATGAATTTATAATTTTATAGGTAAAAATGAACACTTTTCTATATTTCAATTTCACTGCCAAAATTTAAGATTCAAAAAAAAGCACACAGGCATGCACAAAGCATACAGCTGGGTAAGGTATAAAAACTCCTTCACCTAGCATCATAGAACTTTCCCGTTTCTCATTTTCTCAGATCTTTCCCACGTTCAATAATATTTTTAGTCTAAAATTAGAAGCCATGATGAATACTAGAGTACTACAGGTCCAGATGTACTGGAATTCTCAACAGTATTCATAAATCGTTGAAAATTTCACTCCATCATTGAAATGGTCCTTCAGGGTTATACCATAGTCTATGGCAAAATTACTAGGAATATAAAATATTTAAATGTACAGCAAGTACAGCTCTGGTTTACTGCCTAAATCTGGAAGATGATCAGGGATCCTGAATTCCCAGCCCAGGAAACATATGAGGCAAACAACTTTGGAAGAAGAAAGACTACTTGGCCAGGGAACTGGATATCCTGGTTTCTAGAACCTTTCTTGGGCAACTTCAGGGGCAAGACACTAAGTAGAGATTTTGGAGTGCTGCCTCGGTTGCATCATCTATAGAATTGTAATACTACTACCTCTCCCTTACCATTCCCCCTCAAAGATTCTGTGATCTGACATGAGAAAGTTCTTTGGATTACTCAGAAAAATAGTGCTGCACAGCTATGAAGTATTATTATTATCATTATGATTATTGTCATCATCCTTATACTCAGTATTTATCATGATTTTTTCATCAGAGAAGCTCAGAGATTTATAAAGAGAAACATGTATTCATATAGCTTATCTCTAGGAAATTCTATAATTCTCAGTACTCTTAAGTAACTTACTTAACTTTTCAAACAAGTTAGTAAATGGATTCCATTCCAGTACATATAAATATATATACCAGTTCTCATCCTGGTATGAGAGCAACAACAGAATAACCCATCCTCTGGCATTTAAACCTAACCACTCCCTAGTAATTGTATGTTTAAATGTCTTGCATATCTGTAGTTATACTTTAAAAATTACCTAAGACCAGGTATTCTTTTTGAATGACCAGCTTTTTAAGGTGACCATCAACCTTCCCATCAGGGTTCCCTAGACAAACAGAACCGGCAAGATTTGTATTTATGTATATATCTTGTGATTGTTGAAGCTTGGTGAGTCCAAAATCTAATGGGGCAGGCTGGAGACCCAGGGAGGAGTTGCAGTTGAGTCCAAAGACAGTCTTTTGGCAGAATTCCTTGTCTGGGAGAGTTTATTCCTTTTTCTATTAAGGCTTTCAACTGTTTGGATGAAACCCACCCACATCATGGAGGGTAATCTGCTTTTCTCAAAGTCTACCATTGAAATGTTAATTTCATTCAAAAACATCTTCACAGAAATATTCAGAATGTTTGACCAAGTATCTGGGCACAATGTCTTTGGCAAGTTGAAACATAAAATTAACTATACTAGTTAAATAGAGTTCTAAGAATTTAGTTCTGCAGTAGAATACTTTGCAAGTTAGTTAGAATGCTTTTGGGGGCTGAAAATGACCCCCCAAAAGATATGTCCATGTCCTAATACCTAAAACCTGTGAATATTACCTTATGTGGCAAAAGATGAAATTAAGGATCTTGAGAGAGAGAGTTTATTCTCAATTATCTGTGTACAATCATATGTATCATAAGAGAAAGTCAGAGAAAGTTTTGTGACACACAGAGGAAAAGGCAATATGAAGACAGAGCAGAGAGAGGTGCAGCTGTAAGCCAAGGAATGCCAACAACCACCAGAAGCTGGAAAAGGCAAGAGATGGATTCTCTAGAGCCTTTGTAGAGAATACAGCTCTGCCAACAACTTGATTTTGGACTTCAGATGTCCAGAAGTGTGAGAAAGTTAATTTATGTTATTTTCAACCATCCAGTTTGGGACAGTTTGTTATAGGAGCCACTATAGGAAATTAATGCAAGGATTTTACACATCGCATGCAAAACTGACCAAAAAAAGGAACATCCCCATTATAGTTAGTAATGTTGCTTGTAGAAAAGAGCTTGATGCACTTGGGAAAGTATGAGATCCTGCCACAGTCTAAGTGAATTACATTTAAAAAGTCACCTAACTTTCAATTTCTGTATCTTTAAAATGGGGGAAATGATACTTCCTTACTTACCCACGTTTTGTACTGAGACTCCAAAGAGAGAATGCATATGCTTATATTCAATAAATATTCACTGACGTTTACTATATGCCAGAAACTAAAAGTACTGTATCTAAGGGATATAACAGTGAAAATGACAGACAGTCCTGCTGTCATTCAGCCTACATGCTAATGCCATAAGCAGACCATATACGAGAAAGAATGCAAAATCATTTCATACAGTAATAAGGACTATGAAAAAAATAAGTGGAATAATGATAGAGTGGCTAGAAAAGGAAATATTACATAGGGTGATCAGGAGGGAAGGCTTTTCTAAAGATTATAAATTGATAAAGCTGAGTCCTAAATTATGAAAAAGAGCCAGCCATGGGGAAAAAAGGCGAATAAGAGAAAGAGTTTATTCAGGGGCAAGACCCTAAGACCCTTTTGGACTTAAAAGGCACTTGAAAAAGAAGTAGCTGTAGCCTTTGCATGTTTGAGGAATATACAGCTTTGCAGGAACTTGAAATGTATGAAGAACAGAAGAAAAGACCAGTGTGACCAAAGTATAGAGGATGAGGAGGAACATGGTAGGAGATGAAGCCAGAGTGATATTCAAGGGCTGGATCAAGTAAAGCTATATAAGCCAAAATGAGAAGTTTGGATTTGACTGTGGATGTAATTTATATCCATGATCAAAGGGTTTTAAACATGGAAGGAGTGTTACCTGATTTTCATTTTTAAAAGATGACTAGCTTCTAGGTAGAGAATGTTTTAGAGAGCAAGAGATGAAGTTGAGAGACCAGTTAGGAGGCTGTTGCAGTAATCCAAGCTAGAGATAATGGTTAGGTTAAAGTGACAGTAATGTAGATCAAGAGAAATGGACCAATTTAAGATATATTTTGGAGATAGTGCCAGTAGACCTTTGATGCATTGGATATGGAAGTAGAGAAACAGGAATTAAGAATAATTCATAGGGTTTTGGCCTTAGCAACTGGCAGATGGTGAACAATGGAGGAAAAACTATTCTGAACATGATAAATTTGAAATGCTTATTAGATACTCAAGGGGGACTTTCACTAGGCAATTCAATATATATCTATAGCTTGCATGGCAGGGAGGGATGAATCAGAGATGGAATTACGAATGTGGAAATCATCATCATATAATTCATGTTTAAGGTCATAAGATAGTGAGAAAGTATTCAGAGGGAAGAGAAGAAGGTCCAGAATAAATCCTTGGGTACTTTAATATTTAGAGGTCAAGCAGTGGAGGAGAAGCCAGAAAAGACAGCAGAACTGGTAAAGGAGACAATGAGGTAGGAGGAAATCCTGGAAAATTTAAAGTCACTGAAGCCAAGAAAAAAATGAATAAATGTCAACAGGATACTATGCATAAATATTTTCTCAGCTCTTGCTGTGTACAAAGAACTCTACTGGAAATGCAAAAGAAATGTTCTGCATTTCAAGGACCTTTTGATTCTGAAATGGAGATAAAAAGAAGCCCCATAAAAATAATACAGTACATAGCCTTCTAACTGACCTCTATCTTAAGGTCTGCCTTTCAATCTATTCTACTCCAGGCACAAGGTTGATTTCCCTAAAACAGCACTCCAGTCAGTTAAAACTGATTAGCTTTAAACTAAAAGTCATCAGAGTTCTGGTCAGCTCAAGAACATTCTTTGCCCATCTCCATTTGGAATGGATATGACAGTCCCAAATCATCATTTTGGCACTCAAGGAAGAATGGTCACAACCTAATGAAACCTTTTAGTACTTTTTCTTGGTGGCTCAGGTTAGCAATGATTCTATCTTTCCCTGTCCTTCTTTGTAATTGGTGTATCTTTTGTCTAGATTGTGAGCTCCTTAAAGATAGAGATTAAGCTCAAGCTCCACATCTAGTCATTAGTATGTTAATTCATTAGCTTTATTTTTTTTTCTGCCAAATAACAATAGACAAAGACCTCCGAATTTTAATCATATTATATTAGAACACTGGTGTTAATAATGAAGCAGAATTTGAGTACCATAGAACTAGATTATGGATGACTAGGAATGGAGGAGGGATGTGCCTAGGAATGGGGAAGTAGTCTAAGACAAGTTTGCAAAGAGTATTTTATGCCAAACTAAGGAGTTTTGAGGTTATTCTGCTATAAGAAACCTTACTGAGGTTTTTGAGCAATTATATACTCATATCTGTGCTTTAGAATGGTTTGGTAGAGGGGATAAATGAAGATGGTCTCAAAATTGGAAGCAATGGAGAATCATTGGAGTGAATTTTTTGAGGCAGCAATACCAGCTTAACTGGCTCTATGAGAGAAGATTGGGTGTCTGGGAGTGGTGAAAAATAAGGCCAGCAGAGGTAGGGTAGTGCCAGAATATGAAGGGTGTGAAAGCGAGGCAAAGCATTATGAACTGGGATCCTTGGGTTCTAATGCCTATTTTCCTCTTGGAGAAAGCCCTTCATCTTTTCTAGAACCCAGTTTCCTTTTTGTAGGTTTTCTTTAGCTGTAAAAGTTATTTCCTATAAAATTCTAACCTGCTACAGTAGTTTTCATACCTTAACTGTACATTGGATTCACATGGAGAGCTTTAAAAGTGGTTGGTGCCTGGATCCCACTGATTCAGATTTATTTGGTTCTGGATGTACCCTGGACATTGTTTTAAGAGGTCCTCAGGGTAGTTAGTGCATGGCAGGCTCATCAGTAGAGCGCGTAACTTCTGATCTTGGGATCATGGGTTTATACCCTATGTTGGGCATAAAGATTACTTATAAAATCTTTTTTAAAATAAAAAATAAAAGGTTCTTAGGTGATTCTACTGTGTAGCCAAGGTTGAGATCAAATGACATAGAAAATAGTGAAGCGCTATTCTTTTAAGATTTTGAGAGAGAGACAGACAGATAGCAAGAGAGAGCATGAGCAGGGAGGAGAGGGGAAATACAGGCTCCCCACTGAGCAGGGAGCCCAACGTGAGGCTCAGTTTCAGAACCCTGAGATCATGACCTGAGCTGAAGGCAGATGCTTAACCAATGGAGCCCCAAAGCACTAATATTCTTGAGTGTGGTTAATATGTATTGAAAAAAAAGTGTTTTAAGGAGAACTAATATGACTATACAGAGGAAAGGGAAAGAATATAGGAGACCAACTGGAATTTTTCAATAATTTAGGAGAAAAATCTACTAAGGCCTAGATTAGCATGAATGCAATGACATTGTAGGGAAGAAAATGAATGTAGGGAAGTAACACTAGGGCTTAGTAATTAGTTGAATATTAAACCTGATCAAAAGGAAAGAGAAAATGTAGAGTCAAGTTTCTAGTAGAGAATAATAGTGGAATCCTTAGCAAGACTAAAACCGACTAAACAGTCGGTTAATCCATATTACTGATAATATGGTAACAGACATTAAGTAATTACTATGTGTGGGACTATGCTATGTGCTTTACATACATTATCTCCATCTGTACAACTCTATACATACTGTTATTTCCATTTTACAGATTCAGAAACTAAGAAGAGAAAGCAGTTAAATAATTTGCTCAATATTACACAGTAAGAGGTAGAGAAGGTAGTTGAACTAACTGGTCTGACTCCTTTTCCTTATAATAGGAAGATGATCAGTTACATACTGAATTGTTTGAGCTTGAACAAATAACTCACAAAAGCAAAAATGGCCTCTGTAGAGGCCAGACAGAAACACAAATGAGTGTAGATCAAGTCAGATTTAACTGGTAAAATTAAAACATTGAAATGAGACAGTCCCTACTCAACTATACTTCAATGTTACCCTGTTGGAATTTCAGGCCCGATATTGCCATATTTTAAGGTTTTTTTTATGAAAAGATGGAAATTGGGGGTGCCTAGGTGGCTCCTTTGGTTAAGCATCTAACTTGTGCTTAGGTCATGATCCCAGGGTCCTGGGATGGAGCCTGGCATCAGGATTCCTGCTCTGTGGGGAGTCTACTTGTCTCTTGCCCTCTGCCCCCCCCCACTCCTGTTCTCTCAAATAAAATCTTTTAAAAAAAGATGGAAATCTATATTTCTGTCTAAAATCTCCTAGAATTTAAATGCCAACTAATTCAAATGTTTAAAATTACAGGTGTGGCCCAAACAAAATATGCCTGCAAGTTTGCATCTCTGATCAATAGGCTGTTAGAAATTCAGAAGTGAAGTTAGAGATGTGAGCTGGAGATGTATAACTAGGGAATCCTCAAGCACATAGTAGGTAGCAGATGCTCCAGGAGTTGTATGTGTGAGAATAACCAGCATTTGACATGATTAGTTAAAAGAATGCAAAAGTATAGGAGTTAACAAGTCAGTCAGGACTCTAAGAGTATTGCAGTCTTAGAGCAAACTGATATAAAATGGAAATGTTAAAACTAGCAGATTGAAGTGGGTGTATTTAAAATTCAATTTTCTATAAACTAAAAGCTAAATTCCAGATAATGACTTGAATTTTCATACATCCATGATGTGATGGAAACATTTCAAAACTGTGAATCTATGTCTCCTACTGATTGAAAGATAATTGAAAGACTATGTTTTACCCATATTTTCACTTTTTTTTTTTTTTTTTACGTCGGGTTATTTTCTTCCAGCCCAGTTTTTCACACACTGCAAAGTCCATAGCAGAGGGGTTTACAGTTAGCAAAGTAAGTAAACCCTTTTTTATTTTTAATTATTGAGTTTCAGGTTCCTCAAAAGACCATCTCATTTTTAGGGCTTGGTAAATAGTCTCTTTGAAATCTAGACTACCATTTTAGAATATTATTCCATCAGATTAATGTATTATCAGTCGTGAAGAATGTAAGCCAGTTATGTAAAAATAAGGTATCAAATATATGAAAGCATCTTTGCAAACTGTAAAGCCCTGTAATAATATAGTAAGAAATGTTGTTCTGGTATTATTTTGAAACAATAAGGGTCCTAAAATTACATAATGCAACCTCTTATATTTAAAACACAATTTTCGCCCTTCTCCAAAATGTCTTTTATTTTCCACATGTAACTAACTCCAAGAATGAGACATTTTCCACTTAAGTTCAAGTGAAATTGACTTAATAGCAACAACTGTAGTAATATAATGAGGGGTAATGATCAGCCTCATGTATGGCAAAGATCTAAAGATCCTGGAATTGTGTTAGAAATCTTCAGAGCCACACCACATCTCTCTGTTACCAGCTTTAAACGGCCTAGGACAAACTGCAACTTTCATGAAGACTATTACTGACTAGGTGCTTTCAACACCAAGAGCTGTTTTGACATGTCGAACATTAAGGCAGGTCTTTGAAAACCCTGCCCTTTATTGGACACTTTAAAAGACATGCATGTTAAAACAGTTTCTTGCTTTTGATACACATTGTATCAAACCGCATGTTCCAAATGAAGATGGGGAAATTTCTGCTAAGTATATGGAAACATGACTCCATTTTTGTAGAGCCAGGATTCCATTTTCATGTAGCTAAAATGTCGCAAACGACGGACACTTCATTTTACGGTAGCCCTCCTTTAAAATATTACCTGAGAAGTATAAATAGTTCATCCTGCTGGCTTTGAAACGCCTAATCCTATTTGTCATAGTGGACCTTACGTAAAATGGAATTACACAGTGGACAGCCTTCAACGTGCTTAAATGCAAATAAAACCCCAAAACCAGGAGCTAGCGATTAAAGTCGTCCTGACGTCCGCGCTCCGCAATCACTCCTTCCAAGGAAGTCTGCGAGGGTCGGGGTATCCTCTGCGACCGCTGGCCGGACATTCCTTCGGGAAACGCTGCTCCTCGCGTGAGGCACAAAGACAATAAACCCCTTCCTTTCTCCCTTTCTCCCTTTCTCATTCACTCTGCAGGGGGTGGGATAAATAGGGAGCTGAAAGGAGCCTTCTCTACGCATCTGGGGGCGCCGTCTGGTTTCCCGAACCCTATCCTCCCGGCTCCCTCACCTACGGCTGCCGACGCTGAGCACCTCGAGACCGGCAGCTATTCCAGGCGCCGGGCCCCGGGGCGCCAGGCCGCAGCCCTCCAGGCCCGTCCCGGGGAGGCCCGGCCTGCGAGGGGCAACCACGGCTAGGAGTCCGGTAGGGTAGGGGGACGGCGAGCCCCCATCCCCTCTTCCCGCGGAGAAGCGAGGTGGAGGGGAGCGGGGCTGCACAATGGCCTCGGGCACGGGGCACACTCGGGGAACAAAGACCGGAGGGAGAGGAGGCCGCCACACCGACGCAGACGCAGACGGGTCTGGGCTTTACGCAAGCGGCCCGCACCCCGACCGCGCTGCGCTCCCCTTACGCCGCGGGCCCGGCCTCGGAGCCTTCGCGAATACGGCTTTGCGCACTGCGGCGGGGCTGCGCCGCAACCGAGCTTGGCCGTGGGGCTCCTCCCCGCCGCTCGGCGCGGATTGGCGGCGGGCAGCAGTGCGGCTGCTGATTGGGCGGCGAAGGAGCCATTCGGGGCGGCCCTGGTGGGTTCGGCTGCCCCAGAGTGATAAGTTGGGCTTCAGACACGCCTCAGCGCCAGCAGCGAGCCGGAGCTCTATGGAGGTGGCGGCGAGTACCGGGTGGTGGCTGCAGCAGCGACTCCTCTGAGCTGAGTGTTTCAAGCCGTCCCCGACTCCTTCCTCCCCCTTCCCTCCCCCTTTTTTGTTTTCCGTTCCCCTTTCCCCTCCCTTCCCTGTCCCCGACGACCGGATCCTGAGGAGGCAGCTGCGGCGGCAGCTGCTGAGCTCTCGGTGAAGGTGAGTGGAGCCGCCGCCGCCGAGTGGAGCGCTCTAAAATGGCCGCCGTCCCCTGGCCGCTTCTTCTCGAGCGCTACAAAATGGCGGCCGCAGGCGGAGTCGGGCGGGGCGACCCTTGTTAGCGTTTTTTCGGCTCTCGGGGCACCTAGAAATGGTTCACCTTTGTTCTCCTCTCCCGCCGCTGAGGGAGTAGGCGGCAGCCGGCAGCCGTGGCGGCCCCGCCCGTCGCCGTGGCTGTCGGGCCGGGGTCGGGGGCCGGGGCCGAGCGGGCCGCGGCGCCCGTGTGCTCGGAAAGGGAGAGCGTGGCGGGGCCGCGCGCCGCGGCGGGGAGCGACGTGCGGGCGGGCGGGCGGCGGGGGGGGGGGCGGCCGTTGGCGCGGGACCAGCCGAGGCGCAGGAGCCCCGGCGGGGAGGCGGTGTGTGGGGGCCTCGGCGCCGGCGGGAAGGGAGCGGAGGGGCGGCTGTCAGGCCCTCGGGGATTTATGGGGAGGGAGGGGGTCCGCTCGGAGGCGGCGGGGGAAGGAGGCCGCCTTCCTGCCTGGAGAACAAAGAGCCGGGCGCTGGGCCGGCGGGGGCGGCCTCCGCTCCTCCCCGCCGCGCCTGGCCCCCAGCGGCTTCGCGGGGAGGCTGTCGGAAGCCCTTCCCCGACTCCGGCCTGGGTGGGAGGGATCCGCTGCTCTTTTGTTCCCGGGAAGGGGGGAAACGGGGCGGAGGTTGCTGCTGCCATGTTGTCGCCCGGGTCTCCGCCTGCCGGTGCCAGCCCGCACCCCGCGGCCGTCTTGAGTTGCCCTTACCCAGCCCGCCGGGCCCGTCGTCGAGGCTTGAGAGCTTAGGGCAGCTGCCCCTCGACGTGCCCGTGCTGATGGAGCTCGATTTTGTTCCTCCGCGCTCGGTTCACAAAGTAGAAAGTGGCTCTTTGAAAGATTTGCTGTTCGCAGCTGAGATGTTGTGTGTCTGTGAAGGCTCTTTTGCACCTTTGAACGTAAGGGAATTTCCGGGTGGCCAAACAAATTTTTACTGTCCATTGGTGTTTGGGTACGTGCTATTTTAGTCTTAGGAGATCTGCAATGCAGTGAAAGTTCAATCAACTGCAGTGCCAAGATCCGAAATAAATTATAATTGAAGGTTTATAGATTCGGCTGTTAGCAGGTCTAATTTTGGTACTCTTTCTCATTCTAGGTTTTTCATTTCTCCCATCCTCTTCCCTCCCCACCCCATCCATTAATATTATTCTTTTGAAGATTCTTCGTTGTCAAGCCGCCAAAGTGGAGAGTGCGATCGCAGAAGGGGGTGCTTCTCGTTTCAGGTACGTGTAGATTTATTTATGGCAAACGTTACGTGGGGGGGGGGGGGTCAGTCACAAAAGCAAAAGAATTGCCATACCAGATAATTCTGACTTAATGAGCTGCAAGTTAAATGTAGAATATCCGGTGTACATTTTTTTATAAAGTGCTTAAATTTTCATTATCTTCTGTTTGCCATCTGGAGGATAAACATTATTCCCATGGTGTAATTTCTGAAATACAGAATAATTAGACCGTAAGCTCTCTTAAGTGAGGGAGTTGGCATATGGTTTTAAAAGAAGTTGTTCTTTTCAATAGTGCTTCTTCGGGCGGAGGAGGAAGTAGGGGTGCACCTCAGCACTATCCCAAGACTGCTGGCAACAGGTATAGTGTGTAGTAACAGTAAGCTTTATAAAGCAGATTAGATTAATAGTTTATCTCCTGCATAATAGTACAGCAGTAGATATCAGGAATCCTAATCATAGTGGGTATGGTTTCTGGTACATATCCTTAATTTAGAATATCAGCTCTTGCTCGTTCTTTTACTAAATCATCTGAGTTAGGGCTCTCAAACTGCTGTTTTATCATCTCAACTCTGGATTATTTTCATTCGTGTTATTTCTGAAATCCGTAATTATTATCAGCATTATCCATACTGATTAGTAGTAAGGCAGTATGTATGCAACATGGTCCTAGAACGGTAGAAGACCTTCTTAAGGTGTGGGTCTTGGAGCAGCAGCATTGGAATCACGTGGGAGTTCATTAAAAATGCAAATTATCTGGCCCTCCCCCAGATCTACTGAAACAAACTGGGGATGGGCCCAGCAGTCTTTTTAACGAGCCCTTCAGGTGATTCTGATGCACAGTTTGAGGAGCACTGATTGGGAGTTACTTAGTCGGTAAGAGGTTGAAAAAAATGTAAACTATTTTCTATTTAGAAATAACATCTGATTGCTGTGATATCTGTTATGTGATGGTGCTAGGTCTTTAGGTCTTAAATTGTCTTAAATATAAATCTCAATTTTTACTAGCGAGTTCCTGGGGAAAACCCCAGGGCAAAACGCTCAGAAATGGATTCCTGCACGAAGCACTAGACGAGATGACAACTCCGCAGCAAACAACTCCGCAAATGAAAAAGAACGACATGATGCAATCTTCAGGAAAGTAAGAGGGTAAGTTTATAGACAGGTTTTGTCCTTTTACTAAAAGGAGGGGAGGAAATGAGTTGGCTGTGATTTTTCTTGTGTATATGCTATATTATTCAGAAGGCAGTGTTCGTGTCCAAAGCGTAAATATTAATGTCTGTGTTGGCAATTCTATCTTAAATTGAAAAGCAGCATATGGGTATCTTGAGGCTTAGGAGTTGCTTGCAGTCATTGGGTTATAATTCACAAGCCATTTGTCCTGACATTGCCCATGCCTGGCGTATAACCCACCAAAGCATGGGAACATAATGATCTTAGTTCCTGGATTTTAGCCTTCATAACGAGAAGGTTCTTGTTCTCTGGGTTTTGAAGTAGTAGAAAGATGCGTCAGACAGCTGGGGACCCCCAAGCAGGTAGAGATATGATCTAAATAATAGAGGTTTATTTTAACATACCTTTAGCTAGGTGGGTAAGAAGATCTTGGATATTCAATGACAGAAGAAAAAAAATAACATAATTTAAAAGTTGTTTTCCAACTCATTAATTCTTTTGTATTGCCGGACACTTAGTATGATTCCTTTCTCCCCAGCATACTAAATAAGCTTACTCCTGAAAAGTTTGACAAGCTATGCCTTGAGCTCCTCAATGTGGGTGTAGAGTCTAAACTCATCCTTAAAGGGGTCATACTGCTGGTAAGTTAAATAGTTACTTGCATCATTGTTTAAAACTCTGAGGTGTGAGCTAAATACGTGTATTTTTGAATTGTGATGGTGATTTTTTAAAAGAATGACTTTTATAATGGCATCAGATTTAAGAGGCAGATGTTTATTTTTTATTGAAGTATAGTTTGACATATAATGTTACTTTCAGGTGTATAGCATAGTGATTGGATAATTTGATACATTACACAGTGCTTACCTTAAGTTTGGTTCTCCCCTTTCATAAAAGGTGTATTTTAAATTGCTAATGCTGTATGTAGAGTTAGGTGCTAAGCAAGCACTGGCTATTCAGGGTGGTGTTCTGTTTTGTTTTTCATTTGTTTTTCTTTCTGTGGAAAGCCTATTTTGTTTATGTCTTGGAAATGAATCAGGATAGTTGATATTAAGATTCCAGTGTCTCTTTATAGTTTTGATAGCCAAGATATTTTCAACTCATGCAGATGGTGGGGTGTGATGCGTTTGAGATCTGTATTGTTGGACTTTTTAGGGAACCATGTTACAGCTAATATTTAAGTGCTTGTGTTTTTCCAGGCTGTGCTGCAAGTCATTTTACATGCATAAGACAGATGAGGTTTGAGATAGGTCAGAAAGTTACCCCAAGATGCACGAACCTTAAGACTTGGCAAGGAAGTATTAGGTTAAAGGAAGGGTTCTTTAAAAAGTTGTCCTATTTGGTTTTAAAAATGCCATTTTCTGTAGATTGTGGACAAAGCCCTAGAAGAGCCAAAGTATAGCTCACTGTATGCTCAGCTATGTCTGCGATTGGCAGAAGATGCACCAAACTTTGATGGCCCAGCAGCAGAGGGTCAACCAGGACAGAAGCAAAGCACAGTAAGTGGTGGTGTTTGTTTGCTTATTTTTGAATTGATTTGAAAGATTTCATTAACAAAACCTGTCAAATGTCTGTTTCCTGTAGACATTCAGACGCCTCCTAATTTCCAAATTACAAGATGAATTTGAAAACCGAACCAGAAATGTTGACGGTGAGAGTTTGTTTGATACTTGCATAGTACTGTGTGTTTCCATAGTACTGTGTGTTTCCAATCTCATTTTGACAGTTAACGTTTTTCTGTTGTCTATTTTCAGTCTATGATAAGCGTGAAAATCCCCTCCTCCCCGAGGAGGAGGAACAGAGAGCCATTGCTAAGATCAAGATGTTGGGGAACATCAAATTCATTGGAGAACTTGGAAAGCTTGATCTTATTCATGAATCTATCCTTCATAAGTGCATCAAAACAGTAAGTATGGGAATTTAGGCTTAGGTTTCTTGGGTACACCATCATCTGGGAGAAAGCCCATTATAATTGCCTTGTGCCATGGGGGAATGTTGGCTAGTTAAATATTTCAAGTGGCTAGCAAAACTTTAAATGTAATAAATAGGGACTTAAAGTCTCCAATGTATTTTGTAAGGTACAGGTAGAATTAATTACCTGTTAAAATTGCTTAATTTGGAAGGGTTTCTTCTATACAGACCAAATGATACTGTACTAGACTGCATGTAAGTGTGTGTTCCCTCAGTGCAAATGTAAGGAAAAGTGTTAAAATAAGATTTTGCTAACGTGTGGCATTTATTTCTTTGGTATAGCTTTTGGAAAAGAAGAAGAGAGTCCAACTTAAAGATATGGGAGAGGATTTGGAGTGCCTCTGTCAGATAATGAGGACAGTGGGACCTAGATTAGACCATGAACGAGCCAAGGTATGTGTTAATTCATAAATGGTATAAGCTTATTTTAATTTTACTTAGATGACTTTTATGATGTATGGGATTGTCATGCTAGTCACTATTCTTGATTATAAACCGAGAAATCTTAGAAGATTTAAATAATGATATAAATTTGCCATAGCACTTTTTTCTAATTAATGTATTTCTTTATTTTATTAGTCCTTAATGGATCAGTACTTTGCCCGAATGTGCTCCTTGATGTTAAGTAAGGAATTGCCAGCAAGGATTCGTTTCCTGCTGCAGGTAAAACTGGTTTAAATATGTTAAGCTGATTTCTCTTTGGGATTATTAAAACTTAATTTAACTATCTTTAAATTGTAGGATACCGTAGAGTTGCGAGAACACCATTGGGTTCCTCGCAAGGCTTTTCTTGACAATGGACCAAAGACGATCAATCAAATCCGTCAAGATGCAGTAAAAGTAAGATGCTGATTTTTTTTTTTTTTTTAACTGAGTTTAAGCAGTAAGAAAGTTGTCACAAGATATAAGATCTTATTGCAAGGATCTTACTATCACTTATTTTAAGATTCCTTACTGGTATAGCGTAATGTCTTTTAAAAGTTTTTTATAGAATGTTATGGGAAGAAGTTATATATAGAAATTACATAATTAGCATTCCTATAGCCTAGAAATTGTTTTTCTCAGTATAAAAATTGTAGTTTTATGTAAAATAGTGTCTAGAATCTGGAATTTATTCACTTTATTTTTAAAGGATCTAGGAGTGTTTATTCCTGCTCCTATGGCTCAAGGGATGAGAAGTGACTTCTTTCTGGAGGGACCGTTCATGCCACCCAGGATGAAAATGGATAGGGACCCACTTGGAGGACTTGCTGATATGTTTGGACAAATGCCAGGTGATTTTGAACAAAACTGTGGTTTTAAAAAAAACTGACATTTTAACAGCAGCAGAGTTGTGTTGTAAAATGATGTTTTTTCACATTATGTTTTTTAAGGTAGCGGAATTGGTACTGGTCCAGGAGTTATCCAGGATAGGTTTTCACCCACCATGGGGCGTCATCGTTCGAATCAGCTCTTCAATGGCCATGGGGGACACATCATGCCTCCCACACAATCGCAGTTTGGGGAGATGGGAGGCAAGTTCATGAAAAGTCAGGTACGGAAACATTGAGAATGCTTAGGCAACAAATTTTAAATCCAGTAATCTGTGATTTACCTTTTGCTTTTTAAAAAAAAATGCAACTATTTTAAGGTTGTGTGTTTTTTCTAAACCAAATTTACATCTGTGACAGTTATTTAAAACTGGGTGTGAGATGCTTATCCTTAAGATTAGTAAAGTCACAGTACTTTACTTGACAGTTAGGCTAGATTTTTATTCTTCCCTTGTTTCATCTTTTACTTCCTCTGAACAATCAGTTTAAACTTTCCTTATGGCTTGGTTCATTCCTTTGGTACTTGATTACCATAATTTGTGGACCCCTTTTTATCTAGCCTTTCTTTCTCCCTTTCTAAAATAGGGGCTAAGCCAGCTCTACCATAACCAGAGTCAGGGACTCTTATCCCAGCTGCAAGGACAGTCGAAGGATATGCCACCTCGGTTTTCTAAGAAAGGACAGCTTAATGCAGATGAGGTACATTTGCCTATGTTACTTATATACCACAGTGTGTCAATTCAGAAATCTATTGCCCGATGATTATAAATAAGACGCGTTATTAAGAGGACTTAATGCTGGAGTTCTTTATCTTCTTCTTTCTTTTCTGTACTTCTTTTTCTTTCTTTGGATGTCCAGCGTCCTATGAGCGAAGATTATGAGATATGAGGGCAAATCTTTTAATTAAAGTCTTCAGTTAGAACGAAGAAAAAGGTTGTCAAGATTTTGATTGTGATTTTTCTTGTAAATAAATTCTCTGATTTATATTTTAGTGATGTTTCTCCTAGGAGAATTCTAGTATAAATGTAAGATTTTGTGATACCTTATTTTTGTGTGGACCAAATCATTACATTTCCTTGCCTGAAGTTTGTTAACATGGAGCAACCTTTTTCAGCCATCAGTTCTGGATTTTGTGCCTTAGATTGTAGGATGTTGGATCTAATAGTTTGCCAACTGCATGTTAACTTTTGTTTTCAATTATAGATTAGCCTGAGGCCTGCTCAGTCATTTCTAATGAATAAAAATCAAGTGCCAAAGCTTCAGCCCCAGATAACTATGATTCCTCCTAGTGCACAACCACCGCGCACTCAAACACCACCTCTGGGACAGGTATGATTGTGGTATAACAATTTCTATTGTTAGAATACTTTTTGAAGACTGTGTGTGTGTGTGTGTGTGTGTGTGTGTGTGTTTAACTCCATGAGTCTTATTTTAAAATAAAGATGTATACCAATTTTTTCTGGGTTTTTGTTTTTGTTTTTTTAGACACCTCAGCTTGGTCTCAAAACTAATCCACCACTTATCCAGGAAAAGCCTGCCAAGACTAGTAAAAAGCCACCACCATCAAAGGAAGAACTGCTTAAACTAACCGTAAGTTTCAGATAATTAGAGTCTAATTCATGAAGTGGATCTGAGATAGGAAAACCACTAAAGATACTTGGATTGTGTTCTTTTCAGGAAACTGTTGTGACTGAATATCTGAATAGTGGGAATGCAAATGAAGCAGTCAGTGGCGTACGAGAAATGAGGGCTCCTAAACACTTTCTTCCTGAAATGTTAAGCAAAGTAATTATCCTGTCACTAGATAGAAGTGATGAAGATAAAGAAAAAGCAAGTTCTTTGATCAGTTTGCTCAAACAAGAAGGGATAGCCACAAGTGACAACTTCATGCAGGTACAACACTTGACTGATTCTGTGAGAACTCTGTTTTTGCATTCATATTTGAGAACTGATAAACTGTTATGTGTTTCTTCTAAGGCTTTCCTGAATGTATTGGACCAGTGCCCCAAACTGGAGGTTGACATCCCCTTGGTGAAATCATATTTAGCACAGTTTGCAGCTCGTGCCATCATTTCAGAGCTGGTGAGCATTTCAGAACTAGCTCAACCACTGGAAAGTGGCACCCATTTTCCTCTCTTCTTACTTTGTCTTCAGCAATTAGCTAAATTACAAGATCGAGAATGGTTAACAGAACTTTTTCAACAAAGCAAGGTCAATATGCAGAAAATGCTTCCAGGTAAGAGCATGCTGGGAACTTTTTGTTTTTATTTTGAATAATAAGTCTAGATAGTCTTTAGTACCTTGAACAGATTTGTATAGATCATCACACTGTGATTATTCTGTCCTGATAGTGATGATAAGCATTACACAGGCTAGATTTCACCTTTTATAAAAAGGAAATAATTTAATGACTTTGATTTGATCTGAATACTAAGCACTTCCTTTGCTGGGTTTTGTTTTGTTTTGTTTTTTTACATTAATTTCTTACATTTGGGATATAATTTGTGAAGCTGTTCTCTAGATAGGAAACTGGCTAAAATGAACTACCTGATGGAAGTGGGTTTTTTTTTTCCTCTCCAGAAATTGATCAGAATAAGGACCGCATGTTGGAGATTTTGGAAGGAAAGGGACTGAGTTTCTTATTCCCACTCCTCAAATTGGAGAAGGAACTGTTGAAACAAATAAAGTTGGATCCATCCCCTCAAACCATATATAAATGGATTAAAGATAACATCTCCCCCAAACTTCATGTAGATAAAGGATTTGTGAACATCTTAATGACTAGGTAAGATAAAGTTCAGAGTTAAGTTACACTTTGTTTACTAGAAAGAAGTCAAAGGCAAGGGACTTAGAATTGTCTTTCTTGAGCTAGAAAATTTCACTTTTACGTTCTAACGAGATCTTTCTTTACAGCTTCTTACAGTATATTTCTAGTGAAGTAAACCCACCCAGTGATGAGACAGATTCTTCCTCTGCTCCTTCCAAAGAACAGTTAGAGCAGGAAAAACAACTGCTTCTTTCTTTCAAGCCAGTAATGCAGAAATTCCTTCATGATCACGTTGATCTGCAAGTGAGTGCCCTGTATGCTCTGCAGGTGCACTGCTATAACAGCAACTTCCCCAAAGGTGAGTGACAGAGGACGGGGATGGTGGTGCATATGGGCCATGTCTTCCAGCAGCCCACTAGATCATGGGATTGCATATTGTTTTTTAGGCATGTTACTCCGCTTTTTTGTTCACTTTTATGACATGGAAATTATTGAAGAAGAAGCTTTCTTGGCTTGGAAAGAAGATATAACCCAAGAGTTTCCTGGGAAAGGCAAGGCTTTGTTCCAGGTAAATCTTCATTAGAGGCAGTTAGTCTGCTTTTTTTTCAGTTTACTTAGTATTTAATGAAGAGCCTTTAAAGCTGGAATAGAGGAGACAAAATACCTGGTTTTTTCCTCTCCTTCTGCACTGCACTGCTAGAAGCTGTGGTAAAGTAGGCAGTTAGCAGAGCAAGGTGAAGTCATGAAGTGATGAAAGGCTTCAATCTAGGGATACCTAAGAGGTTATTGGTGGCTAGCATTTTTTTTAGAAATAAAGCTACTTATAAAGGTTGAATGCACAAGATTGAATTTAAGCTTTTAAATGTTAGTAAAGAAGAGATTGCTGCTGATTTTTTTTTTTTTTTAATACTTTAAATCTTAGTAGACTTCTAGCCCTAGGGGAAGATTGGGAAGATCTTTTAATACTTCGCGGGGGATTTTAAAAGCACTGTAAGTTAGTCATAAACAGAGTGGTTTAAATGCAGGTTTCAGAGACTTAGATCTAGTGGGTCTGTTGTTTTCTAACAGACCAGGCTTTGAGAAACCCAGCTCTCTATATTGCTAAGGCTCACAAACTAGCTTTGTGAGGGACATCTGTGAAGCATTTCTCATTAGCTCTGTCCTTGGGGAATCTGATCTAGCAATGCTGGGGTGGAGCTAGAAATCGACTTACAGGAATCCTCCCCCCCCCCCCCCCCCAACTACTGCTAACCTCTCTTAGGTTTGCAGGGCAGCCCCAGTTGCATACTAAGATGAACCTGAGATGTAACTGGAGTAGTTTCCGAGAATGACACCCAAGCTAACTGGCTATAAATCCCTTACCAGATACAATTAATAGACACCGTTTTAAAATAACTTCTGGCCAATAGTCAAGTAATATTTACAGTATTTTTGAAGGCTTTTGCGATCACAAAAGGTATATACTATCTAAAACTTCTCCCCTTTGGTGGGTTTGCTAGCTCAGTCCTAAATCAATTGGTTTTTCTACCTTCCATAAATATGGCTTAATTTTGTGGAATTACAAATTCACAGGTGAATCAGTGGCTAACCTGGCTAGAAACTGCTGAAGAAGAAGAGTCGGAGGAAGAAGCTGACTAAAGAACCAGCCAAAGCCTTAAATTGTGCAAAACATACTGTTGCTATGACGTAACTGCATTTGACCTAACCACTGCGAAAATTCATTCCGCTGTAATGTTTTCACAATATTTAAAGCAGAAGCACGTCAGTTAGGATTTCCTTCTGCATAAGGTTTTTTTGTAGTGTAATGTCTTAATCATAGTCTACCATCAAATATTTTAGGAGTATCTTTAATGTTTAGATAGTATATTAGCAGCATGCAATAATTACATCCTAAGTTCTCAAGCAGAGGCAGTCTATTGCAAGGACCTTCTTTGCTGCCAGTTATCATAGGCTGTTTTAAGTTAGAAAACTGAATAGCAACACTGAATACTGTAGAAATGCACTTTGCTCAGTAATACTTGAGTTGTTGCAATATTTGATTATCCATTTGGTTGTTACAGAAAAATTCTTAACTGTAATTGATGGTTGTTGCCGTAATAGTATATTGCCTGTATTTCTACCTCTAGTAATGGGCTTTATGTGCTAGATTTTAATATCCTTGAGCCTGGGCAAGTGCACAAGTCTTTTTAAAAGAAACATGGTTTACTTGCACAAAACTGATCAGTTTTGAGAGATCGTTAATGCCCTTGAAGTGGTTTTGTGGGTGTGAAACAAATGGTGAGAATTTGAATTGGTCCCTCTTATTATAGTATTGAAATTAAGTCTACTTAATTTATCAAGTCATGTTCATGCCCTGATTTTATATACTTGTATCTATCAATAAACATTGTGATACTTGATAGAGTTGTGTGTGACTTTATGAATTACTACCTTAGATTTGAAGATTAGGAACTTACGGGATGAGACTGAATATTTGAAAGTCTCATGAATTCAGAATGCCCATACTGATGCATAGTAACAAACTTGGTGACTGTCCTATGAAATACATGGTGACCTGCAACGCTAACCTCCGGCCAGGTAACAAATATTTCTAAGACTGGATGGTGTATTTTCTAGCGTACTATACTGTGGACCAATATTTGGATTTACTCAGTGTGTCCTTATGAATGAATGACTTGCTGCTGTTAGCTAGCAGTATGCAGATACTTCGATAACCACATCTAAACAGCCCCAAATTTCTGCTTTCCTTTATACAGCAAAACTGGCATTTGCCTAGGCAGATTTCTAGGTCAAAACCCTAACCTTGGTCTGTGCTGCCCTACATCTGATCTAGTCTGCCCTCCTGTCCTTACCCAACACCCTGATTCTCTGATCAACAGCAAAGTTGTAAGAAATTCCTTCTGCTCCTGCCATACTGGCCTGCTTCCTAGGACATGCCAAGCATTCCTCACTTCACCCCCATAGTTAGATGACTGGCTCCCTAAGTCTTGACTCAAATGTCAGGTTAATTAGTAAGAGTGCCATTCTGTTTATAAAATTTTATTTTTTTTAGATTTTTTTTTTTTTTAATTTGACACAGAGCAAATAGGCAGAGTGGCAGGCAGAGGAAGAGGGAGAAGCAGAGTCCCCACTGAGCAGGGAGCCTGACGTGGGACTCGATCCCAGGACCCTGGGATCATGACCTGAGCCGGAGGCAGACGCTCAACCCACTGAGCCACTCAGGCGTCCCTGTTCAATTTTAAAATGTAACTGAACACAACTTGATATATCCCAACCTATTTTAGGTATTGCTGTGTCCACCATTGTGACTTCTGCATGTTTTTATCTGACTCCTTCCAGAATATGAAAGTTGTTTGTTGCTGTTTCCCCAGCAGCTGGAACAGTGGCTACACACAGCATATTTTATCGAATTAAATCACAAGCATAATAAACTTGCCCTATGTGGTAAGATCTGGATATAGAGATAGTGGAAGGAACTCAGACTTGAGTTCTAGGACGGCGTTTATCCTGACTGGTGAGCAGTGTCTTCTCAGGCAGGATACTTTGTTTCATTCCTCTGAGTTTTTTATTTTATTTTTTTTAAATAGGGCCAAGGGATGGATGCCTGGGTAGCTCAGCGGTTGAGCATCTGCCTTTGGCTCAGGGTGTGATTCTGGTCCTGGGAGCCTGCTTCTCCTTCTGTCTTTGCCTCTGTGTCGTTCATAAATTTTTTAAAGGGGGGGGGGGGGCAAGGGCATGAGAACTAAAGGTAATGTGAATGCCAAGCAAGATAGCCTCACAGAAGTAGGCCTTTGATCTGTGTGAATTCCTGCTTTACCTTCTCAGTAGCTTTTTTTTTTTTTTTAATTTTTTATTTATGATAGTCACAGAGAGAGAGAGAGAGGCGGAGACACAGGCGGAGGGAGAAGCAGGCTCCATGCCCCGGGAGCCTGATGTGGGATTCGATCCCGGGTCTCCAGGATCGCGCCCTGGGCCAAAGGCAGGCGCCAAACCGCTGCGCCACCCAGGGATCCCTCTCAGTAGCTTTTCTAATGTCTCAGAAGAGCTGCTTCCATCCTGAGCTTCCATTCAGGCACGTCCAATGGGCTGACCTATCAAAAGCAGTCAATAGTTGGTTCTTTGCCTTCAGGCTTTAACATCTTTGAAGGCCCTCTTTTCTAGCCTGTCTCAGGCATAATACTGTTCTCAACACTCCACTCTTAGAGCTCCAATTCCCATCGACAGTCTGAAGACCATCTATCGAGTCCAAATCTTCCCAGATCATCAATTGACATCCAACCGGCTCTTGGACATTTTATCTGAATGTGCCGCAAGCACTTTAACCCCCAAATCAACGTCCAGGCCTGAATGCTTCCCCCATCTGAGCCCTCCTTCCCAACTGATCCCACGTTCCGTTCATCTTCCATAATCACCATCGAGGCCCTTGACTTCAACCTCTTCCCCCATCTCCACTGCACGGCCCTGGTCCAGGCCCCACGGTGTCATGACTGAACTATTGTAATGGACTTCCAAACGGTCGCCCTCCCATTCATCTTGCTCTCCTTCCAGTCCATTCTCTACATCAGAGTGGTTATAAAACTCTGGTCCTGGGATCCCTGGGTGGCGCAGTGGTTTGGCGCCTGCCTTTGGCCCAGGGCGCGATCCTGGAGACCCGGGATCGAGTCCCACGTCGGGCTCCCGGTGCATGGAGCCTGCTTCTCCCTCTGCCTGTGTCTCTGCCTCTCTCTCTCTCTGTGACTATCATAAATAAATTTAAAAAATTAAAAAAAAAAAAAAAACTCTGGTCCTTCTGCCTTTTAGGGACTCCAAGTTCACCTCAAGAAATTTTAAATTCCTTAATGCAGTTACCTGCTGTTTACCCCTTTATGTATGTATTTTTTCTTTCTTGTGTCTTGACCTCTACATGCTGTTTCCTTTTCCTGGAACATTGCTCTCCTTGCTGTTCCCAACTCTTCATCTAGCTTATTCTTACTTTGCCCTTCAAGAATTAGCATGGGTGTCCCACATATGGAAAGCTTGCCTTCCTCTGCCAAGATTGAGGAGTTGGTACCATTCAAGAGTTCTTAGTTGCAGAGAGAAATGTACCCTGGACAAAGTAAGTAGAAAGGGAACTTACTGGAACTCCGCTTAAGGGATGCAAAGGAAGCCCAGAGAACCAGGCTTAGAAACGAAGGGGGTAAGGGGAAAGCCGGGTAGCCTGCATCCCAGAACTCGCCTGGCCAGAGCAGTGTTGTAAGCCCCATCAAACCCCAGAGCCTCCTGTGCCAGTATCTTCCTCTCCCAGTGACACCAGGTCTGGGTTCAGAGCCCCAGGCAGGAGCCCACAACTCACGGGCTTAGATCTCAAGTTCACCCTTCGATGCCTTTTTTCATGTTAGCAGAGCATGGATCTGGCCCTTTGGGCCACTGCTGTGTCAGGCAGTCCTTGACTCCCACAAAGACTCCCAAGGTGGGAGGGAAGGAAGAACTCGGGAAGGGAGCGTGGGTAGACAGCCACCACTGTCTGCTAGGAGGCCTCTACCCCACCGCCCCATCTAGCACTTACCCCCTCTGCATTGTGACCACCCACTTACTGCCTGCCCTCCCACTGTGCCGAGAAGAGCTCCCGGGTGTGGGTGTCTCTTGTCCATTCCTCGATTCCCAGGGCTTATTAGCACAATGCTGGACACATACCAAGTACCAATAGATATGGAATGCAACGATGAATCCAGGTTTTGGAGAACCTGAATTTTCTATAATCGGGGCATGAGGAAGAAGGTGCGACTCTTGAGCCCAAAAAGGGTTGTGGGAGAAAAGTTCTTTCTGTCCGGCAGCAGCCATCGGCTCAAAGGGAAGCCAAGATGGGCTCTTACAAGTACATCTGGGAGCTCTGGAGGAAGAAGCGCTCCACAGCCCACCCCCCGACCCCGCCTGACGAAGCCCACGACTGGGGTTCAAGGCCAAGCAAGTTTATGCGCTGTATCAGATTTGTGTGTGTCGTGGTGGCCACAAACCTCCAGTTCCTAAGGGCACTACGACAGCAAGCTGGTCCGTCATGGTTGTTAACCAGCTGGTTTGCCAGAAGCCTTCAGTCTGATGCAGAGGCGTGAGCTGGACGCCACTGTGCGGCTCTGAGCGTCTTGACTTCCCATCGGGCCGGTGAAGATTCCATATACAAGTTCTTTGAGATTATCTTCATTGATCCATTCCATAAAACTATCATCAGAAACCCTGACACCCGGTGGATCACCAAGCAGTCCACAAGCACAGGGAGATTCAAGGGCTGACATCCACAGGCCGCAAGAGCCATGGCCTTGGAAAGGGTCCCAAGTTCCACCATCTATTGGTGGTTCTTGCCAAGCGGCATGGAGAAGACACAACACTCTCCAGCTCCACCATTACTGCTGATGTAAGTAATATTTGCACAATTCTTACCTAATAAGCAATGTAGGACAATTTTTAAAAAGTACAACTCTCAAAGAATACAAACTACAAACTTGGGGTCAGCGTCCAGATAGATTCCTGGGTAAGAGTCCAATCTTGAACTCAACCTCATTGACCTCTTGGCAACTCTGGGAAGTGGCTGTAGTTCACACCTACAGTATGATACCTCTTGTCCCTCTCTGCACTAGGTCTTGCTTCCAATCCAGTTCCAAAGCACTCAGCTCCCCACATTAATTTATTCATTCGAACCTTCAAAGGTGAGCACCTCATCACTGCCAGCCCTGAGCACTCGGGGCACAGCAGGACGAAGACACCAGCTCTCCCCGCGAGAGCCCTCTGTGCAGCGGGGACACGGGGGTGGGCCGTGCAGCCATGGGCAGGCGATGGGCCGCCTGAGCGCAGAGGGGGAAGCGCGCTGGAGAAGCCAGGACTTCAGGGAAGAGTCACTCTCCTGAGGAGCATTGGAAGGGGGGCTCTCTGGGCAGAGGCGTTGAACCCCCGGAGGCAGAGTCCACACCGCTTCTGAGCGAGGGACGTCTGCCTTCTTCTCCTGGAGGTGGCAGCGTAGAGCAGCTTCGGACACACCGGCTCTGCCGTGGGGCCTGGAGGACAGGGACTTCCCAAGCTCCCTGGCCCCGCTGGATGGGGAGACCCCCTTCCAAGGGGTGTCCTCCAAGGAAACCCTGGGCTCTGGTCAGGGAGACGTCTGAGCAGAGAGCAGAGGGGAGCAGACACAGGCCCTGAAGCCACACACGATGCAGCAGTGGGACTGACAAGCCCTGAATCCCTGGGGGCCGCTCAGGCTGCGTGGGACTCACTCAGAGCCTGGGCACCCCAGCTTCCCGAGGAATGAGTTCCAGGAGCTTAGGCCGCTGCTTCGCCTCTCTGGGCTTCACCTGCCTTATCCTTTGTTTGGCCACCTCCTCGGGTCGTTGTGAGGAGCCAGATGGGTAATGGAAAACAGTGTTCGACAGGTACGAGACTGCTCTACAGGTCCGTCCATCCCAGCAATATTTAGGGGGTACCAACCACATGCTGGGCACTCTGCGGCGCTAGGGATGTGACGTGAACGAGGCAAAGGCTCTTAAGGGGCACACGTTCTGGCTGGTAGGAGAGAGAGAAGAAACAAGTGTATAGGGTCTATTAGGAAGTGCTATGCGGGGCACCTGGGTGGCTCAGTCGGTTCAGTGTCTGCCTTCAGCTCAGGTCATGATCCCGGGGTCCTGGGGTCGAGGCCCGCATCAGGCTCTTCTCAGTGGGGAGCTTGCTTCTCCCTCTCCCTCTGCCTCTCACCCCCCCCCCACCCCTGCTCGTGCTTGTGCTCTATCTCAAATAAATAAAATCTTTTTTAAAAATGCTATATGTAGAGAAATAAAACAGTAATAGGGAGTGATGTGAATGCTCGCTGAAATAGAGTATTCAAGAAGGTCTTATATGGAAGTGACCCTGCAGCAAAGATCTAAATAGTGAGGGACTGAATTATGCAGATAATTGGAGGAAGAACTTTCCAGGCACGGGAGAAGCCAAGCCAAAGGCCCAGAGATGGGAACACACAGGGCGTGCGAGGAACAATGAAGGAGCCAGTGCAGCTGAGCAGAGTAGGGGCCTGAGCCAGAGAGTGGCAAAGGAGCATGTGAACTAGCCAGACGCAGTGAGGACTGTGGCTTTTTTATTTTTAAAGGTTTTGTTTCTTTATTCATGAGAGAAACAGAAAGAGGCAGAGACCTGTGGAGAGGGAGAAGCAGGCTCCATGCGGGGAGCCCGATGCGGGACTCGATCCTGGGATCACGTCCTGAGCCAAAGGCAGACGCTCAACTGCTGACCTACCCAGGCAGGTGGCTCTTATTCTAAATGGAGTGGACTGCCTTTGGAGGATCGCTATTATTATTTATTGATAATATTACTCATTCATTAGTATTACCCATGCTTTGCTATGGCATATTATTGTGATTATTCGAGCTACCATTGCTTTAGCATGTAGTATATGCAGTCGAGATTAGGTCTGTTAATCATCTCATTTAATCTTCCCAACCTCTTTGAGGCAGGTACTTTATTATCTCCATTTCATTGATGAGGAAACTGAGTCTCAAAAAAGTGAAGCAGCTTGCTTAAAGTCTTTCATTCCATCAAGTAGTGATGAGCACCTTCTGTGTCCTCTTTTGATGTGCTGGGACACAGTGTTGTCGTGGGGTCATCACTCAAACCCTGTACTGCATTTCAGGAGCCAGCACTCATCACTGCTGAGCCCGATGGGGGGAAAAGAAGGAAAGGAAAGAAAGGAAGAGATTTGCTCAGAGGCAGTGAGCTACTCCTTCCTGGGAGCGGGCAACCAGACCTGGGCGAGCACCTGAAGAGCAGGTGCCTTCGAAGGTTGTGCCACAGCACCTGAGTGAGGTGAGGAACAGGAAGCCTCCAGATCCCCCTGTTATGGGTTGAGTTGTGCCCCAGCCAAAAGATAGGTTGGAGTCCTCACTCCAGGTACCTGTGAACGTAACCTTACTTGGAAATCAGGTCTTTGATCAGATGTAATCAAGTTGAGGTCTTTAGGGTGGATCCTAGTCCAATATGATGGTGTTTTATATGAAAAGAGACACATATAGACACAGAGGGAGACTGTCGCATGATGACAGAGGTGGAGATTGGACTGATGTCTCTACAAGTCAAGAGATGCCAAGGACCGCCAGCAACAGCAGAAGCTAAGAGAACAGCATGGAACACGCTCTCCCCTACAGCCCTCAGGTGTCCAACCAACATCTTGATTTCAGACTTCTGGCCTCCAAAATGATGAGAGAGTACACTTCTGTCATTTTAAGGCACTCAATTTCAGGCCTAGGAAATGAATACACCTGCACTGCTATACCAGCACCCCCATCGCTGCAGCCACAATGACTACAAGGCACCCCCTACTGGTCCCCTCCCCTAAACCTACTTCACTGCTCAGCTGGGTGCAAAAGGGAAGGGAAGCACTTGGATGAACAAATGAATGAATAGTGGAGCTTTATTTAGTTCTGAGAAAAATTAACTCTGAAGAAAGTTACCACACTGGTAATCCATTTGAGCGTTGAAAACTTAGAACAGGGATCCCTGGGTGGCGCAGTGGTTTAGCGCCTGCCTTTGGCCCAGGGCGCGATCCTGGAGACCCAGGATCGAATCCCACATTAGGCTCCCGGTGCATGGAGCCTGCTTCTCCCTCTGCCTGTGTCTCTGCCTCTCTCTCGCTCTCTGTGTGACTATCATAAATAAATTAAAAAAAAAATAAAAAAAAAATAAATCATTTGAGAGGCCCTTTTAAGAAAAATAATACAAAGTTACAAATACAAAATAATGTACAAGGCCCCAGGAGGTACGGGGGTGCGGGCACCTAAAGCGTAAGCTTCTTCAACCTCATGGAAAATCCACCTCTGCATGGGAAAAAAAAAAATCCAGAAACCACCAAAGAAAGTGTTGATGGATTTGTCTAATTAACCTGTTTGTCCCAAAATTAACAAAGGACAAACTAAGAAAATATTTGCCATACTCACAATAAAGGGTTAACCAGAAAAAGCTCTTAGAAGTCAGTAAGAAGGGGCACCTGGGTGGCTCAGTGGTTGAGCAGCTGCCTTCAACTCAGGGCGTGATCCCAGGGTCCTGGGATCGAGTCCTGCATCAGACTCCCTGGAGGGAGCCAGCATCTCCCTCTGCCTATGTCTCTGCCTCTCTCTGTGTCTCTCATGAATTAATAAATAAAATATTTTTTAAAAAATCAGTAAGAAAAAGGCTAGCTTTGGGGGGCCCCAACTATGTGCCTGGCCCACAGCATACATTATTGCATTGGATTCTCCCAGAGTGGTCCTGGGACGCAAATATTGTCCTCCCAATTTAATCAGTAGGAAATCAGGGATAAGGGACACAAAGCCACTATCCAAATGAAGCCGCTGTCCAAAGTCGCATAGTTTGTTGTTGGAAGAACAATCTGATGCTCATATGTTTTCCATCAGACATGGTCAGAATTGGAGCTGATTTTCAAATCTGGAGAAAATAGAACATGGCAGCCCTGCAGGTTTTCATCTCAAATTACCCCCAAGAACGGGCCTGGCCTGACATTTTAGTGCTGACAGTTTGTTTCCAATGACACAAAACCTTCTCAGTTATTTTTTTTGCGCATAAGGATGTACTGGTTGGGAATGACACACGAACCTGAAATGGTCCAATCAACGCTAGTTTTTGACATGTGTGGAGACCCGCCCCCCACACACAGTGGGCTCGGTGAAGAAAACAAAACAAAACCAAAAAAAGCACAGAGAAACTTAACACAGATTTAATCTTTATTCCTGGGGATGTGATCACACAATCTAAAGAGTTAGCGAAAATTATAAATAAACATTTTAAGGATCACTTAAAAATTTTTTTAGGGCAGCCCGGGTGGCTCAGTGGTTGGGTGTCTGCCTTCGGCCCAGGGCCTGATCCTGGAGACCCGGGATCGAGTCCCACATCGGGCTCCCTGCACGGAGCCTGCTTCTCCCTCTACCTGGGTCTCTGCCTCTCTCTGTCTCTCATGAATAAATAAATAAATAATATTTTTTAAAAATGAAAAAAATTATTTATTTAAAGATTTATTTTATATTTGAGAGAGAGAGAGCGAGAGATCGTGAGAAAGCACAAGCAGAGTGGGGAGGGAGAATCAGGTTTCGCACTGATCAGGGAGGTCGATCCCAGGTGCCCCAAGGATTATTTTAAAAATCAGTCCACTATGGGGCGCCTCGGAGGGTCGGGCTGTTAACCGTCTGCCTTGGGCTCAGGTTGTGATCTCGGGGCCAGGGTCCTGGGATGGAGCCCCACGTGGGCTCCCTACTCAGCGGGGAGCCTGCTTCTCCCTCTCCCTGGTCCCCGTTCATGTTCTCTCTCTCTCTCTCTCTCTCTCTCTCTCTCAAATCAATAAATAAAATCTTAAAAAATAAATAAATAAAAATCGGTACGTGAAATGGAGGTGGACAATACACATCTACCAAATGGAAAGGCCAAAAATCTTAATGTGATGGGAGTGAACACATGGAGTACATTTCCAGCCAAAAATAGACAGATTCTCAGGCCCGGATCACAAACAATGCCACGGAACGGAAGGCTACGTTCTATTAAAAACCACATTAGAGGGTTTGGAACATGGCTAGAGAATGAGTAAAATTATTTTATGAAATGTGAATGGAGAAAAGCATTAGTTCTTTTTAAAAATTTTGTTTATTTATTTGATATAGAGAGATTGAGAGAGAGAGAGCACAAGCAGGGGGAATAGCAGAGGGAAAGAAGCAGACTTTCCACCAAGCAGGGAGTGCGATCCCAGGACCCAGGGATCATGACCTGATGCTCAACCGACTGAGCTACCCAGGTGCCCCAAGCACTAGTTCTTAGCCAATGTTTTGTTTTATATGCGGTTTTAAATATACGTTTGTAATAAATAAATTAAATATTATTAACAGACACTGAACTATTTTGCCTGTATCCCAAAAGTCTATGAACTTAAGTTAATTAAAAAAAACCTTTGGAGCAAGGGTGCTGGGGTGGTGCAGCCGGTTAAGTGTCCGACTCTTGGGTTTGACTCAGGTCGTGATCTCAGGGTTGTGACATCAAGCCCCACTTCGGGCTCCCTGCTCAGTGGGGACTGTTTCTCTCCTTCTCCCTCTCCCTCTGCTCCCCCACCCACCTGCTTACACTCTCTCTCAAATAAATAAATAAATAAAATCTTTAAAAAAACCACAAAAACGTTTTGAGCGGTGAGAGAACACGTGGGAATGGAGTGAGCGACCCTGTAATTCAAGCCACCTTATATCTGGGTGTACACGGCATTTGGGACTCAAAACACAATTACTGCTTCATCTTTGGAAATGCTGAGCAAGGAGTCCTGTTTCCAGTGCAACGTGGCCACTGCACTGCTTAACCACATCGATGTAAAAAAAAGCACCCTCAGTAACGAGACGTGCTGTGGAGACAAGGGCACAACCACACCCTTCCTGCCCAGGGCCACAAGGCAACAGGCCCTCAGGGAAGAGGCGCCCCATTCTCCGGGTCCAGGAGGGACAGCGTCCCTGTAGCTCTTGTGCCCCCCAGCCCCCTCCCTCCAAGGATGCCTGCGTGACCCAAGCTGCCAGAGACTGCACCCCTGCTCTCTGCAGCCTACCCTGGGCACCTTGCCCCCATCACGTCTCACCCCCACCCCAGCCCACTAGAAGCCCGAGGGCCCCCGCTCCCACTTTCACCCCTAAACCTCTCTGTATACCTGCGGGTCTGTCCCAACTCCCCAGCCCTGCTCCCTCAAACCCTTCCTTCAGACCCTCTGGGTCCCATCGTCTATCGCCACCAAATGTCCCCACATCCTCCATCTCTCTCTCTGAACATTACTGTCCTCTTCTTGCTTTGAAGGAAACCTGACATCTCCTTGAGCCCATCAGCTCCCTGCTGCCTTTCCCCTCATGCCAGTGGCCTTGGGTGGGCCACTGGACACCTTGCTTCCCACCAGCACTTTCCAACCACTTTTGTCCTCTTTTCTTCCGAGGACCCAGACCCTTAGAGGTTTACAACATCCGACTTTACCACTCCCAGGTATGCCGCTCTCCTGCTCTTCAAAATAATGGTTTCGTGTCTTCTATTTCCCTAAGCCTTCTCTGACTCTTCCCTTCCCCTCCCTGTGTCTCCACATCACAGCCCCTGCTGGGCCTCTCAGTCCCAGTAAACACACTGCGGGTGTTCCCTCAGCAAGGGTACACTTGTCGTGACGTACAACTTTGCAATCATCTGGGAGCTTGTTAGAATTGCAAAATATTTGGTCTCACTCCAGACCCACCGGATCAGAATCTCTAGGTGATTTGCAAGCCTGTTAAAATATGAGAAGCCCTGATACACGACATAGTGCAGGCTCCCTTGCTGACCACCAAGGATTGTATCGCGTCCCCCGTTGTGGTGGCCTGGGCCTCAGCTTCTACTTCACTGAAAAGCAATTTTATCCCCGCGTGACTCCCTACCTTCCAAAAGCCCAGCCTGGACACATGACTCCTCTCCTTTTACTATGGATGGAGTTCCAGTTCTTTCCAAAGGTCAAACCCTTTCTCCATTCTCATCTCCCATTCCCTGGGGCCAAATAACTGTAAAGCACTTGCTGTCCCCATGACAGGGCACAAATGTCAGGGCCAGTGGCCACAGCACAGATGTCATTGGGAGTCAAGGGGAGTCCATGCCAGTTCATGTGACAACTGAGAGACTCTAGTCTGCCCCAAATAGAGGTTTTGGACAAGATCAGCTGTTTGCGATGTGAGATTCCAGCAGGAAGAGTTCCTGAGTCTTCCTGGAGGATCAGAGGGGTGAAAACCTGAACTCTGTGACTTCTGTGGGCCATGCAGAGGAAGGGTGCGCGCGATTCTGAGGCCAAAGTGTTGAGGGTAGACGGAGAAGAGGCCTGCAAGTGCTGCAGGGAGCCTACCCCAGCATTCAACCCTTACTTCATTGCTCAAGGTCAAGGATTGTGATGATGCTCCCTTGCCACACGTCCTTGGTCCAAGAGAGCGGCTTGACTTCGCTTCGGCCACCACCTCAAGTTGGAAGTAGCAGGAGGAGAGGGAGGGAGGAATGAGTCTACACACAAGCGGGCCAGGCCAGTCCAGCAGCGGGTGAGGGCAGGAAATGAAGTCTCTGCTTCTCTCCAGCTAAGGAACTTGGAGCAGTAGCCCCCATTGGAGAAATCAAAGCAGCATTGTCCCAAAGAACCAAAGAGCCCAGGAGAGAACAACGGTGTTGGCGCCGATGCCTCTCACGGAGAAGATGTTATCGGAGACGCTTCACCTACTTAGATAAACCCAGCCCGTCTAGAGACCCAGCACTAGACACCAACTCACAGCTTCCTTTATTAGGACCAGGCTCAAGAGAAGTGATCTTGGGCCGCCCCGGTGGCTCAGCGGTTCAGCGCCGCCTGCAGCCCAGGGCGTGATCCTGGAGACCCTGGATCGAGTCCCACGTCGGGCTCCCTGCATGGAGCCTGCTTCTCCTTCTGCCTGTGTCTCTGCCTCTCATTCTCTCTCCGTGTCTCTATGAATAAATAAATAAAATCTTTAAAAAAAAAAAAGACCAGTGATCTTTCAGTAGCTTGACGAACACTCAGTACCTTCACTCTTACAAAAGCTGAGAACAGTATCTGTTGAGCAGCAAGAACGATTTCTAAGGAACCATCCATCACTTTAACAATGTACAGACGCCCAGAGACGTGGGCAGCGCGCCTGCAAGGGGGCCCCGGGCTGCACCCACAGGCCCAATGTAAACACGACGCCAACAAGATGATTTTGTTGAAACTCTTGTAGGGGAGAAGTAAAGGAGCTACCAGAGACCCCGAGCAGAGCCCAGTCCTTTCCCCCAACATCCATTTCTAGATAAGAGATTCAATGTTAAGAACAAAATAGAGGGGCGCCTGGTGGCTCAGTCAGCTAAGCGTCTGCCTTCAGCTCGGGTCATGATCCCAGGGTCCTGGGATAGAGCCCCGCTTAGGCTCCCTGCTCAGTGGGGAGTCTGCTTCTCCCTATCCTCCCACCTCTCCCTCTACCCCCACTCCTCCCTCCCCCACACCCCACTTGTGCTCTCTCTCTCTCTCAAATAAATAAAATCTTTAAAAAAAGAATGGAGGACCAAAATATAAAGCCTTATGTTTGGCTCTTGGAAAATAGATGAAAGGAAACAGAATTCTTGTCCTCAGGTTCACTCACTAGTGGGGACATATGAAGAGATTACTTCAATCAATATAGTCTGAGGTCAGGGGATCCCTGGGTGGCTCAGCGGATTAGCACCTGCCTTAGGCCCAGGGCGTGATCCTGAGGTCCCAGGATCGGGTCCCACATCGGGCTCCCTGCATGGAGACTGCTTGTATCTCTGCCTATATCTCTCTCTCTGTGTCTCTCATGAATAAATAAATAAAATCTTAAAAAAAAAAATATATATATATATATTCTGAGGTCGTTCAGGGCAAAAGTGAGGAGGCTGACCTCACTTACTGTAGGAGCACACGACAACAACAAGTATTTGAAATATGGACCTTGGATCATCAAAAAGGGGATAAAATTCCTCTCTTAGAAGTATCATATGTGGGATGGAGAGCAGCTGAGAAGGGGTACACAGGCAGCCTCTGGTAGGGGCAGAGGTATTTGTACTACGGTCATATTTACTACATTACACCTTCTTCTGTATGTGCGATAAAATGAGTGAATGAAGCTTGGGTTTTTGACAATACTGTCTCCTGATTGAACTGTCCCTTCCTCCTCCCACCCCCAGATGTCCAGCACAGGACACAATAATCTTTATTATTAAATCCATTTGAAATATCGTTTATTCGATAAAAATTCATTTATCACTGAAAGCATCCTAACTGCAAAGGAATATAGAATTCAGCATTTTCCTAACTTATTTGGCTATAGAATTCTTCTTTAAGGAGTCTCTCTTGGGACTAGTGTTGCAGGGAAAACTTGCTGGGGAACACACTGGATTAGAGATTTGGGAGCCAGGACCCACAAGAAGGTGAATTCACGAATTTAGTGACTTCTGGAAAAGACACCTCAAAATGCAGCCCCAATGTCTTGCACTCATTAAGTGTTCTCTTCACTACTTAGCTGTGGACCACATGAACAAGCACAAATTTGCCCTTCGAGTGCTGTGGTAGTGGCAATCTAGAATAGATGAACCAGGTCAAGGAAAATGCCAAAAAGTCGAGTTATTTTCTACAACTCAATGTGTTCAGAATGACAAATGTTACAAAGCACATTTTGGCTGTAGTAAACAGAACAAAGAAAAGCAAAAACCAAGAATGAATATATATATATATATATTTCATAGGCAAAAAAATAAAATCTATCTGTATCTATGGAAAAATTAGGCTTGAAATAGCAGGCATGGTTTCCAATTTCTTGGAACAGAAAGACCTGAAGTTACTCAGGCAGTTGTGGTAGACAGGACAGTCTGGACAAAAGTCTCTGCAATGACCCCGGAGTGTTTAACTTAAAAGGATCTCAAACAACCTTACTTTATAGATAGGGATACTGAGGCCGAAAAGGGAAGTGCTTCGTCACACCAGTGTGTCAGAGCCGGGCTAGAAGCCAGGGCCTGATGCCACGTGAGGCCCTGATGACAGGCTGCAGTCTCCTGATTTGTTCCTCCCAAGTCAGTGGATGGACCGATGAACTTGATTTGCCTGTAGCATCTACCCTCCCCTGGGCTCCTGAGGATGCAGGGCAAGCATTACAATGGACATGTGCAACACTAATAACTCCCAAAGACCAAAGCATCAGAAACTACCTTTAGGGAAAAAAACCACACTGGGTTGTGCTCCAAGTTCTTTTTCTTTCTTTCTTTCTTTTTTTTAAGATTACTTATTCATTTATTAGGGAGAGAGCACACAAGCAGGGGGGGCAGCAGAGGGAGAGGGAGAAGCAGGCTCCCCACTGAGCAGGGAGCCTGGTGTGGGGCTCAATCCCAGGACCCTGGGACCATGACCTACCTGAGCTGGAGGCAGATGTCTAACCGACTGAGCCACCCAGGCGCCCCTGTGCTCCAAATTCTGGTTTTAGAAGCAGATACTAGTCTCCTTTAAAAGGTCTATCTTGACTCTATTGGGTACTTACTCTCCCAGGGAAGAAATTGTTTGTCAGTGGAATCGAAACAAGGGAAACTTAGAAAGCTCCAGGAAAGTCAACATTTCCTGGAGATTAAAAATATTTTTCTCCAGGGGCGCCTGGGTGGCTCAGTTGGTTAAGTGTCCAACTCCTGATTTCAGCTCAGGTCATGATCTCAGGGTCCTGGACTCAAGCCCTGCATCAGGCTCCACCCTCAGCTCCCCTCTCCCTCCGCCTCTCCCCCTGCTCGTGCTCTCTCTCTCTCAAATAAATAAATAAAACCTGTACAAAAATATTTTTCTGCAGAGGAATTGGGCAGAAGCAAGAATTTCTTTCAAGAATGATCGATGAAAGTGTAACCGACCTAGTCCCCACTCCGTCTAAACATCAGACAAGGATCACCGAGCTCGGCAAACAGGGCCAGACAGTCGGCCCGGTTCCGTCCCGGGAGGGGACTGTGCGGCGAGTCCATCACAGGCTCATCACGGAGCCGCCGTCCGAATCCTACAGCAGGTAGGTGCAGCCTTTCGCTGCAAGGGAGGGATTGCCTGCCTAGGAAAACTCAGGCTTTAAAATGAGCAATTTCGGTAGAGGAAAGTGGGTTTTCTTGCCTAGATCGAAACAAAATTTTATTTATTTATTTTTAAGATTTTATTTATTTATTCACAAGAGTCACACACACACACACAGAGAGAGAGAGAGAGAGAGAGAGGCAGAGACACAGGCAGAGGGAGAAGCAGACTCCATGCAGAGAGCCCGACATGGGACTCGATCCCCGGTCTCCAGGGTCACACCCTGGGCCAAAGGCAGGTGCTCAACCGCTGAGGCACCTGGGCGTCCACAAAGCAAAATTTATTTTAAGTTCAATCGCTTCAATAGTTGTGGTACTTGGTCAAGTTCTGATTTAACTTGAGAGCCAGTGCAAATTACATTCTCTAATTGTGACAGATCCATCTGAGGCTGTCAAATCTTCGCTGGAGGAGAGGGGTGTCAGGGTGGCCCAGTCAGTTAAGAGTCCAACTCTTTATTTATTTTTTTTTAAGATTTTATTTATTCATGACAGACACAGAGAGAGGCAGAGACATAGGCAGAGAGAGAAGCAGGCTCCATGCGGGGGGGGGCCCCGACGTGGGACTCGATCCCCGGCCTCCAGGATCACACCCTGGGCCAAGGGCAGGCGCTAAATTGCTGGGCCACCTGGGCTGCCCAGGAGTCCGACTCTTGATTTCACCTCGGGTTATGGTCTCAGGGTCATGAGATCAAACCCCCCGTTGGGGCATCGGCCGTGAGCACTGGGCAGGGAGCCTGCCTGAGATTCTCTCCCTCTCCCACCACGTGCTCTCTCTAAAATAAATCAATCTTTTTTTAAAAAAACAAAAACCCTGAAAAGAAAAACCTTACGATGTAAAGTGGCTTGTTTTACAGAAGGGAGACCGGCCTGACTAGGAAGTAATTTGCTCAAGGTCACCTGGCTGTCAGCGTCACAAGGCGAGTTCCCTCGGGGACACCTGGGTTCCCATGTCCCTGCTCAAAACCAACCACTGGGTGGGCCTCTCCTGCTGACACCCACCCCACTAAGTGGGGCGCTGGGGCTCCCATTCAAGATGGGGACATGGCAGGGTCCTGAACCCACCTGCCCCCTTGGGCCCGAGGAATCCACGGTTACCCATGGAACCATTTCCAGGGGGAAAAAGACCCAAACCAGCAGAACGACTCCTTCACATCCAGAAAAAAATCACATCAAAACGGGTAGGAAAGGCCGAGAAAGCACCTCACCGTTAATCCCTCCCCACCCCTCCCGCACCCCGTCACCCCCAGCTCCCTCACCTCCACCCCTCGACAGCAGCCCACAGTTGGGAGGGATCTCAGAAGCCCAGAGCTTCTCCCTGAGGACTTGGTGCCCGATATGGGACACCCTAACTTTGAAACTGCGCCTGAAAGGCAAGGCCCCAGACAGCTGGTTCTGAAAGCCCCAGGCTCAAGCGCAGAACATGCCTGGGCTCGGCACACTGAGAACCGGCTCCTGGGCAGCCCCCGGCCCCCCCCCCCCCCCCGCCCCTCCGCACAGCAGCAGGTTGGAAAAGTGCTCAGTCTTTCTGGGAAAGAAGCTCATTGCTCAACTTAAAGGGTTGGACGGGGGTGGAGGGGCTTGGGGCTGGGTGCAGGGGGGGCAGGGTGGCAGGGGGCTTGGGGGATGGGGGCAGGGAGGTGGGGGGCAGGGGGCAGGGGCAGGGGCCTGCTGGGACACTCTCTGGCCGGACCCTGGCAGGTGCCTTCTGCTCTCCCCCAGGCGTCTTCGGGCACCATCTCCACATCGCCCCCTCTGCTGTGCTCCCCAGAGAGGACTTTCTACACACACCTGGTGCCCTGGGTTTCACGGTGACCCCGTTTTTGTGCCTGTAGCCCAGGGGACGTAGCACTGGGCGCCAGGGGCCTTGCGGTCCTGGGTCCTGCCGGGCTGTGAGCTTCAGAGACTTCCGGCCACTGCGTAGACAGCGCACTGAGAAAACCGTCCTTCGGTGAAAGAGGCGGGTTTGCTGGTTCAGGCCCTCAGCCTGGCCACTCACTGGGGGCCAACGGAGCTGCACTCAGGCAGGGAGGCCGTGGAAGCCATCTCTGCACTGCGCCTGGCTCCAGCTGCCTGGCATCTTTTTTTTTTTTTTTTTTTTAAAGATTTTATTCATGAGAGACAGAGAGAGAGAGGGAGAAGCAGGCTCCATGCAGGGAGCCCGACGTGGGACTCGATCCCCAGACCCCGGATCAACTCCCTGAGCCAGAGGCAGATGCTCAACCACTGAGTCACCCAGGCGTCCCTAGTATTTCTTTTTTTTTTTGAGGAACTTCCATACTGTTTTCCATTTTTGTCATTATGTGTGGTAATGGATGTTAACTAGAAGTGTGATTATTTTGCAATATATACAAATATCAAACCATTATGTTGTACATTTGAAAGAAATAAAAAAATGTCGATTATTCTTTAAAAAAAAAAAGGGAAGGAAAGAAATTGAAGGCTGAGCCTGGCACACGGCCTCCAGGACCATGAGTTCCTGAGGGCAGTGCGTGGCAGCAGAGCAAAGGCTACTTTTGTCGGAAGGGCTTTCCCCTTCCTCAAAGACATTTCCCAATTCTTGGTCATTTCTGTCATCTCCAGGCTCCAAACTGTGGCTAGAGGGGAGTCAAGTCAGAAGAAACCTCGCAGTGGCTTCTGACGTGGGACCCATGGCCAGGGGAGAACACTGCTGCTCTGCTAATCTGAGGCACACCTGGAGGAAATGCCCATTTTGAGGTGGCACCGACCAAAATTACAAATCAGGATATGGACTAAACACCTTTGCAGCCAAAACCTGAAGCAGGGAAGCAGCATGATGTTCAATCCCTCCTTCATAAATAGCTGCCCAAAGGACCTTCTACCAACATACTTTAGTTACTGCTTGATGTTGAGTCATCTGTTGGGAAATGTTATTTTTTTTTGGGGAAATGTTCTTTAACTTAGATGTTTGTCACTTGGGGATTAAGTAGATCACCTCCAGTTATACGTGACATAATGGAAAGAGCAGAGGCCTGGATTCTAGTTCGAATCTCCCCTCTCACTAGCTGTGTTAACTTCTGAATCTCAGGCTCTTCGTCCTTCAAAGGCAGAGATTCATATTGCCTCTTACGTTCTAGATGAGTTGCACACGCGCCTCCCACAGCCTCAGACGCCCTCCCTTGACTCTCTACTTGTCCTGTCCTTTGAGTCATCGCAGGTCTCCCGTCCTTCAGGAAACCTTGCTTTGATTTTATCCTCCCTTCTGCACTCACTACCTGTGCAAACATTACTCTTGTTGTAATCATGATACTTGTTGACTAAATACAACTTTTTTTTTTAAAGGTTTTATTTATTTGTAGAGAGAAAGCACAAAGGAAGTAAAAAGAGAGGGAGAGAGAATCTTAAGCAGGCTCCATGCCCAGCGCAGAGTCCGACGTGGAGCTTGATCTCATGATCCTGAGATGGTGAGCTGAGCCAAAATAAGAGTTGGAAAAATAAAAAAAAAATAAAAAAATAAAAACCTAAAAAAATAAATAAAAAATAAAAACAAAATAAGAGTTGGACACTTAACCAACTGAGCCACTCAGGTGCCCCTAAATTAAAGCTTTTTTATACGCCGTAAAGTGCAACATAAAAATGTTACTCATAAATCATTAATCACTGGATTACTGAAAATAAAAATACATACCAGTTTGTGTCTTAAACTCCACAAATCTATAAAAAATTATCAAGGTTTTGGGGTGCCTGGCTAGCTGTCAGTAAAGCGTAAGACTTGATCTTGGGGTTCTAAGTTTGAGACCCACATTGGGCTTAGAGGTTACTTAAAAATAAAATCTTTTAAAAAATGATGAAAGTTTTAAGTAAACAACCTCAGCTTAGTTCAGATTCTTCCAAATATTTGCATAGTTTACTAATTGTAAATTTTCATAAAGAAATATACTGAGCAAATAAAAATGACATGTTACCCATAAAAGTTGGTAAAAGAATTTTATTGTGTGGCTTATGTAGGTCTTTGCATTCTACTAACAGAAAAGCATTTTTCCACATTTTATTTGACCTAACAAATTATATATTTGTGATTTTATCTACATGGCTGCAGTATTACACTACTGAAGAAAACCTTCCTTCCACTCGTACTTTGGTGCAATTATACAGTAGATATCTTTCTCCAGAAAATAAAAATATTCTCAATCTAAACTTCAAATGAACAAAGACATGAAAACCAAGTTTCTTGCACCACTTGGTAAAAGATTACAATAAAAATCAAAACAGTATGCTGCTTAACATACAAAGATGATGAGACGTCTGCCAGTTTCAGTCAAACCTCTGTAGGAATGATTTAGCATTTGGGTTTATTTTTACTGCAGTTTTCACATATGACAGGTGGAATTGTACCATACTGAAGAATAGTCACGTTCTTCATTTGCTCAAGAGACTCAAATATTGGACTCTAGCACAGGAAATATCTCTTGGGGTTTAGTAATATACAAATGGGTAGAAAAAAAAACTGCCTTAGGAAAAATTTCACAATTGTTTGACTAAACATCTGAAACTTTTTTTTTTTAATCACAGCTTTCATATATTAAAAAAGTTTCCTCCAGAGATGAAGCTTATTTATGAAATAAAACCTAGTCGCTCTCATCTGACCCACGTTCTGAGCCCCGATCCGAGGCCTCATTGTTGGATCCCTCTGGTTCGGATTCATTCCCAGAGCCTTGGCCAGAGCCCTCGTTATCAGAGCCTCTCTCGGAATCATGCTCTGACTCGGCACTCGGAGAAGCAGGGCGAGAGTCCATGTCGGAACCTCCAGAGCGGCTTCTCCCGGACTGCACAGACTCATTGTCAGACTGTTCAGAACCTGAGGGCCTTCTCTTTCTGGATGGCTGGTCACTGTCTGAATCCTCATCTGACTCCTGTCTGCGGGGCCTCCGGGGACTGCCGGCCTCGCTGCCAGACTTATTTTGGTTCTCATCAGAATCGCTCTCCGAAGAGGCGTGTTTCTTCCGCCGCTCTCCCTCGTCCGAGTCACTGTTGCTGTTGCTGTTGCGGTGATGTCTGGCAAAGAGAAGCACTGGTTAGACTGGCCAATGGGAGCCTCGATGAGCAGAGAATGCTTTTAAAAAGTCAGGGCATTTAATGTCCCATTTCTTGACCTGGATATTGTTTACACAGGTATTCATTTTATGATATTTGCCAAGTGTACTGTTTTGTAAATCCAATCTATTCCACAATAAAAAAAGGATTAAAAGGCAAAGAAAACAAGGCACTTTGATTATACCACAGCATTTAAACAGTCAAGGAGGACTCTCACTGGGTTATATCAGGCACATCTCATCAGAATGAAGCACTTCTCAGTTTCATACATAAAATGATGAAAAGGAAGGGATACATTTATTTTTATACACAAATTCATAGCAGCAGAGGTGAAACCAGGGTCTTGCGTGGCTGTAGAGACTCTGAAGAATAAACCCTCTCCTGAGGCTGGATGAATAGGACTGACTCTTCCCTGTCCCATCAGATACCTGAAGAGCAAAGGCACCTTTTCTATCCATGATTTGCTGCTGCACTAGTGCCCTACTCCAGGACAGGGCTTACTCAAGAGAACAAGCCACAGCTAAAAGCCTTGTGTAGTTTGCTTCCTTTTGCTGAGCTCCCCTCTGCCCATGTATATACTAAAGGCCAGTGGCCTCCTGGGATCCAATTCCCATCATTCTATGTGGCCAAAATTAAACACTTTGTGATGGTCAGGACCAAGTTTAACTGATGATATAAGTGGCTCAAATCAACTTGGTCTTGACCTTGGATATAGTTTAGCAGTAACTCAGCCTCTAACATCGACCCTTCTGCCTACATGTTTTAATGACACCCATTCTAAACACATATTTCTTGCTCTGCTCTGCCTCTCAACTCTCAACACTGGCCAGGGTGACAGCACGGGCAAGGGCAAGGGCAAGGGCAAGGCAACCCAAATGTGTGTCAGCCAGCATCTTCAGAAAAAAGGGAACTACAAGTATTTATAGATGGTTCCCTAGAGATTGCTACCTGTGAGGCTGCACCCCCACTAGCACCCTTAGCTCCTTCGACATGCTACTTGCTCACCTCTAACCAGCTAGGACTCCATTTTTCCAAGACTCAACTCAAACGGTCTTTTACAAAGCATGTCTCTTACAACCCTGCCCTCAGCTCCAGAATAGGTATAGTCCCCAGAGAGTAATAAATGAAACCATAAGTGATAACATTTATCCAACGATAATGTTTTTGGTTTATCTGTTGTTCTCCATTGTCTCTAAAGCATAAAGTCCTTGAGGGCAGAGCTAAGACTCTTTCCTCTGTATCCTCAGGACTCAGGACACTGTCTCATGGAATTCTTAGTGTATGCTCAAATGACTGTGGAATGAATGAAATGACAGCCATTGGAAGAAATATACCATGTGGCACAGCACTGAGTCCCAGTCTGTGAATCCACATTGGGAAGAACCTCCAGCTTGAGGGTCAAGTTGAGGACAAGTAAAACCAAATACTGCTTTTCCAGGTGTGCCATGAGCTAAAGGAGAGTACTAGAAAAGCAGTCTAGGATAAGCCCTTCACGAAGCAGGCAGAGCTAAGTCACCATTGCCTGACAATGAAGGACACGGTCAAGAAAATCCTATCTCCATGTGACCAGGATCAGGCTATTCATAACAGTTTTAGCCAGTCTGGTAGTATACCAGAGTGATACACTCCATTTAGAAAGATGCCATCCGAAAAAAAAAAAAAAGGATGCCAGCCGGAGCTAGAGTATATTAAGCTGTGAAATAAGTCAATCCGAGAAAGACAAATACCATATGATCTCACTCATATGTGACATTTAAGAAAGAAAACAGATGAACATATGGGAAGGAGGAAAAGAAAAAAAGGAGAGAAGGAAACAAGCCATAAGACACTCTTAACAATAGAGAACAAATTGAGGGTTGATGGAAGGAGGTTGATGGGGGATGGGCTAGATGGGTGATGGGTATTAAGGAGGGCACTTGTAATGAGCACTGGGTGTTGTATGTAAGCGATGAATCACTGAATTCTACTCCAGAAACCAATATTGCACTGTATGCTAACTCCCTACAATTTAAATAATAAAAAAAACAGCAAAAAATAATAGTAACAATAAAATATAATAAAGTTTCACTATTAAAAAAACCAGATGGAAAAAAAAAATTAAAAAAAACCAGATGGATGCTATCCAAGAAATTTCACATAATACCCACAAATAAAATATTTCAAAATAGGTTTTCTTCTCTGAGGGACAAACATGACAGGAGAAAATGACAGGGTTTGAATAAGATGTGTGCTTAGGTTTCTTCCAGCTATGATTTTTTTTTTTTTTAAGACTATATATTTATCAGAGAGAGAGAGAGTACACAAGCAGGCAAGCAGGGTAAGTGGCAGGCAGAGGGAGAAGCAGGCTCCCCCTCCCCGCTGAGCAAAGGAGCCTGACACGGGACTCAGTCCCAGGACCCCAGGATCACAACCCGACTGAAGGCAGATGCTTAACCACTGAGCCATCCAGGCATCCCCAGCTTTGACATTCTAAGAGGCTGGAAAGAAGTCATTATGGCACAGTGACCACTCTTATCTTTCATTAGAAAAGTACATTAAGGGAACAATTCCTACCCTTCATCGGCAATTTTAAGTTTATCTTCGTCTGAAGAATCATCACTTGATGATATTATGGCTTTCGATTTTATTTTGCCCTTCATTGAAGGAGGCAGACGTTCTGGCTTGGGCTAAAGAAAGAAGACCAAACATAACAGATTATTCAAGACTTTTAGGTTACATTAGGACATCCTGTTAACTAAGTTTGCAGTGTAATGATAACAATCAAATAGCAACAAATACACTTCAAAAAGAAGCATTTGTGCTTGAAGAAACTGTAGGGAAAGAATGTATTCTGGTACAGTGTAGCCCCTCCTGCCTACGACGGGAATGAAAACCACAGTATTATAAACTTACAGCCTTCTTCTTCTCCGCTCTTGGGGTACGGCGCTTTTTCGGTTTTGGGCCATTTTCTGTTTCATCATCATCAGATCCTTCTTCTCCCTTTGGAGGTCTTATATAGTGGACAAGAGAAAGTCTGTCAAGATCCACTCATACATAGAAAGCCTAAGACTACTTTATCATCAACATATATTCATTTTGAACACTACTCTGAGTAGATACCCTCTTCAACCATACTGTCCACTCCTCAAGAGCAGAGGCCCTAATTTACAACTGCTACACACAGTTCAGGAATCTGCAAAAACCATGGATTTACGTGATGTCTACCAAATAATTAAGTCTCTGTTAAGTCCTCTTATTAATCTAAGATAAGCTTGAATCTTGTACTTGGTGGAGGCACAGAGACTGTGACAGAAGACCCAGGCCTCAGACCTTACATCCTTCCTCTCCTCTTTCTTCCCAGCTACTCATTCCAGGCCTACTAATGTCCTATCATAGCTTCCATCCCACAGGTCTGTGTCTGAATGAATTCATTAGGTTCTCCCCCAAGGAAAGGCGGCCAAGGATTGGGAAGAATAGCCTTGCTAAGACAGCTGACTGGAGATTCCTGGACGAGAGACAAACAGGACAGCTCAGGGGCACCTCAAGGTGACAGACGGGCAGGATACCACTTATCTTAACAGCAAATGGGAAGGGGAAGATTCACAGGCAAATTCTAATACAAGAAAGATTCAGAAGGTGAAAGGTCATTTGTCACCTTTGTAAGGCTCTTCACAACACACTAATAATACCTTCTCCTCTTTTTCTTCTTTCTCTCACCACCCTCCTCTTCTTCACCTTCTTGTTCACTACCACTGCCCTTTCTTCTCTTCTTCTTTTTGGATATAGGCAGGTCATCGTCAGTATCATCATTGACAAATTCGTCAAACTCTCCTCCCTTTTTAGAACGCTGAAAACCAAACAAGACTACAATCAGTTTTCTCCTAGCTGGTGGAATGAGGCCAGATCCTATCAGTCATTTGACAAATGAAGGATCTTTTTTTTTTTTCTTTTATAAAGTCTAAAGGAAGGGGTGCTTGATGAGGCCCAATGTTAAAGACTTCTAATTAGGATGAATCACCCTAATGTCAAAAATCATCAGCTACCTAGGCCACTACAAGGTACAGCATATGGGACCGACATTGGAATGCATTTCTAAATACTGGATACCACTGAAAACACCGTGCTGGAAGACTGTCTCTTAACAAAGGAGGAAGTCAAACTTAAGAACCAAGCACTGTGTAAATACAGCCGATTATATTTACTTCTGAGAGTCAAATGACAGGGACTGGGGCCATCAGTATTAGCAGGAGTTCTTTCTTACCCGTCCACCACCACCACCTCTTTTCTTTTCTTTTGTTGCTTCAGTCTCTCCAGTAAACATAAGAATGTTTTTGGTCTTCTCTACATACTGGGCCCGCTGTTCCAAAAGTTTCTTTTGCTCTTCCTTTTCTCTAAGACGTTTCTCTTCCTATGAGGAAAAAAGAGTAGAAAAAAACTGCATCAAAATGTTCTGTTGACAAAATATCACGACTACCATCAGAACAACTTCTTTTTTAGCATACAAGGGGCATGTATGCACATAATTCTTTAGTTCTAGTATAACTGAAAACACAACAAATACCTGTTCTTTAAGAAGTTTCTGCCTTAACAGTTCCTTTTCTTGCTCTTGTTTGGCCCGTAACTCCCTTTCTTCTTCATCTTGTTTACGTGCCCGAGCCACATGGTACTGGGCCTGGCTCAACAAGTCAGAGCACTGCCTATAACATTGCAGATATAGAGAAACATGAATGCAGTTAGCAGTTAGTCCACTTTTTGTTCAAAACCTCAGAACATCTGTTTTCCTTACACAAACTGAAAAGTCTGAAGCAAGATCATTAGTTGATATCTAAGAGATATTTTAATTAGCAAAATTAACTTAGTTTCTCAAAAGTCAATACTGTCAAACTATAGTAACTTTCCAAATTATAAGTGTCGTCTCCAAGCACAGATGTAAAGATTTTCAACATTATCTTCACATGGGACTCAAAGAACCAGGATAGATAGAAAAGTATTTTCTCCATACAACTTAAATACTTGTACTACACTGATTTTGTCATATTCCCTGGAAGGGCTCTCAGAAAAAAGCCTTGTATCAGGCTGGGGAGTTGCACAGGAGTGGGAAACACTGACCCCTGGAAGGCCACCCAGTGCACATAGGTACCACACTGCCTCACCCAGTCACCTGCCATAAGTAGTAACATTACCTGGCTTCTGTAGCAGCAAGGGCCAAATCGAATCTCATTTTATCTCCCACTTTACTCAAGTAACTGAAATATCTAAATGGAATGAGAAAATAAAATAGTTCATTTAAAAAAAAATTCTAATGAAACAGGCCCTTTACATTTTTAACCCACTCTATAAAAATAGTCTGAGACTAGGTTTATATATTGACTGACTTACATGAACCTAACGGATACATGAAAGGCTATCATTTCAATAAAATTATATATGAAACACACTGAGAAAAAGACTCATCAATAACACTCAATATGTTTAATAAAAAAAAGTTCACAAAGTAGTCATATTAATATCATCAATAAATTCATAAATAACCAAAAATAACTTCAAGTAACAAATATTTACTAAACACTGTATTTACTAAATATGTCAGCATGGAGGTTAGGAGGTGTAGGCCATGAAAACAGAACCAATGTATCAGGCAAGGCAAGAAATGCTTATGTAAGAACTTAATTATAGTTGGACAAAACCTGAAGAGATGTCAGGCTTTGATTTCACCACATACTGAAATTACCAAATAAATCCTATAAAGGTACATAAATTTAGAGCTAAGATGAATAAACCTATTCAATATTTAAGAGGCCAGGCCTTAATAATCTTAGCCCAATGAAAATTAATATCCCATGAAAGACACACCAGTATTAAGTAATAAAACCAACATAAGTGGAGTCTAAAAATTTCAATTGTGTAAAATGCTGGGTCATTTTATGTCAGATTATGAAAATCTAGGGCAAGCTTGCAAAGCTAGCCAACTAGTTCTAGGGGAGGCTACAGGATCTAAATCTGGCAGGATCTTGGCCACAGTTTGGCGCCACCTAGTGGCAACTGTCCGCTTTGGCTTAAAAATCACTGGAAGGGTTCTTAATAAAAAATGATTCTCTTGAAGGAAGTGATTTTCAGCACCTTTTGAGACAGATGGATTTACAGAAACAAAGCATTTCAAAAGTTGTTTCCACAAAATCTTTACCTATGTGCAAGCTCCAGTTCTTTCACAGCATTAAGTACTTCCTTCAGATTACTCTTTTCATCCTTTAGAACAGAGGTAGCTAATCTTTGCAGGACCAAGGCCACATTAAACATAAGTACTGTATCACTGGGTGCCACATGTCTAGCCTATAAATAAGAAACAAAACAAATATTTCATATAATCTAATAACATGAAAAGGATTTTAGCCAAATAGATTATTAGGTATATGAACATGCATAAAATAGAATTAAAAAAAAAAAAAAACAATGCAGTAGAGAATTACATGAGAAAAACGAGTTTTCCTTTTTACCTTTAGCAAAGTCTGTTTGCATTCCTGTAACTTGCCACACTTGAAGAGGGCCCGGGCCAAATATAGCACAACTTCAGTGTTCTGATGCTTATAGAACTTTCTGAGGCAGTTTTCATACTATAATAAAAGAAAAAGTCAGTTAAAATACAATAAGGATTAAACGACATTGTGATCATGTAACAAGATTTTAAGCGATTTTAAAAGGTGTTTTACCCTTTGAATGGTTAATTTTAAAGAATAATTTGAGAATGATTTTTGACATTCACCAGGATACATTTCTACAACATGAAAATCTGATTCAAAAAAATCCCCCAAGACTAGATACTCAAAATAGTTTTTCCATTTGAAACTCAGACCAGCACTGAAAGGATAAATAGACTGGATGGCCTTTTTTTATCTCTCTCTAGCAATGCTATCCAGAATCAGCTTATTGACAACTTATTAAAAGTCACACACCTTACTCCTTTGGGATATATTCTCTACCACCCTTCTTTAGGATCGGTGGAACCTACTGGCAATGAGCATGTGAATCTCACAGTTCTGGTTAACTTCTTGGTAAAACCAACATATAACAACACTAGTGCCAATTTTGTCATGAATACTCTACTTTTTGACCATGGAACCTATCTTGTCATCGGTGAGATCTTTTTCATGGAAGGTAGTTAGAGTTTCCCCTTGAGTATCCTTAGTTATCAATTTGCATTTTTTAAAGGCCACATTATCATTTGGCAGATCAGGAAGGCCCACCTCCAAAAATACAACCTGAGCTACCATATGCAGTCTGGATTCCATAAATCCTTGTAACTAGTGCCTTTCAAATATCTGATTTTGGTAATACCCACCCTTCTTAGAAAATAGGTTAGCCACTTCCAGGAACCTGGACGGACTGCAATTGTCTTGTACTTCTGCTAAGAACCTTGTTTTTCCCGACCATACTAATTTCCCATAGAGTCTAAGAACTGCTTTACTTTCTAATATGCTATAGATGCTAAATATCATTTTTTAAAAGATTTTAAACTCACGACACTGAGATCTACCAACTGAGCCAACCAGGCACCCCTAGATGCTAAATATGACTTTATTCTACTGCAAATTCAAGCACTCCACAAATAGGAAAAGCCTAACAAAATTCTATAGTGATGAAAACTAATCCCCATGGAGTTTTTTCTTTCTTTCCAAAATGTCATTTAACCTTTCTGAAACTCAGTTCTCCCACTGAAGAAAGATGAGTCTAAGACAAGCAAACAAATATTAAATCCTCCTATCTTCTGGGTACTTACTGATATACTAGGCATGTTTGTGCCAAGTATGGTATCCAGTACTTTTCATACTGGATCCTCACACAATTCTGTGAGTTTATGATCTCCATTTTATAAATGGGGAAACTGGATCAGAGAGGATATCCCTTGCCCAAGGCATGCGGTTAGGGGTGAACCAGGACTCATGTCTCTAGACACTGAAGATTGGCCTTAACATTATACGATTATAAGTCTCTGAATAGACACAGTACCACAAGAGATAGCACCCAGTTCCACGACAGGGCCAGAATAGTTAAGAAAACATTTGTTCAACAATGAACATAATATAAAAATATCTTGAAAGATATTACCATCTGAACAGCACTGATATATTGCTTCTGTTCCACGTAGATGTGTGCTAGGTTTAACCACACATCACTGATATCTGCTGTTGCTTCTCTTACTTGGGCAAATACATCACGAGCTTCACGAAAATATCCTTTGTGGGCCAAAACAGCTCCTAAAATTATAAAAAAGGTTCACATTTGAGAATTTTCTAATTGTAGCCAGAAAAACTAAAGGTCCTATTTTAGAACAACTATATTTATTACTTTTCGGGAGAAATTACAATCTACAAACATTCCTTTGAAAGCACTTATTTCACAAATCACTAGGGATGCCCATGTCTTTACCTATGCCATTAGCAGCATACAGATTCTTTGCATCATTTCGGAGTACTTGTTTATAGATGGCCAGAGCACGATCTTGATGACGTTTTTCCTATAAAAAGAAAAAATCATTATAGAACAAAATTCAAACAGGAATAAAGTGCCAGTTTTGTTTTAAAGAGACAAAAAGAAGAGAGAGACAAAAAGAAGATACCTTTTCTCGATCTCGGGTGGGCTGATGCAAAGTTTGGAGCCAGACATTGCCAAGAGCTAGCATAGAGTAAGTATCACTCTGCGTAGATGGTTGTTTTAATATCCTCTCAAATTTCTTCTGTCCTGGACCCCATTCTTGTTTTGCTAAATGAAGGTTACCAATCAAAGACCAAGCGTCTGGATGGTCCTGAAACACACATATGTAAAGAAGCAAAATCTGTAATTTGGATTCAGAGACATCAATCACCTTTCCATGATAGCTGATTACTGAAGTTTACAAGCTACATTTACAAATTCAGAGTGAAGATGGATTTATGAATTGTAAAATCAATTCAGTGTGTAATTATCAGTGTAAGAAATCCAACAGAATGGAATATAGGGTTATCAGTGTATAGCACATAGCAACAGCACATAAAAATGTGCAAAACTTTCACTTTAGTTGTTTGTATACACAAACAACTATACTAGGCTATGATGTAAAATCTATTTCTGTGGGCCACAGTCAAAAAGTTTAGATGACTTCTGCACTCTAGTATCTTTAACAAGTAAAAATAAAACAGAGATGTCAAGATGTTAGAAATACGAGTCATTAAAATGGAAAAAAAATGAAAAAAATAAATAAAATGAAAAAAATGATTTACTAGGGAAAAAAAAGGTGAGAAAATTGTTTTTCAAACCTAAGAGTTAATACTACCAACCTGATTGATCTGAAGAGCTTCCTTAAACCAATCTGAAGCCTCATAAAAATTTCCTTTATCTCTAGCCATAGCTCCCAGGCGCAGATAGCCTGAAAATACACATTTAAAAGTTCTTACATTTAAGGCATTAGCTATAAAAGATCTTAACTTCCAAGTCATACTTTTGAAATGACTGTATTTTGTTAATACATTCATACGATGAATAGAAAAATCCCACAGGTGAAAAAATACTGAGCATCCATTAAACTAATTAATAATTTAACAATAATCTAACAAAAGAGCAACTCTGTCACCCTCAAATCTGTTTGAAATCTCAGATTTATCTCTGCCACTGTATTCCCGATGCTAGCACCCCAGTCCAAGTCCTTATCTCCACCAAAGATATTTAAAAAGCTTGCAGCTGTTCTATTTCCAGTTTCTTTCTGATGCACAGTACTGTCACTGCTTGTCATATGGCAAAACAGTGAAAGCATGGACCACCACGGATTACCAGTTAGAAAATCTGGACTCTAACTGTGGGCTTCCACTTAAAAAAATAGTAAGAAAGTGTCACACAAATTTAAGCTGTTATTTTCTCCAGAAAATGTCACTCTCCTCAGGCAATTAATAATGGCTTCCTATATCTATCAAACCAATTCAAGTTCAGCCTGGCATTCGATTAAAATCTTATTTATTTTAAATCACTTTTGCATCCATAACAGCATGATGGGAGGCAAGTTAATAGCTTCTGATATAACCCGAGTCAAAATATCATAGCTTCAAGTTCTTTTAAGGGGAGTATATTATTGTCAATTATTTTTAATTAAAAAAACTTCCCAAATTTTATAATGGCTAGTGTGTGAAAATTCAAGGCAGGACATTTTAGTAATAGTTATTTCAAAGTAAGACAGTGTTTCTTACTGTTATAAACACTGCAAAAATGTTAATATGAAATAAGAGCAGGTGCATGATAAAGGTACATCTATCACCAAGTTAAGTCAAGGAGTTGTTCAAAGTCTAATAAAGGTAGCTGACCCACTGAAGATCGCTCACCTCATGAAATATACGGTTCAACTTGTTTTGTTTCTTTTATTTTCTACCATAAATTTAAGTAAAGCTGCATTGCTTTTTTATTAAGGCCATAAATTTGGTTTGAAGGAAAGGGGGACATTATAACCTTCACATTTTTTAACTATTGGTTCAAAGAAAGATTTTTTTTCAGGCTAAATTTTTGCTGCTGTTGTGGGAATTTTAATTCATAAAAAAAAAAGCTTTATGGGCAGCCCAGGTGGCTCAGCAGTGTAGCGCCGCCTTCAGACCAGGGCGTGATACTGGAGACCCGGGACCGTCGGGCTCCCTGCATGGAGCCTGCTTCTCCCTCTGCCTGTGTCTCTGCCTTTCTCTTTCTGTATCTCTCATGAATAAATAAATAAAATCATATATATATATATATATATAAAAGTTTACAATTCTTACAGTCAACATAATTAGGATGTTCCCGTAAGATGTTTTTATATAGTTTTTCTGCTTCATGGAATTCACACATTGCCTCATACAGCCTGGCTAAATTGTATGATGTCGTAACAGAAATGGCATTATAATAATGTTCATCATGCTCAGCTTCTGCCTTTGCACGATCCAATGATGCCAAAAAATATTTCTGTAAGAAAAGAAAATTACATTGTTAAAAAACAGTTGATACATCTCAAATAGTGTACATTAAACTTGATAGTACATAAGAAGGGATTATTTCCAGTTCCCTACCTTTGCCTCCCCTAGATTTCCAAGTCTAAAATGGAGGGCGCCCACATTATTCAGAATCTCTGGCGGGACATCGGCCTGCACTTTCTCCTGAAGGATACGTGTAGCTGTTCCATAGGCTGAGAGGGCACCCTGTATTTTTCATAGTGGAGACAATAAGGTGTAAGTGAAAATGAAAGGGAAAAACACTACACCATGCTTTCAAAACACACATTAGGTAGGAGACCAAAAATATTGCTAAAATACCTGTATATCAGTCTGTTCTAAGATTTGTGCCAATTCAATCCAAGCTTCAACGTCATCAGGATACTGTTCTGTGACCTTCTTCAAATGGCCCTGAGATAAAAGAGATCATTAAGTTGAAGCAGGCTTAATCTAGAAACCACAGGCTGTCAAAGTAAAAATTGGTAGCTACTCTACCTTGTTTAATACGTCAACTGTTCGTTATTTCAACTGGAACAAGCCCGGCTAACAAAACTGCTTCCATCATATCTCTACTAGCAATAACAAGAATGAGGCATGACAGTCTAGTGATCACTAACACAAAATGGCTACAATTTTTTAAAATGTACCTTGGCAATATCTCTTTTTTCTTGATCTTCTGAGGCAGCATATAGCGATCCAAGAATTTTCATAGTTTCATAATTATTAGGATAAGCTTTCAAAACTTTCTCAAAGCACTGAGATGCATTTTCTTTGTCACCTCGATAAATGTACATTTGTCCTAAACCAAAAAATGGCAGCACAAAAGAGGATGAGGCAAACTGTGTGGCTTGATAGTAGTACTGGAAAGCTTGGTCATAATCTTCCTAAAAAATGAAAATAAAACAAGGTCAACAGTATGTACAAAAGTTTGTCTTCTTTGTAACATACAAAAATTTTTTAAAAACTTGAAAAACTATAAAACAAAAGAAGTAGATATTTAGAGATTTAAAATGATTGTACCTGAACGTGGAATGATCTAGCCAGCTGATAGCAACTTTCTGCTTGCATAGCCTCCACTTCTGTATTATGGAATGCATGGAGAGCCAAGTGCTGGACTTTACTATAATCCTGAACAATGAGATCCAGAAATTAAGTAAATTCAAACAACTCGAACAGTCTCAATCATAAGGCTCACATAAGGCTCAAATTTCATTTTTAAAATGTGTTCACTGAATTAATAATAACAGTGTTGTATCCAGAATTAAGAATCATTTTTCTCATTCCCCTTGCAGATAAATTCATTTACCTAGAGCTTAACATCTACTCAACACATCTATTGCTTTATTTAATCTTGTAACAATCCTTTGAGGTATCAGCACTCTTTCTGTGATGAGAAAACCTAAGAGTTAAATCCCTTACTACTAGTAAAGGGAGCAGTTACAATTGACTGAGAACTATTATATACTAAGCACTGTGGTAGGTATGACACACTTATTCTAGCCTTAGTCAAAAACTCTGTAAAGAGTATCATTATCACTAAGTTATTGATGGGAAAATGGAGGCTTAAAGAAATAAAGTATGCTGTCTAAGGTGGAAAAGCTAGATTCTCTATTTAATATTTTTATGACTCTAAGGGAAATGTTCTAACATATGAGGGTGAGCAGCTTAAGTAACTGGATCTTAATTCACCTCTCTTTGAATGCATGGGTCATGACTTTCCCATTAGACCTTACTTAATCTGGATTATAGAGCTAATCTCCTGAGAGTCTGGAAGTCAGAGTTCATACATCAAGGCATATTTTTAATAGGGATATGTTTTACCCTTTTCACTAGTAATCTGGTCTGGAGAGCCTCTGTTTGGTCAATGCTCAGTTTCAACTTTTTTTTTTTTTTAATTTTAGGAATAATAATGTGATTGCTACTTTTTAACAGTAATTGTTTTCCATTACTTAAGTATTTAATATGCACATGACATTTAGTCATAACTGCCACTCCTCAAATCCTATGAAGTAGGTATTATTCCTGTTTTACAAGTGAGGAAATTAAAGTTTTAGAAATTTTTTTGCCCAAAGCCACATAACTATACAATGGTGGTACCTGAATTTGAACCAAGTGATTCAAACTTTATATTTTGAATTTTCTTGCACAGCCTTTTAGTTAAATTTATAGATTGTTCCCTGGGATGAGGGTAAAGGTCAAATGTTGAGTTTGGAATAGACTTTAATTTTTCTATTTTTATTAGTCTTTCACTCATGACACATTTTTTAGGGAATTTCCATTTTGAAATTTAACAAAATACACTAAAGATTACCTTTTATTTTAAAACCCTCATTCAGATCTCAATTCTACCTCACATCCCAATTTTTGCCCCTAATCCCCTCTGCATTCTAGCTGCTTCTCTTTCTGATCAAAAAACCAAGCTCAATTCTCAGTTCTTTCTGGAAGTCTGTGTTAATCGTTCCAGGAATCACTATAGCTCCCATCTCTAAACACACTTTATTATTTAATTACTGAAGTGTCTGAGATGTTAATTAATAATACCTTTTCTTCCCAGCTAAATGATTCTTCTATAGGGGATGCAATGTAGTGTGGTGGGCAGAGAATTAAAATACATCTCAACTGTACTCAACTGTACTACCTGCCAGTTGAGTGAATTTTTGGCAAGTGATGTTACTTAACTTTGCTGAACTTCAATTTTCTTATCTATAGAAAGTGAAATAGAAATATCCTGCCTACCTCCTAGGGCTGCTCTAATGACAAATTGAGAAAAAATACATAAGCATGCTCTGTTAATCTTCAGGACATATATTCAGTGCAAGAGGACCTCACAATGCTGATCACATATCAGGTGCTCAGTAACACTCAAATAGATTGGCTGGCTTGATTTACATATTTCATGTATACAATATAAAAAGTTTTGAGCATGTTAAAAAGCAAGACTTTCTCTTCAGCAGTGGAAGGGTGACTAGCATTAAAAATTAAAAATTGAAAAAATAAAAAATAAAAATTGAATAATTTTCTTTCGGTTCAAGGAAGCTTTCCTAACAGTTGTGAGCAATGATTATTAAATATGTATTCAAATATTTAGGATTATTGGTCCTTTGTCTTCTCAGTAAAAAGCATACTTGTGTAACTTTTATCTGAAACAGTAACGCTTCAAGTACTTATAAGATACCTTTCCATCTTCTCCCTAAATAGTTGTCTTTTCATACTATAAAAGTTACAGCACATAGGTTCATTAAGAATTCATTAGAAATGAGGAGTATGCTCCTATAGCCAGAGGGAGTAAAGCATCATGGTTAATAGCTGTGTGACCTTCGGCTATTACCTTTGCTTCAATTATTCATCCACAAAATGGAGATAATATTAACTACCTCAGGATTATCTGACTGTTCTACAGATTCATGGAATGCATATTTTTTAAAATTTTATTTACTTAAATAATCTCTATACCTCACGTGAAGCTCAAACTCACAGCCCTGAGATCAAGAGTCACATGCTCTTCTGACTGAGCCAGAGAGGCACCCCTATGGAATTCATTTTTAATAGTACTTGGTATTTAGTAAGTATTGACTGCATATTTATAGCAATAATAAGAGTGATATGCTATCATTAACAAGGATTGATACTGCTTTGTGAACTTTTGCCTAAACTGCTATTTAATTAAAGTTCTTAGCACAGTTTAGTACCTGGTTTCCACATGGTGAGTAAAACTTTCACTTACTGTATAAAAACTCTGTCAATGAAATATTTGATTTAGTATTCAAAAAATCAAAAATACCATTGTTTCTACAGAAGTAACGGCAACTTTAAAAATTACAGCTTGATCAATGAGCAAAAATAAAAACTTCAACAACTCCTTGGTTGCCTGCATAAGTAGGTCCAAACTCCTATATCACAGAAGCACCTCACTATCTGTATCCAATGCATTGTCTATCACGAGAGCCCACCATATGCCCTGCTTTTACTAAATCTAGATCTGTCCCTTTCCCCTTTCAACTACCTAAAAACCTCCTCCTAAAAATCTAGTTCAAGAGCTTTTTCTTTTTGGTGAAAACCCTCCTTAACCATTTGGTCACTTCCTCTTTCGTTTCTCTACCACAGCAAGGTAGAGACCTTTATTTCTGTATTTACATTTGTTTACATGTCTGTGTTTTCTATGAAACTGAACTGAGTGCAGAAACCACAACTTACTGGTCTCCACATCTCTATTACAGTGTTAGGTACAGTATAAAGGATCAATAGAGTGAATGAATAAACGTACCCACCCCAAATTAACTAATATACATTTTAACTTGAAAAAACCTCTTGACATTGTCAATTTTTTTCCAAGTTAAAAAAATACAGTATCAACTGCAGAACAGAAAAACAAGACAGGATTTAAAAGCAAACAACTTTAATAAATTGACTTGTCTTACCTTTTTGAAGAAAAAGTGATTTGCTAAGTGGTTCAATACCATGGGGTTGCTAGGATCAATAGTATAGGCTCTGGAAAGAAGCTGAACACCATTTTTGATGGAATCAGCCTAAAAGAAAAGCAACAACAGGGTCATTACTTAATTAGCATTTTTTCAAAGTTTTCTTTATAGTCTGAAGAAATAAGGTTATATAAATCTAAGTTCAGACACCAAAATACAGCTCATTTCAGTTAACCTTCAGCAGGAATAAAAAAATTTCTAATAGTGAATTAAACTGCTACAACTTCCCTCACAAAGAGTCACCTATGGTATCTTTATAGATCCTGGCTGTCTTCTTGGTGGCAGATGTCTGTGGATTACCAACAGCCAGTTTAACCCCCTTACTAACTCTGTTTAAATAGAGTCCAGACATTGCAGCCTGTGATCTTTTAATTTCAGGAAGGAAAGTTGCCTCTTCCTCTTCTCAAACCACAGGGGATGAAAGATTATTAATCTAAACCAGTCAAGATGATCTATTCCCCTTCTCTGGAGATCAGTCTAAGGCAGTGGTCCTAAACTGGGGGCAATGTCATTTTTCATTATCACAACAGGGAGGACGTGCTGGTTTTTAGTGGGCAGAGGTGAGGTATGCTGCTAAACATCCTACCAATGGATAGGATAATTTCCCACACCAAAAAATCATCTAGCTCCGTAAGTCAATAATGCTGAGACTGAGAAAATCTGATAACCCTGTCAGACAACTATACACAAGGGGAAGTATGATGGGGATAGAACTGCTCTAAGAGAAAGCTGTTGATCCTTTCCCTTTCCTCCCTATATATAAGACTGATGAAATAATGAGAGCCTGGAGATATAGCAGCTATCTTGCAACTTATAAGGTTAACAGACATGAGGAGGAAACTTCACACACTGCAGAAGGACAGACAGAAAGATGTAAAACTCTAGCTTTGAGGATAATGAGGTGCTAAATCCAAGACCTTAAGAGAGCTTGTTTAGTAGACGACTAAAAACCCTTATGTTTCAGTCACTCAGTAGGCTTTCCGTTACTTGCAATGGAAAGCATTCCAAACTGACACATATTGTACAACCCCTTATCTGAAATTCTGAAATCCAAAAACTTCTTTAAAAAAACAAGGTGTCTGGTAATCTTAGAGCAAGCTCACGTGGTAGCAAAACTTCACCTAAATTGTGCGGTTATCCTAGTAGCATGAATAATCACTCATCCTCACAGAGAAATGTAAGTTTGCATTTGAGGTAGGGTCCTAATACCTGGGCATTATATATAATGCAGTGCAGGCATCATGTTACATTTCTATTATCTGCAATCTTGACCTTTAAAACACTCTGGCCTCAAAGAGTTTTAGATAAGGAATATTGAGCCTAACAGATCAGTCACAAAATAATTTTTTCACTCACATACCTCTTTATTGTTGAGTTCCAGTACAGCCAGTCCAACCAATGCTCCCACACATTTGGAATTGAGTTCCAGGGCTCTGCTGAATGCCAGACGAGCCTTCTCCAGTTTGTTGAGTTTCACAAAGCAATGACCCATTCCTAAACGAACTTCCGCTAAAAAAAGAAAGTCATTCAAGCTGTCAAACCAGGGCATTTTTCAGGTTTGAATTAAACAAAATGCTTAAACATTTTCTATGAGTTGCAAAATCTCAAAATTCACTCAGGATAACTACACTATAAAATCTTTTGGTCTATCATGAATTTGGTTTCAGTGGATATTATACCATACTCCCTCTGTCCCCTTTCTCGTCTTAAACACAATACCTACAACACTGGTATTTTTCTGGTCTTCCAAGATTCCTGGGGTACACTTTACCTTCAATATCTAATTTTCAAAGAGCAATTTTTAAAGAGAGCATAAAGTTTCATTAAGACCTTCAATATTGTGACTACACTCACAAACTGTCATTCCTTCAGAGCTGTGCTTATACATGCTAGCCAATTTCAAGGCCATGCTGAAACTCCACCACGTTCCCATGAAGGGCCAATCTCCCCATTGGACACTAGATCTTACCCCTTCTCATCTATTTAAGGACACTGCTCCAGCAATCATCTATTTTTCCTGCATTATCAAATATCCTCTTTTACATCATTCTCATTCACATATATTCTCCCATCTTAAAAAAAAAATACTCTTGATTCCATTTTCCTTTCCAATTGTCAATCCACTCCTATTCTTCCCTTGATAGCAAAACTCTTGCTGCCTAACTTTCCTTTTCCATTTTCTCTTAAATGCACTCCACCAAGGATCTCACCCCTACCATTCCAGTTAAAATGCTTTTATCAAGGTCACTAATGATTAACATGCTACTGAATTCAATGATCAATTCTTTTTCTTTTTTTTAATGATCAATTCTTAATTCCTATTTTACTTGACCTAATAACAGAATGTGATAGTGTCTGACACCATCCTGGAAACATTTTACATTTTACTTCAAGGACATTGCCCTTATTCTTTTCCTCCTACATCTCTGGCTGCTCTTCTCAGGCTCTTTTGTTAGTTCTTCATTTCCCTAAACTCTACAATGTCACAGTGCCCTTTAACACCATCCTTGGACCTCTTTTCTATCTACACTCACTTCTCTGGTGACCTCATAGTTTCATGGCTTTATAGACCATCTATATGTTGATGTCTTCCAAATTAATTACTTCAGTGCAGGGCAGCCCAGGTGGCTCAGCGGTTTAGCGCTGCCTTCAGTCCAGGGTGTGATCCTGGGGACCCGGGACCGAGTCCCACATCAGACTCCCTGCATGGAGCCTGCTTCTCCCTCTGCCTGTGTCTCTGTCTCTCTCTGTGTGCCTCTCGTGAATAAATAATAAATCTTAAAAAAAAAAAAAAAATTACTTCAGCTCAGATCTCTTTCCTGAACTATGGTCCTCCTGACCTCTCCACTTGTAGGTCTAAAAGGTATTTTTAAATTTTCACACCTAAAACTAATTCCTCTTGAACTATCTTCCAATGTACTAAAATGTAACTCTTACTCTTACCTTTGAGTCCTCCTTTGTCTCATATCACATCTACTCCATTAATTCTTCCCTCAAAATATTCCGGTCACTTCCACCTCTACTATTATCATTCCAGTGCAAGCCAAAATCATCTCTCACCTACATGACAGCAAGAGCCTTCCACCTGGGCTCCCCATTTCTATTCTTACCCTCCTCCCAGACTCTAGTCTCAATCCAGAAGCTCAAAATGATCCTTTTAAATATAGTCAGATTACGTTACTTCTTTGCCCAAAGCCCTTGAATGACTTCCTATGTCTATCAGAGTGAGAGCCTAAGTACTTATAATAATCTATGAATTCCATGAGGGCAGGGATTTTTTTTAAGATTTATTTATTCATTCCTGAGAGAGAGAGAGAGATAGAAAGAGAATGTGCACACACATGTGCACAGCAGGGAGAGACAGAGGGAGAGAATCTCCAGCAGACTCCCTGCTGAGCATGGAGTCCGAAATGGGGCTCTGTCCCATGACCCCAAGATGATGACCCAAGCTGAAACCAAGAGTCTGATGCTCAATCCACTGAGCCACCCAGGCACCCCAAGGACAGGGACTTTTTCTTTTTCACTGCTGCATTCCCTGGATTTAGAACAGGAACACAGTTGGCACACAGTTGATTATCAATAAGATTTACTAAATGAGATTTTCAATAGAAAAATAGCGTAAAGGGACGCCCGGGTGGCTCAGCGGTTGAGCGTCTGCCTTCAGCCCAGGGTGTGATCCTGGAGTCCCGGGATCAAGTCCCACATTGGGCTCACTGTGTGGAGCCTGCTTCTCCCTCTGCCTGTGTCTCTGCCTCTCTCTCTTTCTCTGTGTCTCTCATGAACAAATAAATAAAATGTTAAAAAAAGAAAAATAGCATAAAGCAAAAAGACTATAATATGATCTGCTAGGACCTTAGTCAGTTAAACTTCCAAATCTTGGTTTCAGCTCGGGTCATGATCTAATGAATCATGAATCATGAGATCAAGTCCTACATCAACAGGAGTCTGCTTGAAGATTCTGTCTGCTTCACACCCCCACTCGTGTGTGTTTGTGTGTGCTCTTTCTCTCTCTAAAATAAATAAATCCTTAAAAAAATATATGATCTGCTATTCAGTCTTTGGATCAAACATAGCATTTTTTTTAAATTTCAATTCTGTCATATCAACAGCCCTACATCATCTTTCACAACCAACTTCATAAGCAACTGCCTTTAAATCTTCAATATTTTTAGTTGGATCATTTAAAACTTCATTTAAAATGAAGTTTTTCTCTTACCTGGACATCCTGGGTTAGTACGCAATGCTTTCTTATAGTAAGCAAGAGCTCCTCTATAATCCTTCTTGTTGAATGAAATGCAAGCTTTACCTATAATTTTTAAAAATAAACATCCATTGACTAAAGAACACAAGTCTCATATGTTCTATATAAACCCACCCAAATCAAATACATCTCTGAATAAGAAATACTCGAAAATGGTGAAAATGATTTTATACTAAAACTTGTTTTAAGGATATATTACTTTATGCCTTTAAAATAGTCCTGTTAGATGGTATAAAACAACAATTAAAATAGCTTACAGTTGTCCAAATAGACATTGCTTATGGACTCTTTAGAAGTGGATAACAAACAGGGTGATGGGATGAGTATTGGGTATTATACTATATATTGGCAAATTGAACTCCAATAAAATAATATACATATAAAAAAAAGAAGTGGATAACAAATTACTCTTAACTGGTGTATATTCTATTTTTGTAACTTTAAAAGAAAAAATGATCCATTGCAGATAGTTTCATTTTTATAAGGTAAAGCTCTTTTACGTTGCTGTCTAGCCCAGTCAAAAAAACATTATTACAGGCATATGATGAAAGATACAGTTTCCTAAGATGGCTGCCAAAAATGACTTACCAAGAAGGGCTGGAATATTATTTGGAGACTGGTTGAGTACAAAATGAAACTGTGCATCAGCCTGATCCATTTTGTCACCTTCAAGTAGGCAGAAGCAGGCTCTTCCCAACAAATGGTTCTGGAAAAGCAACACATCATCTTAGACTTGACTTTACCAATGACCAACCACAATTTAACATGAATGTGTAATATTAAAATGAAAACCATATAGGAAGGAGGTGGAGTATCACACAAATTCCTCTTATCAACTATAATATGTGTATGAGCTACCAGTGGGCAAGTCTTAATTATAAATCAAGAAATTGAAAGGGAATAAAGGGGAAAGGAGAAAAAATGAGTGGGAAATATCAGGGAGGGAAACAGAACATGAGAGACTCCTAACTCTGGGAAGCGAACTAGGGGTGGTGGAAGGGGAGGTGGGCGGGGGGTGGGAATGACTGGGTGACTGGCACTGAGGGGGGCACTTGATGGGATGAGCACTGGGTGTTATTCTATATGTTGGCAAATTGAACACCAATAAAAAATAAATTTATAAAAAAACAAACAAACAAAAACAAATCAAGAAATTATCCAGAAATGAAAGACTTCTGTGCAAGGAACAATGACAAAAAGAAAAGTTCATTTTTCCACAATAGCCAAAATAGGGAAAGACCCAGATGTCCATTAAAAGATGAATGGAAAATAAAAAATAAAAAAAATAAAAAATAAATAAAAAATAAAAAATAAAAGATGAATGGATAAAAAGAAAACGTGGTATGTATATGTGTGTGTATATAATATATATAATGGGGGATGCCTGGGGGACTCAATAGTTGAGTGACAGCCTTCAGCTCAGGCTGTGACCCCAAAGGACCAGGATCAAGTCCTACATCAGGCTCTCCACGGGGAGCCTGCTTTTCCCTTTGTCTCTCTCTCTCTGTGTCACTTATGAATAAATAAATAAAATCTTAAAAAAAAGAAAAGATATATATATGTATATACATGTGTATATATATATATATAATTGTATATATATGTGTGTGTATATATATGCATATATATATAAGAGAATATTACTCAGCCATCAAAAGAACAAAATCTTGCCATCAGCAATGACATAAATGGAACCAGAATATTATGTTAAGCAAAATAGGTCAGTTAGAGAAAGACTAATACCATATAATTTCACTCATATGTAGAATTTAAAAAACAAAACAGATGAACAGAAGGGAAGGGAACGAAAAATAAAATAAGATTAAAACAGAGAGCAAATCATAAGAGATTCTTACTCTAGGAAACAGAGGATTGCTGGAAGGGAGGTGAGTGGAAGGATAGGATGGGGATTAAGGAGGGTTGGGTATTATATGCAACTGAGAATCACTGAATTCTACCTCTGAAACTAAAAATACAATATATATTAATTAAATTGAATTTAAATAAAATCTTTTTTTAAAATATGCTTGAAATTCATCTGGAGTTGACGGAATTACTGACTCAACCTGTGGATAAGTTTTATATATGCTACTTTGTCCACATTACTTCAATAGTACAACAACCAAAGAAATTCCAATTTTAACAGGGAATTCTTCTTTCAACTATATTTATTATCAACCATGTTATTTTAAGAAAAATTCTTTTCAAAAAAAAAAAATCTGTTGCTTATAACACACATTCTACTCTCATGTGGTATTTTTCCCCCTTTCATAAATTCATAGAAGTCTGACTTATTTACCTGGTCGTACATAATAATTTTGTCAGCCATGGTATACAACAGGGTTGCTTGTGTAATAAGATCTTTCTTATTGTCTTTATTCTTTTCCTTCCGAGCCTGTTGTACATAATAGGCTGCCAATGTATCCAAGCAAGTCATCTGGTCTTTTTCATGGTCTCTATAGTCCAAATTGCCATCTATACGTGCCGCTTCCAACAACTTTACAAACTCTTCCGTTTTTCCTTGCTTGTAATACTCCAGCTAAAAGGTAAAGAATCAAATTAGAATTATTAAAGCATATGTACATATAAAAAGCTGCACACAAACATTTATAGGAGCTCTGTTTTTAATAGCCAAAAACTGGAAATAACTCAATTGTTGATCAACAGGTGAATGGGCAAACAAGCTGTGGTACATCTGTATAATAGCTGCTACTCGGCAGAAAAAAGAACTACTGATGCATGCTACAATGTGGATAAATCTCAAGATAATTATGCTGAGTGTGAGAAGCCAGACCAGAAAGAATACATACTGTAATGATTCCATTTATATAGACTCTAGAACATGCAATCTTTAGAAAGAAAAAGAAGCAGATCAAGGATTGGCTGAGCACTATGGGGGGTGGGGAAGAGTTTGGAGGAAGGTTTTGGGGGGGTGATGGATATATTCATTATCTTGATTGTAGTGATTTCATAAGTATGAAATATGCTAAACTTCTCATGTGGTACATGTCAAATATGTGCAGCTTATTATAGGTGAACTATGCCTGATTAAGTTATTTAAAAAATGATAATCACCATAAATGTTTCCAAATTGCTACTTACCCAGCAATAGTTGATTTCAAACTAAATCAGAGCCCAAGAGAAAAAGCAATAATGAGGGGGATATAGAATTCTAAACAGAAAATTTAGGTTCTGGTTCTAGATCTATCAAAATTATCCGTGACTTTGGGCCTCCTGAATAACTTTCCTGGGCATCTGTTTCATTTATTAATACTAAAAGGAAGATCCATCATTTACTCACCTACTATGGGCCACAGATTATGCCAGGAGTTTTATATACTTATTTCTATCTGTACAATCACTCTTAAAGTAAATGCTAACATCCCCATATTTTAGAAAATAGGCTCAGAAGGTAGATCATTTGTCTAAGGTCACATAGCTAGTTAGCAGCCAAGTGGGAATATGAACAAAGGCCTCTCTAATCTCAAAGCCTATACTCTTTTCTCTGTAACATTCTACAGCCCACAATGTTTCATCAATTTTACCACAGGTGCCACACTAATCCTTCAATCCTCCATTTTTCCTGTAAGCTCTGTTAGAGGAGGCATTTGTACTAAAGAAAATCTAAATTCCCCTCTAGCTTTAAACACTGTGTGACAAGCATTAAAGGCTTGTTCTCTGTAGACCAGGAAAACTTAACACTTCAGAAAGGCACCATTGTCACAAAGTATTTATCTGTAAATCCATATCTAAGAAATTCTTACAGTTAGGCTTGAGCAACGGATATAAGTCCAATTCCAGATCAACTTCTCCTTTCAAGATGATAAAGGGAATCTCCTATGTATCTTTACACAAAAGTGACCTGGGGTATGCTTGCTTAGAAAAAATGATTTTAGTGTATGCTATACTATATTACCAGAATAATTTAATATGATGTTCTCATACAAAGGAAACATTAGGCAGTCGGTGCTGGGGAGGGTGAATGGTGTTAGAATTTTAGACTCTCTGAGGTGATTCTCCTGAGAATCTTCAAGAATCTTCAGTAGGGTTTCTGTTATGGAAGGGACCAACCAGGACAAAAAAACAAGCCCCCCAAAAGGGCTTTTGTGAGTCAGCCTGGAATATAATCACCTTCTAGACTACTTTTCAGGAAATGTTACATTGTTATGGAAAGCAATGTTAAGTAACAATGTTTACATGGTGGCACTTTGTTTTTTTCTGATTATCTACAAATTATAAGCCAGTCTTCATTGAGTAATTAATAAATAATCCAACACACAGTATAGAGTACTGTTTAATTTAAATGGATTTTGCCTTTACCAACATATACTAATTTAGCAGTAGAGTAAGTACATCATTTAGGAAACTGGCCTTCTTGTTCTATAAATGGTAATACAATTACCTTCCATACATATGGTACAATTTACTTATCATGTTCCCAAGCTGGCTATTACTGTATTTGAAAACAGAAACCAAATTATTTTTCCCAGCCAACATACAAAAAATATTTGTTACATGAATACTGACCGCCAAAGCAATCCATATGTGCAGTTGTGTGTGTTCCTGTTTCAGAATACTGATAACTTCATCTCCCTCCGGTAACTGATCGAAGTCAAGTTCAATGACCTAAAACACACAATGGAGGTTTTGACTCTTTAGTTCTTCTTTAAATTCACATTTCTTCTTTGCTGCCTTTCAGAACATACATCGACACGGATATACATAGGGTGTGTGTTCACTTGCAATAGGCCTGAGCAAGTGCATGTAAAGAAATGTTCAGGGCACACATGTCAAAGAGGCCAGATGAGAATATTAAGGTAAAAGCACAGAGAAGCACACCAGCAAGTACTGCCAGTTGTCTTCAAGTCACCGGAGCTACAAAATGTCACAAAAGCTTTGCTTATTCAAAAATAATAAAACAAAACCCGGCATAACATATAATCTGTGTGAAGTGCAGATAGATAAGCACCGATGCCACAGGCCCCACAACTTGCGAGGCACAATCCTAGAGGCCACAGGAAGTTGAACGCTGCCTCTGTACGCGTTCCTCAGGCCACAGCACTTGTGTGGCACAGACACTTTTGAAAGCGGGCACAAAAATGAACAGTGGGTAAACGCTCTGGAATTAGTGGGGACGGTCACACAACTCTGTGACTACTACTACTACTACTACTAAAAACCAATGGATTTTAGGCTAAGTGAATTGTATCTCAGTAACGTAGACCTCAACCGAACAAAAATAAGAATACGTGACACCCTGGACCCAGACAACAGCGGCGCTGAGACAAGCCGCGGGCTACCCAGGATGGGGCGACGGGGCGTCGGGAAGGGAGGGAGCGTGAGGTCCAGCAGCACACCGCGGGGCTGCATCTCCGCGCCCCCACTTGGGCGCTGCAGCGTGTGTGGAGGACACAGTGCACCACGACTCCAGTTCCTAAGGGATAAAGGGCGACCTTCTGGGCGTTCTCAGGGGAAGACGGCGGCGCAGCAGAGACCACGGGGGCATCAGCGCCCACCGTACGATTCGTCGGCACCCCAGAGCCCCTGCGCCCGACAGCTGCGAAGCGAGCTCTGTCACCGACGAACAGGTAGGAAAGGAACTTCCAACAACTCCCGGGGCGGCCCCGGGGCTGCGGGGACGCGACGCTGCCAGGCTGGAAGGGGGCAAGGGCAGGGGCAGGGGGTGACTGCGGCTTCGGCCGGCGAGCCCGACTCGGGCTCCTGGGGCCGAAGGTGCTCTCGCCCCGGAGACCAAGTGGAGAGAAGGGGGAAGGTGGGGATCGTCCAAGTTCACGGCCCCCGCCCTCCCCCATACGCGACACTTACCTCGTCAGTGTCCCGGAGGGGAATCTCGATGGAGCCCCGCGACATGATGAGATCCGAAGGCGAGCGGGCGTCCCGCCCGTCCGCTCCGCAGCCGGCGCTCCCGGCTTCTGGCTCGTCCCGGAGGCTCGCGGCGGCCCGAGCTCAGGTCGTGACTGCCGCCCCGCGGCGCCGCCGGAGCTGGGGCTTCTCCTTCCCGTCAGCCGCTTAAACAACGAGCAGCGGACGGCGTCCGGCCACTTCCGGCAGCCCCGCCCCCTGCCCCGGAAGCGTTCCCCGCGGGAAGGCCTGTCAGACGGCGGGCGCAGCCTGCGGCTCCGCGGTTGCCTCGGCGGCGGGTCGACGGCGCCCTGGGCCTCCTGAGCCCGTCAGCCCCGCACCGGCGCGGCCTGAGGAAAAGCGCCGGGAGCGTAGCCGGCCGGCCCCGTGGCGGGCGGGGCGACGAACGAGCAGCGGGTTCGGGCCGGGCCGCGACTGACGAGGGCCCTCGGGCCAGTTCTGGCCGCAGCGACGGAGCCGGACCCGCCTCCGCGCCCCGCGCCCGGCTCCGTGGTCCCTCCGTGCGGAGGCTCCTCGTGGAGCGGACAGGAGGCGCCGGCCCGCCTGTGCCACCCTCGTCGGCCGCTTACACACAAACGCTGCTGCGAATTCTGTCAACATTGTGAGAGTCCCTGTGTTGTCTGTGCATATGTGTATGCTCGGTTCTCAGAAGCACATGAAAATCGGCCGGATTGGTGATTTTTAGTAAAATTGTTGAATTTGATTGAATCAGCGGTTTTGATTAAATCACCGAATTCGATCAATACGGTTTAGCTACTGTTGTCATCGTAGATTATGAGTAAATGCAATCCGTGTTTTGATCCAATCAGATGAGAATCGGATTAAGTACAGTTTTGGTCCTTGTCACTTTTACCTCCCAAGTGTCTCTCAGATGTGTCTTCTCCTCATCTCACCACCTCCATTCCAGCCCAAACCAATAGCATCACTTTTCTGCCCGAATTACTGCAGGAGCCTCCCATTTTACCCGATGCTACAGCCGCTCGCCCTGAATTCCAATCCAGCTTCAGCATATTGCACACTTATCTTTTAAAAATACAAATTTGGGGGCGCCTGGGTGGCTCAGTCCCTTAAGCGTCTGCGTTTGGCTCAGGTCATGATCCCAGGGTCCTGGGAGCCTCACATCAGGCTTCCTGCTCAGCGGGGAGTCTGCTCCTCCCTCTCCCTCTGCCTGCTGCTCCCCTAGCTCGTGCTCTCTCTTTCTGTCAAAATCTTAAAAATATTTTGTGTTTATTCATAATTGAGAGAGGCAGAGACACAGGCAGAGAGAGAAGCAGGCTCCCTGCAGGAGCCCGACGCGGGACTCGATCCCGGGCCTGGGATCACGCCCTGAGCCAAAGGCAGAAGCTCAGCCGCTGAGCCACCCAGGCGCCCCTCTGTCAAATATTTAAAAAAAAAATAAAATAAAAATATCAATGTGATGTATTTCCTCCCAACTCCCTCAAACGCTTTAACTGGAAACTTTGTAAGCCTTTACGTGCAAACTTTGGTAGATTTATGTTTTTGATTAGTTGACTATTTGGAGCTGTGCTGTCCAATATAACGCTAACCCTGTAATTAGCCATGTAATTTAAAATAAGCTAGGTGGTTTAAAGTTTTCTAGTAGCCACTTAAAGCAAGTAGGTGAAATTAATTTTAGTAAAATATTTTATTTAACCTAATATGTCCAAAATATAATTTCAATATGTAATCATATAAAAACAGATAATTCACATTTTTTAATACAAGTCTTGAAAATCTGGTATCTACATTTCTAAACCTTATTCTTAATTGCTCAGCTTCTTTTTTTTAAAGAATTGTTATTTTTTTATTTTTTAAAGATTTTATTTATTTATTCATGAGAAAGAGAGAGAGAGGGAGAGAGGCAGAGACACAGGGAGAAGCAGGCTCCATGCAGGGAGCCCCACGTGGGACTCGATCCCTGGTCTCCAGGATCACACCCTGGGCCATAGGCAGGCGCTCAACCACTGAGCCATCCAGGGATCCCTGCTTCTTTTTTTTTTTTTTTCCAAAGATTTTATTTACTTATTTGACAGATAGAGCCAGAGAGCACAATTGGAATGGCAGAGGAAGGGGGAGAAGCAGGCTCCCCACAGAGTGGGGTGGGGATATTCCAGGACTCAGGGATCACCACCCAAGCTAAAGGCAGATGCTCAACAGACTGAGCCCCCCAGGTGCCCTATTAATTCATCAATTTCAATAGCAAATATTGGACTGTATTAGATATCATAAAATTTGCAGGTGAAAAAAAAAGATTCACATACTTGAGTTTTTCCAAATGCACTTAAAAATTCCAAATAACTGAAGCAATTTTCAGCTTTAAATTTTAATTAAAAATAAATAAAATTGAAATTTTAATTCCTCAGTTGCATTAGCTATATTTCAAGTGCTCAATAGTCACGTACAGGTTAGTGGATACTGTTTTGGACAGCACAGCAAAGTATTTCCAGGAAATACTGTTTACTTACATATTAAGGTTTACATAGTGAGCTTTGAAAAAAAGTACACAGGGGGGATCCCTGGGTGGCGCAGCGGTTTGGCGCCTGCCTTTGGCCCAGGGTGCGATCCTGGAGACCCGGGATCGAGTCCCACGTCGGGCTCCCGGTGCATGGAGCCTGCTTCTCCCTCTGCCTGTGTCTCTGCCTCTCTCTCTCTCTCTCTCTCTGTGTGACTATCATAAATAAATAAAAATTAAAAAAAAGAAAAGTACACAGGGGAATCCCTGGTGGCTCAGTGGTTTAGCGCTGGCCTTTGGCCCAGGGTGTGATCCTGGAGACCCAGAATTGAGTCCTACATCAGGCTCCCTGCATGGAGCCTGCTTCTCCCTCTGCCTGTGTCTCTCCATCTCTCTCTGTGTGTGTCTCTCATGAATAAATAAATAAAATCTTTTAAAATATAAAATTTAAAAAAAAACGTACACATGGTGGTGAGCATTTTGAGCATTATCCATGCTCATAACCTCCCTGGCCTTAAAGACACTAGTAGTACATTTGAATTAGTCTTCAACCAAAGGCATCCTAACTGATAATTCAGACACTATGACTGATAGGATACCAATTTAGATTGGGATTTGCGGAGGAAGTGATATTTAAATTGCAACTGAGAAGATGAGGAAAATTTGGCTAGGTAAAGGTTATAAACGAGTGTGTATCAGACAGAAGGAATACTGTGCTAGGGAAGAGCTTGTGAACATTCATAGGCTATGTGGCTGGAACATAGAAATGAGGAGGAACGGAGACATAAGAAGTATCCAGATAATACCCAGATTTATCCTTGTAAAGCAAAATCAGCATCTTGCCCTGCTTCCAATATGTATAAGTATAAATGCCACATACCACAGCCAGGAAAACAAAACACTTTGTGCTCTGAGGTAAGCCAAAAAAGAAGTGTTATTACTATCTATCGTCTCCAAAGTGAATGAAACCTCTAACATTTCTCACATGTTACTGATTCTTTAACAAAAACAATGTAAGCATTGACTTTTGTAATGCTGACTTTTGTAAGCCTTTTGTGAGTCTGATGATATGCAATAATTTGGGGGAGTATGGAAATCGTATGAGAAAGTTACTTTTTCCATCATGAACCATATAATCTTGGCGTGCAAGTGTTTTCTGAACCAGTGCTTCTAAAGTTGAACTCACTTGTAAACTTTTGCAAGTGTTTTTCTAAGAAAACTTTTTTCCTGAATACTTTTGTCTTTGAGACTTCTTTTGACATAGGATATGTTAAGGAGTTTGGATTTTATTTTAGGTTCAATGCAACCAAAAAGTTTGAAATGATTTGTATATGTTTCAGTCAGTATGTGTGTGTGTGTAAGAAAGAGAAAGAACTGGTTCTGTGGCTTTAAAAGATTATTCTGGCTACATTGTAGAGACTGGATTAGAAAGTGTTTGAGAGGATGTGGGCAGACCACTTAGGAAACTAGTTCTGATGACTCTCCAGGTGACACATGATAAATATCTAGGAATAGGATTAAGGTAGTGGGGTTGTAGAGAGATATATAATATATCTCCATTTCTCTCCACCACCATTACAATCAATCAAGCAATACATAAATCTTAATCACTAGATCTTGCAAACACATTAGATATACAGGTCATTGAAAAGGTAGTATCAGGAAGGGCTTCCAGAGTTTTGCCATGAGTTATGGGGTGAATGAAGTGTCATTTTTCCAAGATAGGAATGATTATAGAGGAGTACATTAAGGCAAAGCTAGATCACAAGTTGGGTATCAGATATATCTGAGACAGATATCAGGCACTTGGATACACAGATCTAGAGGTCAAAAGACAGTTTCTGAGCTGAGAAATAAGTCTGAGAGCTGCTGATATATAGATTAAATTTAAAACTATGGAATTCTGTGAGATAATCTAGAGAGAGTTTGAAGAGTGACAGAACAAGGCCCCAGACCAAGCTCTGAGGCATTCTAGCATATAGCAGGCAGGAGTGGAACAGGGTCTGCAAAGAACCAGAGGATTGAACAGAGAGAAAAATCACTTGACAACAGGACAGAAACTGCAATCAACTCTGTTACTTACAGGCAGCCTTTTATTCCCCCACCCCCAACTGTAGCAAATATGAACTTAGGCATTTTTAAACTTTAGATCCAGTTTTGAAGTGAGTAAAAAAGATTTCATCTCAGCTGGCATGACTGTGCAATGTCCACTCACAAAATGCCATTCTCCACATTGGGCACCAGATCCAGGTGAAGCAGTGTATTTGGTCAGTGTGGGCTTTGCTGAGTGTATACAAAGACAGATAAGATTCTTTAGTTTTCTGTTATTGGTACTGTGGTTGGTTATAGTGTTGGTAAATACATATGTTTAGGAAATCCAAAGAGTGAGCTATTTTTTAAAAAGATTTATTTATTTGAGAGAGAGAGAGAGAGAGCATGAGCAGGAGGAGGGGCAGAGAGAGGCGGAGAGGAGAAGCAGACTCCCTGCTGCGCACAGAGCCCCAGAAGGATCTCTTGACTCTGAGGTCATGACCTGAGCCGACACCAAGTCCAACATTCAACCAACTGAGCCACCTAGGTGCCTCCAAAAAGTGAAGTATTTTTAGGTTGATATAATATGCTAATTATTAAAAAGGAATAAAGCATATTTGATCTTAACAGAGAATGTTTGAGACCTTAAATTAGATATCTTTTAAATAGCAGAACACAAAGGGAAGTGTTTTAAGTACTTTCTCTACATTAGTGAGAAAGAATTGGCAGCTGTATTAATTCACTAGGGTTGCCATAACAAAGTATCACAGACTTTGTGACTCAAGCAACAGGAATTTATTTTCCCACAATTCTGGAGGCTGGCAGTTCAAGGTCAAGGTGTTGGCAGAGTTGGTTTCTTCTGAGGCCTCTCTCCTTGGCTTGTACATGGCCCTCTTCTCCCTGTGTCCTCCCTCTGTGCATGTCTGTGTCCTAATCTTCTTCTTATATCAGTCGTATTGGATTAGGGCTCACCTAATGACCTCATTTTAACTTAATTATCTCTTTTAAGATCCTGTCTCCAAATATGGTCACATTCTGAGATACTGGAGGTTGCAAGTACAGCTTATGAATTTTGGGAGGACAGAATTCAGCCTTTGACGGAGGTAATCAATAGAATAAGTCTTTGCACATGAATTTTTAAATGGTGGTGCTTTTTCCCTGTCAAATATCAAAGTAAGGCTTGTTTCTGACATATTAGGATATATTATCTGTAGTGAACGTTTTAGGGTTATAATTTGTCATTACATTAGTATGGGCAGTTGTTTTACTATCTATACCATAGTTTTCTCTGGGTTTTCAACAAAGATTCATCTCTAAAACATGAGCTTATTTTTAGGAATTTAAAACTAAATGAAATGCTTCCTTAGGTAAGAACTGAGAAGGTAAGGGTAAACAGGCCTAATTTGACTGTCAGTGAAAAGCTATAATGGGAATCTTTGTTCTGGCAAGTTAGAATAATTAGATAATCCTCCAGCTATAAAGCACCTACTTTGGACTGCCCGGGTGGCTCAGGGCTTTAGCGCTGCCTTCAGCCCAGGGTGTGGTCCTGGAGACCCTGGATTGAGTCCCATGTTGGGCTCCCTGCATGGAGCCTGCTTTTCCCTCTGCCTGTGTCTCTGCCTCTCTCTTATTTATTCTCTCATGAATAAATAAATAAAATGTTTTTTTTTAAAAATTGATGAATTGGTTCAGAATAGTCAGAAATGTTGTATCTCTCATTAAAAAAAAAAAAAAAACAACGCCCCCCCCCAAAAAAAAAACCACCTAGATACGCTGGATTAAAAACCAACAAGAACAATCTAGTAAATGTCCTTGTAAATGCATAGCTGAGAGATCTAATAACCTGAGTCACAGAAATTTAAGCCTATACTAAGGCTACCCAGGTAGTGGTGAGTACAAGAAGGGTGTTGTTTTTCATTACTTCAAGGGCTTGAGATTTTTTTTTTTTAAGATTTATATATTTATTCATGAGAGACACAGAGAGAGAGAGGCAGAGACACAGGCAGAGGGAGAAGCAGGCTCCATGCAGGGAGCCCAATGCTGCACTCAATCCCCAGACTCCGGGATCATGGAGGGCTTGAGTTTTAATGCTCACACACAGACAGAATTAGAGGCTTTGGGTCCATGCTGTAAGCCTTAAGAAGTACACCCTTGGTAAAAGGGGTGGTAAGTAGGGTGGAACTAAAGAAAAAATATCCTACGAAGACACATGACTGTCTGGCCTCTGGATTTGCAAGTTACAGGTGGTGGTGGTAGTGGTGTTGGAGGTAGCTAGAAGAGGGATGGGAGGGTTTCCCTTGAGAATTTGCAACCATGGGTCTGTATATCAGGTAGGTTTGATCTCTGACATTAACTAGTAGTTCTGGGAATCCCCAAGGAGAGAAATTAGCATAGGAAATACCCCTAAGTGTGTGGGATGCCCAGGCAACTTACTTAATCTTCTTGATTGATACTTATTTACTATAGTGGGAATTAAGTAATAGTAGCTAACAGATACTGAATGGTTATTGTGTCAGCACTCTACAGGCTGAAACTTCAGAACAACCCTATGACATGGATACAGTAACCTGTCAGTAGTGTGGGGCAATGAGGAGTGGTCATATCTGTTTCCTAGGATTGGTGTGGAAGTAAGACAAGGAATAATGGCATAGGCCAATGCTTATATGACTCTACTTTGGAAACTGTGACCATATGCTTTATCCTTTGGGATTTTCTCGCTTCAAGTAGGACACAGACTCTCAAACTCTTCTCTTCCTCTCTTTCTTGTTGGTCCCAAGGACAAGAAACATAAGAGCCCTTCTTGTGTTAAGGATTTTATTATTGATTCTTGTGGAAGGAAGGAAAGAATTTGAGGTGGCCTTAAATGATGGGTGGAATTTTTTTTAAAGATTTTATTTATTATTCATGAGAGACCCAGAGAGGCAGAGAAAAAGGCAGAGGGAGGAGCAGGCTCCCTGTGGGGACCCCGGTGTGGGACTCCATCCCCTACCTCTGCAGATCACACCCTGAGCAGAAAGCAAGACACTCAACCATTGAGCCACCTAGGGGCCCCAACGGGTGGAATTTGAATAGGCTGAATGTGGGATGAATGTTTCAAGCAAAATATAGTAAGCAAAATCTTAACAGTGGGAATAATATACACTTTAAATACCAGTGACAAGTAAACACATCACAGCATTAAAACTTGATAATTCTAAAAACGAAAAGCAAAACAAAAAACAAAAAACCCTTAATAATTCCTTGATATCTGTCGAGTGTCCCATCTCCTCCCAGAAGCCTTCCTTGTTGAGTACCTTCAAGATACTCTGTCCTTTCTATGTTTCCTATTGTCTCCAAAAGTAGCTTGGTATTGACCTATATTCAATTTGGAAGAACAGTATACATCACGATTTATTTATTTATTTATTTATTTATTTATTTATTTATTTAAATTTCATTTATTTCATTCATGAGAGACACACAGAGAGAGGCAGAGACACAGGCAGAGGGAGAAGCAGGCTCCATGCAGGGAGCCTGATGTGGGACTCAATCCTGGGACTCCAGGATCACACCTGGGCGGAAGGCGGGGCCCAACCGCTGAGCCACCCAGAGTTCCCCCCATCAGGATATATTTAAAACACATTTTTTGAATGTAGTCTTTTTTCCCCTCTGACTTTGCCCGTCCTGAAGGTCAGAATACATCTGGAATACTCCCTTTTCCTAGTGTAAGGAAGCTAGAAGGTGCTGACTGCATCAGTAGATTTGGAATTGCTTTGTCAAAGTCACAGTCAGAAGTACAGCAGAGGATATTGCTTCCCAGAGCAAATGTACTCACGGAATTTGCATGCTATTGCTTTGCGTAGACAAAGCTTTCTGCTTAAGTGTTTAAATAAATATTTTGGAGATATTTTCAGAACCTTGAAAAGTGAAGATTGCTCTTCACATTCATTCCTAAAAATTGCGAGAAGCATTACAAATTCAAGAAAAGATGGATTATTTTGACTGAATTATCTGAGGTTTTGTATATTAAAAGATCTTTGTTTATAAAGCGAGTTTAGAACTGTTTAAAAATACTTTTACCTGATTATTTGTCTATCTTTATGTATGTTATAAACACATCACTGTGCTCTGGGACTTGTTAGGGCAAAGAAAAATTAATGCGTGCTTCAGTGAGAATTCTTTTTACTTAACCCCGTGGTGACTTTATGCTGAAACAAGTATGTTGTTAACAATTTAGGAAATTCTTTCCCAACTATCCTATCTACTTACTCACCTCTATGAGTGCGGAAAATCAACTTGACTGTGTAGTTTCGGATTGGTCAAGCAGTGGCTTACACAGTATAACCAAACTTAGTCAATTTATCAGTGCTCTTGGCTCATGACATGCCAAGGGCAGGTCATACTGACATACTACTCATAGTGCAGATGATTCCTGCCAGTGAAACCTGTTTACAAAGGCAATGGTTTAAAAAAAAAAAAAAAAAAGCATTCGGATCAACATTTCAGCACTATTTTCATTTTAAAATAACTTAATTTTAAGGAGAAATAAAGGGAGAGTATTTTAAGGTTTGGAGAGGTTTTCCATTTTCATATTTCAGAGACAGGACTGTCCCTGGAAGGCATTTTTAAAACTTTTTAGTGTAACAAACATCACTGGGAGAGCTAGTTGAAACTCAGATTTCAGCACCATCCCCAACCCCCTCAGTTTCTGATTCAGTAGGTGTTAGGATGGGAGGGGGGCATAATTTGCATTTCTATTGAGTTCTTTGGTGGAGCTGATGCCCTTGGTCCAGGGACCACACACTTTGAGAACCCCTGTTTAGGGAGCCTGGGATTAGAGAGTCCCAAAATGGAACTCCACAAGAAAAGTTTTACTTTCTTAAATACGTCCGCTGTGCCAGACACTGAGCAAGTCACCTTGCGTACGTTCTGTCTCACCCAGACAGAAGCCTCACAAGCTGGGAATGGATGCTCCTATTTTACGGATCAAGGGGTTGAGTCTGAACCTGGGCTTTCTATGTCCAGGTGCATGCTACTCCTGCTAAAGTCTACTTTTTCATCTGGATTAAAGTCCTAGCTCCAGCTCCTTCCTCATGCAGGGATAATTTCTCTAACATCCCAGAACCATGGTTCTTCGGCTTCTGCTCAAACCCATCTCAGAGAGGCACTGGCTACTTCATGAGGGAGGCCTCAATGGGGGACAGCTAGGGTGACCAGTTGTCTGATTTGCCTGGGACCCAGGGTGGGATAGTGCAGGGCCACTCTGGAACAAAGGGTCTCTCGGGGATGGCTCAAACCACTTCAAATGCAATATAATGAGACTATCCTTCTTTCCCATAGTTTCCACTTCTGTTGCAGTTGTCTAACAGGGTCTTGTCCATGACAGTCCTTCAGCTATTTGAAGACAATGATCTTTCTACCAGTCTTCAGATGTCCTCATTGCCCCAGACCTTTCTTCAGATAACATTGTTTACAGAGCATTTACAGTTTTTTTAGGAACTCTCCCAAGAGCATTATGTATATCAACTACCTAATCCTCACAAAAGTCCTATGACGTAGGTACGATTATTACCCCATTTTGTAGATGGGGAAACTGAGGACAGGCAAGTACCCTGGCCTAGGTCACATTGTGATCAAGAGGCTGAGTCAGGATTTTAACCTACAGGGCATGGCTCCAGAATCCACACTATTTTTTTAAAAAAAATTTTTATTTATTTATTCATGAGACACACACACACACACACACACACACACACACACACACACACACACAGAAAGGCAGAGACACAGACACAGGCTCCCATGCGGGGAGCCTGATGTGGGACTTGATCCCGGGACCCCAGGATCACACCCTGGGCTGAAGGTGGTGCTAAACCACTGAGCCACCCAGGGATCCCAAGAATCCAGACTCTTAATCACTATACTTTCCTGTTTTCCTCTCGGTCGACAGGGCTTTCCTGAGTACCTACTATGACAGAGTGAAGAGATACAGAAGAGGGATGGGGTCCTTGTCCTCATGAAGTATACGGTTTATCAGGAGACACATGAGCAGTAAGTAAATGATGAAAAAAATAAAATCATTACAAGTTAGAAGATGTGCTGTGAAAGCAATAGGTGTTCAGACAGAAAATATTGGTGAAGCAGTTTGAGTCCAATCAGAAGACTACACAACAGGTAAAATGCGGGGCAGTTTAATATAAAGAATTATTAACTGTGATAAAAAGAGTTAACTATAGGATGTAAGGACACTATCTGGGACCCTAGAGCTGAGGGAGTATATACAAAGGACAGACTTGGAAGGGCTTCAGCTCTCATTAGGGAAGGTATGGGTATTAGCTCAGGTTGCCATAGCAAAATACCATAGACTTGGTGGCTTAAACAATAGGCATTTATTTCTCACAGTTCTGGAGGCTGAAAGCCCAAGATCAAAGTGCCAGTTGATTATGTTCTCTATTGAGCAGTTTATTCCTGGTTTGCAGCCTCCTGGGTTTGCATGCTCACAGTGAACAGAGAGAGAGAGGGAGAGAGAGAGAGAGAGAGAGAGAGTTCTCTGGAGTTTTTTCTTTGAAGGTGCTAATCCCATCGTGACACCCCCACCCTCAAGACCTCATCTAAATGTAATCATCTCCTAAATGCTCCATCTCCAAATGGTAGTGTTAGCGGTTAGGGTTTCATAAGTGAATCCTGGGGGGCACAATTCAGTCCATAGCAGTGTGGTTCAGCCATCTGATAGCAGATAAGTTGGCTGATTTGGCCAGGCTGGAGCTAGCCTAGAGTCACGGACAAACAGGAGACCATATTCTGGAATGCAGGAGGGGATGTAAACCATCGTCACCTGGCCGTGTGGGTGGTCTGGGTGGTCTGGGGCCCTGGAGTGGGCAGGAGGTTTTTAGAACATGCTTGTGGAAAGGCTGTGAAAAGCTTATCACTGAGCTGAGGCTGCAGGGTTATGGAGAGATGGTGCTCTGGGCCCATGGCTGGGGTAGGATTCAGCATGCATCCTCATACTTGCCCCTCTGTCCCGGAAAATGGCAGGAAAGCCTCTTCCTCCAGCAATGTCCCTCCAGTGCCTTCAACTGAGAAAGTTTACATTTTACTTCAAAGGAGAAATGCATGAAGGAATCCTGTTGTTTAGCACAGAGCCTATTTTGAAAGGTGTATCCAGAGCTCAGAGGCCATAACCTGATAATGAAAGATTTAGTGCCAAGTTTAACAAAAACTGTTGATAATATAGAGACACCTGGGTGGCTCAGTGGTTGAACATTTTCCTTGGGCTCAGGTTGTGAACCCCCGGGTCCTGGGATGGAGTCCACATCAGGCTCCCTGCGGGGAGCTTCTCCCTCTGCCTGTGTCTCTACTTCTCTCACTATGTCTCCCATGAATAAATAAATAAGATCTTAAAAAAGCTGTTGATGATATAAATCCAAAGTAAAAATTTCCAAGGTCTTCCACTTTACTCCAGAAAGCTACAAAATAAGAAAGGAGAATCTCAGTCCTTCCCTTCATATCCCATTTTCATTGCTCAAACATAAAAAGTCGTTTCCTGTGGTTCCTTCCAGAAAAAAATACATTACTCACATACACACCAATGTTATAATTTATACGAAAGGGATCGTTTTCTTCTATACTATGCTTTTTTTCTTTTAATATGTCTCAACAATCTTCCTCCATCAGTACACCCAGATCTCCTTTTTCTCTTTAATCACTGCACAGTATTGTGTCATGTAGATGACATATAATTTATTTACTTTTAATAGACACTTTGGGTGTTATTTTTATAAACAATCTGCCAAGAAGATTCCTGTACAGACATATGGCTGCATTTTTGCACATAAAAACATATATAAATTCTTTGCTATGTGAAAGGATATGTGCCTTCGAAATTTTGGAATTTATCACGTTAACCTGCAATAAGTGCACCAGTTTGTGGCCTCCTCTCATCACAAGTGAGAGAGTATCAATTCCCTCACAGCCCTGCCAGCATCAGGGAAGCCTTGTACAACTCTGACAAGTGAAGAAAAGATGTTTTCTTACTATTTTGATTTGCATTTTAAAAATTATACATGAGGGATCCCTGGGTGGCGCAGCAGTTTGGCGCCTGCCTTTGGCCCAGGGCACGATCCTGGAGACTCGGGATTGAATCCCACATCGGGCTCCCGGTGCATGGAGCCTGCTTCTCCCTTTGCCTGTGTCTCTGCCTCTCTCTCTCTTTCTCTCTCTCTCTGTGACTATCATAAATAAATAAAAATAAAATAAATTTCTTTAAAAAAATTATACATGAAGTAGTGCATCTTTCCATTTGCTTATCATCTTTTGAGTTTGTTTTTCTATAAACTATTTCTACCCTTTGCACAATTTTCTGTTGAGCTGTTCTGTTTAAAAATATTCATTTATATTCATTCATATATATTTAAGTTAAGGAAAAGAGCTCTGTGAGAAATATGTCTTAAATATATTTTTCCTGTTTTGGAACTTAGTCTTTTAAGTGTTAAGTGGTTCTTTTTTTTCTTTTCTTTTCCTTTCTTTTTTTTTTTTTTTAAAGATTTATTTATTTATTTATTTATTTATTTATTTATTTATTTATTATAAACATAGAGAGAGAGAGAGAGGCAGAGACACAGGAGGAGTGAGAAGCAGGCTCCATGCTGGGAGCCCAACGTGGGACTCAATCCCGGGACTCCAGGATCATGCCCTGGGCCAAAGGCAGGCGCCAAACCGCTGAGCCACCCAGGGATCCCCATCCTTTCTTTTTCTATATCAAAGTTACATTGCTACTCAGATGAATTTATCAGCTTTTCCCTTTATAGCTTCTGGATTGTAGAACCTTCTCAGAAAAGCCTCTTTCTTAAATTAGTGCTAAATTAATCCACATTTTTAGATATTATGTTTTCTTTTTTCTTTTCTTTTTTAAAAAAGACTTTATTTGTTCATGAGAGACAGAGAGAGAGAGAGAGAGGCAGAGACACAAGTAGAGGGAGAAGCAGACTCCCTGTGGGGAGCCTGATGCAGGATTTGATCCCAGGACCCCAGGATCATGACCTGAGCCAAAGGTAGATGCTCAACCACTGAGCCACCCAGGTGCCCCCTGGCTTTGTCCTTATCTCAGTAGATACTATTACGAGATAATAGTATCTATTTATTTACTCACCTCTCTTTTCCCCAATAATTTAAAATCTCATCTTAACATGTTTACAGTATTCTAATTCTCTTGTGCATTACAGTCTATTTTTTAATTTTTCTTTGGTTCCATTAATTTCTTCTCTTATATCAAACTTATTTATTGACTGAGGGTTCAAAATACATTTGCTAGAAGTGGATTTGCTTTGGACATGGTGGACAGAGAGGATCTTGCTGAGAGGTGACACGTAGATTACCATGATTAACATTTGAAGAATTAGAAGGAATTTGCTACAAGGAGATAAAGGCAGGAACATTCCAGGTAAAAAAAACCTATGTATCCAATGGTTGGCAGGCAGAAAACAGTTTGGTGTGTTTGAAGGCACTGCAAAAAGACCAGTATGGTGAACACAGTAAACATAGGAGAGAAAGACATGAGAAGGGGTGGGAAAGATAGGCCAGATTTTGTCAAGAAAGGTTGGTTTTGTCCTGAGGACAAAGGGAAGATGAGACTGGATTTGGAGTAGGGAGCCACCATGCTCCAATTTCCCAGAGTATAACTTCACACTCTGGCTATTGGTGGGGCTGGGTAAGTGTTCTGGGCCAGAGACGGTGGTAGTCAGGCTCCAGAGCGGCAGTGCAACTGGGGACAAATGGGTGACTCAGGCACAATTCTGGCAGGAGAATGAACAAGATTTGTTGATAGCTTGGGTGTAGGGTAAGTCACAGAAAGGAATCATAGCTGATTCCCAGAGGCCTTCTTTTCATTTTGTACGTTTCTGGACCAAAGGGGAACTCTGAAAAATTTACTAGTCCCTGTTGCTGAACTGCAAGGCTGTGACAGCAAGGCCGCAGCAGAGGGCAGCAGAGGGCTGTGGTTCTGCTTCCTGGGACGGTTGGCAGGGGTGGATAAGGGAGGGGCTGGGGTGCAGGCCAGGCAGCTAGATCAGATCCTTTAAATTTACCCACCTTGTGCATGTAGGCATTTTAAAATGGAAAAATAGCAATGACTGGGGGAAGTGAGGGACCTGTGAAATATATTTGGGTTTGTTTACAACACAGAGTCACAACAAGTGGTGCCATTTGCTGAGATGGGGACGATTTGGAGGACATTGGATTAGGAATGAAGGTGAGTGGGCTGGGGTTATATCAAGAGTGCAGGCCTGAGATGTTTGGTTTGAGATGTCTGAGGAACCCAAAGCAGGTAGCACGTAGGCTGTCTGATATGTGGATCTGGAGCCAGAAGGGGTCCAGGTGGAGCCACCAACCCACATTTGAATGTTGTTTAGAATTGTGGGGATGGGTGAGGTAGTGGAGGGAGAAGAGAACATAGAGAGGGAAAAGAGAGCTAGGACAGAGCCTTGAGGAACAGCGGCAAAAGAGCTGGGTGGACGAGAGGGAGCCAGTGAGAGACTGCAGGGCAGCCAGGGGTATGGCTGGATGAGTGGGAAGACTCAGAAACCCACTTCCCAAATCTTTGATGGCTTCCCCTGCCCTAAGAATAATGTCCACCCTCTGGGAGGCTGTGCCCACTCTGGCCCATGTCTACTACCCTCACTGCTGCTCTAGGTCCTCCCACCCTCAGGCACGTTCTTTGGGCCTCATAGTGGTCTTCTTGCCTCTCTGCTGGGGAGACTCAGGACAAGACCCCTTCTCCTGTTCTTGGTGTGTTGCTTCTTCCTCATCCAAGTAGCTTCTTCTTGTTCTATTCTCCCAGCATCTTATTGATTTCCTTTATGGAAAAATTGCTGCCTTATTCCTTTTTGTGTTCTTAGTGTCAACACGGTGTCTAGCAAGAAGTTGGGCATGTAATAAACATTTTGACTCATGAATGAATGAATAAGACTTTTACTCTACACTGTGGCCCTTGAGGTGAGAATTTTAAGTCCCCTCCAACCTCTCCTCGTTTCTTATTCTTAGTTTGTATAATTGAGCACCTGACTAGCGATGGGTGGGTTAAAACATGGGTAGCTGCGTTCCAGTGACCCGCCCAAAGGGGAAGTCAAACACTTGGAGAAAGAGCCCCTGGTTGGTGTTGCAGAACCCCAGGGCTGTGTAAGCAAGGCCCCAGCAGAGGGCAGCAGAGGTCTGTGGTTTTGCTTCCTGGGGGTGGGGTGGGGTGGGGTGGGTGCTGGCGTGAGCTGGTGCTGAGGGGAGGGGCGGGGCAGCGGGCTAGGAGGCTAGAACCCGAACTATAGTGTTTGGGGAGATGGGACCGTCTAGTCTTTTGCAGGAATCTAAAGTGCATTGATGGAGGGCGTGAGGCAGCCCTCCTCTTTGTGTTTAGATGGTGCTGATTCTTGCCACTCGAAGTCTAAGGAAGCTCTTATACTGTGGGTCCCGTGCTCTTGGGAAAGGCAAAGGGTCTCCTAGAACAGTGATGGGGGAGGAGGAAGGGCCCTGAGTCAAGGGTGCAAGGGGACAGGCCTCCAGGAGACTGTTCTGCAAAGCAAGGAATAATGTGGTGCGGGTCAGTTAGAGGCAGGCGGGAGCTGGGAAGGCTCAAAGACGGCACTTTGGGGAACGAAGGGGGTAGTTATTGGGTCAGAGATGTGCATTGTCAGAAATAACTGTTTCTTATGCTCTTTGAATTCTGGTCTCCTTTTTTATTAGTAGAGGCGTTTTTAAAGTTTGTAACCTATCATCTGAGCTTAGGCGAAAAGGGATTTTGTGCAAATATTGATCGTAGTGTCAAAAGGGGAGCACAGTGCCCCCCCCTAGGAGCTAGCAAGTGATAGCAGCAGAGGTCAAAGTGGAAGGCCCTAAGTGGCAGGGATGCTTAGTCTGGACACGTGGTCTTCTAACACATATGCGCGTGCACGCATACATACATCTCACACGCATGCTCATACATTATATAACATACACATAACACACCCTCATACACACACATCTCACACACTGATGCGCACATCACAACACACCCACACCCATACTGATAAAAGGCAGCCATCCTGTTGTGTGTAGCAACAATGTGGCTTAAGTTTAGAATCAAATCAACTCTTGGTTTCAGGGATAGATTCTAATTGGCCTAATCATCAACATAATCCCTACCCCCTTGGGGCTTCCTTGGTTACTGGGGTTGTTTTAGGAGTGGATATATAACTACATAAATCTATTAGATGTGAATGAGTTGGCATGTAGCCCTGGAAGCTGCCAGCAGTCCCCCCAGAAAAGGCTGGTTTAGAAAAAGCTGACGGGGGCAGGTGGAGATGAGAAACTCACCAGCAGAGTTGTAGACCTCAAACATTGGAAGCTTCTGAACAACCTGTGCCAGAAACCTACACCACCTCTAAACTTAAGATTTGATGAACCAGGGGGTGCCTTTGTGTCCCAGTGGTTGAGCATTTGCCTTAGCTCAGGTCATGATCCCAGGGTCCTGGGATGGAGTCCTGCACCAGACTCCCCGCAGGGAGCCTACTTCTCCTGCTGTCTATGTCTTTGCCTCTCTCTGTGTGTCTCTTGTGATTAAATAAAATCGTAAAAAAAAAAAAAAAAAAAAAAAAGGATTTCATGGACCAGGAAGTTGTCTTGGTTGTTTAAGGTCTATAGGTTGGGTTTCTGATATAAGAAAACTTGAGAATGGATCAACTTGTCACATAACTCTTCTGTAGGAAGCCGGGGGAGAGGGGTCAAGCCTCTGCTTTAATAAGGAGGACTGTTCCTTCCTAGCCCTCCATTGCCCTCTTGGTCCTCAAAGTGATCACAGTGGAGCTGGCACAGTTCTCAGACCTTTCCACGTATGATAGAGAAGGAGAAAATAATATTTAAAGCTCATTGTGGCCTCTTTGCATTCTATGGAAAATGATACAATTTTAATCTATAGAGGAATAATTCTCTCTATATATACACACATGCCCTCTAACCTCCCTGAGAGGTGGTCATTTCTTACCATTTTACAGACGATCAATGATACTCAGAGAGAGTGTCATCTGCTCAGTGTGAAACAGCTACGAACAGGTGGAGCTGGGCTTCCAACCCAGGGATCTTTGGCTCTAAAGTTCATGGTCTCCCTTGCAGGGTAGCCACCTACCACACTCATGGCTGCCTCTTGTAGGTGAGTCTAGGTGAGCCTTTTGGGGAAGAGGGTGAGGAAAATGTATGAAGTTATTCTTGTACATTTCTTAACATTTCCTGGGCGTGGTGGTGAGAATGAGGAAGACAGAAAACCCCTGTAGGGTTTCTGATCATCATAGGAAGGGGAAGCAAAGTGGACATTGAAAAGTCAACCTGTGCTAGGGATGCATTGTAACATAGTGGCTGGGCACACAGGCTTAGAGCCCATGAGTCGTGGGTTCAGGCTCCAGGGCCACTATATATCAGCTCTGTGACCTCAAGCAAGTTACTTAATTTGTCAAAGCCTGAGTTTCATCTCTGATAATGAGACCTACTTCCTAGGACCTTCATGTAGGCTAAATAAGAAACCGTAAGTAAAGCACTTATCACAGTGTCTAGCAAAAACGGAACCGGTACCTTGTCACACCACATTAAGGTACACAGTGCTCTGCAAGCTCAGGGGAGACATTCTAAGGCCATTCTGGTCCAAATTGCAATGCTCAAACACTGTATGATACAGAGACATTAAAGGGAGGCAGTTCACGTACAATGCTTTCCTTTTTGTAAAATTTTAAATTGAGGTAAGATGCATATAGCATCAAAATTACCGTCTTCACTATTTTTAAGTGTAGAGTTCAGTAAAGTTAAGCACATCTACATTGTCATGCAACCAATCTCCAGAATTCTTTTCATCTTGCAAAACTAAAACTTATACTCATTATTCTCCTCATTCTTCCCTCCCTCAGGCCCTGGCAATCTCTATTCTATCTTCTGTCTCTGTGAATTGGACTACTCTAGGTAAGTGGAATCAAACAATATTTGTCTTTTTGTGATTGTTTTATTTTATTTGGAATGATGTTCTCAAGATTCATCCATGTTGTAGCATGTGTCAGAATTTCCTCCCTTTGAAGGCTGAATAACATTCCATAGTATGTATACACCACATTTTGTTTATCCATTCATCTGTCAATTGATACTTGGGTTGCTTTTACCTTTTGGCTATTGTGAATAATGCTGCTATGAACATGAGTGTACAAATATCTCTTTGAGACCTTGCTCTCAATTCTTTTGGGTATATACTCCGAAGTGCATTTGCTGGATCATATGGCAATTTATTTTTAAATTTTGGAGGAAACATCATACTGTTTTCCATAGTAGCTGCACCATCGTACAAATGTTCCAGTTTCTCCACATCCTCATCAATACTTGTTTCTTCCTTCTTCCCTCTCTTCTTCCAACGTTTCTCCCTCCTTTCCTCTCTCTCTCTCTTTCTTTCTTTCGATAGTTGCCATCCTAATGGGTGTGTGGATGGGAGGTGGTATCTCATTGTGGTTCTGATTTGCATTTCACTAATGATTAGTGATGTTTACATGTGATTATTAGCATTTGTATATCTTCTTTAGAGAAATGTCTACTCAAACGCTTTGCTCATTTTTATAATCAGCTTACTGTTGCTGATTTGTATGAGTTTTTAAAAAAATATATTCTGGATATTAATTCTGTATCAGATATATGATTTACAAATATTTTCTTTCATTCTGTGTGTTGCCTTTTCACTTTGCCAAATTGATGCATGAAAGTTTTAAATTTTGATGTTGTCTAATTTATCTATTTTTATCATAGTGCTTATCTTCTTTTTTCTCCCTTGCTAGCAAGTTGGTGGAAAGTGAGGTGATCTTAGCTGTGTTCTATCTCTGTTGTTGGCCATTGGTATGAAAAAGGAGAAGGAGCTCCTTACTACAAAAGACAAAAAAGACCAGTGTCCCTATTGGAGACATCAGGACAGAAGATTTAAATACATCTGTTTACTGAAGACTCCTGAATTAATAAGGAATGCTGACATAGAAGGATTGGCTCTTAGAGAGCCCCTCTGACATGTGGCTCAGGAATCAAGCTGGAGGTGGCAGGAAATCTGACCATTGTGCTGGCCAGGACCGGTTTCCGGGACTGTCAAGGCCAGGGTAGGAGTGGCTGGAACTAAGATGAGATAGATGAGGCACTGAGGGCACACAATTTAAAGAGACACTCACTTTCAGGTGCCACCTTGCATAAACCAGGAGGGAATACCTCCTATAATTTTGCTCCTGGGCACCTCCCTTACCTCACCCCAGTCCAGTCTCTAGCTGGTGCCAAGGTAAAGGGGGGCCTGGCATCATGGTTTCTATGTCTGAGTGAGGGAGACAGTTGTGTGGTGAAGGGCATACAAGTGTGTGTGGCCCACCTCACAAGGAAGAGTGCTCAGGCCAGAGTGTGCACCTGATGGTCAGGCCCAGTGGATCCTGACTGTGATAGGCTCTCAGATATCTTCCCCTGGATGGAAGATCAGACCTCGGGGTACCATGCAAAAGAAAGCATGTTCCTTTCTTCTCTTCATCCACAGAGCAAGCTTGGGTCCAGAAATGGAATCCATGATACCGTGAAAGGAAGTATATTAGTTATCTATTGCAACATAACAAATTATCCCAAAACTTAGTGGCTTACAACAACAACAACATTTATTATTTCACTGTTTCTGTAGGTGAGGAATCCAGGCACAGCTTACCTGGGTTCTCTGTTTCAGAGTCTCTCACAAGCTGGAATCAATATTTCACCTGCGTACAGTCCTCTCAAGGCTTGACTGAAGAAAGATCTTCGTTTTAAGTTTGTTCATGTGTCTATTGGCAAGATTCAGTTTCTCTCTAGCTGTTGACTGAAGCCTCCCTCAGTTCCTTGCCTTGGGTGACTCTCCAACACGACAGCACGCAAGCCACCATGCTGAGAGGGCAGTAGAGAAAGAAAATGCAAGCAAGATAGAAGTCATAGTCTTTTGTGGCCTAATCTTGGAAGTAACACTCTATAACTTTTGCTATATTCTCTTAGTTAGAAGCAACTCTCTTGGTACCCCCCCGCCCCGGTCAAACATACACACTACCCCTACACAAGTCCTTACACCAGGGTGTGAATACCCAGAGGCCAGACCATCAGGAACGATTTCAGAAGCCTACCACAGGAAGGGAGTAGAGGTAGGCAACTAGGACTTATTGAGGTCCCAACATGTGTCAGGGCAGCCTCATAATGATCCCACTAAGTCTTCACAGTAGGCTTGAGAAAAGAGTGGCCTATTATTCTTAGCACAGAAGAGAAGCAAGGAAGGTATTTGAAGAGTGAAAGGCCAGTTGGGACACCCATATATGCGTTAGTCTGAGGAATGCAGGTATGAGTGCTGTGAGACACTGCAAGAGATTAGTCAAGTTTATAGCACAGCTGGCAACAGACGTGCAGACAAACTGCAGATTCCCAAACCTTCATTTGAATGGGGAGGGCGGGGGAGTACTCTCCTGATGAATGAGTGGGGCTTAAAGCTGAGGTTGCCAGGGCAACCCCCCAGAGGCTGAGGTTGAGACTTGACTTATGAAGCTGTTAGTTGCATGACTGATGTTCCAGAGTTGTCCACAACGTTGGAAGAAAAAGTGAAAGACTCCCACAAGAGGAGCGCATCTGAGAAGTAGCCCATGTGCTTCCGGCAGCCCCACAGAATGTCACTCTGAATGGAAGCCTCAGGCAGATGAGGTGGTTTCTGAGGTGATCAGTGAAAGTGAATGCTGGTCACAATAGGATAAGTTTATTCACAGATGATGTCAAAGTAGAGACCATGCAGAATGTTTGGAATTTCTAGTGGATGAACCTGCCTTTCCTTAGCTTGTATGAGCTCTGGGAGTTGGGAGTGGGGGTTTCCCCTACTGTCCTAGGAGGTATCTGTCTTGATGTGACTCAGGGAAACAACTTATCCACTATAAGCCTTAGTTCCCATGTCTTTAATATGGTGATACTACCTACCTATAGTGTGTTATAGGAAATTACTGAGTTTATAATAGATGCCTAATAAAAGTTAGCTCTTTTCTCCATCCAGCCTCTCTTCCCTCCTCAAAATAATATGGTATGGTTATACACAGCAGATGAGCACTCAACCTGCATTCCATTTGCCTTCTAGTGGACTGTCTGGTATTGCAAAGGCTGGGAAGCTAAAAACCATATTTCCCAGACTCCTGTATAATCAGGAAGCTGGAGGTAAGTAAGAAAGGTAGGTCGGGCCCAACCATCAGATGCACAGAGAGAGCTCAGTGGAAGCAGACAGAGACCACACTTCTGAGCTCCTGTCATTTCTGCTGGCATTGCCGTTGAGGGACAAATTGAGTTTTCTCTGGCAGCACGAGCAGACATCCTAGTGTCCTGTCACAAGCCTCAGGGATGCTGGTGGCCTTGTGGCAGGGGCAGCACTGGTTCTGGAGTGAGCAGCTTCCTTAGTGGCTTGCATCTTCTTTGGGAAGCTTTTCTGAAAGCTCCACCTAAAGTCCTTTCTAAATTCCTCCTACTAGTTCTGTAGGACACCTAATGTTCTGCCGTAAATTGTTTCTTGCTTAATGTGGCTGAGTTTTGTTTAACTAACCAGTACAAGTGGGATGGAGAGACTTTGATTGCTGAGTTCTTGGAGAAAGCACTGTGTGTATGTGTGTCTGTGTGTCTGTGTGTGTTTGTGCGTGTGTGCGTGTGTGTGTTGATACTTTGCTGAGTGCTTGGAGAGGGTGTGGTCTTCCTCCCTACCTTAACTCACCTCATCCTTCCTTGGGCCTAGTTGTCAGGGGACACTAAGACTCAGGAGCTTTAGGAGTTGCTCTTGAAAGACAGGAGGAAAGGGACAAACGTATGGCGAGAAGGGGGAGGAACTCAGTGGATGGCTGAAGGCCAGGTGCTGTAGAACACACCCTTTTACAGGACCTCCTCTCTCATAATTTGTAAAACTTGTGGTTGAATTGATTTTTATTTTGTGTGGCAATCAAAACAGTGACTGAATTTCATGTTGGGGAGGATGTCATATGGGGACAGAGTGGTATGTGAGGAAGCCAGAATCTTGAGAGGTAGAAAGGCCAGGAGACCAAGGCCGCCATAGGGAGCCAGCAGAAATACTGGAGAAGGTGTGGAACTCCCTAGTCCTTGGGATTCAGAAGTCCAAGCCCACCTCACTTGGACATCAAGGAGCCGAAGCCCTCGGTGGACATCTGGAGCACACACAAGTAGCAGCTGAGGCTGGTTCCTTCCCATTCTGCTTGGCCCTTTACCTTACAGCTTGATCTCTCCCCGAGGAACTCTCAAAGTCCTTACACACCAGTCCTTCAGAGCACTAGTTGTGTTCTCATCTATCTCTATGAGTTTTTTTCTCTGTTTACCTTCTTTGTAAGACTGTTAGCTTCTGGAAGGCAAAGGCCTGGAGATGTGATATATATCACTGAGCCACCAAAAAAGAATGAAATCTTGCCATTTGCAAAGACGTGGATGGAACTAGAGGGTATCATGCTAAGCAAAAGTCAGTCAGAGAAAGGCAAACAACAGATGATTTCACTCGTGTGGAATTTAAGAAACAAAACAGATGAACATAGGGGAAAGGAAGGAAAAATAAGATAAAAACAGAGAGAGAGAGAGAGAGAGAGAGAGAGAGAGAGAAACCATAAGAGACTCTTAACTATAGGAAACAAACTGAGGGTTGCTGGAAGGGACGTGGTGGGGGGGTGATGTGGTAACTGGGTGATGGGTATTAAAGAGGGCACTTGGTGTAATGATCCCTGGATGTTATATGCAACTGATGAAATATTAAATTACCTCTGAAACTAATAATATACTATATGTTAATTAAATTGACTTTAAATAACAAAGTAAAGAAAGAGTCATCTTTCATGTCAAATTCATTTCATCTTCAGGCTTGTCTTCCATTGAGGGGGTGAGTCATGGAGATCCAAGGCTCGTGGGCTACGCAGGAAATCTAGAATAGGCTTCTGGTTTCAAGATTCTGTCAATTAGGGACTCAGTCAAGCAGTGTGTGTTTATCGCCTCTTCCCCAGGATGCCTTGCTCTGCACTCAGAGAGGTTTACAAGCCAGACTGACACCAGGCAAGTCCCACTGAGGGTGGGATCCATGGTTGTTGTGTGCTTTCCAGCTTGTTGTCTCTGAAGCTATAAATATTTACCAAGTGAATGTGGAGGTGTCTGTCTCCAAAGAGTGTCTGGGGTGATGTGTATGTAGGGGGCGGTGCTGGGCAAGTGAGAGACCTAGGAGGCTGCCATGCACTGTTGATGCATTAAAGATTGAAGATAAGCAATTAGAGCCCCACCCAAGTCAGTGTCTCTGTAGCCCAGGGTGGGTGGCAGATTAATCTGTAAAACCTGCACATCTCAGCCCAGAAACCACAGGCAAATATCAGTGAAGCAAAATTGGCTTCCCAGCACTGCTGAGTTTATAAACTTTCTCAAGTTCCCATATTTATCTCTTAAATGAAGCCAGCAACACCTCCATATGGCTGACAGCTTTGCCTGTGCGTATGTGGAGAGGCTCAGTAAGGGAAACAGTAAAAGTCTGGAGAGGGCCAGATTTTTTTGTTGTTGTCATTTTATGGATTTTATGGAGTAATTGGTTGTTAAAATGAAATGGCTTCATTCTTGGTCGCAGTGAAGGCTCTAAGATCCTAGCCCCTTCCTAATTAAGATCACTTCTGAGTGCTTGCAAAAGGGTGACCCCTCACTTGCCTAAGGGCAGAAAAGATTTGAAGTTGAGGTGGCCAGAAGAAAGACACACTGGAGACCTCTCCCACTGGCCCCCTTCCCTAAGTAGAAAGCTTCCTTCTCTGTGTTCCCACAGCTTAGGTAAAATGTCAGTCTCCTTTGTTAAGCTGAAAGTTTCTGGAAGGCAAGGATTTTCTATGTCTCATTTCTATGTCTCTTGCACTTACACAAAGCCTGATAGGTAATAGCTGTGCCCACAAATTTTTTGATACTTCTCTCTTCAGAAGGTGGAGCCTAATTCCCTTCCTTTTGATTGTGGACTAGACTGATGTGCTCCTAATGAACAGAATGTGACAAAGTGATGTGTGACTTTTGAGACTAGGTCATAAAAGATGTGGCTCAAGTGCTTTTGGATCCCTGGCTCCCAAGGAAGCCAACTGCCATGTCATGATGACGCTCAAGCAGCCCTAAGGAGAGGTCCACATGGCAAGCATCTGAGGCCTCCTGCCAACAACCAGCACTAACTTGCCAGGTGTTTCCTTCTCCCAGGAGGGAGACTCCCATCTGACCTGGGAGGACATTCAAGGACCTTGCCTCCCTAGTCCATTAAAGTGGTTAACAACCACAACCTGTTGACTTAATCTTCTTTTCCTGTGAGTTGAGGCATGGTGGACAGAAGGTACTGAGAGAAGACAGGATAGAAGTGAGGCTGGAAGGTCTGTCTTCACTGAGGGTTTCTGGTTGGCTTTGGCTAAGCCTGACTGATTCTGCCGAGAAAGGCAAGGAAGGGAACCTGCAGTTCAGGGCCCCCTCACCTCTTCTCGTTGGAGAGAACCTTGTGGTCCTGGTAAACCCCGAGATTCCAGCACAGCTCTTGCCAGAGGAGGGAGAGCCACTCAAGAAAGGATCTTCCAGGTCTCTCCATCTACCCCGGTGCCCTATGTGCAAGTGAGTGGTCTGGAAAGACTGCTCTGTAGAGCAGAGAGAGAAAGGCTCTTACCCAGCAGTAATACAAGAGCATTAAGCCAGCTCTCCAAGTGATGTCTCCAGCAGGGAGGCCTGCTTCTCAACTTCTTGAGGCACTTGGGGATAAGTAAACTGCTCATTTCAAGCAAACTAGCTGAGGGTAAAAATTGATTTCTCCAAGAAGGTAGAGCCTTGCCAATGCTTGGTGTGTTTTCCTCAAGCTGGGATCCTATACCTTTCTTTTATTTTTTAAAACTTACACAATTAATATATTTCATTATAAAATAAAGTTCAAACTATTTCAGTTTTATGGAATAAACAAGAGAGTGTTCTTTATAATCCACCCCCTGCCTCATCCCATTTCCTCCCCACAGGTAATTACTGCTAATACTTGGGCATGGAGCCTGCCAGACATCATGTGGGTGTCACACATTATACATTGCCCTGAAACTTGTTTATTTTTCCATTTGATGATAAATCACCAACATTTTTGATCATGATAGTATGTGCAGATCAAACTTGCTGTGTTTTCTAATAACTGTCTAATCCTCTGTAGTGAGAGGAAGAATACAAGTATGCTAAGAATAACCACTTTGCACTACTTTTCCATGGAGTAGGGAGCAAGAGTGTTGACAGGACACCCAGTGGAGTTGTGGAGAGCTGAATTATGATAGCAGGGGAGACACTTGTAGCCTGTGGCTACCTCAGGTAGAGAGATGAGAAGGAGAGAGAGAGGGCGGGGAAGAGGTGTTGACCAGATGGAATATAAGGGCCTGTAAAGTGACCCCTCTGTGCAACCCTCACATCTTTAGCCCATTTACTAAGTTCATGAACTTAGATGTTCCCCATCTCTTGAATGTTTCATTAGCAACAACGTTGCAAGGATGCTATTTCTGGATCAAATATGGGAATTTCTCTATGGCTCTTATGATATCATTAAATTTTTATCCCAAAGGGCTGTAAGAACCATGCTGCTACTTATAATGTTTCCTTGTGTCTCTGGTAGGGTGAAAGGATCCCAGCTTAGGATGCATACTTCTAGAATCTGTCATTTGAGATACTCTTCACAAAGTCTGACAGATCAACACATAAATATGGATGCCTGCGATGTGCCAGTCCCTGTGCTGCCCTGTCATGCCAAGGGGGCTGAACTGGCTCAGGTATCCAGCTTGGCTCCCAGCTCCACACTGCTGACAAGCGTGAGGGTCAGGGCATGTGTACAAAGCGTGGCCACAAACACTAGGGAATCCACAGGCCAGAAGTAGCAAATGTGTGGCATCTGTGCTCCACTCCTTTGTCCAATGATTGATTGTGGATCTTTTTTGGTGATTCCAGGTGCTTCTTCAGAATTCTTCTCAACACAGTGCTCTTCCAGGCAGTTATTAATCAATCAGATGGATTGAATAGGACATATTTTCCCTCTCTTCTATAAGTTCAATCTAAAATGGGATTTAAATTTTTTTCAAAATGTGTATTAGATTAGAATATACAACCAGTGACATTTAAAATGCTTATCCAAAATAAAAAATAAAAATAAAAGAAATAAATAAAATGCTTATTCATATTCCACCAAAGATAAATGTGTGTACTTGAGAAAATCTTGGATTGGTGTAAAGATGGGTGAGCAGAGGGGAAGCAAGTCCCCTGCCACCAACTTCCTGAAGGCTGGCCTTGGTCCCATCTGGTGAGCCCATAAGCTCATATCTGAGGTCCCAGACACTTGGGTGAGCAATGGTGGCTGGTTGGTAGTTGCTAAGAAACACTCAGGAAGTAGCTGGGGGCACATCTGCTGGGCCTGGGGTACACTATCTGGTAAGAAGTCAGGGCCTGGAATCAAAAGAGGAAAGAGGAAGGTATGTTCTGTTCAGAGCTGTTAAAGGCCTTTCATGATCCTTGGACTTGAATTAGAAATAATAGGGGCAGAGGAAACCCAAATGAAAGCCAGAATGGCTCTAAGTCTACAGCTGGGTGAACCACCTTACACAAGATGTTTCCCATTAGCTTCATTTGCATGAGGGCAGTTATTTTTCTTGTGGTTGGGCAAGAAGCCTCTTCTCTTCTCTACCTTAATCCCATCAAAGTCAGACTGATGGGAATCAGCTTCAGAGACCAGTTACTTCTGACTCAGGCAACATCTTCCCTGAGGGGCTCCTATGGCCATTCCCTAGCCCACCTTCTGACCAGCCCTGGTGTCCTTTTGAGCTTGAATTGAAGCCTTCTTGGTTTTAGATCTTGCATTTCTGCCCCTATTCTGTGCCTGTTCCTCTCCAGGCTCAATTTCACATAACTGCCCATCTGTTTCCTAACTACCATGGGTTCTTATGGGCTTCTCTTAGTGCCCGGAGCCACTCACTCTGTAGAACTGTAAAGGAGCCTGTCAGATTCATGAATATTGGCCTCACCCTCCCACCTCCTTCTGCCAGCTAAGCCTCAGCTGTCAGCCCTTACGGGCCTGTTGGCTATCCTGGCTCCTGGGTGGCCATCCGGGATTTGCCAACTGTTGTCTATCATGAGTGGCATGGCAGGAAGCCCATTGTGTTGACAATAGTGAATTGAACATGTCCACACAGACAGTAAAATAACCAGGCATAGTTCACACAAGCCCGGGACACACGATAGTATAATTCATAAGGATATCCCTCCGTCTGAGACAGTGGTAGATGGTGTAAAAAAGAATAGGGATTTCATAGGCAGCAGAGGTCAAATCTCGGCTCTGCAACTTAATAGTCTGGGCAAGCTTTTTTAATCTTTCATAGCCTTAGAGTCCTCATTTGGAAAATGAAGATAAATAAAAGTACCTAACCTATTGGGTTGTTTTAAGAATTAAGTGAAATTAGTGATCATGACTTATAGTGAGAATTTTTAAATGGCAAGTGTATTAGTTTATTAGAGCTGCCATAATAAAGTATCACAAAGTGAATGGCTCAAACAACAGAAATATTTTGCCTCACAGCTCTGGAGGCTAGAAGTTCAAAATCAAGATGACTGTGGGGTTGATTCTTCCTGCAGTCTGTGGAAATGTCCAGCCCTTTTTCTTTGGCTTGGAAATGGCCATGTTTTCCCTACGTTTCTTTACATGGTTCTTTCCCTGCATATGTGTCTCTGTATCCAAATTTCCTTTCTTTCTTCTTTTTTTTTTTTTAATAAGGAGTCATTGGATTAGGGCCCACCCTAGTGACCTCATCTTAACTAATTACATCTACAACAACCCTATTTCCAAATATGGTCACATTCTGTAGTACTTGGGTGTTAGGACTTTAACGTGAATTTTGGTGCAGTGTAATTCAACCCATAATAGTAAGCTATCATTATCTGTCAGGGGGGTCTTATAAAGCTCTGATTATTGATGGGATTTTAATGGAATTAAATGGTGACCATTCAAACTTATGCAGTGAACCTCATTCTACTTGAAATACTGTTGTATCTAGTCACTAGTAGTGGTAGGTCTATGGGTGACCTTATAAGCCTCCAAGTTCATGTGTAGGAGCTAATTGTGAAAAGATTTTTGTTTTCCCTTTTCCCTAACCAGTGGTAGCAGTGGTTATGAGGTAGTGATGGTGGTGATGATAAACTCCCAGGTGTCAGACAGAGTATACTTGAGCCTGGTGTCCATGTTGGATCCCTAGGACTGAGAGCCAGGGCCAGATCCTGACTCTGTTCAATTCCTCTTGTCATATCTCCAACCCAAGTCAATATGAAGGAGTTTCATGCTTCACAGCAAATTCCAAGATCGCTGGGAATTTAATCCTACAGAATGGAGGAGAGGGTGGCCTACTACCCTCTCTGTTCTGTAGAAAAGGTGGGCTTCTATGGAGGCAAGGTGTTTTTTTTTTTTTTTAAGATTTTATTCATTTTTTCAAGAGAGACAGAGAGAGAGAGAGAGAGAGAGAGAGGCAGAGACGTAGGCAGAGGGAGAAGCAAGCTCCATGCAGGGAGCCCAATGTGGGACTCGATCAACCGCTGAGCCACCCAGGCCTCCCTGGAGGCAAGATTATAAGCAGTACCCAGTAGCTGACAACTGAGCTTTTCTATGCCACACCAATGGAAATAGGAAAGCTGAAAACAGAGGGATGTTGAGGTATATGTAGAGTGGGATGGAAGATCTTTCATGACCTCCATAACCTCTCCACACCCAAATCCACAAAGCTATTCACTGGAGCCCAATGTCATCGCTGCTTCTCACTTCCCCTCCTCCAAGGGGAGCCGTATTCAGGAAGTCTCTGCCCTGAGAGTGGGGAGCTTGAGTGTCTGGGATGCCCATTTCTGGCATTAATGTTTCAGTCTCTCAGCACCCCAGTGACCTGTAGTTTGGAGAGTTGTCATGTTTGCTTCGCACCAGGTCAAGGCTATGCCTCTAAACATTGTGGCAGGATTTGTGTGGCTAGAGATAGTAGTGAGCCCTTGGTGTGTGGCCAAGCCTGGGGGCACTGCAGCTTTCCCTTAGTATCATTCTTGAGGGCAGGCTGGCTTTGAGTAGGACATAGGGACAGGTCTCTCTTTTTTCTCTTTTCTATTAATTATCCTAGAATTTCCTTTCTAATTTGATCTTTTAGCTCAGCTCAGTTTTGTTTTTTTAAAGTGTGTGATTGTGTTTTTTTTTAAATTTTTATTTATTTATGATAGTCACATAGAGAGAGAGAGAGGCAGAGACACAGGCAGAGGGAGAAGCAGGCTCCATGCACCGGGAGCCCGACATGGGATTTGATCCCGGGTCTCCAGGATCGCACCCTGGGCCAAAGGCAGGCGCTAAACCGCTGCGCCACCCAGGGATCCCAGCTCAGCTTAGTTTTAGCAAATATTTATTGAATATACACACCATGTTAGCAATTTAATACACGGTACAACCCTCAAGGAATTTACATTCAAATAAAAGTTTAAAAAGACAAGGAAAGGGGTACCTGGGTGGCTCAGTCAGTTAGGTGTCCAACTCTTGGTTTCAGCTCAGGTCATGATCTCATGGGTGTGAGATTGAGCCCTGTGTTGGGCTCCATGCTCGGCAGGGAGTTTGCTTGAAGATTCTCTCCCTCTGCTCCTTCCCTCACTCTCTCTCTCCCTCTTAAATTAATAAATAAATCTTTAAAAAAAGGACAAGGAAAAATTCACTGAAACATAGGCAGAGAGAGAGATAGACAGGGGTGGTTTTCTAGATGATGACAAGTGTTAAGAGGCAGAGAGAAATGAGAATTTACTTCCAACTAGAAAGACTTCATGGTGGAGGTGGTACTTGTCTTGAGCTTTGAGGAATGGCTAGAATTTCAATGGGTGCAGAGAGGGAGGAGGGCTTCAGGGTGGAAAGAATAGATTGAGAAAACATAGGAAGTTCAGAACATGTAGAGTATTATGGGAGAACAAGTGTTTAGGTGTGACTTGAGCATGGGGTAGAGGGTTTATGTGGAAATAGAACAGGAAATGAAACTAGAAAGTTGTGCTTAGATTGTATAGAATTCTAGATGTCCCACTAAAGGACTTAACTTTTATTCTGTAAGTGATGAGGATGACGTTGAAGATGTTTAGATCAAGTCAACAACCTGATCCAAATTGTGTCTTAAGAAGACTGATCAAGTAGCTTTCTGTAGTTATGGATTCATGTGGTAGAGGTTGAACGTGGGAGGGGAGGGCAAACTGGAGGCTGCTGCAATGGTCCAGATAGAGATGTTGGGGTGGGTTTCACAGGTTAGGAGTCAGAGTGTGTGAATGGTTACTTAGACCAAGATGAGCAAGAGAGGCTGGGGACCAGGACTGCCCCTCCTACCCCAGGCTGGACAAGCACTGGAGGAAGTGACACACAGAGGATTCTGAATGGCACATGTGGTGACCAAGGAGTAAGCAGCAATTGTCTCCTGTCCCTCAATAGCATGGGTCTAAAATAAGTTGGTGGTGAGCATGAGGACAGGAAAGCCCAAGTCCACAACAGCTGGAATGGTGCCCTGAAGCCAAGAGTTCGTTATGGATCCTGCCGTGTTGTGCATTTTCACTGGACACTTTCTCCATTCTAGTCCATACTCAGGACTCTTGGGTCAGATAGGCAAGTATCCGGGCAAGCTTGTTTTCTATCTTATTCAGGTACTAGAGTCCAAGAATTGCAAATTCCACCCTCTGGCCTGATCCCTGTACCAGAGCTTCTTCCTCAAAGCCTCTCATGTTTTCCAAGACCCAAGCTTCGGTTGTAAGAAAGATATGAAAATACTGGTCCTGTGTCCTTGCGGGTCTTCTGAAATCCCTAGAGATGCTTCTTGAATCTCTTCTAATTCACTTTTCCATTGTTCTTTCCATGAGAATGGAGAGTGGGGGGCAGGTTTGGACAACCTCAGCAAACCCCCTATTATATTCCAGATGCACGTTCAGGCACACGGCCCAGGCCCGGACAGAGCAAGAGACCACCACCACCTCTTCTCCCAGAGCTCATGGCAGTTGGGCCCATAGTCTCCCATGCTTACTAGTTAAGTCATTGCTGGTTCTGCAGGAATGGCTCTATACTTATTTAGTAGCTTTGGCTACTCCACTTTACAGGAATACCCCACTCCTCAAATGCTGGACGTTGGATCAGGTTTTACTTTTTTTTCTTCTTCTTTTGCACACCATCTGGAATTTTTGCACCTCTACCGACAAGCTGCAATATAGAGAGGTCTTGATTAAGCCTTTGGCCTTCTCCTCAAACAGGCTTTCCTAGGTCTCTGTAACTCAGTTGTCAGCAGGAGCCTCCTTAGTATTTGAACTCTGGAAAAGATTGCTTTCAATCCTCGATTCCACAGTCCAGGGAAGTCCAAAGTAAATCTGCCATGAACTCTTCTGGTGCTTCTGCTTCTGGGCTCTTGCAACTCTGTGAGCCATCCTGATTCAACCTGCAGACACAATTCAGCCCTTCACTGCTGTCCACAAAAGATCCACTCAGTGAATATTTGTAAACCTAGCGGAGGGAGAGGGGGCATATCACACATCCCAAAGCTTTCTTGTTGGCTTCTTTCTCTTATTTCCATCATGTTTTCCTCCAGAGTATCTAGAAATCTCCTTTCTCCTTTACTGTGCAGAGCTGTCCCCCATCTTACTCTTCTCTGCCAGTTAACACTCAGATTGTTGATGCTCCACGTTCTATCCTGACAATTTTCCATTTGTTTTTCCCAACAAAGCAGTTCTCACCCTTGAAGGAATTCTAGTGGAATTCTAGTGCCAACTCTTACAATAATAAAAATTTTTCTGTCTGATTTCACACGTATCAATTTCAATGTATCACACTGAGAATTGGGGTTTTAAAAGTTCCCTCTTGCCATTAGGATACCCTTGGTGCAGTTTAATAGGAACTTAATTCAAAGTGTCCTAAGTGATAAAGACCATTATTATCTCACAAAATTAGAAACCCAGAGACAGGTTGGCTCCAAGCTTTAGGACTCAGCTCTGCCTCTTGATTCTGTCCCAAACTTGGCCTTAGACTGGTAGCAAGATGGCTGCTGCAGTTCCAGGCATCATAGCCAGACCCCACAAGGTGCAGAACAAGAAAAAGTGGTTCTTTTACCACTTCTCTTGCTTTATAGGGAGGACAACTTGTCCAGAAGCCCCTCAGCAGAAGTTGCCTTCTCATCTCATTGGCTTGATTTGGTCACATACCTAAACCCACAGCTGGAAAGGGGAATGGGATCTGTGATGGCTCACATTAAGCAGAATCACCCCCCTGATGATGCGGAGCATCTACTGAAGCATGAAGCTGCATGGAGGATGATAAATGCCCAAGCAAAAGTGAGGTGCCTCCTGCACAGATAGAACACTCCTGTGCCTCTGCTTCCAGGGCCAGAATCATGGCTGGCTGCTGTCTCCTCCCCTAGCTTCAGTCTGCTCCTATAGCTGGTAGCTGGAGAGAGCACCCAGTAAAACTGAACATCTCCGCCTTTAAACTCATCTCCCACTTCTGCACCAAGGACAAACCATCATCTTTTTGCATTTAATATTCCTATGTTTTGAGGAATTATTCTCATCTTTGTTTCCCTGTTTAGAACATACTAACAATGTTTTGCGAGTACTTGAACCATCTATTTTTTGAGAGACGTTATAGGCATTTGGGGGATTCCAAAACTTTTTTACTTTTAGAATTGATTGAGGGGTTTTGGGGTGGGTTTTTTGGTTTTGTTTTGTTTTTGCCTTTCTCTACTTAGAGCAGTGGTTCTCAAATTGCAGTGGGAATTTCTTAGAAAGCTCATTAGAAAAGATCGAAGTCTGCGTTCTACTACCTCCAATCTGAAGCAGAATCATGGAGCCGATATTTAAAACCAGCACAATAGGTGATCACATGTTGAGATTCACTACTTTAGGAGAAGGCATTCAGATCTGAGCCTGCCTTGGCAAGTTAATTGGAGGGGAGCACAATTTCAATATCATGTGATTCTATTTTTATTTATAGAAAGGATTTTTTTATGTTTTCAATGTATTAAAAAGCAACAGAGTACAAATGCTGTAGTTAATACTAAAAAGGATCCAAATTTTTCAAGGAATGATTTTTTTTTTATAAACAAGTTCTACAACAAAAGGAAAACTGCATCTTGATACACAAAAGTTCTGTTAAACAAGATTAAAAATTTTTAAGTCAGAAAATGTTTAAGACTAAATTCTTTCAAATGTTCAAACCACAAAAGAACCTGTACAAGCTTCATAATAAAATGTATCCTTGTACACATGTCCTGGGCACTTTGATAATGTTAAAATTTTTTAAATGTGAGTGATAGAGGCAGCACGTAAAGGCTTCATGAACCTTTTTTTCCCTCAAAAAAGCATACTTTCAGTAAAACATTTTTTTTTATTTTTTTTTATTTATTTTATTTTATTTTATTTTATTTTATTTTTATTTTATTTTTTTCCCTCAAAAAAGCATACTTTCAGTAAAACATTTTACCATTTTTATCCGACTATGCATTTACATTTGTGTTCTTCCTGAAAAGGGGGATTTATATTAACACTGTATTTTTAATGTAAAAAATACATTTAGAAATATTTAACTTCCTGAGAGACTTTAGTTATACATCAAAATGATTTAATGAGCAAATTCTAAAATTTTAGAATGAGATAGCATATATAAATTTACAATTTTATGTTCACTAAGAGTAAAACTCAAAAGACCATGTCACAGAACTTACACTAAAAATTCTCTAAGAAGTCCTGTATGATTTATCCCCAAACTTTACCAATAAGCTTTCTAAGTAAACTGTATCACTGAAATTACATTTTCTCATTAACAAAATACTGATAGTCATTTCAGATTACCAAACTCGAATGTTTTCTATTATACAACCAAAATTTGATTCACTAACAAGAAACTTTTTGCAATACAAAAAGATAAAAAAAAGATAACAGATAATTAAAATATTTGCTTTATAATACAACTCATATAATACATCCCTTCCTCAAGTGTCTAAAATGATTAGGAATTGTGGCACTTTATTTTGCATAAAACCCTTTCCTCTTCATAAAACCCTGAGGTGAAAGGTTATTAATGTAATAAAATTGGAACCACAACTCTTATTTATGTATTAGACTAGCTATAGGTTTTAAAATTTTGATAAAGTGGCAACTTGTAAAGCTGCTCTGCACAGTTTAACAAAACATTTCCAGGCCAACTGAGCCAAAAGGGCCTAGAATGACCCTATAACAACATCGTCCTTTTAATACTTGTTAGTGTCGATGAACACCATTTTCCATCTCAGTTACTGTCTCTTCTGTTATCATAGTCATGGCTCCAGCCTTCGGGACTTCTATCTTCATGGAAGTAGTCATCTCTGCTTCCTCTGTTTTTTGTTTTTTTTTTTTTTTTAATTAATTTTTATTGGTGTTCAATTTACCAACATACAGAAAAACACCCAGTGCTCATCCCATCAAGTGTCCACCTCAGTGCCCGTCACCCCTTCCCCTCCAACACCCGCCCTCCTCCCCTTCCACCACCCCTAGTTCGTTTCCCCGAGTTAGGAGTCTTTATGTTCTGTCTCCCTTCCTGATATTTCCCAACATTTCTTCTCCCTTCCTTTATATTCCCTTTCACCATTATTCATATTCCCCAAATGAATGAGAACATACACTGTTTGTCCCTCTCCGATTGACTTATTTCACTCAGCATAATACCCTCCAGTTCCATCCACGTTGAAGCAAATGGTGGGTATTTGTCGTTTCTAATTGCTGAGTAATATTCCATTGTATACATAAACCACATCTTCTTTATCCATTCATCTTTCGATGGACACCGAGGCTCCTTCCACAGTTTGGCTATTGTGGCCATTGCTGATAGAAACAGCGGGGTGCAGGTGTCCCGACATTTCATTGCATCTGAATCTTTGGGGTAAATCCCCAACAGTTCTCTGCTTCCTCTGTAATGATGGTCAGACCCGTGATCACCGTAACGCTGTTCTCGGCTATAATGTCTATCTGGTATATAGGGATGAGAATTCTGTCTGCCTTTACGGTGTGATGATGGTGTATCTTGGCGCCACTGGGAGCTTGAAGACTGGTTAAAACTGTGACTATGTGATGGGGAAAATCCTGATGGATCCAGGTGTGGAGAACCAAATTTCCCACCATAGGACATCTGTCTCAAAACACTCTTCATCACTGCTTGTCTCTGAAAATTTTCTGGAGAAGAGAAAGATCTCTGAATTATCTGTGCTGATGGAGTCATATTATCCACAGTCCTTTCATACCTGCTAGGAGATGTAGAGGTAGGGCTTGAGTTTCCAAGATGATGCTGGGGATACAACAAATTGACATCCTGTGAGGCATGGCTACTTCCTGATCTAAACTGAATTTTGATGGGCCTCCCAAAAAGTTTGATTCATTAAGTAGGTTCATGCATAAGGAACAGACACTTTGTGCTTGAAATTCACAAATGCAAACTGCTTTGGTTTACCATCCTTATCTTTTGGGATTTTCACTTTTACTACAGGCCCAGCCTGGTGGAAAAGCTCGAAGAGGAGCTCCTCTGTCACCTTCGTCTCCAGGTTGCGCACAAAGAGCTGCGGTCCGCCTGCGCCGCCGCCCCCATGTCAGCGGATTTTGTTGAATGAAAACCAAATGTGATATGAGTTATAGGTTGTCAGGAGACTTTTCCTTTAAGTACATTCACAAATCAGAAAAGAAACTCTCTCTTGTAAAAGTGTCTTCCTGGCAGCCGGGCTGGCTCAGCGGTTTAGCGCCGCCTTCAGCCCAGGGCCTGATCCTGGATACCCGGGATCGAGTCCCGCTTCGGGCTCCCTGCGTGGAGCCTGCTTCTCCCTCTGCCTGTGTCTCTGCCTCTCTCTCTCTCTGTCTCTCATGAGTAAATAAATAAAATCTTTAATAAAATAATAATAAAAGTGTCTTCCTAGTTTTTGGTTCAAAGCATATGGGGCCATCCTTCTAAGACTAAACATTAGGATGCCATTTGTTCAGGTAAAATGATGATTGCTGGCTCCCAATGCCAAGTGTGGAGCTGCTTAAGACAGTCTGGGCCTGGCTCCTGGAATATTTTCAGTGTTTAAAAACTCCCGAATTGTATTCTTCACTGATTGGGTTTGCTTCTTCTAGAAATGGAGACCTCTCCTTGTGAATCAGGACAAGTTAGTCTTGTTTTGAGCACTTGTTGCAGGATCTCTCACTCCTTACCTAGCAGAGCTGGAAGTTCCCAATGAGAGATGAACCTGAGGCAGGGTGGTAACCATTCTTGGCAGATGAGGAAGGGGCATGAAATCCAGGACACTCCAGAGCAACCTTGTCTTTTATAGCTGGACCTGAGCAGGTTTATGTTTCAACTTTTAGGATGTGGAGACGGAGAGTGCAGGTCCTTCATTAGGCAGGATCCTATTCCTGTAGTAACAGAGAGAATGTCTAAGAGAAAAACAGGCAGAGATAAGAAACAGGAAATGGATCAAATTAGAACAGGAAAGGAGATTGAAGAGGCAGGTATCAGATCAAGGACCCCAGAGGGAGGCAAGTGAATGTTGTGATTTAGAGAGAACTTTGGAGTTATACATGTTTGGGTTTGAATCAGAACTTGGCCATGTATCTTTAGAAAGGAGACTTCACCTTTCAAAGTCTTAGTTTCTGTAATAAGAGGGGTAATACTACTACCTACTTTAAAATTCTTGTGTGGATTAAAGTAATTCATTTGAAGGGCTTACTAGTGGCTGTCTGGCACAGCTACCATTTATTGACTGCATACTGTTTTTTGTTTTTTATTTTTATAAATTAATTTTTTTATTGGTGTTCAATTAGCCAACATACAGAATAACACCCAGTGCTCATCCCATCAAGTGCCCACCTCAGTGCCCATCACCCAGTCACCCCCAACCCCCGCCCACCTCCTCTTCCACCACTCCAAGTTCATTTCCCAGAGTTAGGAGTCTATATGTTCTGTCTCCCTTTCTGATATTTCCCACTCATTTTTTCTCCTTTCCCCTTTATTCCCTTTCACTATTTTTTATATTCCCCAAATGAATGAGACCATATAATGTTTGTCCTTCTTTAATTGACTTATTTCCCTCAGCATAATACCCTCCAGTTCCATCCACGTTGAAGCAAATGGTGGGTATTTGTCGTTTCTAATGGCTGAGTAATATTCCATTGTATACATAAACCACATCTTCTTTATGTTTTTGTTTTGTTTTGTTTTTTTGCATACTGTTATGACCATGGTCTACCTTCTTGATTTGGTTCATAATTGGTATGAACTGCCTCCACAACTTGGAGTAAAACTACAATTATCTCCCTTAAATTTTCCAAGCACCCACATACCTGTCTTTTAGTAGGATGTCCCAATATTTTCTACAGGAGATATCTATTCCCTTGAATTTTCTAATAACCTTAGTGGCTCATTCAGTCCAAAGGGACAGTCCTACAGCCAAATGCTAGCCAGGGAAAGAACTCTAGAATCTCACTGGTCCAATGATGATGTTGTTGCCACTGTTTCTGTTACATCATATGGTGTCATAGTTGAAAACAGGTCCCATGTAGTTGTGGATCATTGCTAATGATAATGCCCCATTGACCTAGCACTCTGTAGTAGATTGTCCCTACTGGGCCCTTCTCACAAATGGATTGTATTTCTCACTCTACTGCTGTCTGTCTTGGCCTTATGACTTGCTTTGGCCAATGAGGTGGAAGTCACATGTGCATATTCTAATCAGAAGTTTTAAAAGCCATCACAATCTGCCTTTTCCTCTGCCTCACAAATGTCACTGTCCCATGTAGGAATTACTCCCTCATCTGATGCTTGGAGTAAAGAGTTTGTGGAGAAGAGCTATAGCCAAACCACAGCCAGCATGTAACATGACTAACATTTACTACTATATGTTACTGAGATTTTGGTGTGGTTTGTTACTATAGCATAATCTTTTTTTTTTTTTTTAAGATTTATTTATTCATGAGAGACAGAGAGAGAGTCAGAGACACAGGTAGAGGGAGAAGCAGGCTCCCTGCAGAGAGCCCAATGCGGGACTTGATCCAGGAATCTGGGATCACGCTCTGAGCCCAAAGCAGACACTCAACCACTGAACCACCCAGGCGTCCCTACCTTAGCATCTTCTTTACCTGGCTGATATACACACCTGGGTCACAGGAAAGCCTCATATTTAGATTCTATAGTTATAGCTGTTTTAGTTCATTCATTCAACTCAGGCATTACACCCAAATCATACCACCATGTCAGGGTAGCTTAGTTGAGAGGGACCTCCATCCTCACTATATGCTCTACTACAAATATATTCCTCCATGAACATGTAGGCTCTTATTAAAAGCTGGATTACCAGCCCACAGCCTCATGGTGTATTCTTTTCTGGGGCATTTGGTATCCCTTCCTGACTGCAGATCCCAATAGGGCCCTCCAAAGACATCAGGGAGGTTCTAATAATAATGCTCCTGCAAAAGGAATGGGTCAGGGGTCATTGCCCTTGCCTCCTGTGCAGATTTACCCCAGTAGACAATTTGGCAAGCAACAGGTATTTGGGAGAGGTAGTCTTTGTCAGGCTCAGGAGTTTCTGTTACAACTCTTTCCTGTATATGAGTGCTTATACTTGCTAAAGGAAGTCACTCAGTTGATTTTTTTTCTCATGGTAAGTGGGATATACCCTAAGGAGATTTGCTACTCCCACTTCTAGCCACAGCAGAGGTTTTTGTTTGTTTGTTTTTTTAAGTCTACATGTAGATGTTATATGGAGGCCTCAATGAGAAGGTCTGAGGGAAGAATGGGGGGCCACAGTGAGGGATTCTATCTCATTCTCCTTTTTCCTCTTCTAAAAACTCTAAGAATAGAATTGAACCCCCCAAATTAGAAAAATTATTCCAGTACAAAATGAAATGAAAATGAAAGGCAGCATCACTCAGGCTTTTGTGATGGGATTTGATATTAGCACAACTAGAGAAGGTATGTGAGAGTCCAAGGTCAACGGTGGATCTTGTAAGCAGGAAGGAGGAGGAGGGCTGCCTTTCAGGGCTCAGGGAGGTTTCTTTTCTTTTTCTTTTTTTCCTTAAATTCAATTTGCCAACATATAGTATAACACTCAGGGCTCATTACATCATGTACTGTCCTTAATGCCTGTCACCCAGTTATCTTATGCCCCCTCCCTGCCACCTCCCCTTCTGCAACCCTTTGTTTGTTTCCCAGAGTCTTTGTCTTCCTCTCTAATTTTTCCCCACTCAGTTCTCCCTCATCCCTTACTGTCCATTTCACTATTTCTTATATTCCACATGTGAGTGAAACCATATAATAATTGCCTTTCTCCAATTGACTTATTTCATTCAGCATAATATCCTCCAGTCCCACTCATGTCAATGTAAATAGTAGATATTCATCCTTTCTGATGGCTGAGTAGCAATCCATTTATGTTATATACCACATCTTCTTTATCCATTCATCTGTCAAAGGACATCTTGGCTCCTTCCACAGTTTGGCTATTGTGGACGTTACTGTTATGAACACCCAATGGGTGCAGGTGTCCTATTGGTTCACTACATCTTTATCTTCAGGGTAAATACCCACTAGTGCAATTGCTGGGTCGTAGGGTAGCTCTATTTTGTTAACTTCTTGAGGAACCTCCACACTGTTTTGCAGAGTGGCTGCACCAGCTTGCATTCCTAGGGAGGTTTCTTGATGTAAGGAGTAGAATCCTTTAAGTCACTGGTATCTGGTCTCCCTCTGCCAGAGGGTGTAAACAACAGAATAACACTTTGGAAGTATCTCTCTGGCTGCTATGAGGAGATTGGGGACAGAGGGAGGAGTGAAGACTAGTTAGGGGAGGTAGAAAGATACATGTTTATTGAGTGAATGAATAAATAAATGAATATTTAGCTGTGGATATTAAGCTGTGGCTATGGGTCCTTGCTCTGCGGTGTTTGCCATCTTCCTTAAGGATTGTGGTGGGTCTTCAGACTTTTGGAAGAATAAAACATTTCCCTTCCTGCTCTCCTCCACTGACCCTACAGATTCCCACTCTCTTCTTGGTAGGCCCCTTTGGCTGTATCCCTGAGATCCCATCCTGTTTTTCTTTGAGCTCTTTGAGATATTAAAGGTTGGTCACAAGCCGGCATTGAGTCTGGTTCCATGTTTTAATGCCTTCCATTTCTTGACCTCTGGTTGTCCAAGTTGTGTCTTATTTAACATCAGATACTATCTTTTCTCAGAGCCATTCTGGTTCACATCACACTTTAATCTCACCATAATCCCCAACATCCTACATCCACATTCAAAGCCTAAGCAGGTTTTTTTGTGGGCCAGAAGAGGACAGCTTGGCTGCCAAAGACTGTGTGCATTCCACTGAGGCCCTTGTTACTCTTAGGGAACCCATCATCCACCTATATACCCAGGGTCTATACACCCACCACCAGGAGCCTGCCTGACAGTTTTCCATTGCCAGAATGTTTTCACATTTACTTTAAAAAAGCAGGCAACATTCCTACCCAAGATAAATGAAGCAAGTCCCTAACATCCCTCAAAAATAGTTTTCGGAGAATCCCAAACAGGCCTAGATGCTTTAGGAAGATGTCTTTGGTTTTTAATCCAGAAAAAGGAAGGAAGAACACAAATGCAAAGGAAGGGCTCAGATCCAAAGTGAATTCTTTTGTCTAGTACATGGTTTATTTTAAATGTGAAAGTTCAAGTTTACAAAAACAAATGGATGGGATAGCGCATTTGTGAATTCTGAAGCATAGACATTTCTCCATGTTTGGAGGATGTGCTCAGATATTTGTTTGTGCAATTTTTGTCATTGTTGAAATGAAGAGGTACTGAGGCTGTGGAAACTGCACCCAGAATGCTGTGAAAAGTAAATAAGTGATAGTACAGGACCCAGAATCCCAAGGAAGGGAAGGAGAGAAAATATGGCCCTGGTTGGTATTACCCTCATATGGTCCCAGGATACTTGGTTGAAAAACCCCTTTCTAACATATCAATCCATAAATGGATTAATTCGCTGATTGAATGGAATAAATTGAGTAAGTAAGCTTCTATCAAGAAAACTGATATCTTCTACAGAGGTATTATTCTTACTTTTCTTGCACCTTTCCTACTTGCTTTTGTTAAAATCTCTTTTTATGAACTTGACTTTAGATGGACTTGATCAGGAGGCTTTGAGAAAGGGATTTCCTAGAGGTGAGGAGGACGGAATTTATTTTAAAAGATTAAATTAAATTAATTAATTCATTTTAGAGAGAGAGATGGGGGGAGGTGCAGAGGGAGAGAATCTCAAGCAGACTCCCCACTGAGCACAGAGCCTGATGCAGGGCTTAGTGGGACAACCCTAAGATCATGACCTGAAGTGAAATCAAGAGTTGGATGCTTCACCAACTAAACAGCCCAGGCACTCCAAGAGTGGAATTATTCTTCAGCAATGGGTTGAAGGAAGGAGCATGGCCTTGGAATGCCAGGTCCAGCTCTTTCATAGACCAGCTTGCCTGATCATGGACAAGGCACTCCATCTCTCTAGGCTTCATTTTCTTACTGGAAAATGCAGATTGGATATTTTTGGAGATTAGGTTTTGAGAATGAGTGATGTATAGAAATTGCTGTGTATAGTACCTGGTTCAAAGTAAGTCTTACGAGACATGATCTAACTCATAATCGAAAAGAATCACTCTGCCTGCTTTGTGGGTGGGGTGGGGGGAGGAGGCAGGAGAGCAGTTAGAAGTCAGCTGCTTTGATGTCACAGTAAGAAGTCATGGCCACCTAGACAAGGTGGTAGTGGTAAAAGTAGTAAAAAACGGTCAGATTCTGGGTGTATTTTGTTTGGTTTTGTTTTGTTTTAATAATAAATTTATTTTTTATTGGTGTTCAATTTGCCAACATACAGAATAACACCCAGTGCTCATCCCATCAAGTGCCCACCTCAGTGCCCGCCACCCAGTCACCCCCACCCCCCGCCCTCCTCCCCTTCCACCACCCCTAGTTCGTTTCCCAGATTTAGGAGTCTTCCATGTTCTGTCTCCCTTTCTGATATTTCCCACTCATTTTTTCTCCTTTCCCCTTTATTCCCTTTCACTATTATTTATATTCCCCAAATGAATGAGACCATATAATGTTTGTCCTTCTCCGATTGACTTATTTCACTCAGCATAATACCCTCCAGTTCCATCCACGTCGAAGTAAATGGTGGGTATTTGTCGTTTCTAATGGCTGAGTAATCTGGGTGTATTTTGAAGGCAGAGCCAAGATGAATTCCCTGTGGGGTGTGTGGGGAGCAGCAAGTGGGGAATCATGAATGATTTCTGTTTTGAGCTTCAGCAACTTGAAGGATGGACTTGCCATTTACTGAGATGGAAAAGGCGGAGAGAAGAGCAGGCTGGGTGGCGTAACCTGGAGAAGTCTATGAGACACCCAAGAAGAGGTATTGAGCCGACAGCTGGATGTATGGGGCTGGGGGGCAGCGGGGAGAAGTCTGGGCTAACATAAACATTTAAAAGTCTTCAGATTATAGATAATATTTAAAGTCATGAGCTTGGACAAAATACCCTTGGGACCGAGTGCAGGGAGAAGAGAATCCAGGTCTGAGAAGGAAGCCCTGGAGCAGCTCAGTGTCATGCTTCAAGGAGGTGAGGGGGAACAAATGCATCCCCCCCGCCCGCCTTCCTCCTCCTCATCTTTCTTCTTCTTTTATGGTTATGAAAGGGAACTGTTCTATTTAATTCAGTTAGTCTTCGCTTGAGCAAAGCTGCTTACAAAACTTATTTTGGGTTTGCTCAAAAAGCGATATATGTTCTCTACAACTTCAAAGTCTTTTAAAAAGGAAAAACACCCAACTCTGGGCTGTGGAAGAAGGCCTCGCTCGTGGTGCAGTCATCGAACCAGCAAGTCCAGTGCATCTGGAGATTAAGTTTCTCTCAGGATTAGTGAAATCAAGCTTTTGTTAGCATTAATTTAATGGTGGAATGTCAACTTGAAAACCTCAAAAATCCCTTTCTGCTTCACATCTCTTCCCCTTTTTCAACCAAAAGAAAAACTATGTAAGGCCAGAAGGGAGAATCTGAGAAAGGTTTGAGTCTTCCGTTGGTGAGATAAACAATCTGTTGTGTCATGGCACCAGCACAGAAATCCTATGTTTGAAGAACAGACTGAGATGACAGTGTTTCTCAGGATAGTTTAGGAAAGGGCAAGATAGGGGAAGATCAGTTTTGTGATATAGATCTGGGAGTTTCAGTGGACCATGGGTTTTTTTATGAGTCATGTAATGACATGGTAGTTCCTGGAGCCAATACAATTGTGGGCTGAATTCAAAGCAATGTGGTGTTCTGGCCATTTGAAATCAGAATCCCTTAAATAAAGAGACTACTGGCTGGATGACACTAACAGTCCCCCATACTGTTCAGGACTTTGTATTGTGGGACAGACTTTGAAAAAGTTTGTATTGTTTAGTGACAAGAGGGACCAGCATGGGATAAGAGTTTAAACAAATAACAGTTTTCTGGCCTCAGCTGTCACTGTCTTTGGATATTGAAGGGCTTCCAGGGTATGAGAGAGATTGGTTCTGCAGTTCTCCATAGGGCACAAGAGGAAGCAAAGGAGGGAGAGTTACACAGATCTTTTTATTGTGTGTGTGTGTGGTTTTTTTAAAGATTTTATTCATTTATTCATGAGAGACACACAGAGAAAGAGAGAGAGAGAGAGAGAGAGAGGCAGACGGAGAAGCAGGCTCCATGCAGGGAGCCCAATGTGGGACTCAATCCAGGGACTCCAGGATTACGCCTGGAGCCAAAGGCAGACACTTAACTGCTGAGCCACCCAGGCGTCCCTCTTGATATTGTTGGATAAATAAATAAATGGGCTGCCACATAAAGTAATGAGCTCTCTCTCCTTCGAGGATTTCAAGTAGGAGGTGAATAATCAATAGTCAGGAATGCTATAGAGAAAATACTCTTAGGTGGAGGCTTAGAAGGTCTATAAATCCCATGAAAGCACATGTCAAATGATATGGACATGTTCCATGGCTTTTATTAGATCCTCAGAGTTATGGGACCCTAAAAAGTTTAAGAAGGTCTGTCATAGCAAATACCTTTAAGCAGGGTGGGTGTAAGACTGGTTGAACTCTGTGGTGTTCTTAGACTAAGTTCAGTGGTTCTAACTAGCTCCCCATTCTCTGGCAGAGTGGTCTGGGGAGAAGAACATTGATTTAAGAGTTAGATAGAACTTGGTTTAAATTCTAGCTCAGCTACCTTCTACCTTTGTGATCCTGGGCCAGTGGCTTAACTTCTCTTAACCTCAGTTTCTTCATTTGTAAAATAGGATGAAAGCTTTCTCACAGGCCATTGAATGACATAACACAGGTCACTCAACACAGATTTTGGTTCCTAGTGGGGGCTTGGTACATGTGTGGTCTTTTCTTCACGTCTTGTACATGACATCTTTTGTTGCCTGTCCCACCCACAGCCTCTGAGGAGGGACACCATAATTTATCACATGGCCTCAGCTATCACCACTGGATCAGACTAGGAAAGGAAAAAAGGAAAGAGGAGAAGGGGGAGGGAGCAGATGTGTAGAGAGAAGGAGAAAGAGGGAGGGAGAGAATCACATGGTATGTGGGAGACAGAGGAATACAGACATTCAGACAGAAAAGGGGCCTCAAGTTCTGATGGCTCTGGGTGTACTTCCTTTCCTGGGTTCTGTGGGGACTCAGTTATCATTGGCACAAGCCCCCTTTGCACTGAGCCAGCCAGAAAGGGTTTCCGTTCTTTGAAACTTAAAGAATCCTACCCTTACCCCATCTGTTCTGCCATTAAATCTGCTCACACATTGGCCCAGACTGAAATTCCTTTGTTTTCCTCTACTTTCCCCGTTCTACTCAGGACTTGAGGCCCAGCTGAATTTCCTACTTCTCCCACAAAGCCCTTTCTGAGCAACCCAGGCCCCAGCTGCCTCTCCTCCCCCTGAGCTGCTTCTTTGGTGGGTATATGTGAGCTTGGGGTGCAGGGGAGCCCAGAGGAGGGGACAGACTCATCCAGACTTCTCCAGAGAGCAGTGCTGCCTTCTCGGAAGTCCTCCCCTGACCACCTTCCCTATATGGTACTTCTAAGGTCATCCTGGTATCACAGTCCATCCTTACCAACTTCTGCCCTCCCTCTTCTTACACACTCATGTGATCACATGGTTGCCGAGTGAGTGAATAACTGAGCATCGCCTTCACATCCAAACCCTGCAACTAACCCCTGCATATTGGCTTCTGACCCCATCAGTCTATATGCAAGGCTCTCTTAAATCCTAATAGCTTGCTTACAATCTTCACCTGTGACTTCAAGCTCTCCTGGAGATCCATATTTCTAAGATATATGCTATAGTTGGTACCCCTCTCAAGCAGCAATCCTGCATTTCTAACCATTTTCTGGGCATCTCCACCTGCACATCCCAGAATCATCTCAAACTGAACTCATGTCTTCTTTAAGAAGTACACTCCTGCTCCTCACTTCCCTGTCATGCTAACATTCGCTCTACCTGTCCCAGGATGAAGACTTAAGTATACTATCCCTGCTTAGAACCCCCCTGGGGCTCCCAGCCATCATACAGGTAGATTCAAACTCTGAATAAGCCCAGGGGCTTATGGCTCCTTCTGAGTCTAACCTACTCAGCCAGCTGCATGATGGAGCTGCTGCCCCTGTACTCCTGAGCACTTTTCCACTGCCATGCTTAGGCCCACATTACTTCTTCCTCTGGGAACACCCTTCCCAACCACTCTCTACCTCTTGAAACTTTGACCTCTTAAAACCTTGACCTTGCCTCAAATGCCAACTCCTCTAGAAAGCAAACCTTCATGAAGCCCCCGCTTCTTCTTCCTTGGAAAACCTGCAGCGCTTGGCTTAAGTTCAAAGACCCCCAACCTAGCCCATCCATGTTCTCCCTTATAGAACAGTTTTACTAATAACATCTTGTGCAAGTGTACGAACAGATAGTTTGCAAACCACTTTCACATACCTTCTATCATAAGTGTTACTTCCTTTCTCGAGTCTTATACCATCAGCTCCTAGAGGGCAGGAGTCATGTTTTGCTTCCCTCAGTCCAAGGCACAAGGTATGTGAGCAATGTACTTCCTTGAAAAAAATGGGTAAATCATGCTCTTGAGGCAGAATGGGGAAAGGAGATGACAATTTTTCCAGCACTTGTTCCCTCTAGGACTGGCCCAAAGCAAAGTCAGGATACCAAGACACTTTCTTTCCCCAGCCTACCCCAGGACCACTTGAGGGTTCTTATTTTATTCATGGGTTACCATCCCTTATTGTCATTAGTTACCTGACACTCATATTGTCTCAGATTTAGCCAGTGAGAGCTCCTTCAGGTGGCCCCCTGTCCTTTGACATGTCACCACTACCAGTAAGGACCAGCAGTCCTTACTATTTGGCACAATCAGATGTTCTAGGCTCATCTCACACTTTCTCTATCCCAGCCCTGTAAGTCCTCATTTCTCCAAGAAGTCCTAGATCCTTTAACTGGAGAAGAATATTTGTAAACCAAAATCTGTGAACAAAGTGTGACCATTGCAACTGGAGCATGTGATTTCTGGGCCCTCTCAGTGGACAGGGCTAGGAAAGATATGTATGTTATGCATACATGTCTGTCTGTCTATATATATAAATACATGTGTTTGCATACACACGCCCACCCCCTTATTTATCTAGCCCTTTCCTTTCTCTCCCCCTTATCTACTTGCCAGTCTGGTTCATTCCAGTACCTATGGTTCCAGTCCAGCATGCGTGGTTTATTTGTTTTTCCCTCCTTTCTGTGTTTGTAGCTCCCTCCCCTCACAAGTGAGAAACTTGATTCTCATTATTAACAACATATTTACTGATATGCTCAATCCTGGAATATGCAGGAAGTATGTTCAGAATTGCTAATCCATATGAAAAATAAATCTACTCAATATTTGTTTATAGTTCTTGTTAGCCTGAAGGCATTTAGTCCAAAAGCTGTGTACAAAAGTTACCCGAGGTAGTTCCTTTCTAACCCCTTCTCTCCACAGACTGAATCATCTGCTTGGCTCCGTATCTCATTTCTGTATATGTCACACCTGGTTCTTCAGGTGTGGAGCCTCTGGGGGGCACCAGAGCAGTAGAGCCCCCTTCTCTGTGGGTCTTCTCCCTGGGCTGAGGCCACCCCCTTCCACCTTCATTAGGCTCCCCTTCTCCCTCCTCTTGCCAGTTTCAGAAATGTCCTCACTCATGCCTCTCCTATTCTTTTTTCAGCTAAGATTTATTCCTTTTTAAGGAGTCTTTTGCTATCATTTCAATGTAATCCTGGGAGGGAGAAGAGACACCTTATGTTCCCCTTCTGCTGTCTTGAGCCCAACCCCCTGAGGACTCAGGAAGACCTGGCTTTACAAATTGTGAAACGTGGGCATGCTCCCTGACACCTCTTTGTGTGTCTCAGATTCCTCATCTAGGATTATGAGGATGAGAAGTCTCACATCATATGGATTTAGTGAGGACTGAACTAGACCTTACATGTAAGGTGGCTGACAATGCCTGGCACCGTGTACAGCAAATGACACATGTCATTGTCAACCGATTGACACCTGGATGCAATTCCCACTGATTGGCCACTTATTTGTTTGCTTTCTTATCCCAGACCTACTAAGCCCTGGGCATAGCACAGAGTCCCTGAGCATAAAAGGGGCAGAGAAGTCTCAGTTCCCAGTGCGGTCAACCCAGCTTTCAAGCCCTAAGTTGGCAATGTTTTTGGCAAGATGCTGCTTCTCCAGGCTTGGCTTCCTTCAGTCCCAGGATGAGCTTTTGGCCTGGGACTGTTAAACTTCTTCCCTGGCCCAGAGTCAAATGGTCTGTTGGGAGAGCTACCCCCAGCTGTGGGCCAGTGTGCCTCCACTGGGCCACTGCTTTTATACCAAGGACACATGATTGTCTCTGATGGGAATGAGTGATGAGCTGAAGATTTTGGTAGAGTGAGGCCAAATCCCTGTGTGGCTCCAGGAACGAGGATAAAAATAGCCCAAGTAATTGCTCATGCTCTTTTAAGGATTTAAAGTCAGCTTTCAGGCAAGCTGTGAAGCTCCATGACCAGGACAGCAAGGGACACGGTTCCTTTTTTAGAGGTTTTGGTCAGCGCTCCCTGTGTACGTACTGCTGGCTCCTGGGCTCCTGTGATGCTATTCCCACTTGAGTAAGGGGGTCACCTTCACTAGTTCACACCCCATGAGGGCAGGGGTGGGTCTGAGGTGTCACTACCCAGGAATGGGTCTGAGGTGTCCCTAGTATGAGTCTGGCACACTAAAGGTGCTCAATAAAAAATTTTAAATGAATATATGAGCTATGAGAAAGCTGTATTTTAAAAATAGCCTTAAGAATAAGTTTTGTAGTTGAGTCAATAGTAATGTACCAATGCCAACTTCCAGGTTTACATATTGTACAACGGCCTGTAAGATGTCACCACTGGGGGAAGCTGGGTAAAGGGTACATGGGACTCTTTGTACTATTTTTGCAACTTCCTGTGTATCTGTAATTATTCCAAAATAAAAAATAAAAGCAACAAAAATAACCTTTAGTTAGGTTTGTGTAAATGCTCTTTGACACTTGGAGGAAGCAGTGCTGGAAAATGAATTGATTAAATCCTTGTTCATAGCAATGCTTTTGTTTCATTATTATTTTTGAATGTCAACTTATGATTTATTCATATGATTCAAAATTATGAATGTATAAATGAAGTCTACAGGAGTGCCTGGGTGGCTCAGTCAGTTAAGTGTCTGCTTTTGGCTAAGGTCATGGTATCAGGGTCCTAGGAGCCTCACATCTGGCTTCCTGCTCAGTTGGGGGGAGGTCTGCTTCCCTCCCCCTCCCTCTGCCTGCCACTCCCCCTGCTTGTTGTCTCTCTCTGTCAAATAAATAAATAAAATATTTTTAAAAAATGAGATCTACAGTGGATACTCTCTGTCTCAGCCACCCCATTTTCCTCCCCCTTGGCAACTATTGTTAATGTTATTTGTTTCTTGTGCTAATTTTCACAAGATTTTGTACACATATACACCTATGTACTTGTGATATGTATGTGTAAATGTAATTGTGGATGTGTATATTTATATACTGTTCTGTTATCTTACTTGTACCAGTTAACCATATCTTAGAGGCTTTTTGTATCACTATCCAAAGAGCTTCCTTATCATCTGTTATGGCTGTACCACATCACTTTTTTTTTTTTTTTTTAAGAGAGGGAGCAGGGAAGGGCAGAGGGAGAGGGAAAAAGAATCTTAAGCAAGCTCCATGCTCAGCAAGGAGCCCTACATGGGGCTTGATCTCATGACCCTGAGATCATGACCTGAATTGAAATCAAGAGTCGAATGCTTAACTAACTGAGCTGTCCAGGTGCCCCTGTGCCCCAACATCTGTTATGGTTCCCCACTGATGGACATTCACATTGTTTCCAATCATTTTGCTTTTATAGACAAAGCTATAATGAGTAATCCTGTTTATTTGTCACTTCCCAAGTGTGGGACTGTGTTTGTAGAATAAATTCCTAGAGGTGGAATTGGGTCAAAGGATCCGAGCCTTATAGTCTTTTTTTTTTTTAAATTAATTAATTTTTTATTGGTGTTCAATTTACCAACATCCAGAATAACACCCAGCAAGCCTTATAGTCTTGAGAAGGCTAAATCATCTCCTATAGAGCTTGTTCCATATTACACACCCACCAGTAATGTGTTTTATGAAGTGCTTGTACTAATTCACTGATTTTGAAAGTTATTTGGTGACTCCTTTGTGAGGCTGGTGAAAGCTACAGACCTGGATCCAAGAGAACACAAATCATACAGTGTTGCATATATAATTTCAATTGGCTCAGAAACTCCTGAGGGCTATCCAGGAACCCCAGTTTAAGACACTCTGGCTGAGGGGGGAAAGAGCTTTAGCGCGAACCCACCTAAGTTCGCCCCTTAACTCTACCATTTCTCAGCTGTGGAATGTCAGGCAAGAGGTTTCACCTCTTCGTGTCTCGGTTTCCTTTTGGAAGGAAAGGTACAACAATCTTATTTCTTGGGCACTTGTGAGGTTACATTCATGCTTTCATGCAGAGCATCTAACGTAGAGGTTGGACTATAGCAAGTGCTCAATATATGGTCTGTGTGCACTCCCACACCTTGCTCCCACACACCTCATGTGTACACAATGCCTTTCATCGCATTTCGGCCTCAGTTTCTTTTTTTTTTTTTAAGATTTTATTTATTTATTCAGGAGAGACACACAGAGAGAGGCAGAGACATAGGCAGAGAGAGAAGCAGGCTGCCTGTGGGGAGCCCGATGTGGGACTCGGTCCCAGACCCCAGAAACATACCCTGAGCCAAAGGCAGGCGCTCAACCACTAAGCCACTCAGGCATCTCATAACCTCAGTTTCTAGTTGTCTCTGGTATAACTGCTGCTAGAGTCACAAGATCAACCCTTGGAGCATCATTCCCCAAAGTGGACTCCTTGGACCGACTGCATAAGGATCACCTGAAAGCCTTAATTAAAATGTAGATTCTTTGGTCCCACTGTAGATACATGGAATTAGAATTTTTTTAACAGACTTTTTTTTTTAAAGATTTTATATATTTATTCATGAGAGACAGAGAGAGGGGCAGAGATACAGGTAGAGGGAGAAGCAGGCTCCATGCAGGGAGCCTGACTTGGGACTTGATCCCAGGTCTCCAGGATCATGCCCTGGGCTAAAGGCAGGCACTAAACCGCTGAGCCACCTGGGCTGCCCGAATTAGAACTTTTGGAAGAGGGGTCCTAGTTGCTTCACGCATGAGGATTCTCATACACAATGAGGTTAGAGAAACAGTTTGATAAATTCCTTCTAGTACTTATACCTGAAATTCTGTTAGTTACCACGATGTGGCTTTGTCAGTGGGAGCCTGTACACAGCAAATGGATGGATTTAGACACCTGAGAAAAAAGCAGGACTAGATCCTGGGAGACTCTCTTCTGGTTCCATCTACAAAAATATTATTATTTATGGGTGTAATAGCACAAAATATTCTCATCAGGAGTCTTTCTCATAACCTCCAGGGAGACCAGGACTAGATGCTCATGGAACAGGTTGAGATGCAGGCCCAGGGTGTCAGGTTTGGTGAAAAAAGCCTGCCATGAATGAGGAAGGCTGACCCATGGCCAGAAGCTGGGAATAGGACTGTATACAGCCCGGGAGTTGTCACCAGGAGGGCTTGAGGGCACAAGTTTTGAAGCACCAATCCCTATAACTCTCAGAACTGGTAGATGTCTGGGGTGGCAAGTGATGGTCCAGGTCTAGAGTTGCCAGATTAAACAAATAAAAATTCATGACATGCAGTCCAATTAGAATTTCAGATTATATATATATGTGTGTGTGTGTATACACACACATACATACATGTATATGTACATATGTACATATATTTAGTATAAATATGTCCTGTACAATATTTGGGACATACTTACACTACAAAAGCTATGTGTTGTTTATTTGAAATTCAGATTTAAGTGAGTGTCTTGTATTTTATCTGGCAACCCTACCTAGGGCTTCTCTGAGCTGCCTCTAACCTCAGAAGAGGGCCAGAGCCCCCATGTGACTTTGGCCCAAGGTGGGCACTGCACCCAAGGTGGGTGAGGAGCAAGTAGGGTCAGCATATGGACTTCCAGGACAGAGACAGCCTGTCCTTGCCTGTGTCTGGGCAGGGGCAGGAAGTGGATTTGTGCCAAGCAGCGTGACAAGATGCTGGCACCGTGCTAAGCCTTCACTGTGGTCTCCTTTAGCCCTCCTGCAACTCTGTGAGTTAGGTGTTATCGCTGTTATCCCCGTCCTAGAGATGAGGAGCCCGGAGCTCCACAATGTGAAGACCACAGGACTGCTGAGTGCAGGAGCAGGGATTGAAGCCCCTGGGGCTGCTGCCAGGTCTGGGATTAGCTGAACCTCCTAGGCCCTTCTCTCTGGTAATCCCACGGGTTTAAGGTGGGAGTAGCCCCCACCCGTGGATCCCCAGGGCAGGAAGTGTTCCCAGTTTCTCCTGGCCCAGGGCCAGGGTCTTGTCCAGCCTCACATGCTTGCTGGGGATTCCAGGCTGGGAGGCGGATCTGCAGAGTTCCTTTGGTCCCCGTCTGGCCAGGACAGTCCCCAGCAGCACAGGCTGCCCATGGGCACTGCCATCCACTGTGTGGGTGCCCATGGGAGGCACTCAGGGCTGGCCGCTGCCTCGCAGGCCCAGCCTTCCCTGAACCCCGGGGCTGGCCTGGGTAGCTTCCCCTGCCGTTAGCGTTAGCCCCCTGAGTGGGGCCAGAGGGGGCTCCCTGAGGAGCTCCAGGCTCCAAGTCCCAGCCCCTCTAGGAGGAGGCGGTGGCCGAGGCTCAGCAGCCAGAGGCTTCTCAGCTCGGAGCTCCAGAGCCAGATGTAACATTGACCTTAAATGGTAAAAGCTCCCCAGAGTGAAGAGAGGCTGGCCGGAGGAGGAAAAGGGAATAACTCAGTTTTAGGTAAGTCATTGCTATATCTAAGAATAACCTGCTCTTCAGCTGGGACGCAAGGGACCCATCTCCTCCTTAAAGGTACAGGGTGCTGGGATGGGGGCACTTGAGTTTAACTTTCAGGGGAATTGGCTTTATTGGGTGCCATTTCAGCTGAGTATTTTTATTGTTGCTGTTATGATTTTTAAGTAAGAAGTGAATCTTGCCAGTCCTAACTTAACTAAACCGTGCTCTGTCTGCTGCTGCTTGGGAAGCGTGCACAGGCTAGGGTGAAAATGTGGGTTCCGACTGGAGAGCCCACCCCCAGATTTCCTGTGGGTCTCTCTGGGGAACATGGGTCCCAGCTTATGTAAGCCCTTGTGCAGGGCTTCCACCACCACCCTCGCCCGCTACCCTTTTTCCAGTTTGCCTCTGTGCTTACTTGTACCTCCCTCTGCCACCTCCCCCTGCAGCCCTGTGCTGTACTCTCCCATCCACTTAGGACCCTGTGTGGGCCCAGCTCTATCTCTGTCCTTGACCTTGTCCCTGTTTCTGTCCCTGCCCCTCCTGTCCTATGTTCTGGTTGCAGCCCCTGCTTTCATCTCTGTCTCCATCTCTCCTTCTGTGTTCAGCTTTGTCCCCTGTGCCATTTCCCTCCTCCCTGGAGGGGGTACCTATGCCCAACCTGTGCCCCTAGCCCTGCTCACCTCCAGGAGCTTGGTGTCAAAGCTAAATGGGACTCAGACTGGCTTTCTTCAAAGGAAAGGCCAGGGGACAGAGACCAGAGAAGGGCCTAGCTGTCTTGCTCCCTCCTGCCCAGGAAATGCTCGGGAAAGCCTGGAGATGCTCTGCAGTTTGAGTTAACATAGTGAAGGATCTGGGACCCGTGGTCAGTGCTCCTGCCTCCTAGAGTTCGGCAGCTGGTGTCCTCTTAACACTCTTCAGGCTACTTTGTGGGTCCAGGGGGGGTAGGGGGGTAAAGCCCATGGACTTGTCGGAGATGAGTCTCCTGCAGGGGAAGGGGGAAGCTTCCCAGGACTCTTCAGCTGGAAGCACTTAGGGAGTCAGAGTTCGCTAAGGGTTCTATCATCCCCACCAGGGGGCAATGACACGCTGGTGAGATAGGTGGGGTTAGCTCCCCTGTGAACTTACCAGGCACTTTTCTGGGGAGGAAACACAGGTTAAGTAACTTGCTTAAGGTCAGACTGCTAAGGAAGAGCAGGGCTAGAACTTGAACCCAAGTCTGACTCTAACGGCAGAGTCAGCTAGTTGTGAAGCCTTAAATAGCTTCTTGTGATTTCGGACTAAATGGACAATACAGTTATCATCATCATGTTTGGTTATCTTGATGCAGTGGTGTGTGTGTGTGTGTGTGTGTGTGTGTGTGTCAGTGTGTCTGTGTTGGGGGTGACTGTATTCATAGCTAATGTAACATTCTCTATGCTTGTAGTAAGTAGGACATTCCTACATACTCTCAAAGGTCATCTGGGAGATGTAATCAGGTACTAATGGCCACAACATGATCAAAGATCCATAAACATGGATGAAAAAAAAAGCAAACACATCATTCTTAATGTACATCAAACACTGTTCTAAGCACGTTCTGTATAGTAATTCACCGTCCACAACTCTCTAGGGTATGGATTGTTATTGTCCTCATCTCATAAATAGGGAGATTTTAGCATGGAGAGGTCACATAGCTGGTAAGAGGTGGTGCTGGCATTTGAACCCAGGCAGCCTGTCTCTGGAGGCTCTGCTCCTACCCAACATGCTCTGTTCGTCTCCAGTTGGTACCACTTCGAGAAGATAGTGGAGGAAGCACCAACTGTCTTCCAGTGCTCTGCCTAAGGCTTTCCATGCATGGTTTCTTGTGTTCTCCTCAGTAATGAGATGAGGGTGGTATCTTTACCCAATTTTACAGGGAAGACACTAGGACTAGGGGATGTAAAATGACTTCTCCAAGGTCACCCAGCCACCAAATGTCAGAGGAGGGAATTCAGTATCTTGGATGAGGATAGTTAACGCCTTCTGCTTGGCACTGATTGACAGGAGGACCAGTGGGCTGGCTCATAGCTTCAGGGTGAGGGCTTCTAAGTTTCTGTGAGAGGAAGCTGGATGCCTTGCCTGATGGGCTGAACTATACGTACCAGTCCCCGCTTCTCAAATGGCCCTGCCTCTTTTTCTCAAGTCTTGGTAAGGAAGATAGATGACTGCAGCTCACACCTCCAGCAGGAGGGGAGACTGAGTGCTGTGAGAGCAGAGACCTTGTCTCATTCTCCACTGTGTGTCCTGCATCCAGAATGATGCTGGGAGGTATTGAGTGTTCAGGATCAATTTGTTTTCATTATGAAGAAATGAACATAATGCTCACAAAGTGTGTTGCAGTTAAGCGGGGCCCTGGTTTATTGTGTATATATACCTGATGTTCAGATTCGTTTAGTCTGGCATGGTGGGGGTCTCAAGTTAGCCATCTTCTCTCACCCTACCACCTCTTCTGGGTAGTCCCATGGAGCCACTGGGCTGCCTCTCAGCCATTCTATCTGTGGCTCAGCAGTCATCTGAGGGGTTCTGACCAAGGAGGAGCAGAAACCTGGATGGGTGGGGAGGAGAGATTTTGCCCCTGCTACTTGGGGAGCTCTTTGAATTAGTGGGAGGGAGATAGAGAGCTGAGTTCTTGTGTAGTAAATGTAAAAATTGATATAAATTGAGTCCTACTTGAGATCCTTGGGCCAGGATCTGTGCTAGAATGTTATTTCACTTAATCCTTGCGATAGAGATGAGGCCACTGTGGTAGAAAGAGGTATAGCAATGTGCCCAAGGCCATGCAGCTGGTAGGTGGTGAGCGGGGATTCCAGCTCAGGCCGCTTAGATCCAAAGCGGGGACTTCCTGTGCTAGATGCCACATCTCCGGGAAGTTATCAAGTGCCATAGTCCAAATGCTGGAAAAGTCCAAAAAAGGGGGAAAGGGATATTGTGTTTGCCCTATAAACCCTGGAGGTCAGAGCCTGAGGTTCAGGGGACAGCTCAGGGCAGCCTAGCTAGATGGGATACAAAGGCAACAGAAGCCTGTGACTTTAGACAAGCCCTGCCTCCTGTGTAAGAGCCTTATCCAGAGGAGAAGGAAAGCAGGTGACAGCCAGTAGGCCAGAGAATCTCCCTCCCAGTGGGCCACAACTGTAAAAAACAATTTTCAAAGGCTGGGCTTAATCAGTTCTGGTTACTTTCCTTCTAGGACTTTTTTTACATATATTTTTTACTCAACTTCTTTTCCTAGTAATAAAAGTAATATGCATTCTGTGCTAGGGTTTCTTATAAAATATAGAAATAAGTATAAATAAGAAATTCAGAAGTAAATAAGAAGAAATTAAAAATCCCTCCAGAATCCTACTTAATACTACAGTGTGTTTCTTTCTCTATATTTCTCTGTATTTTATAAAACTAAGGTCTTACTATATGTGGTTTTATAGTCTGTTTACAAAAAATTTTTAAAGAGATTTTATTTATTTGAGAGAGCACACGCGCACAAGCCCAAGGGCAGGGTGGTGTGGAGGGACAGAGTAAAAGGGAGAAGGGGACTCCTGGCTGAGCAGCGAGCCTGCCAATGAGGGTTTTAATCAGATGTTTAACTAACTGAGCCACCCAGGTGCCCCTGATTTAAAATTTTTAAAGACTTAATTTTTTAGGGCATTTTAAGGCTCACAACAGAAAGGAAGATACAGAGATTTCCCACATACCCCCCACTTCAACATGTGCAGCCTCCCCCATTAGCAACAACCCCTACCAGAGTAGTTCATTTGTTACAACTGGTGAACCTACCCTGACACATAATTACGATCCCAAGTCCATGGTTTATCATGGGGCTCATTCTTGGTGTTGTTCAATCTCTAGATTTAGGCAAATGTATAAGGACATGTCTCCATTATAGTATCATGCAGAGTAGCTTCCATTGCCCTAAAGATCCCCTGTGTTCCAGCTATGAACCCAACTCCTAGCAACCACTGATCTTTTCACTTTCTCCATAGTTTGGCCTTTTCCAGAATGTCAGAGAGTTGGAATCAAACAGTATGTGGCCTTTTCAGACTGGCTTCTTCCACTTAGCAACATGCATTTGAGTCTCCTCTACGTCTTTTTTTTTTTCTCTATGTCTTTTCATGGCTTGATAACTCTTTTTTTTTTTTTTTTAGCACTGGATAATATTATGCTGCTCTTCGTGTACTATGGTTTATCCACTCTTACTGAAGGATGTTTTAGTCTGATTTTTCTTTTTTTTTTTTTAAGGTTGTATTTATTTATTCATGAGACAGAGAGAGAGAGAGACAGAGACAGAGACAGAGAGAGAGATGCAGAGGGAGAAGCAGGCTCCATGCAGGGTGCCCAACGTGGGACTCAATCCCGGGACTCTCCCAGGGTCACACCCTGGGCCGAAGGCAGGCGCTAAACAGCTGAGCCACCCAGGGATCCCTTTTTTTCCTTTTATTTATTTTTATTTTATTTTTTTTTCCTTTTATTTATTTTTAAAAAAGATTTTATTTATTCATTCACGAGAGACACAGATAGAGACAGAGAGAAAGAGAGACAGAGACAGAGAGAGAGAGGCAGAGACACAGGCAGAGGGAGAAGCAGGCTCCATGCAGGGAGCCGATGCAGGACTTGGTCCCAGGACTCCAGGATCACGCCCTGGGCTAGGGGCAGGCGCTAAACTGCTGAGCCACCCAAAGATCCCCCCCTTTTTTCCCTTTTAACTGGACATTCTGCATGATCATTTTTCCATCTCGTTAAAGATACTTCAAAACACGACGTTTCAATGGTTGTATAATACAGAATATTAGCTGTGCCACGGTTTAATCATTGTTCCTCTCATTGGGCATGTAGAAATGTGGCTTTTCTTGGAAACTCATGTGTGTCGTTTGAAAACTCAGCCCTCAGAGGCAGACTTGCACAGTGGGGCCCAAGGTGTGGCTTATTCTGCAAGATGGTTTTAAGTGGGGTACTGACTCAGCCTGGAACACACGAACTCGCATCACAAGAAGGTTATTCCCTTGTCGGTTATTTTTAGTCCTTCCACAGAGAAGAAAGCCTTGATCTGAGGTAGCCTGGGAATGAGGAAGGCTTACAGGACTAAAACCAGAAGTCCTAGGCCACTCAGGACAAGTTGTTCACAAACTTGAACTGGCTGTGCCTTCGACATCTTTCAGACCCTGGCTTGTCTCTCTTCTTGACAAAAAGAGAGCAATCCTTAGGCCCAGAGCTTTTGTCAGGCAATAGCTAGTATTTAGTAAGTGTTTTCACTTAATTTATTTTTATAACTCCTCTCTTTGTGGTATAAGTGGCACTGAGTTTTTCATTTATGGTAGGGATATAAAGTTTCCTTTTTGGATAAATATAATGACAAGTGTAGATAATACTTATTGAGCACTTACTTTATGCCAGGTACTTTTTTTTTTTTAAAGATTTATTTATTTATTCATTCATGAGAGACACACACACACACAGAGAGAGAGAGAGAGAGAGAGAGAGAGAGAGGCAGAGACACAGGCAGAGGGAGAAGCAGGCTCCCCATAGGGAGCCCAATGCAGGACTTGATCCCGGATCCTGGGATCATGCCCTGAGCTGAAGGCAGGTGCTCAATCGCTGAGTCACCCAGGTGTCCCTGTGCTAGGTGTTCTAAGGCTTTACTGGAAGTACTTCATTTAGTCTACACAGAAACCCCCTGAAGTATGATTATGATTATCCCTGTTATACAGATTAAGAAACTGAGGCAAAGAGAGGGCAAGGAACTTATCCAGCAACACAAAGCTGGTAAATGACAGAGTTGGGATTTCAACCCTGGTTTTCTAGCTCATTGCTAAGGCAAGTTAAAAGAATAGTAAAAAAAAAAAAAAAGTAAGTCAATGAATATATAGGTGGCACATGGATGTGGCAGGAAAATATGAAGGTGGTGTGCAGATGACTCAAGTCTAGGAAGCACTGGCTTGGAGGGAATCAGGTTCTATGAGTAGGGGCATCAGTGGATGCAGGATGTGGGGGATGAGATCATACACTGCTCACAGCAGGGCTGTAGGCTGGCATGGGGTGCAGAGGGCACGGTGGCTGCCCTGACAAGGGACACACAGAACCACACGGAGTTCTGCCAAAGACAGGCTAAATGGGAGGATATTTCCAGAAAGCCTAAGGTCCTAGTTCATTAGAAGGAGAGAAAGCCAGAGGGCACCCTTGATGTTGCTACTACACGTGTGGTTAAAACAGTGCTGGCCCCCAGTCAGGAGGTAGGATCAGCGTTGACCATGTCTTCCCTCATTATCATAGTGAGAGATATCACCTCCAGCTAGAAGTAGCACTGTGTTCTGGTAGAAAGTGCAGCCCCTGGAGTGACTGTGTGGCTCTACCACTGGCCAGCTGTCCACCTTGGCTGCACCTAATCTTGCTGGGCTTCAGTTTCTTCTCCGGTGAGATGGAGATAACGATGGTGCTTTGCAGGGGTAAGTCCCTTAGCCAGGGTCTGTTCTTAGCACCTGGTAAACATTAGCTATTATTGTAGCTATAGCTTCTGTGTTTCCTCTTTCAGAGATCCCATCAGAGATATTTCTGTATGGGGTATGAGGCTCAGAATGTCCATAATTCTGGGTCCTATTCTCACCTCTGTTAACGTCACAAGGACAGTAACAGACTTACTCTCTAGATGACTGGCCTTTGGCACCTGGTGGGGTCTCTAAGGACGCCCAGTGAAAACACTTCTTCCTTCACTTAAGCTGTGAGTCTCATGGAGAATCTAACATCTCCCTATGGCTGATAAGGCTGGTATTGAAGAATAGGGCTTATATTGGCAGGCAAGTAGACTTTCTTTTTATTGTCATTTTAAAGACATTTAATTCCAGTTTAATTAACGTATAGTGTTATATTAATTTCAGGTGTACAAGTGACTCAATAATTCTATCCATTACTCAGTGCTCATCATGATAAGTGTACTCTTAATCCCCATCACCGATTTCACCCATACCCCTCCCCTCCTCCCCTTTGGTGACCACCAGTTTGTTCTCTATAGTTAAGAATCTGTTTCTTGGTTTGTCTCTTTTTTTCTTTTTTGGTTGTTTTGTTTCTTAAATTCCATATTTGAGTGGAATCCTATGGTATTTGTCTTTCTCTGACTGACTTATTTACCTTAGCATTATTCTCTCTTGATCCATCCATCTTACTATACATGGTAAGATTTCATTCTTTTTTATGGCTAACATTCCATTATATATATAAATTTATATATCTATTAAATTTATATATTTATTAAATTAAAAAATATTTTTTACATCTTCTTTATCCATTCATCAGTTAATGGACACTGGGCTGCTTCTATAATTTGGCTATTGTAAATAATGCTGCAATAAACATAGGGGTGCATATATCTCTTCGAATTAGTGCTTTCGTATTCTTTGAGTAAATGCCCAGTTGTGGATCATATGGTAATTGTGTTTTTTAATTTTGGCGGAATCTCCATGCTATTCTCCAGAGTGGCTGCACTAGTTTGCACTCCCACCAACAGGGCATGAAGGTTCCTATTGCTCCACATCCTCGCCAACACTTGATGTTTCTTGAGGTTTTGATTTTAGCCACTCTGACAGGTGTGACGTGATATTTCATTGTGGGTTTGATTTGCATTTCCCTGATGTTGAACATCCTTTTGCATGTCTGTTGGCCATCTGTATGTCTTCTTTGGAGAAATGTCTGTTCATGTCTTCTGCTCATTTTTAAATTGGATTATTTGGGGTTTTCTGGTGTTGAGTTGTATAAATTCTTTATATATTTTGGATGCTAACCCTTCATTGAATATGTCATTTGAAAATATCTTCTCCCACTCAGTAGATTGCCTTTCAGTTTTGTCAATTGTTTCCTTCATTGTACATAGAATTTTTATTTTGACGAAGTCCCAATAGTTTCATTTCCCTTGCTGCTTTGGCCAATGTCATAAAAATTATGACCTGTACTCTCTTCTAGGATTTTTATGGTTTCAGGTTTCACATTTAGGTCTTTAATCTACCTTGAGTTTATTGTTGTGTATGATGTTATAAGTGGTTCAGTTCCATTTTTTTCTGTTTTTAAAAATTCAATTTAGTTAACATATACTGTATTATTAATTTCAAGGGTAGAATTTAGTGATTAATCAGTTTTATATAACACCCAGTGCTCATTACATCAGTGCCCTCCTTAATGTCCATCTTCAGGTATCCCTTCCCCTAGGTGCATCTGTTTTGTTTCTTAAATTCCACATTTGAGTGAAATTATATGTTGTCTTTCTCTGACTGACTTATTTTGCTTAGCATAATACCCCGTAGTTCCATCCACATTGTTGCAAAGGCAAGATTTCATTCTTTTTGATGGCTGAGTAATATCCCATTTGCATGTGGCTGTCTAGTTTTTCCAACACCATTTATTGAAGAGACTGTCTTTTTCCCATTCCATATTCTTGCCTTCTTTGTTAAAGGTTAATTGACAAGTAGGCTTTCTAAAGTTGAGTTAAGCCAATTTACCCCATCCCTATGGAGTGCCCTCTAGAGGAAGCAGGCCCCCTTAAATCAGGAGCAAGGAGGAGCAGAGTAGAAACTGTGGGTAGCAGAACCTCCTGCAGGCAGCATATTCCCAAGAGAAAGGGACGAGGAAAGGGCTGAGCTAGTCAGTTGACCCTTGTTAGAACTCACTATCAGATAGCTATTCCCCTGGCCAGAGGAGGTGGGGGGGGGGGGATCTTCCTGGACAAATGAAACAATCATCTAGAAGAAGAAGCATTATGCCCCTAACAGTACCACAGTGAGGGCCTAGCCCAAGCCCTGTTGCAAAGCTGGTCTCTCAAGTGGTGTACATCTGGCAGATGTATCACATCCTAGTGACAGGCAAGGAGCTTTCAGGTTACAGGGGTTGCCACATAGTCCTAAGAGTGCGGGAACCCCAGCTCCTCCCTTTTCTGCCTGATGGAACCCCATCCTTTCTCTTTGCAAGTTGCCCAGTGGTCATCTGTTTGAAAAGCAGTCTTTCTGCGGACAAGACAAGCACCCAACTAGAAGTGTGTGCTGTGAATTTGGTTTTGTGCAAGTTCCATTTTGGCAGCTCCAGTCAGGAAGCAAATGACCTCCTAACACCCCTTCCTCTGGGATACTTCATATAGATAATGAAAGGAGGGGTTCGGAACAACCATTGTTTGAGCATGCTGTTCATGCCAGGCATTTTATATATACTACCTCATTAAACTCAGATCACAGCCATCCAAGGGAGATATTTGTGAGCAAATGACTCAAGCCACGTATTCAAGACAACTAAAAGGAAATAGTAAGTAAAGAAAGGGGAGCCAAATAAAACTATCAGATCTCTAATTCGCAGCAACTTCTATCTGTCTGGCTCATATATCCGGGCCATAGGGCAGAGTGAGAATATCCAACCCCTGTCCCTACTCGTATAGTTGGAGCCCAGGAGGTCCTGACACTGCTGCTCAGAGCAGACGCCCTGAGCTTTGGGGCAAGAGTCTGGGCAGCTACTCTACTGCATCTGCTCTGCTTTGTATCTCTCTTTTGTCTTCTTTCAGTACGTGACAATCTTGATGAGGTCTCATAACCTTGTCTATGAGCAAGCCTCTTCTTGTAGGAAAATACAAGTCTAGAATCTCTATTGCAAGAAATGCCGTGTCCTACACTATGAGTCTTGAGTCACTCTCTGACTCACCAAGGCTTGTGCCCTAAAAGATCACGGATCCTGCCATGGTCACCCAGTCTGCCTCAGAGGCAATGTGGGGTAGTGGTTGGGACCACAGTTTCTCAAATCAAATGACTTGAATCAAGTCTCAGCCTTGCAACTTACCGTCTGACCTTGGGCAAATGATCTAACCTCTTCTGTCTTCCTCTCCTGATGTATAAAATAGGGCTGATATGACCACAATATATCTTGCTCAAAGACTTGTTATGAAGATGAAATGGATTGGTGTATTTAAATAACTCATCTGTGTATAAGTACTCAACAAATAGTAACTATTATTCAAGGCCAGGCTAATGTTGAACATGTGGACTCCTCTATTTTGTGACCCCAAATGATTGGGTTTTTAAAGGGCTTTCCTGTCATGATATTTTCGACCTGTTTGGGGCTTGGTTCCCTTGTATAAATAATATAATGTATTCCTGGGCTTTTTACCTCAGACATCTTTCCTGTAACCCAGCTGAGGTCCAACTGGTCCCTATTGTAGTTTAGAAGGTGATGGTGACAGGGAAATACAGATCAAAACCACAATGAGATACCACCTCACACCAGTGAGAATGGGGAAAATTAACAAGGCAGGAAACCACAAATGTTGGAGAGGATGCGGAGAAAAGGGAACCCTCCTGCACTGTTGGTGGGAATGTGAACTGGTGCAGCCACTCTGGAAAACTGTGTGGAGGTTCCTCAAAGAGTTAAAAATAGACCTGCCCTACGACCCAGCAATTGCACTGTTGGGGATTTACCCCAAAGATACAGATGCAATGAAACGCCGGGACACCTGCACCCCAATGTTTCTAGCAGCAATGTCCACAATAGCCAAACTGTGGAAGGAGCCTCGGTGTCCATTGAAAGATGAATGGATAAAGAAGATGTGGTTTATGTATACAATGGGATATTACTCAGCCATTAGAAATAATGAATACCCACCATTTGCTTCAACGTGGATGGAACTGGAAGGTATTATGCTGAGTGAAGTAAGTCAATCGGAGAAGGACAAACATTATATGTTCTCATTCATTTGGGGAATATAAATAATAGTGAAAAGGAATATAAGGGAAGGGAGAAGAAATGTGTGGGAAATATCAAGGGAGACAGAACATAAAGACTCCTAACTCTGGGAAACAAACTAGGGGTGGTGGAAGGGGAGGAGGGCGGGGGGTGGGGGTGAATAGGTGATGGGCACTGAGAGGGGCACTTGACGGGATGAGCACTGGGTGTTATTCTGTATGTTGGTAAATTGAACACCAATAAAAAATAAATTTATAAAAAAAAAAGAAGTTGATGGTGATGAGGTAAGATATTGTCAGGAGGAACCTAGATGGCTGGATTACAAGAGGACTCCCTAAGGAGTATCATCATGGGGATGTTCCAAGGTCCTGGGCCTATCTGTAAGCCTAGTCAGTGGCCTGGAGTTATTGTTCACATGGAAACTGACCCATGATAATCAAACTCATAAGAGACTGAAGTATATAATTCTGAATTTTTGTGTGCTAATATATGGTAAGAGATAACTCTTTCCAGTGCCAAGACCTGGAAGATGAAGATTTTGCTCAGAAGGTAGAAAATTCTGTTTCACCTAGGTTATAATCTGGCCTAATAGCCCTCTCTGCCTATAACAGAGAGACTTCCCAGAGCACAGGAGGAGTTTCTCCCCCTGGAAGCCTTAGAGAAGTATTTCTCTTTATAGTCCCCTTTCATTTTGTAGAAAGATGGGGTTTGCTGGAAGGTAGTTCAGAGAATCAAAGGAAAAAGTAGACAGCTAGGTCTCAGGAAGATAATCCCTACGGCAGTACTGCAGACCTGAAAACAGGAACTTGCCAACTTTTTTTCTAGAGCAGAGGTCTTCTCTAGGACAAAGGCTTTTTTTTTTTTTTTTAAGATTTTATTTATTTATTCATGAGAAACACACACAGAGAGAGAGGGAGCAGAGACACAAGCAGAGGGAGAAGCAGGCTTCATGCCGGGAGCCCGATGTGGGATTCGATCCGGGTTTCCAGGATCATGCCCTGGGCCGAAGGCGGCGCTAAACCACTGAGTCCCCAAGGGCTGCCCTAGGACAAAGGCTGTTTGTTTGATGGTTCATCTCATTAATTAAAAAAAATTGTTTTAGCATGCACCTCCAATTTATGTGCATTTCTTTATTTTAAATCATATTCACGAGCTACATTAATATGCTAGTTATTTTATAAAACACATAAAAATGAAAAATTTAAAGGCTGACAAAGGTGAAATTATATATGAAAACCATGCTTTGTTTTTTTAAACAGTGCCACCAGCTTTCCTTAAAAGAGTATTCCTTAGTGAGAGTTCATTATGTTTTAACATCTCAGCACTTTGGATAACCCCTAGCTTCAATGACTGTCATGGTAAATGATATACTGTAACAGTCAGTCTCCCAGCAAGGAACCAAATCCAACTCAACTGGCTCAAGAGACTTCAATAGAAGGACTATTTATAAAGGATGATGCCCAGGCACCCCAAAATAAGCAACAGCAAGAGGCTGTTACCAGAAAGAGAAAAAATAGTGAGACCAGAATCCAGTGACATGGGGAGCCAGAGAAGAAGGTCCTTCCAGAATGAGCTGTAGTTAAGGAGGGATACAGCCATGCCAGAGATGTAGTGCTGAAGCAAGAAAGAATAGGAAAGAAAATGCCCCAACCTTTCTCTCCTCCCACCTTCTGCTGGCCCATTGACCAATCTCAGGTAGCAAGCATGAAAGCCCAAGATACATCCTGCATGTGTCATCTGGAAGCACAGGGCACAGAATGGATGGGTTGGGGGCAGGGAGAAAGGGAGGTCAGGAGAAGGATAACCAGCTCATACAGCTGTAGAAGGGCATCATTACTTACTGAATTGTGAGTAAAATTATAAGCAAAATTTTCAGTTTGAATCACCAGTTTGCAAAAAATGTTTGAGAGTTGCTTTTGGTGTTAGTAGTTTTGGTAGTATCTTCATTCCGCATTTTTTGCGGGAGCCTTTTAAGCCACTTGCCCATTTTTATGATGGTTGGTTTGGTTAAACCTAGATAAACATATTTCACTAACTCATTTACTTGGGCACATACAAATTGTGTCATACTTCACTGAAAGCAAATGTATACATGAGGGTATAGAGTTTCTCCTGTTCTTTCAGGGTGTCTTACAAACTGGGCATGACAGTGACCTTTCAACACAGGGACTGAATGAAGGCACCATTGTTGATCTTTTAATACTAAGAAAGTAGAAATTCCAGTTGTTTTCCCATCCCACAGGACTATCTTGCTCATTCCCTGGGCACTCATACTCCACTCTGAAGACCACTCTAGGGCACAGTCCTTGGCTTGGCCAGGGTCCAGTGACCCTTAGTCTCTGTCCATGTTCTTGGGAGAGAGAGCCCGATAGACCCAGCTTGGGCCAGCCGTGGTCAGGCAACAGGATCATCAAGCACAGATGCGGCCATCTGTACCAAGAGATGGGGAACCATCCCTTGTATATAGGGATTCCTCCTAGGGAAGGGGAAATTGCCAAAAGCAAAAGTCTTTCCAAAGGATGTTGTCACCTGCCAACTCATAATTGTCTTCCTGTCCTGCCATCTGGGATCTCAGTAAAGCTTCTCTCTCTCTCATACAGAGAGAAAGAGAGAGGCAGAGACACAGGCAGAGGGAGAAGCAGGCTCCATGCGCCGGGAGCCTGACATGGGATTCGATCCCAGGTCTCCAGGATCGCGCCCTGGGCCAAAGGCAGGCGCCAAACCGCTGCGCCACCCAGGGATCCCAGCTCTCTCTCTTTTTAAGATTTGATTTATTTATTTGAGAGAGGGAAACAGAGCTCATGCATGGGGGAAGGGGAAGAGGGAGAGGAAGACTCCCCACTGATTAGGGAGCCAGATATAGGGCTTGATCTCAGAATCCTGGGATCATGACCTGAGCCGAAGGCAGACACTTGACTCACTGAGCCACCCAGGCACTGTCCCCACTCTGATCAAGCCTCTTAACCCTTCAGCCACATTTATAGACAATTTCTTGGGTTACTTCCACAGATAACTAATCGTATCCCTTGAATATGGTGTTTTACAGGGTTGTATAGGAAGGCAGCCTCATTTCCTTGCTGTTGTCCCTTGCTGATGTACAATTTCGACAGGTGTGGGGTTTACAGGGCCTTACATTAAGAGAGCCAGATGGTTCTTTGGTCAGCTAGGCCCAGCAGAGAAAGAAGGATGTAGGGATGGGGCTCAAGGATATGGGACATGAGACCCAGAAACACTTGGCAAGTTGTCCCTGTCTCATGACTCTTCAGTCTGTATAACACAAAAGTTGCTCAGACACACAAAGAAAGCAAGCCTGCCTTTTTAGTGTCCTGGAAGGAAAGATTACACTTGTTGAAATCTGCAGGGGGCTTATTTGGCTTGACAATAACAAGAGTGATAATAACGTACTTATTATCAGTTACTATAACAGCTATCATTTGTTGAACACCAGATATATACTGTGTTAAGTGCTTTATGTATATTCTCTCATGTTTTTGTAGCACCCTGTGAGATAGGTAATAATATTATCTCCATTTTGCTAATAAGAAAACCAAAGTTTTCTGAGGTTCATTCATTAACTCAGGATTTCAGTGGAAGGTGGCAAGGTCAAGACTCCATTGCCCTTGGTGCAAAGTGTGTGCAGCCCATCAGCAGATGGGATCTCACACTTGGAACTTTCAGGACAGGAAGAGGTAGAGGCTGCACCAGTAAGAACTTTAAAAAGGTTAGGTCATCATGGATTTATAGAGAAGTATTAAGGTAAGCAAGAACCATGGCAAGTTTATAGCAGGTTGTTGGTGGATACAGAGTGAGTGAATGAATGAATAAACACTCCTAGGTTTGAAGACAGTGAATGTCTTCCAATATCCATTCCTGGTGCTGAAATGAAGACAACATAGAAGCAAGGGTTCTCAAGTTCTAGGCTTCGCTCTGCTACCAACTCATTTTGTGCCCTTGAGCAAATCACTTCTTCCTTCTGAGGCCTTGGTTTCCCCATCTGTGAGCCATTCATTCTCCAAGGCCCAGAGATTTACCCCAATAGTCGTATAACTGAGGCTATCCTGGAGCATCGATCGTGTTAGTTGCTGCATCTGTGACATGGAGGATTGCAGATGTGTTAGAAGAGTCAGCTATTATTGTCTGTTTTCTAAAAGCCTATGCAGTGCCTTTGTGGGCAGTCAGAACTGGGATCAGGTCCAGAGTAAAATGGAAGGCTGTATATATAAGAAAACATTTACTGCTGAAGGAAATGCTTATTCATTTTCTTTCTTATTAACAAGGCACTTGACTCATGCTTTGGACATTTGCGGTTCAGATCAGGGATGTGTTGTGTTTGTTGCTAATAAAAGCAGCCTCTGGAGCCTGGTTTCTCTTCCCTCACATTACAGGGTTGGCTGCTCTAAGCCCTTCAGCTTTGGGAATAGTTGGGTGTATACTATGGAATGAAGTTAGGAGCAAAAGGACTAGAAGTCCCTTGGAAGAGATTTGGAACACTAGAATTTGGCGACCTCCAGGAGGCACTGGGTACCCTTTCAGGGCTCCCTAAATGGAGGAGATTTTTGGGAACTTGAGGATACCCCCTAAAATGATTCCCTGCAGAGCATGTTCTCAGACTATGTCTCAGGTGATCCTCCCAGAGGACCATACAGCCATGTTGTCTGTGTAACCTCACATGGATTCTCTGGATTTCATAGTTTTAACCTCTCCTTCTGCCCCCCTGCCCTGCCCCAGGGCCACACTGGATTTTTGTGGGCCCTAGGCATTTCTTCCTTCATGAGCCCCTTTTTCCTTAAGAAATTTATTTTATAACTATGTTGATATATAGATAAATACATTAATACTATCTATTAAGATATTTTCTTTGGCCCGAAAGTTTTATTATTTTTTTCCTTCTGATTTTAAAGAAATTAAAACATTTTCATGGGCACTAGGCATTGTTCCCATCATACTTAGTGGATAGGTCAGCCCTGCCCCTATCACCTTACTTCTCAGAGCACAGTCTAGGGACCAACAGTGTCAGCATCATCTGGGAGCTTATTAGCAATGCAGACTCTCGAGTCCTGCCTCAGATCTACTGAGTCGGAATCTGCAGCTTAATGAGACCATTTGGTGATTCATGTGCACATGATAGTCTGAGACATGCCTCCTGTCACATTGTCCATAGTACTACTGGGAGTACCTGAATCACAGGTCACACCTTTACTTCAAATTACAGCAAGAAGTTTAATAACAAAAAATCCCATATGGAAGATACCGGGCATTAAATGGCTATATAAATGCCAAGAATTACAAGAATGCCAGGAATGACCCTGTCTACGAAAGCCCCCCTCCTCTTACCCACCTGTGCTTCCCACCCTCCCCCTAGTTGGAGAAATGACACTTAGGGGGAGGGGCACATTTGTTTCTGAGTTGGTTCTTTCAGCTTCCCTATGAAACAAGTGACCTCCAGAGACATCTCAATTGAGGGAAGGGAGGAATGCAGGAGGCAGGGCTCTCAGTGCCTCAATCCAGAGGTGACGTACAGTCTCTTGGCCAGAGCTGGTGGCCAGAGCTGGTCCCAACCAACTGCAAGAGAGGCTGGGAAGGCAAAAGAGCACAGGAGTACTCAGAGAGTGCTAACCATTTCTGCCAGAGGCTAAGGATTAGTGAGATAGGTAACAGCTACTGCAGAACCTGAGGCCTCTCAGAGGTAAGAAATTAAAATACTATAATGTAGGCAACCAGAGCTTGCAGAGTCCTAGAAAAGCTGGGAGAATTAACTCAGAGGCAAACAGGCCTTACTTTTCCAAAAGGGGGAAGGAAGCACAACTGGGCAGCAGAGGAGTACAGCTTTTGTAGCCAGGGTCATCCAGGGACTTTTGACATCCACACCCCCATTTATATATTCCACATGGGATTTTCTGTTACAGAATTTCTTGCTATAAGATGGAGGTGGGCATCCCAATTTGCATTAGATTTAGCTCAGCAAGATGTACACTCAAAGACACTGAGATTTGTGGTCTGTTGCAGCAGCTACTGTCAATTATCCTAATTCACTGCCCAAGCATCTTTGTCATAGGCACTCTCTCCCATTTCCTCAAAAGAGGAACACACTTACCACCTGTCACTGGTGTGGTCCTCTCCCTGCTACTTTGCCATCCAGCCTGTCAGCCTGCTTAGTATTTTAACCACTCTTCTCTGTGCCATAACCTTGTTATGCTCTATGTTATCAGGGAGGAAACTCGAGATCGCACTGGAAAATGAGTAAGTTGTGTACAGAATCTAGGTCTTCTGAATCTTACGTGCCTGTCTTTAAGGAATTAAAAATGAAGTAGAAGGAGGCCTTCAAGACCATAAAGGTTAGGAAGGGCTACTCCTAGGGAACCATGACCAGCTTTTATGGGGCTTCATGCCATCTTGGCTGAGAGGTTTTAAAAACTGAGAGGCTGATGTTGGCCTAGGGGTGGGGAGTGCCAGGTGCAGACTGCTGCTTCTGAGAGAATGTGAGGAATCCCTTTCTGCAAGGCTTGTGAAGGATTCAAAATGCCAGTTAACATTTAGTGTGTACTGACTATGTGCCAAATACTGCTCTAAGAAGTTTATGAGTATATATAATCTATGTGATTATCGCCATCTGTGTTTTACAGATGGAGAATCTGAGGCATGGACAGATGAGGTAATTTGCCCAAGGTAACTCAGCTACTATGCAGCAGGGCTGGGATACGATCCCACGCAGCGTGGCTCCAGAGCCCATGTGCACAATCACTCTGCTTCTCACTTCTAGGCCCCCACCAGTCCAAGAGGGCCTGGCGGCACCTCTGACTAGTGTTTTGAGGAAGACACATTGAGATACTCCTTGAAAAAAGATTCATGGTCAAATATTCATTTCCCAAATTTGGGAAACATTTTATACTGTCTCTTCCTCTGGAAGGTTTATCTTGAATATTTGTTTCCTAAAGGCTGAGAAGTCCTGCAGTACAGAAACCTGTCTGATGTTGATGACTCCAAATGCATTGAAAAACAGAAACTTTTATTTTCACAGCTACTAACAAAATCATCCAACACAGGGGTTGCAGAGAACATACTTTGGGAAAAGCTGGCTAGGGACATTCTTGCTCAAGCTGACACGAGGTAGGTCATGTGCATCTAGAAAGCCCTCGCTGTTTGTAAAACTGCTAGAGCAGGTTCTATATGGGCCAGGTTAGCCCCAAAAGCTTCTCCCTAGGGGTGAGGAGACAGTGGCTAGAGTGGGTACGGCATGGACTCTGCTGATTTCCAGTCCCACTTGGACACAGGATACTAGGATGGGAGGCTTCCAAGGAACAGGTTGGAGGTCACTGTGTCTTTTTTCTTCTCCAAAGAGGTCAGGGGACTCTCTAGTCCAAGAAATAGCTTTCTCCTAAGAAGGGGAAGGAAATACTCTTGGGTTGAACAAAAGAATAGGGAGGAAATTTTGAGAGCTGAGGTTGAGCTTATGGGACATGCTCAGATTTAGCTTCATATCATCATCAAAAGGGAGCATTAACTCAAGATTCTAAAAGATTCCTGAAGATCTAGAAAAGGCAACAGTTGATCTTCTTGGTGCAGGCAAAATGTTTAAATATAATACAAAAAACTGTTTTGATTATAAAAGAAGTGCCAACTGGCAGAGTGTGGCAGAGGTCTGTGCCAGCTTTGACAGGCCACCTAGTAAGGGACATTTCTAAACAATTGTGTATCTGAGAATAAATTTCAGAAGGTAATTATTTCTTACAAAGATCTTGTACAGAGAGGCTAATTGAGAGAGGACCTCTGTGGTGGTATGGAAAGGGCACTGGACTGGGAGTCAGTCTCAGCCCGGCCCCTAATGGCCGTGACCTCATCAGCCTCCTCATCTAAAAAACAGACATAATAGAATCAACTTTGTAGTGATGTTGTGAGGGACAAACTAAACAATGGATCTGAAATAGACAATATAAAGCTCTACACAGTAAGAGGTTAATATTAAAGACCAGGAATGCCCTTTAAGGATTGCCATCAGGAGACCACAATCAAGATGAAATAGCTCCCTTCTAAAAAGCCAATGGACTTTTCCAAGATGAAGTCAGCCAAGCAGATCCAGGATGTTGATGAGGTTAGAGATGGCAAGTGTAGGAGGCTTCTGGGTAAGCACAGAGTTTCCATATGACCCAGCCATTCCACTTTTAGGTATATACCTAAGAAAACTGAAAATACATGTTCACACAAACACTTGTACATGAATGTTCATAGCAGCACTAGTCACATGGTCAAAGGGTAGAAACAATCCAAATGACATGAACAAAATGAGATATATCCTTGCAATGGAATATTATTCAGTCATAAGAAGGAATGAAGTACTGATGCATGCTACATGAATGAATCTTGTAAACATTATGTAAAAGGAGTCAGACACAAAAGACCACATATTGCATGCTTCCATTTATATGAAATGTCCAGAACAAGCAAATCCATGGAGACAAAAGGCAAACTAATGATTTTAATGGGAAGCAACGTGCTTGATGGGTATGAAGTTTCCTTTTGGGGTGAAGAAAAAGTTCTGGAGCTTGATAGTGGTAATAAGTGTACAACATCATGAATGTTTAATGCCACTAAATTGTACACTTTAAGATGGATGAAATTGTAAATTTTATATGTATTTTGCCACAATTGAAAAAAAAAAGGTTTCCTGGTAAGAAGGAAACATGATTCAAACATTAGAATCCTCTCTCCTAGAGAGGAGTTGAGGGGAGGGTGGAGGATTCAGAGTTTATAAGCAGGGAGTTGAGGTCTTGTGTCTATATATTCACCAAGGGCCTATGGCAGACCTATGTGTGAGGGCCCAGGAGGATCCAGAATCAAGTACAACATGCTCCCTGCTCTCAGAGTGTATATCCATTATTCTTATATAAGGACAGATAGAAAGGTCCTATATATAACAAGGGAGTAAATTCAGGGCAGTGAGATTCTGCTTTGGCCTTATGTGAAGCCTTCTTGGAAGAGAAGATAGTTAAGTAGGTGGGATTTTGGTAGGTAAGTAAAAAGTGGAATGTCTTCTGGGGGAAAGGCACAAGGTGTAAGGAAGCATTGCAGAGTAGGGGATTGGGTGGATGTGAATCAGGCATAGTGTGGGCAGAACCACGGAGATGGTCATAAGAAATAAGCTCAAAAGTAATTAGGGTTTCTAAGAAGGTAGATCCTAAAAGTTTTCACTGCAGGAAAAATTTTTTTTGTAACTATGTATAGTGACGGATATTAACTAGACCTATAGTGGAGATCTCTTTGCAATATATACAAATGTCGAATCATTATGTTGCACACGTGAAACTAATATAATGTTATATGTCAATTATACTTTAGTTAAAAAAGAGAAAACAAAAGGGGAATTGAGATCAGATTGTGGAGGGCTTTGAAGATAGAGCTAAGGAAACCAGGACTTGCTTTCAAGGCAGAGGTGCATCAAGGAGTCCTCTAAGCTGAGGAGTGACAGGACTAAGCCTGTGCTGAGAATGATCAATGTAGCAGAAGGCAGACTGAAGAGAAAGGGGCTAAGGATGGGGAGATGAGCTATGGCAAAGTCTCTGCAGGGCTCAAGAAAGCTGCTCCAGTGGGAAGGGGGAACCAAATCTGGTGAGTTTTGCATTAACCAAGATTCCTGTCTGCTTGGAACAGAAACTTATTCAAATTAGATTAGACAATAACCAGAATTTTCTAGGTTAGATAACTGACAAGTCTAGGCAGGTTCAGCTGTAGCTGGATGCATGGGGCTCATTCTCTCTATCTCCCAACTGTTCTTGGTATTGGATCTCTTCTCAGCGGCCTCTGTGTCATGGTGACAACTGGAACTTGTAGTCCCCAACTTCCACCCTGTCCTCTTAGAAACCCTGGCAGCAAGAACTTCCCCAGTCATTACAACAAGTTACTAAGATGAATTTACTACTCCTTCTGGGTCATGTGCCCATTCCTCGATCACCAGAGCCAAGGCCACAGGGTGTTCTGATGGGTCAGCCCTGTGTTACAGTCCCATTCCCCAGTGGGGCCAACCACCCCGACCCCAAGCACAGGGATGATGAAGATGCTGCTGTTACCAGAAGAAGCGGTACAGGTTTTGGCAGTTTTGCCAAACAGGCAAAAACTGCAGGTGACCCCCCAAAGTACCAACTCTGTGCCAAGTTGTTTACACATCTGGGATCCCTGGGTGGCGCAGCGGTTTGGCGCCTGCCTTTGGCCCAGGGCGCGATCCTGGAGACCCCGGGATCGAATCCCACATCGGGCTCCCGGTGCATGGAGCCTGCTTCTCCCTCTGCCTGTGTCTCTGCCTCTCTCTCTCTCTATGTGACTATCATTAAAAAAAAAAAAAAAAAAGTTGTTTACACATCTCATTTCATTCTGTCAACCATCCTGAGGTAGAAATGATTATCTCCATTTTACAGGGGAGAAAACTAAGGCATAGATTACCTTGTCCTCCCTTCCCACCCTATGAACACTTTTCCTGTTCTGGGCTGCATGGAATCTCTTAGAGAAGTCAAGAGTCAGCATCAGGGTCAAGCTAATAAAATAAGAACAAAAGTGCATTATCAATAAGCTGAGACACACTAAACTGCATTTCAGTCTGAAAGGGCAGTGGTTATAAGTCCTGACTTTTTAATTGTTAGGAGACTGGAGGTCATTCTCCTTGAAGTGAGGGGGATGCTTATGCCCTGCATTGCTCTTATCCCATGGGCAAGGATCTGGGAATTAGGGCTGATCAGAGGTGGGAGGCTGGTGTATGTACTTGTGTATGACTCTCCAGACGTGGAGTATAACCTGGTGGTCATTCAGAAGCACTTATTGCAGACACTGTGCAGAGAACAGAGCTACTTTTCCTATTGAGATTTCCTCCCATGTTGTCAGCATGTCATACTTTCAGTAGGATAGGAGCCACAGGACAGGGGAAATGGGCAACACATGATGCCTTTATTGGGCCAGGTCTGGATGGGATGGAAGCAGAGTAGAACAGAATGTGTTTTGGGAACTTTCCAGTTGAAAGCCCAGAGGAGTAGGGCTGGTGTGCTTGTAATAGATCACATTCCTCTCTGTTTTCAAAGCCAGTCTTTCTTGATGGAGGGGAAAGAGTAGGAGGGAATCTCTAAACTCTAGGGATGAATCCCTTCCTTGAGCCTTGTTTTATAGAGACTTTGGGGTGAGAATAAAAGATGTCATTCCCATTTGTGCCATCCTTGTAAAAATGCAGCATATATTTAAATGTCATTGCTAGCAGAATTCTAAATACCTCAGATGAGAAATGATGCATCTTGCAAAATTGATCTGACTTTTAGGAATGTTGCATGTGTTGAGCGGCGTGCTATGTGTACATGCATGTGTGCATGCATGCAACCTGTGTGCTTCCAGGGCATTTTAAATTATGGCATCCTGACTCACCATCCATGCTTACAACTGTCTGAATGCTGCTGTGCTTCCAGTTGCTGAGCTCAGTGCTTCGGTCTACCTGGTTTACTACTGAATACAGAGCTTGGCTTTGTAGGTCCTCAGTAAATCTTTGTTAAATGGAAGAATGGATGACTGATCTGCATGTGCATTTTGGTGAGTTTCTCTTTCTTTTTGAGCATAGTCTTGCTTCTGTGTCTCTACGTATCTGTCTCTCTGAGCTCACGTCCCTTGTCCCTTCATCTCCTTTTATCTTTTTTAGTCTTTTTGTTGTCCCTTCCTTCATTTTTCTCCACATAACCCCATCCTAGACACATACACACAGACTCCATCTCTTTTCTCTAATCTGTTTTCTTAAATTACATACACTCAGGAATTTTAGAGATGGAAAGAAACTTAGAAATCAGGTAGGTGAATTTCTGCATTTTCTGTTTGAGGAAACTATGTCCAGAAAGATCACCATGTACTAAGGACCAAAGGTAGTTTCCATGTTGTCTTTTTGCAGAAGTTTTATTTTTAACAGCTTTATTAAGCTATAGTTCATATACCCTATAATTCACCCACTTAAAATGTACAATTCAATGGTTCTTAACATATTGAGAGAATTGTGCAGCCATCACCACTCTTTCATTCCAGAAAATTTTCATTACCCAAAAATAAGCCCAAAAAGCAATAACTATACTTATTGTCACTCCCAATTTCCCTCATCCTTCCAGCCCTAAGCAACCACTAATCTACTTTCTATCTCTACAGATTTCTCTATTCTTGACATTTCATATAAAGGCAATCATGCAATCATACAACATACGGTCTTTTGTGACTGACTTCTTTCATTTAGCATAAAATTTTCAAGGTTTATTAATATTTTAGCATGTATCAGTACTTCATTCCTTTTTATGGCTGAATAATATTCCACTGTATTAATATACCACATTTTATTCATCTGTTAATTAGTTGGACATTTCATTCATTTTCACTTTTTAGCTATTATGAATAATGCTGCTATGAACATTGTGTATGTGTTTTAATTTCTCTTGGGTATATATCTAAAGTGGAATTGGTGGGTCATCTTGTAAATCTATGTTTAAAATATTGAGGAACTGCCAATGTGTTTTCCAAAGTAGCTGTATGATTTTACATCTCCACCAGCAGTGCATAAGGGTCCTAAATTTTCCATATCCTTATCAATATTTGTTTTCATCTGTCTTTTTTACTGTATCCATTTTAATGGGTGTGAAGTAGTATCTTATTGTGGTTTTGATAGCGTCCTTGATAGTTAATGATATTGAGCATCTTTTTATATGTTTATTGGACATTTGTATATCTTCTTTGGAGAAATGTCAATTTGATTATTTTGGCCATTTAAAAAAAAGATTTTATTTATTTATTCATCAGAGCGAGGCAGAGACATAGGCAGAGGGAGAGGCAGGCTCCCTGAGGGGAGCCTGATGTAAGACTTGATCCCAGGACCCCAGAATCATGACCTGAGCCAAAGGCAGATGCTCAACCACTGAGCCACCCGGATGCCCCTCTTTTGGCCATTTTAAAAGTATCTGTCATTTTATTATTGATTTGTAAGAGTAGTTCACATATTCTGAATATAAGTCTCTTATTAGATAAATCATTTGCAAATATTTTATTATATTTTGTGGGTTGTATTGTCACTTCTCAGTGATATTACTCATAGTGCAAAGTTTTTACTTTTGGTAAAATCCAATTTATTTATTTTTTCTTTTGTTGCCGATGTTTTGGTATTGTATCCAAGAAGGTATTGTCTAACTCAAGGACACAAAGATTTACTCCTATGTTTTCATCTAAGAGCTTTACAATTTCAGCTTTTCTGTTTAGGCATTTGACCCATTTTGAGCTAATTTTTGTATATGGTATAAGGAAGAGATCCAATTTTATTCTTTAGAATGTGGATATTCAGTTATTCCAGAATTACTGTTGAGGACTGTTCTTTTTCCATTGAATTATCTTGGCACTCTATTGAAATCCATTGACTCTACATGGAAGGATTTATTTATGGACTCATGACTCTCTTCCATTAATATGTATGTCTATCCTTGTATAGTATCTTAGTATCATACTGTCTTACTGTAATTTCATATATTAAGTTTTTAAATTGAGATATGTAAGTTTTCCTTTTTTCCCCTTCTTTTTTCGAGATTGTTTTGGTTATTCTTGGTCCCTTGCATTCCCATAGGAAGTTGGGGATCTTTTTGTCAATTTTTGAAAAAAAAAAAGGCAGCTAGGATTTTAATAGGGATTGTGTTGAATCTGTAGATCAATTTGGGAGCTATTTCTACCTTAACAATATTAAGTCTTCTGATTCTGGGGCACTTGGGTGATGCAGTTGGTCGAGCATCCGAATCTTGGTTTTGGTCATGATCTTAGGGTTGGGGGATCAATCCCCACATGAGTTTCCATGCTCAGCTTGGAGTCTGCTTGAGCCGCTCCCTCCCTTTCCCTCTGCCCCTCCTTTAAAATAGATGGATGACTCTTTAAAAAAAAAGTCTTCGGGGGATCCCTGGGTGGCTCAGCGGTTTAGTGCCTGCCTTTGGCCCAGGATATGATCCTGGAGTCCCAGGATCAAGTCCCACATCGGGCTCCTTGCATAGAGCCTGCTTCTCCCTCTGCCTGTGTCTCTGCCTCTCTCTCTCTCTGTGTGTCTCTTGTGAATAAATAAATAAAATCTTAAAAAAAAAAAGTCTTCTGATCCATGAACATGGGATAGTGTTCCATCTATTGAAGTCTTCTTTAATTTCCTTCAACAATGTTTTGGGGGAATCCCTGGGTGGCTCAGCGGTTAAGTGCCTGCCTTTGGCCCAGGGCGTGATCCTGGAGTCCTGGGATCAAGTCCCACGTCGGGCTCCCTGCATGGAACCTGCTTCTCCCTCTGCCTGTGTCTCTGCCTCTGTCTCTGTGTCTCTCATGAATAAATAAATAAAATCTTTAAAAAATGTATTGTCATTTTCAGAGTACACATTTTTAACTTCTTTTGTTGAATATATTCCTAAGTATGCTAAGATTTTTTTTTTTTAAAGAAATTCCTTCCATTCTGAGATCAAGTTTGTTTTTGTTTTTTTTTTTCAAAATTTTTTTTTCTATTTATTATTTATTATAGTCACAGAGAGAGAGAGAGAGAGAGAGAGGCAGAGACACAGGCAGAGGGAGAAGCAGGCTCCATGCACCGGGAGCCCGACGCGGGATTCGATCCGGGGTCTCCGGGATCGCGCCCTGGGCCAAAGGCAGGCGCCAAACCGCTGCGCCACCCAGGGATCCCCAGTATGCTAAGATTTTTGATGCTATTATTTTCTCTTAATTTCATTTTCAAATTGTTCATTGCTAGTGTATAGAAACACAGTTGGATTTGTATATCAATCTTGTATTCTGCAAACTTGTTGAACTTATTTTTTCAAATAAATTTTTAGCGGATTCCTTAGGATTTTATATACACAAGTTTACACCATCTACAAATAATGGTAGTTTTACTTTTTCAAAACTAGAATTTTGGAGCCCTAGTTCAGAGCATTTTTATTTCTTTAGAGGATCCTGAAAGGAGCTTTGTGGCTGGCTTGAAAAATACTAAAGCAGTTATTCCCAAAAATTCATTGATCCCAAATCCTAAGATTGAGTGTTTGAAAGAGATTTTAATTTAAAGTTGATACAGCCAAGAGATTCTATTAATAGCTGCATTAGTTTGATAGGGACCCATAACAAAATACTGTAGACCAAGTGGCTTAACCAACAGAAATCAATTTTCTCACAGTTCTGGAGATGTCCAAGATCAAGGTGTTGGTAGATTTGGTGTCTCCTGTGGTCTCTCTTCTTGGCTTGCAGATGACCACCTTCTTTCTGTGTCAGCATGTCTTTCCCCTGTGCAGGCATATCCCTGGTGTCTCGCTGTGTGCCCAAATTTTCTTTTCTTATAAGAATACCAGTCAGATTGGATCAGGGCTCATCCTAAAAGCCTCATTTTAACTTAATCACCTCTTTTACGACCTATCTCTAGATATGGTCACATTTTGAGGTGCTGAGGATTAAGTCTTCAACATATGAATTTTGGGACACAGTTCAGCCCCAAACAATAGCCTATGGGTTTTCCTCTGAGAGATCTGGTCTCTGGTTAGTTGCAACTAGTGAAGCCAGAATTTGCTGAAATAACCCATTCACATGACCACTAAATGACATTGCCTTTCAGCCAGAATTAAAAAGCATTGCCTATAGTCCCTGAGATAAAGGATTCTCATGTGTGGTTTTGCATGTACCTTGAGCTCAATTAATTTTCTCTACAGCCACATCAAGGAAGATCAGTAACCAGACATGCATATAAGACCTAGAACCTCTATTTATACTGACTGCTGAAAAAAACAAAACAAAACAGGGACACCCGAGTGGCTCAAATGGTTAACCATCTGCCTTTGGCTCAGGTCATGATCCCAGGGTCCTGGGATCCAGCCCTACTTTGGGCTCTCCACTCAGTGGGGAGTCTGCTTGCCCTCTCTCTCTGCGCCTCTCCCCATGTGTGCTCCCCGTTTCTCTCTCAAATAAATAAGTAAAATCTTAAAAAAAAAAACACACAAAGTAAAAGTAATTCCAAATCCTGCTGTGTAAAAAATATGGTGATGGACTTGCATGAGGAGTCCTTCTGTGAAATAAAATTAGAAGTTCTTAAATGGAAAGATTCCTGTGAAGTGAACTTTAAACTTCTTAAAAAGCTCACTCTAATTTTGTTCTCTTTGTGGAGTGAAGGGTTAGTTTTGGAAGCTCAAGATGTAAGTATTCTTTGCTCTGTACTTCTTATAGTAGCCAAAAGCAAGATGCTGCTGATCTCAATTACATCAGTAGGAACTTTCCTCCAGGTCATCTGAGTTGAGGCATCATCCCACCTTGGCTGGTGGACTTATCTCCCTCTTTCCTTTGCATAGTTTCTGCTCCCTTTTTCAGTCTTATTTTTAACTCTCTTGCCCTTTGAGTGTTTTTATTGACATGTGGCCACAAACCCTTTTAGGAAGCAGGCATTTATAAATCACCCACAGAGAAATCAATAAAAATCAGTTCAATTCACAGTATGACTGATTAGCCTCCCCCGGATAACCAGGATCCTGCAGGCTCAGCAATTATACCCATGAGGGTATACAAGAAGGGTGAAGGATAAGGGGGCACTACATTCTGAAAGAGGCAATGAGCTGCCAGCTCCCAGAGGCTCAAGGAAGGGATGGACTTGGCTTCTATCCATGCACTTCTCATCCAGCCTCAGGGGAGAGTTCTGTGTTTCCATTTCATCCAGCTCAGATTTTTCCAACCACATCAGGGGCATTTTCTTATCTTCTGAGGATCTGCTTCAGAGCTAAAGTATCTGCTTCAGAACTAAAGTATCTTCTTCGAGCCTCAAGAAAGGGCAGTAGGAATAAATTGCTGTATTTGTAGGTGATGGGGGAAGGTGGGAGAGTATATTGCTGTAGCACAGAGGCATGGAAGACAATAGAAGCTCTATCAAGCTGTCTGTTGTCAGGCTACTGCTTTTGGTCACCATGAGTTGGGGGAGGCCGTCCCTCTAGCCAGAGCTCCAGGGAGTCAAAAGTCTGAAAGTCATTATACAGAAGCTGAAAGGTAGGCCTAGAGAGAGGTATGACTGGCCCAAGGTCCCAGAGTGCTTTCCTAACCAGCTCACAAAGAAATGAGTCCATTGCTTTGAAATCCTAGTTCTCTTCCAAGAGGAGCTTTGCTTAGAAAATGCAGATTAATGGGGAGTCAAAACTAAAAAAAAAAGTAAGTCTACATAGAAAAATATTAATCGGTTCATTAAAAATGAGTATGTCAAATTGCCCGCTGTAAGGACCATGAGGGTCATCAGAACATTTGGACCAACCAATAATGCCCTCTTGGAAATGGGACTATACTAACTTTTGGAAGAGAATTTCCTAGAAGGGGCTTTCCTTCTCCTCTCCATCAGCAAAAACATTCCAACTTCAAGGCACAGGGTGCTGGGGTCAGGTAGTAGGAGGCAGTGAGACTGTTCATGGTGCACTGAGGGCAGAGGCCTCCCTGAACCAGTAATTCAGAACCAGGGCTGCAACAAAAACCTCACATCCCATGAAGGCCTGATTTTACTTCCTAGCTGTGCCTGTTTTCTCCAAGTTGTTTATCTTTATTAATCCAGCCCTGGTCCTGCAGCAAGTCTTGCCCCCTTTCCCCTCAGGGGCTTTTTTGGAGATGTGTGCATTTAAATTGGGTTAAGGAATTATTTGATTCTGTTCAACATTTGTCAAACTCTGATTATGTATCAAGTGCCAGGGATACAAAGATGAGAAAGGTTGGGTTTTATTTTATTTATTTATTTATTTTTTAGGTTGGGTTTTAAAGGATAAGTAAGACTCTGCATAAAAACCACTGAGTTTCTCTCAGTTAAGTGGGAAAGGTTAACTTGCAAACAAATAATTGCAATTATGTTAGAGCAGGGTTGGTGAACTTTTTCTGAAAAAAGCCAAATAGTAAATATTTTAGGTTATATGAGTCAGTTAGAGGCTGTCTCAGCTACTCAACTCGCCGTTGTAATGCAAAAATGGCCATAGGCAATAACAAATTATTGATTGTGGCTATGTTCCAATAAAACTTTCTTTATATAAAAACAGTCAGTTGGTCAGATTTGGTTCACAGGCCATAGTTTGCTGAACCCTGTGTTAGAGAAATGTCATAATAATATACAAAACAAATAACAATAACAGTAATAGTAATAAAAGCTACCATTCTGATAGCTAACTCTGCTAGAGACCCTATACCAGGCATTGTCTCTATGATTCATATATATTTGCATGCTTATTTTTCATAAGAACTTGTGAGGACACTGAGATTCAACAGCCAAGTTCACAGAGCTAGGAAATGACAAACACAAGGTAAAGCCCAACTCTGTTTGGCCCTATAGTCTATGTTCCCAAATAAACAACTTAAAACTCTGAAAGGAAATGGGCAGAAGGAGTTCATATGGTGAGGATCATGAGGTGGTTCCTAAAGGATGAGTAGAGTCTTCCGTGGAGGCAGATGGGAGAGATAGGCCTTTGAGGCAGAGAGTGGCACAGAGGTTTGAAAACACATGGAACATTTTGGAAACAGGGGCATTAGATAATGTTGGGGTGTGGGATGCCTTGGTAGTGGCTAGAGAAGAAACAAGAGAAGTTGGTAGCTCAGAGCAGAAAGTCTGGCATATGTGCCAGAGACCTTGGACTTTATCCATGGATCAGGGATTTCCTAGGTATCAGTCTTCTAAATATGCTGCATCAGGCTCCCCTAAGGGCCTGTTAGCCATACAGATTCCTGGGCCTGTCCCTGGATATTTTGATCTAGTAGAACTGGGATAGAAACAGGAGTATGCATTTTATCAAACACCTCAGATGATTCTAGTAAGCATTCTCAGATTTAAGAATCAGTGCATAAAGAGCCACTGAAATATTTTACTCAAGAGATAAATATAACCAAAGTTGCTTTAAAAAGGCCACTTCTACTTGGAAGATGGATTATTTATTAGGAGAATGAACCCTCCCAGAGGTCCATTTCTGTTTAGTTATCAGCTTCTCTCATCTAGAAGTACAGACAAGAAATTTCCAGAAGTTTCTGCATTTCCACAGGCTTTTAAAGAATGACTCTGCTTGAACCGTGGGTTGAACTCTACACTGTTAACCAAGTAGTTAATTTAAGGAGAGATAATATACAAGTAACAAACTGCAATTAAGCAGAACATATGTGACTTTGATGTTAAGGACAATACCTTCTCCATGATGAATCAACTGATGAGTCCTTAGCAAGAAAAACATCTTCTGATCCTCTGGTGCTGGTGGGGTGGTAGTTGAGAACAGTGTTGCTGGTTCTGTGTTGCCCTGGAAGCTTCAGCATGGTGTGACGAATAGAACCCTAGGTTTGGAGTCAGACTACCCTGAATTCAAATCCCATTGAAAGTGCTTAGTAGTAGGGACACCTGGGTGGCTTAGTGGTTGAGCATCTGCCTTCAGGCTCAGGGCGTGATCCCAGGGTCCTGGGATTGAGTCCCCCATCGGGCTCACCACAGGCAGCCTGCTTCTCCCTCTGCCTATGTCTCTACCTCTCTCTCTCTCTCTCTCTCTCATGAATAAATAAAATCTTTAGAAAGAAAGAAAGTGCTTAGTAATTGTGATGCCTGGAGCAAATTATCCTTTCTGAGCTTCAGTTTTCTCACCTGTAAAATGGAAATAATAATTCCATGCAGGATATTGCAAGGACTGAATAAGATGAAGGATATAAAGAGTCTGACAGAGTACCTGGTACAATAAATATTGGTTCTCTTCTGCTGATGTCTCAAAATTGTTTTCATGCACTTCCCATCTTTCCATTGTGGAAAGATGACAACTCCCTGGAGAGAAATCCTCTATGGTTACTTCCTGCCTCATATTATCAAGCAGTCCCTGTTGCACAAGCCTGTTTATGAGGAACACACTGAAATTCATGTGCCTCAGGCCACCAGAGTTTGTTGTTGAGAGAGCCATTCCCAAACTCCTGCCTTAGCCTTCCTCACCACCATTTCACAACACTCTTTACAATAGCCTGTTCTCAAGCGGTGCCTAAAGACTCAAATCCTGTGGCTATTTGCATAGATTTGAGTGTCGAGGGAACTTCTCTGTTTTACTTTAACCCATGGTTTCTTGTGGCCACAGCCTCTGTCCAAGTTCTGAGCTGATCAAACTGCAAATGCATTTCAGTTCAGATTCCCTTGATGCCCCTGGCCAAGATCCACAACTGTTCCCATCCCCTCCACTAGTCTCGGTGGGCAAGGTGTGAGCTTCTTCCTTGTCCCGCAAACTGGAGTTCTCATTCCAAACTGTGGGGCTGGGGTTCAGGGCAGTAAACCTGCTCACAAAGCCTCTCAATGCCTAGGTCTTGGGGCCTGCTCCCTTGGGAACAGTTAGCAGTCAGATCCTATCCAACTTTTAACTGAGGAATAGGTGGAGTGAGTTCCTGGTGGTCATCTGGAAGGAAGCAACGGTGCTTGAAAATCATTTGAAGGTTGAAATTTAACTCAATAAACATGTCATTATATTCACCAGGTTAGCTTTTATGCAGAAACAAGGAAGTGGGTCAAAGCTAGTTCTTCCTTTAGAGCCTAAGTATATGTTTAAATGTATACATGTACAGTGGAAGGAAGGGTGGGGGGCAGGCACTGTGGGGGTGGAAGATTCATAGGTTTGGACTGGGGTTTCTGAGAGGATGCTGATTTCATCAATATGGGCAGAGAATGCAGAAGGAGAACTGGGTTCTGAGGAAAGGAGCATGGTGATACATTTAGAGAATAACTTAGGGCAAGCTCATTTGCTCTATATCTGAATATTCTAGCTCAGACTCTTATGTAGGCAGCAGAGCAGCAACATGAGAGAAACCTTTGGTGTCCAGAAAGACCTGTACAGCCCACTTTACAAAGCCTAAACTGTTTGTACCAGTAGAAATTCTTTTTTTTTTTTTTTAAGATTTTATTTATTTATTTGAGACAGAGAGCACAAGTGAGGTGGGGGGAGTGGCAGAAGGAGAAGGAGAAGCAAGCTCCCCGCTGAGCAGGGATCTTGATCCCAGGGCCCTGGGATCATGACCTGAGCCAAAGGCAGACGCTTAACCAACTGAGCCACCCAGGCACCCTGGTACCAGTAGAAATTTTTTATTGCAAGTGTCAAAAAAAAAAAAAAACCACAAGCCAGTTTAAGCAAAAAGGGGGTATTCGTTGGTTCTTGAAACATAAAAGGCCAGAGATATCAGGCACAGCTTCTTTAGGGCATCAGATGACAGCCTCAGAGCCTAGTTTCTAGCTCCTTGATATCTTCTCTTTCACATCAATTCCATTCTTAGGCAATAAGGGTTCTGTTTTCACCCCCTTACATTTAAGATCTGCAGCTAAGAATCTCTTTCCCAGCAAAATCTTATTGAGTCTCATTGGCTCTGGGTAGGTTACATGCTCACCCTTGAACCAATCACAGTAACTGAGGGGATGTGATGCAAAGATGTCCAGAGGCAGCCTCCAGCTCTGGTGTTGCCACTTAGACCCCTCACCTCTGATTGATGACTGCTCTCCATAGGCAACATGGACCCCAAACTCATGGGGTCGAAAGTGGATTTCAGGCTGGCAAATTAGCCCAACCCTCTACTGTAGAGATGGGAAGACTAAGGCCTGAATGGTAAAGGATCCCACTGCCACACAGGTGGATGGCTTCACAGTCTGCTCTTCCCTCCCCAAGACAGCCCGTCACTGAGCCTCTGCAATTCTTCCTTTGGCCTCCTAAAGTACATATTAGGCTACACTGTGCCCTGAAGTTCAGCACCAGGTTTTTGGGCCTATTTCCATGGCTTCTGAGAGCTGGGATTCCCAGAGTGGAGATACACAGGGGCAGGGACTTGAGCTGGGGCACTGCATCTCAGCAGGCAAGGGCTATCTCTTCTGTTTGTCTTAGCTGATGCAGCTGCTTCCCATCTACTCCAGGGGATGCTGTGAGAAAGACTTTCAGTTCCATGCCTCAGTTTCAATTGTCCTTGCTGGCCCTGAGGTAGGGCTGTGATCTGGAACAATCAGGATCCCTCATAAGGACTAGTGACTTGCTCTATATCACACAATCAGGAAATCAAGTTAGTACTAAAACCTAAGTCTTCTGTACCCAAAATGGTGTCTTTGGGCCTTCTTGAGTGAGGACCCATTCTTGTTCTTCTCCAACCTCAGCAGAGATAGAACAAGAATATTGGGAGAGGTTTTTCCTTATGAGGGATCCTGATTGGTCCAGATCACAACCGTACCTCAGGGCCAGCAAGGAAAATTAAGGCTGAAGTATGGAACTGAAAGTCTTTCTCACAGCATCCCCTGGTTGGGAAGCAGCTGCATCAGTTAAGACAAACAGAAAAGATAGATATTCCCTGCTGAGATGGAGTGCCCCAGCTCAAGTCCCTGTCTCCTGTTTATCTCCACTCTGGGAGTGGAATATAGTAGGCCATATGAAAAGTGAGTTTTGATTCCTGGAGTCTTTGTTTTCAAAGGAGGGATCCACCAGTTATCAGCAATTGCTCTGGACCTATGCTATGTTTCCACAGCTTGGGGCATAAAAGAAAGCTCTGTGCCATCAGGCTTGGCAGATGCGATTAACGTACAGGAAACAGAGACCACTGTGTGGCAGCTGGGGGCAGCTTAGAGCTACCATAGACCAGAGAGCATGCAGTATCCTGGAAGGGCAGGGAAAGCTTCCTGGGAAGGCAGCTGGAAGGACACACCTCAGAGCCCAGGGCCTAACATAGTACCTGACACTAAGGAGGCACCCACTAAGCATTTATTGAATGAATGAATGACTTAGGCAGGCACTGTAAAGGCCATCTTTTCCTTTGGACCTTCTGAAACCAGTTCCCGCATTTAGAATTCTATGATCACTTCCGAGAACAAAGCTGAGAAGGGAGGGGGAGAAGAGGGAGAAGTAGGAGGGAGAAACTGGCAAAGAGAGGACAGGCATACTGGGAACTGGATATTTATTTATTTATTTATTTATTTAGACTGGGGTTAGGGGTCTTGCTGAGTCAAGAAAGAAGTTTTATTTTTATTTGGAAAAAAGTTCCCAAGGTGATAGGGTGCTGATCCTGGGTGGCCCTTGACACATCTCATGTCTTGGATAAAACTCGACTTGTCTTTCTCCATCCTTGTTCCCATCCTAAGGAATGAATGTCTTCAGACACAGAAGCCAAAAGATCCAAGGAAGAGGTTGTTAGCTGAGATGGGGCCCCACTTTTGTCTTCTGAGAGAGTCTGCAATGTGCAGTGTGGGCAAAACTAGTTGTTGTCAGGGTCCCATCAAGCTGTTCAGTTCCTCTGGCCTTCTCCCTGAAATGAGACCATAGTTCCCAGAGGCCTGCCTCACAGGAGTGAGAGATTCCAGGTTCTGGATTCCAGGACCTCAAATATCAGAGTCTGTCTGCTAATTAGAGCAGGAGTTCTATGTTCATATGTTCATATGTTCATATGTTCATATGTTCAGGTTTGGCTTCAGAGGCTATGACCACTTTGCAAACCTTTATAGCTCAACTCTTCTGTAGGGGGTAGATGGTTCCAGGAGTGTCATGGCAGCAGACACTAGGGTGATGACACATTTGCACATGTGCCACTGGCAGTAATTTGGGGAACACTTTAACTGGATTTCAAAGTGGAGCTGCATGGAAGGGTCAGTGGGGCTGCTCTGTGGCTTCCTATAGGATTTAAGTTAAAGCTGCAAGTCCCATTGAGAAGTGAATCCTAAAAGTCACTTTGCAAAGTACTCCTAGATGGTCAAGAGGCATGTAGGTGGCAGAGGAGGAGGCCCTGCTCTTTGTGAGGTTTTAGTTGGTAAGAATCTCATGGGGAAAATCTGTACACCTGTGTGTCAGAGAAAACAGGAAACCCACTTACATCATTGAGAGAAAAACTCAGCTATTAACTTGGGCAAGCTCAGTAGGAACAGGGAACCTGCATATGCAGCAGCCCAGATGATGGGTGCTCATACTGCTTAAGCAAGAGGAAAACAGGGTGTTGTCTTCCCCAGGTCCCACATGAGGAACTCCAAGGCCATGATGGGGCCACAAGTGGAATCAGCCCTGGAGGGGCCATTTGACTTCCCTAGGCTTCCTGAAACCCCAGGGTTTGAACTCTTAACTACTCTGTATCAGAGTCTGTGACACATTTTCTTTTGCTCTCTCTCTCATTCATTCATTCACTTATTCATCTACTCAAGAAATCCTGGCAGATGAATTTTATGCTGGCCCTGCCGTCAAGTATACTGTTTAGGACATGATTCTTAATGAAGTGTGGCTGAGAAAGGGGAAGAAAGAGGGTGGTGGGGATAGTGTGCCCAATGGAGGGCCTCATCAGAGTTCACTGGAGGACAATTCACACTTCTGCACCCTGAGATTTATGCTCTGTTAGTTAGTTTTGGTAATAGTTTTGGTAATCCCTTTATTTTTTATTTTTTTCATGTTAAAAAAAAGTTTCCTTTTATTAACCATCTAGAACACTTCCATCCAGATCACTACAGCTTAAAAGAGATCACTACCCTTTTGCAGCTATTTAGTAGCCAGGAGCAATGGATAAGATCCATACAAGGGTTCTGAAAAGTTCGCACTGTCAGTTCAGAACATCTGCTTCACCGAGCCTGATTATTTAAAAAGAATGATAAGAAATTAAACATCACAAATATGTTTTTATTTGTCACCATTAAATGTCTGAATTAAAAAAAAAAGTTAATAGAAATTTGTTAATAGAAATTTGTCATATGCCTTAGGGGGATTGGGTAGCAAAAAGGCTGAGAACTGCCTGGGCGGTAAACAAATGAATATAAGACAAGGCGAAGAGCCACAAGGCAAAGGAAAACAGGGGCCTGTCAGAGTCCAGATGAGTGACATTAGAAGAGGGAGTCAGGGCAGGCTTCCTGGTAGAAGTGACATTTGAACAGAGTACTAAAGGATGAACAAGAATTGGCCAGGGAATTCCAGACAGGAGAGTCCACAGAAAAGTTCAGACAAGCACATGCTGAAATGAGAATCAATAATGCCTAGGTAATGCATGATTATCATTATGCATGATATGCATATGCATTATGCATAACTATCCTCTCTAAGTAATTTTTCAGGACATCAAAGAGACTCTTTTTTCCCTTTAGCAACCCCATAATTTATTATGCAAGTAAGTCATGCTCATTGTGGGGGAAAAATGAAAAAATATAGGTGTAAATATTTTAAAAATGTAAAATTAATTTTATTCCTAATTCCCATTTGAAGATACCCACTTTAACATTTGGGTTTTAACCTTCTGGACTTCCCAGAGCTGGCAAACCAGAAAACCAAGCCTGTAAAGTACATAGGAAGGAGTATACCTAGGTTATAAGTGAAGGCTTGTACTGCACAAAGTGACTTTTTAATCAATATTCTTTTTCTCAGAGGTGAGTAAAAGAACATTTCTTAAGTATCTACTATGTGCTGCATACATGCCTTATTTTATTAGAATCTCATCACAACCCTTTGAAAGAAGTATCTTAGCCCCATTTTCCAAATGACAGCCTGATCCCGGAGAACACTCACTGCTTTGTCAAGGGCCACTGAGATGCAAGGGCCAGAGCCATGCTGGAACCTGGCCTATTTCACGTCCAAACCTCTGCTATTTTCACCGTACCACATCTCATGCTTGCTACCAAATCTTGTGCTGGGTTCGGATTGACGACATTGTCAGAGGCATGGCTGCTTCTGCATGAAGCAGGGCTTGGCCTCCTACATAATTTTTATGGCCTCAGAACTGAATAGTGATTGCTCTCATTAGATGGCACCTGTACTCCCTGGCCTGCCACACTCTGTCTTCCATAAGAAGGGCAGGATAATCCGACTTGTGTGTTAGAGAGATTTCGCTGGCATCTTGTAGAGAGTGGTTGGAAAGGGCCAGACCAGAGATAAAGAGGAGTGGGCTTGGGAGAAGGCAGGGCTGGGGAGGGGAAGAAATGATGGATCTTGTTTGGGACATAGTACACCTAAGAAGCATTGTGCAAAGATAACTGGCAATTGAATCTCTGTAACTCTGCTATCGTGGGGTGATATTAAAGTCACCTGCATTCCTTCTGCTCTCTGGCAGGGATAAGGAGCTGAGCCCAAGACTGAGAGGGTTGGTGGTGTGCTGGTAAATGTATAACAGCTGGCTCTTTTGGGAAAAGGGGCTTGATATGTAGCATTTGCTGATTTGCTGATTTCTGTGGCATCATAACCAATTTCAGGCTACTAACTGGACATCACTGAATGTGAAGTTGGAAAGAGATGCACAGTAGCACGTCATTATACGTTGTTTCTCCCACACAGATACAATAGAACTAAATCATCTCAAGAGTAGAGGTAACAATAAAATATAGTAAAATAATTAGGATGTGATTATTGTCGGTGTTTTATTTTCAGTGTAACTTTATTGTAACTTAAGAATTAAGTTGAACAGAATTCTTAAGTTACAATAATCACAGTAAGTTAGTAATAATCACGCCTTGGAAAACCTCATTGGCTGTGATACTTCTACTGAACAAAAGCTGTAATTCAGTTTTTTAATGATGTCTGTGTTTAACAACCAGCTCACAAAATTCTTGACAATTAGCGTACCACTGGAGAAGTTCCAAGAAAGTACAAGTTGGAAGAACTACAAATCTACCTCCTTGTCATACAGGCTGAGGGACTCCCCAGGGTCACACATCTGGGAGGGCAGAGCCAGGCCCAGGACCCAGGAGGAGGTTCTTGGTCCTCCATGCTTCCTGATGGCCCCTCAGTGCCCTGGTCAGCCACACAGACCCAGGGAAAACCGTGTGGTCCTTGACCCCAGGATGATGATTCATGTCACCCTGGAGTGAGTGACTCAGGGAAGAAGCTGCCGGGCGGCCTGGAACAAAGAGAACTGGGCAAGATTTATTTCTGCTAGGAGCTAAATGGGAGGCTCAGATACTTTTCTGCTGTTTCCAGTGCCTTTGAACTGCCTCCGATTGAGCAATTGCACATATTTCCAAGAAGAGAAAATTTTTTTCAAGTGGACTTATTCTTAAAAAAGAATTGCTGAAGTGAACAAGCTGGAGAGGAAACCTGGGGAGATGCTTTGGCTGACTTCCTGTCATGGCTGGGGGGTGGACTGGGCTGGAGGGAGGTCTGGCTTTGGCTTGACCATTTTTTAGGGGACCTAGAACCTGATCCCAGGAATTTCAGAGTTTCACCAACCCTCTTCCTCCAAAATGGCATCCAAGGTCCAAGAAGCTTCCCGAGTGCCAGAGAGTTGGGGTGAGGAGGGTGCCTGATATCTATCCCGAGCCATTCGACAAGATGTCTGCCATGCTTTCTGTGAGTCATTGGTCAGTAGATGACCTCTGAATCAGCCTTCTCAAGGCACCTTCAAGTCTGGCAACTCTGCTGCTGGCTGTACAGAAATGACTGTGCCATGTGCCCCCTGCCCCCTCATCCACCCACCCCCAGGATGAGAGGAGTCTCGTGAGGCTGTCTGAAGCCCTTGTCTATCAAGTAATTCCAAACAGCCATTTCCTCTCTTTGGGGTCTTTCCCTCAGGGTTCTGTCGGGGAAACGGGACCCAAGACTTCTCTGCATTTAGAGTTTAGGACTTTCCCCCCCATCTCTCCAGGGAAGCAGGGCACAGGCTTTTTTCTGGTGCCTCACCAGGGTCCATACTCTCATTGCTTCTACTTGGCCTCTCCTGTCTTCCCCTTGGCCCATAATCTTTTACTAGTCCTGGAGGTGGGGAAGACTTACTGTTACTTAGGATGTTTTCCCCAAATTTCTTTTCTGTACCCTGAACCTTCTCCATTTCCCTAAGGGCTAGCCCTTCACCACATACAAGGCAGAGACAGACTCCCTTTTCTCTACCCCCTGCTGCTACACCCCTCCCTGAGGCAATGAGCACAGAATGGACTCCAAGTTTGTGGAGACAATGGGGGAAAAACAAGTGTGAGGGGAAGAGAGGGGTCAGTTACTATTTTAGCTACCTCTCGTGTCCCCTACTCCAGCCCCCTGCTGAGCACAGTGGGTGTCGATTCTTGCACTCTTCTTATTGGGGCTGGCTCAGCCTCTTCTCCTGAATATGGTCCTGGCATTGGTCTGAGCAGAAGCTGGTTCACTCCCAGATCTGGAACGGGTTCTGAATTAGGGGAGGAAGGCACCCCCAGCTAACAGAACATAAAAGATCCTCAGGCCAGAGGGTGCAGATCCCAGGGGGTGTTAGGAAGTGCTCAGGACCAGCCTCCCTGCAGCACTGCCAGACTGCAGCCCCTATAGTCCCAGCCCCTGGACCAAAGGAATTGTGTTGAGGGCAAGAAGTCACTGGGAAGTCTCTTCTAGCTCCTCATTTTACCCTCTCTGTTGCTTCTTTCTTTTGCCCTTCTACACCCCACCCTTTCTCCCCTGGGACTGACCACAGCAAAGATCTAGGGCTGACCACAGCATACACTTGGGATGACCACAAAATAGATTTGAGATGGCCATGGCATTGACCAATAGCTGACCACAATGTAAAACTGGGACTGACCACAGCATAGATCTGGGATGACCACAGTACTGTACCCACTCTCTCTAACCCCACTGGCTGCCGCTACTGGCTGCCCAACAGCAGAGTAACTGTCAACAAGAGTAAATGTCAGAGTGCATAGCCCCTGATGGGTTTAATTCCAATCATGTCTGATGGCCTTTTATCTACTTGTTTGTACAGAGAAGTCCTGGCCAGAAATATATCTCCTTTACCTGCAAGAGACAAAGCTGGAACTCTGCTATCCAGGATGAACAGCAGACTGTCTGGGCCTGGTTGGATTTTGATGATGCCATGGCTCAGAGAACTCAGCTGCCCTATTCAGAGAGTGGGAAAGGAACTCATTGAGTACATACTATGTGCCAGCATTTTGCATGTATTCCCTAAGTTAATCCTCACAACAGTTAATCCTCACAACAACCCTAAAAGGGTCTCCATTTTACAGATGAAGAAACAAAGGTCAAGGGAGGCTAAATCCAGCAGGGAAGAGGCAGAAGAGAATTAGAACCCAATCTTCTAAGTTCCAAAGACCTCTTGCAGCATCCCAAGGTTAGGAAACAGGATGGCGTTCTCCTGAGTTGAGGCCTGCTCAGGCTTGCCCATGGGATCTAGGATCCAGCTCTGCAGTTGTCCAGGCCCAGGGACCCAGAGAAGTGCCTCTCAGCACTCTAACCTGATCTGTGATGCCCCAGATTTCCAAGTGTATCCAGGACTGCCCTGGGGTGAGAATGGGGACCAGGGAGCATCCTCTCTCTCCCATGAGAGTGACCACAAGAAGGAGGAAGATTGGGAGGCACTGCCAAGGGATGCCTGCTTTCACAGTGTGGACACATTTGTTTATCATTTACCAAAAGCAAGCCCTTCAAAATTAGAGGCAGAAAGCTGGGGAATAGGGATTCTGGGACCCTCTCTGACAGCCCCTCACTCACAAATATATGGCTTTGTGCCTGTCTGGGCCTGTAAGATTGGAGCAGGAGGCAAGACTAGCTGATTTCCAGTGCCCACCCCCCACCCCATCATACTCTGAATTTGCAGAGGGACTGAGAGAGATGTGTGTGCAGTCACCCCAAACAATTCCCTTCATCAAATTCTTCATCTAGAGATAGACCAGTGGTATTAATAGCAACCTAATCTCTTTCAAATTCTTTGTGTTGCTAAAATGAAAGCAAAAATTCAAAGCTGGAAGAACAAAAATCTCCCTTCTGAGAATTCTGAGTCACTCCAGAAAGGTCAGTAGAGTCTGGGTTAACCCGTTTTTTCCCAGAAGGGCTTCTGACTCTTCCCTGGACACCCAAAGATTAACAAAGAAAATGTGAGAGCCACTTAGCTTGTGCTTCTTGGACACTGTGGTTCAGAGAGGGATTTGGTTTCCCTTGTGCTGGTTGAAAGGTTTTGGGAGAGGCATCCTTGGGGCGATTTAAGAGGTCACTGCTTGCCAAGACCACCACTCATAACCCAGTGGGCTTGCCCAGTTGGGGACTGGGGAGTCAGACAAACCTCACGGGTTTTTTGACTTTGGGTGTCTTCAGGGCTCTGTTTCCTCATTTGTTAAATGGTACTAATAATATTAATTATGAGTTTAGTATTTATGAGGTTTGGGTAAAGTTCCTTGCTAAATCATGAGCCCTGATAATGCTTGCAGGGACACAGGGAACCCCCACAGGAAGCCAGTGCCCCCTCCCACTGGCTGAGGGGTGCAGGATGGAGGTGTGCTGCTCGCTGTGGGTGGGCAGGCCTATGTTTGAAAGGCCACTCCATCAGAGTAGTCCTCTACTGCCCTCCTGCCCTCTCTGTGCAGCCCACAGGGCCCTACAGTGGCTTTTCCAGGGGGCAGAGCCTGTTCAGCTGATCTAACAAGTGTGGAACTTTCTGGGGTGAACATTTCAAAGAACAAACTAATGGACAGTTGTATGAATGGAAGAGTCAGAAGGCATGTGGGTGAATGGATAGCCTGACAGATGTCTTGCCACCTCAAACCGTGGGCCCAAATTTTTACCCTCATAAGACCTCTGCTAGCTGCCACTCACTCTGCCCTGACCTACCACCACCCATGGCCCCATTTAGGAATGCACATTCCAGTTCTCTTTGGGGCAGGGTCCTATGCTGGGTTCTACTGCACTTTAATGAAACTCCCAGCAAAGGAGGCAGAGGTGCAGAGTGGGGAGGTAATGGTTTTGGGGTCATATTTGTGTGCATTATAATCCTTGGCCTGGCACTTATTAGCTATGGGATCTTGAGCAAGTTACTGAACCTCTCTAATCCTTAGTTCCTTAATATGTAAAATGGAAATAATAAAAGCCATGTTACAGAGGTTAAACAAGATAGCACTTGAAATGCACCTAGTGTGGTATTTGATGCTCAGTAGGCAAACTAGAAATATTTGATGAATGAGAGAATGAAGAGAAGCATACTAGTTTGCTTTCTTTCATGAGCATGGCCAAAGGCAGATAAAATATTTAAATATGGATTAGAGACTTTTGGCCTTGTCAGTTATACAAATGATTGGAGAGTTATCCCAGCAGAGGCTTAGATAATTTACAGCAGATACAAAGGTTACTGGACCCAGTTGTTGCCCTCCTGTGTACCTCAGTTTTCCTTCCTGTAAAATGGGCCAAACTATATGGTTAAGCACTGGCTGGGGACAGAATGAATGGAATCTAAAGAGCTGACTGGCTCTTGACAATGACTGACATAACCCGTTACTGAGTAGGCTAAAGAGGTTTAGAAGGGCCCTGAAAATGGGTTAAAGTAGGAGTGGTTCAGAGACCGAATATTACTAAATATTTTTTCCTTTTATGGGTCGGTGCTCTAGATCACCACTTCCTGCAGATTATATTCCTAACTTTGCTGTGATAGATGCAAGGTTCATGTGCCCACAAGTTCCAGCAGAACCCAGATGTCACCCTGGGGGAGGGACTCTGCTGTTACCTTGCTATTTTAAGCAGTGAGTTTATAATAATGGATGAGAGAGAAAGCGAATGGGGCTGGAGCAGCGTGGGAATAGCCTCAGCAGGCAGGGCTGCCGGGGCTCCCCCTGAGAAGCTCAGGGTACTGTCTCATCAAGTGTGGGACCACAGCCAGCCTCCACTCTGCTTTGTCCTGCAGCAGCTGATATCTCTTAGTGCTTGTCTGACTTAATTCATTTTGTTTTGCTTTGCTTTGCTTTCTGACCCAGGGACTGACTTAAGATCTTTCTTGAGGAGCAAGAGGTGGAGGAAAGAAGGTGGAGAGTCAGAAAATGAGACACGTTTTATGTGACTTTGGGATACCATGATCCCGGAATCCTATGAGATGGGACCATTACATTTGTGGTTTGTTGTGACTAGGAAGAGTCCAGGATTTCAGAGACTCCTAGGGTTGAAAATGGCCCCTGGAGTGGGTTAAGAATCCTGTGACCATTGCCCCAGTCTTTGCTGGAACTCTCCCAGGAATACGGAGTTCATTGCTTTAAAGAGTAGCTTGTTTCATCTCAGATGGTTCCAAACACTAGAAAGGTTTTCCTTGCCTTGATCTGACCTTTCATTCATTGGTCATGCACTTATCCTTTGGGGACAATAGAACTACAAGAATGACTTTATAATATCTAAGAAGCGATTTTATTTTTCCCTGCACCATCTCTTCTTTAGGCTAAAGATCTTTAGTTCTTTAAAGACAAATTCTTGCTTCCTGCATACTGCTTCCTCTTTTTGGAACATAACCCAATTTGTCTGAATCCTTAGCACTCAGAGTGCAATACATTTTGTATAGATTAAGGCGGAAAGGAAGGTAGAACTGTTACCTCCCATGTTTTGGGAACCATATTACTCTTAAACAAGCTGGACCTGCACATATATCCATCATCACTTAAGTTTCTAGGCAAGTGCACCAACTTTCCTGGTAGATTTGGGGTTTGTGGATACTCTTTTGCTACTGTCAACCGCTGTGACCATATACTTTGCCCAGCACCACTGATATCATTACTGTTGAAATCCAAGTAAAGGTGATAGAAATTAATCACAGAGATTAATTTCATCCATATGAAATTAATGATGCTTATTTCGTCCATATGGCAACTGAGATGAGAGACATAGTATGCCCTGGCCCTATAGTTCTCATTCCCAGGAGCCAGGTTAAATCTGTCCAGTAGGGCTTCTGTCTTCCTGTGTCACCTTTCCTTCTAGCTATTCTATTCAGAGAAATTCTCAACATTTAGTATTCATGGCTCAGCTCAAACACCATTTCTAACATGGAATCTAGTCTAAAACTGTATCTTACCTGTCCCAATTTCCATAGTTAGGGAGCCCTTTCTGAGATCCTGCCACTTCTCACTTTTGAAGTTCTAACAGTTATACTGTTTTCACACTGCCTCCCACCATTGGACTCTGTGCTCCTTGAGAGCCAAGACCACATCTTCATCATCTTTAAGTCACCAGCACCTAGCACAGGGGCTGAAAGAGCACATGTAAATTCAGTGTGGTGAACGAATGATTCAGTTCAGATTTCCTACTTTGAGATGAGACCTCTTGAACTGGCTAGCAGAAGTCAATTGTTTAAGAGCTGAATGGGGCTACCTTTCCACTGCAGAGACTGATAAAAGATGGTGGTCATAATGACCAAACCCAATGGCTAAAATTCTCTAGTTCTTTAAACACAAATCAACAAGGATTTTTTTTTTTTTAAAGTATATGTGCTGCCAAAGCAAGCACCAACAAGCATTTTTTGATGAATCTTCTAGTTACCCATGATAAATCCCTCCTCAGGGAGCTCAGTCCAAGGTGTGTGTGTTGAGTGGAAGCATCTGTCAGAGTTATGGCTGATATCTGATCTGGGCCTGCCCACAGCTCTCTGGCCCTCGGGCCTTCCCTGTGGCACCAGAAGAGTATCTAGTATCTTGGGAGGTGCTGGGGCTTCCTGAATATCTCCTGCAGCCTCCTGCAGTCAGCATCACACATAGGACCGAGGACATAGTAGGTACCTAGTAAATGACAGTGTTCTTTGTTTTTCTTTTGTGTGTCCCAGTAGTGCCCTGGCTGTGGCTGAGGGCAGTGTCTATGTCTGGTGGTTTTCGTCTGCTGACTAGCAGAGCAGCAACTTCAGGGAATCTCTGAAGTTGAAGTTGGGAATCCCTGAATCAGGCTGGTTGCTGGTTCCACAGATCTCTGAAGGCTTCTTCCACCCAATTAGGGGAAGGGGACCTGGAGGAGTTTAGTGGGAGAAGAGGTTAGGTAGTGGCCTTTGGACTCTGGTTAAGCTTCCTGGGCTGCAGACCAGCATGCCTGTGGCCTCTGTGAGCACCTACTCTGTGCTTGGTGCTTTATATAATTTCATCCTTAGAACATTCCTGCATGGGAAGCATGTTCCTCTGTTCCTCTGACAAGGAAAGTGAGGCTCAGAGGTGAAGCTAATGTTCAAGGCCATACACAGCCAGTGAGTGGCAGAGTGGGGACTCAAATCCAAGTGTAAGTTTCCAAGGCCCGTGTTCTTTCTACCTTGCTATCTTGCCTCTCCAGATTGAAGCCTGACATTATCGGACTTTTCTAAGAGTAAGCAGAGGAGCCAGGTCCATTTGTCCAGGTCTGTTGGATAGATCATGGTCCTAGGCCTCTTGATTGATGAGAAATATGAAAGAATAGTTAGTAGTTATAAGTAACACTAGTTAGTAGTTATAACTTAGTACAAGTAGTTACAAATTAGTAGTTATAAGTAAACCCAACCCAAATGGACTTAAAATAGTAAAAAACTTCATTGTTCATGCAACTGGCTAGTTCAGAAAGAATTCAGCTTCAGGTTAAATTTAATCAAGGGTCTACCTTCTTTTTTTTCTGCAAGTGTCTTGGGTCTACTTCCTCCTCTATATGTCAGATTTATCCTCAGTATGGATTTCCAAACAGAAACAAAATGGTACCAGCAGCACCAAGTCTTCCATCTGTGTACTCTACCACCCAGAGCAAGATAAAGCACCTGGGTCCTAGAACACTGCAGTGTGCTCATTGGTTTACACTGGACCTATTTTCTATCCCTGAACCAAACACTGTGGTGAGATGAATAAGATTAAGTTGACTGGGTCAATTCCAGCTGGGCCTCAAAGCTGCTACACCATGAGACAGGGTAAGCCTGTTTTCTGGAGAAACAATGAAAGGTTGCTTGGGGTAGGTACTGCACAGGGTACAAAAGATCCACCATGGCTGAACCTCCAGAATCACAGGCCTAGTGAGGCTTGTCCTCAGGTGAGAGAGCCCCATATGGAGGGTCAGAAAAGCAGTTGAAGAACATGAGGTCAGCCATGGGGTAGAAAGTCAAGAAACATTCTCCAATTCCTCAAACCAGGCAAGGAAGGCTGTGTGGTACAGTGCAAACAGCCCTGGCCTCAAAATTAGGAAGATCTGGATTCAAATACTTGGTTCTTTATATGATTTTGGCAAATGGCTGCCATTCTCTGAAGCCATTCTCTCTTCTATAAAATGTGAATATTAATGCCTGCATCAGAGGTCATCACGGTGATTAAATTAGATGATGTTGGAAATGCTTCTAGGACAGTTCCTGGCATGTAGTAGGTGCTCAATAAATGATACACAAGTACAAATCTGATCCCAATGGAGTGTCCTCTATTCACTATGGCTTTGAAGAGTTCGAAGCACTTTTCTCCCTTCTGGGATAGCTGTGTTTACTGTAAGGACCAAATTAGATGCAAAATCTCTAAGGTCATCTCTGACTTTGTAAACAGAGAAAATGAACAGGAGGAAATGCAATTCCAAATGCCCTCTCCTAGCCTAGTCCAACCTCTGGTATTGATGCAAAGTCAAGCAGGCTTTTTCTGTGGCTCATGGCTCCTGGAAATGGAACCCAGCCTGGGTCAGGGATGGGAGTGGATTTGACTTGTCCTTTTGGCGTCTCCTCAGCCTGCGGAGCCCAGGCCTCTTGGAACATCTTTGGGGCTGACGCCGCGGCGGTTCCAGGCACACGCGGCCACTCCCGCCAGGAGGCTGCCATGCCCCACATTCCCGAGGATGAGGAGCCCCCTGGAGAGCCACAGGCAGCCCAGAGCCCCACCGGCCAAGTAAGTGCCCCCTCTTTGCCTGCAGTTAGCCTGGCCGGGGCCAAACCAAGTGCCCTGGGCTGATGCCACAATGCTCAGCCTGGCCAGAGGGTTTGCTGACAGCCTGTGCAAGCTGCAGTGGGCACCTGGGGAAGGTATATAGCTGCGACACTGAGGAATAAATACCCAGAGTTCATTTGAATTGGCCAAGGCCCCACGTATCCTCAGAGCACACCCTCCTAGGCTGTGTCTTACTGAGGTCTCCTGGAAAGTCCAACCACCTAACCCTGTAAGTGCCCTCCTAGAATGGAGAAAGACTTGGAGGAGAACTGTAAGCACAGAGGGCCTCATCATGTCAGGGTTGTGCTTATCAGCAAAAGGCCATTTAAACTGAGCCCACTTAAAATGAAGATCAAAATAGTGGAAAAGATTTTCAGGAGAATTGTATTATAAATAAGAGAAATGATAAAAGAAATGAATTTAAAGGGTCTCATTGGGATTGTATTATACAAATGAAATTATGAAATCAAATTAATTTATGTACACATACAACAAAAAATTGATTATATGCTACTTTTTTAGAAGGAACAAAGAATTGTGTTGATTTTGGCGTTGGTATATTTATTCTTTATACCAACATGATGATCTGTTCACTTAAGCCCCATCCTTCACATTTTACTTTATAGCACCTCTGTTAAGAGATTATGTATTGAAATATTTAAGGGCCTCACTCATTTTCCCAAGGACCTCTATCGATCCTCCAATATGCAAATCATTTTCTCATAAAGAACTCATCTTGCATCATCCTTGTAATTTTTTCTTCGTTAGCTGCTCTAGCTCCATCTGCTCTTCACTGGCCCAGACCCTGCATGTGAAGTTTTCCAACACTGTTTTCTTTGATTTCCTGAACTTGCACTTGGTTTGCACCACCCCATTATACTGAAACTGACCTCATCCAGAAGGGACAGACACTTGTGAAGTGAAGGAAGAATGTATGACTGAGCATTAATTTGGTAAGCGGGCAGATTCTCAGTGAACATTTTCATGTTAGGATGACATTTGTTTTCTTGCACGTCATAACTGTGGGAACTCAGATAGTAAATACTTAGAAAAGAATGGCTTCTTGTATCTCTCTATCCCAAACTCGTGGGATTGAGATATTGCAGAACTTGGCAGACTTGGCGAGCCCTTGAATTTCTAAGTGGCAGTGAGCCAAGCCTCCATCCATTTGGCCACAGGCAGCCAGCTCAGTGTTTTATTGAACCTCTCTTCCAGGAATGTCATGGGCCTGGTAGGTCCTGCTTTTCGGTTGCTTTTGGTGGCTCTAGATTGCTTTTCTGCTCTTCTACGGGTGATGTCTGGTCTTCCCCAAACTGGGGGCTCTGCTGCTGCTCCTTTTCTACTATTGCTCCTAACCAAGTGTGGACAATTCCCTTAAATCACTGGTAATAGTGGCACTGTAAGTTGTAGCCAACAAAAAAAATGTGTTAATCCACTAAAAGTTTGGAGATTAAAGAAGGGAATGACACCATAAAGTGAAACATCCACATCTGGATTCAAATGTGACTGCTCCCTCTCCTCAGTCATGGCTTTCCTGAGTTCTGTCCCCTTAGCATCCTTACTCCCTAGCCCTGGGTTCCTTCTTACCATGGCCCTTCCCGAATCTTAGCTAGCTCCCCCAGACAGCTATCAGGCCATGCTCTTCAAGAATACAACTGTTCCTAAAAAAATTAAAATAGATTGGCAAAGCTGCAACTCCATCCTTAGTGAAAAGATCCTTTTACACTGAGTTTAGTTTACCTTTAGTTCATCATCTCGCCTCTCTACTTAAAAGAACCTGTAAGCTTTCTCCTCAGGAGACTAAATACAAGATAGCAAAAACGCCTGCTGACCCTTCTGACCATAACAACTTCAAATCACACCTAGGTGCAGCTCCACTGGGTCAGAGGTGAGCTTGAGTTTCCAGGCGACCAAGCCAGGGGGGGATCCATGAGCTAATCACATAGTTCAGGGTCAGAGAGCCCCCACTGAACAGCAGGAGCTCCAGATTCCAGCTTTCCACAAGCTCACTCTCCTTGTGACCTTGAACCAGAACCAGACTTCTGTAACATGAAGGGGTGGACCCCCATGATCTCTGAAGGTCCTTCAAATGCCACAATTCTATCTCTGTGCTTGTGGGAAGTCAAGACAATAAAGGGAGTGTTTGTGGTACTAATAGCCTTTGTATTGTTGGAGCCCAGCAGGAGAATGACCCAAGAAGACTTCAGGTGAGCTGGAGCCAGGATGCCCAGGTCCTATAAGGGAGGATTATTAGCATAGGATTTAAGATTGTGGACTCTGGAGTCAGACCAAACTGGTGTCCTCCACATCCTGGCCCAAAGACATTGTGTGAGTCTGTTAACTTTTTTGTGCCTTTGGTTCCTCATCTCTTCCTCAAAGCAAGTGTCAGTGGCTGCCTTCTAGACTTAGGTTAGCCTAGCCCTTTAGTACCTTTTTTGGCCTGAGGAACCATGAGAGTGGGGCAGGTTAGACTGCAGACTAACGGCTACATCAGATTCAGTATCCTTTTATTCTCTGCCCTTACTGACTGGCACTGGGCCTCCATGAGTTCTCCAGAAGCCCTGGGCATCGTCAGTAAAGAGCACCTCCCTCTTTGCACCCATCAGACAACCTACATTGGGCTTCTTAGGCAGCTACAGCCTCAGGGAAAGGTCAGGCTTTGTGAGCAGGACTGGAGCCTCCAGGGGCTGGAGCCCAAGTCTCTGGGAGCAGCGGAAGCTGGGCAGCCAGGGAAGCAGGGTTGGCTAGGAGGATTTGGCTGAAATTCCCAGTACCGTGTGAACTCCCACTCTGTGAAGTAGGCAAAGAACCAGAGCATCCTTCTGATTTTACAGCTCCCCCGGGTCCAGCCCTACTTCTAGTTCCTCAAGCCCCAGCCCCCATTTCCCATTGCTGACATGAACACTAGCTGAGGCCTTCTTGCACAAAAACACAAAAGCTGTAAGACCTAGATCCTGTTTTTCTTTCTGCATGCACACCCCTCCCCCAGCCGCCACACACATCCTCGAGGTCCTTAATCAGAAGCTGTAATCAAGACCCACAAAGAAATAAAACTTCCGGACAATGCACTCTGTGAGGTTGTGTCCTAAGTGTGTTTTCTGGGTTGGTCGTAGAACAAGGAGGGGCTCAAAGGAATGAGCTTCTAGCCAAGAGGTTCTGATAGGAATAAAAGCTGTCAGGACACAAGCCTGGCACCTTAAAGGAACATAGAATGACAGATTATCAGAGCTAAGAGCTAGAAGGGATACTAGATCTCATCTAAGACCCTCCCCTCCTGGGCAGGCAAAGTTCTGCACAGTGTGAACCCCACCCCCCAACAGTTACCTGGAAGCTTATTAAACTCAGATTCCTCTGCCAAGGCCTAAGCCTATTGAACCAGAGTCTTCTGGGATGGGTCTTGGGAGTTTGCAGGAGTAGCTCCATACAGGGGAACTCCCCACCTCACAAGGAAGTCTGTGTTGTAGTTGGCCAGATCTGCTTGCTGGTCAAGCTGCAACTGCCTCCCTGTGACTCCCTCTCAGTTCTGCCCTCCACAACTGCCTATAGTGGGGTGAAAACCTACAGATGCAGGAAGGCAGTGTATGCATCTTCCCATAAGCTCTTTCAGGCTTTGCTCCCAAACCCCTCTTCTGGGGACATATCCACCTGTCTCCTAATCATGCAGTACCACACCTGACTCTGGGCCCCAGAAGCAGCAAGACCAGGACATCAACCATTTCCTGGCCTGTGACCAGCAACCATATCAGAAAGCTGACTCATTGGAACAGCATGGCTTCCTCAGAAATGCCTTGCAAACCTGAGGGTGCAAAGAGGCTCAGGTTAGCTCTAACAGCTGGCTCTAGTTTCCACTCAGACAACCCCCATCCTCTTTCAGGGGTTTCTGGAAGCCCCTAGGTGCAGATCAATATGAGCTCATAAGCAGACCTCACATCATTCACATCATCTGTTTCAGTATCCCCTTCCACCATTCCCTGGCCAACTCCCACTCCCATCTCCACTGTCTACAACACTTAATGCCAGGTACTATTCTACTGCATTAACTTATTTAATTTTCAGTTAACCTTATGAGGTAGGTACCATCATCTCCATTTCATAACTGAGGAAGCTGAGGCACAGAGAAGTTAAGTACCTTCCTCCAAGATCATATAGCTCATAAGTAGCAGGCCCAGGATTTGAACTCAGGCAGTCTGGCCCCAGAGCCTATGCTCTAAGTCTCTACCCTGCACTAAGTAGTGTTAGCTTTGCCTCTGGGGCCCTCTATGAGATCCCTTGGTGCCTAGGCTAGGGAGACACTGTCCTGTGCTTTCAAAGACCTGGTCTGAGATGGCCAACCTGGGCCCCTGCAAATGCACTGCCATGCACACTCCAAAGCACTGCAGCTTGTGTTGCTGTGTCTTCCTTCTGCTTGCCATCCACTCAGATGCCTGAGCCCATGGGGCCAGAAAATACAGCTCCATGTCACACATCCTGCTGAGACATGGTGCTATCTATGCCTTCTTCATTCCTTTTTAGCCATCAGACAATAAAACAGCTCAACTCGATGTACATGGACTCCTAGAAACACAGACCATCATGTAATTCCTGGTTCCAGCCACACACAAGTTACTCTCTCTCTACATCTCCCTATGTGCCTACTTTGTGCTGCACTTTCTGATCCCTTAGACAAATTGATGTTTAACCCTGTTATACAGAAGCATCCTGTTGACTTAATATCACCGCAGCACTCAAATAACCAGTGGCATCTCTGCTCCCACCCCTATCCCCACCTTCAATTTTTGATTAACTGAAAATTAGGTTGGAATGTGCTCTGGAGAATCAGCCCTCTGTGTGTGGCCCTAAAAGCAAGGGATTGGCTGTGGAGCTCCTAGAACCTCTGACCACAAAGCTGCTGGGCCTCCTCTTTTGGCTCAGTATTAGAGATCATGTAGCTGCTGCCATGACAAATCTGGAATTCTCTCCCTATGTGTCGGTGTAGTAGGAAACCCATCCTGGCTAACCACCATCAGTCGGTGGCCTGGACCCAGAGTGGAGTTTGCTCAGCTGTCCTTTTAGGAGAGAAAAATACCAAGCAAGCTTCTCTAAGCAGCCAAGAAGTTATGGAAAGGACAGGAAATGCTTCTATTTCTTTGGGATGCAAGATATAGATAGTGTGGCAGTGTGGAAAGAGCTAGACTTCATATCTCTGAGTGGGACCTGAGGTGAGTTACTCATTTTGCCTCTTTCCTCATCTGTAAGCTGAGCCTTACAGCAATAGCTTCTAACAACAGTAAACTTTTAAGGGAATTTTACTATATTCCAGCCACTGTGCTAGGTTTTTTATACACTTTATCTCATTTAATTTTCAGAATATCTCTGTGGGATAGGTACTATTATTATCCCCATTTAGGGATGAAGACTCGAAGCACAGAAAAATAAAGTAATGTGTACTAGCTAATACAACTAAGTCATTGAGCCTAGAATCAAACCTCAGGCAACTTGACTTTAATTACCAGAATAATATATATAGTGCCAAGCAAGGTTCTCAGCTCATAATAGGTTCTCAGTCTAATATAGCACAAAACAGTTTTCAAAAAGTTTTTATATATATTACTGCGATTGATGCCCTAACCCGACTGTGAGGACAGTGATCATCATCCCCAGGGAACTAGAAGTTCAGAGCAGTTAGGTATTATATCCAAATGCAGGAAAGAAGCTACATATGGGGCTCCCACCATGTTCTAGGCTAAACTCTTTACATTCATTGTCTCAGATAACCTTCATAATGCCCTATAAATTAGCTGTGACTATATGTAGTTTATAGATTAGGAAATGAAGGTTTGGGAGGTTAAGTCAGTTGTCCAAAGGACATAACAAGGATACAGCAAGATTCTACTGCCTCATAGGTATAAACTGAAGAAACAAGGCTAGAATTTTTTTTTCTTCTTTCTAGTCCAGAAAATTCCCCAGTATACTGCAACAGAGTTTGAGTACACAAGAAAGGGATAACTATTCACTTACATGTGATAGGCACCCAATAAATATAGAATTGAATTTACTCAATATAGTTGACCTTGAACAATGCAGGAGTTAGGGACACCAAACCCCCTGCACAGTTGAAAATCCATATAATTTTTGACTCTCGAAAAACTTAACTACTAATGGACTACTACTATAGACTTCTATATAGAAGGGTTTTTTTTGTTTTTTTGTTTGTTTGTTTGTTTTTCAGATTTTATTCATGAGAGACACAGGGAGAGAAAGAGAGGCAGAGACACAGGCAGAGAAGTGGGCCCCATGCAGGAAGCCCGACCTGCAACTTGATCCTGGGTCCCCAGGATCATGCCCTAGGCCGAAGGCGGTGCTAAACCACTGAGCCACCCGGGCTGCCCTGGAAGGTTTCTAATAACAAAAACAGCCATGAACACATATTTTGTGTGTTATATATACTGTATTCTTATAATAAAGTTAGCTAGAGAAAAGAAAATGTTATTAAGAAAATCATAAGGAAGAGAGAATATTTTACAGTACCATACTATAAAAAAACACATGTAAGTCTAACACATGTTGTTCAAGAGTTAACTGTAAATGTTTATTGAATTCATTCAACAAGTGTTTATTAAGCACTAACTAACCAAGGCCCTACTCTCAGAGAGTTTACCTCCCTGTGGATTTAAAATCGAATGACAATTTTTTTTCTGATCTAATTTGCTTTGTGTTCCCTTATAAACTTCTCTGATAAGGAATTGGGGGATCATTGGTCTATGCTATCCCCAGGAATATCTAGTGCTTAACAATATGCTTTACCATGTAAGGTAGGTTGCCAGCTTTTCTCTTCATTTTACCTTCCCTTGGCTGTTTACACCCTGTCTTCACTGGCCAGCAACCTGGGGTTCTGTCTATACCTCCTCAGAGACCCCTTGGGAAATATGTGAGAAAAAGGTTTGGGACCCAAAGAATCAATTTCCCGTAAGGAATGGAATGAAGACAAAATAGATAGTGCATGTAAAACACTGGGAACTTGGTGATAGCTTTGCAGAGTGGGGACATGCTCCCAACTCTTCCAAGGCCCAAGGCTTCCTATGTGACAGGCACTGCTCTAAGCACTTTATATGCAGTAGCTCACAACAACTCTAGGAAGAAGGTATGATTATTATTCCATTTCACAGATAAGAAAACTGTAGGTAAGTACAATCCAAACACTAGAAACTGACCAGTACCTTGAATGTCTAATCTAGGATTTTGAATTTATCCACTTACTACCTTTTCCAAGAGCAGCCTCAATTAAAATCTTCAATGAAATATCTTCAAATGAATTATCAGTAAAACATTGAGATCTGATGTACAAGATATTGGAGCCATCTATTGGGCACCTGCCATATGGTCTCATTCCCTCGGGGTAGATATTATTATTATCTTTATTTTATAGATGAAGAAACTGTGTCTCTGTGAGGGTAAATAATTGTCAAAGGCCACATAGTTGTGTTGTGGTTGAGTAGAGATTCAAACCTGATTTTACTGCTAAAGTGTTTCTGTCAGCTTTGCTTCCTTTCTTGGCCATACCCAGCAGTAAAGCCTGTGTCATGGACACCAATGGCCCCAGGCATGGGGGCAGGGGTAGCAGTTGCTTGATGCCCTATACTTTATGGAAAAGAAACTTGGAAAGGCCAAGAGAACAGTTCCACCAGGATGGCTTCTAGTAATTCTGGTCACAGAGTAAGAACTGTGAGATTGTAGCTTTGGAAGTACCTAAGAGAAAGCAGAAAATGTTTGGAAATGTTGATTATTACAGAAGGACAGAAATGTATATTAAAATTATTTGTCTTTAGTTCCTATAGTGAGGAAAAAAGTAGCTTATTTTTTGTTTCTCTGATTCTCCTGTCCATCTGTACATAAGCTACTTAGGTCAGGGGTTGTGTCTTTTATGTGTGTATCTCCAGTTCTCAGCATAGGCTCTAGTATGTGTTGGGAGCTCGAGGAAGGATGGATGAATGGATAGATGGGCAGGTAGATGGATGGATGGATGGATGGATGGATGGATGGTTGGATGTGTGACAGGTTGGGTAGATAATTGGCTGGCTGATTAAATGCCAGGATTGGAGAGAGGAAGAAATGGAGGCACATGGGAAAAAGAGGGAAGAGGAGAGGATAGAAGATGATGATGAATAAATGACTGGCTGGGTGATACACTCTCCACTGAATAAGACTAATAGGCATTGCATGTATTTCCACACTCCAGGTGTCTGTTGGCATGAGAGTGAAAACAGTGATGAAAAAGGTAGGATAATCTAGTGGTTGTTGATCCCTGGCTTCTAGGAATAGAGTGGACAATGCCAGGAAAGAGAGTTCACCAGAGGCAAGGCAGGTACTGGGTGCACAGGGGGAACCCACAGGGTGGGCACTGGGGAGCTTTAGGAGAGCCAGGAACTGGTCCTCAGTGCTTGGCAGGGAGGAGCCCCATGTCCAGCAGACTTTGGCAGAGGCATTTCTGCTCTCTCCCATGCTCTTAGGACTTGCTGCTGGAATAATCATTTTCTCGTGAGTCCCCAGAGTCCTTTTATCCTATGACAAGAGCACCAACTTCTCTTTGTGGCCAGGACCCCTCTCTGCAGAGGGATCTGTAGATACAGCCACCTCTAGGCTATGAGAGAGGGACCTGGAGATACAGCCACCACAGAGCCCCACCTCCACCACCACTCCCACAATCAGCAGCAGCATCATTATTGCTTTATCTTGTCTAATCCCTAAAACAAGCCTGGAAAATAGGGGTTATTATCTCCATGTAATGTTTGAGAATATGAAACTCTGAAAAGTTAAGTAAAGTGCACAAGGTCATCAGGTGGGATTCCAGCTCAGGTTCCCCAGCTTTATTGCCTCACACTGGCTTCTAAAGGGGTCCTCCTCTCCTAGGCTATCTGCCAGGGCCCAAGTGCAGGAGCTAAACTCCCCAGCCCAGCAAGGGCTGGGGCTGGGGCTGTTGCTTAGAGCTTCCTAGTCCAGGCCTAGTCATGTGACATTGGGGAAAGGAAGATAATATTCCCGTCTCTGACACTGGCCTATATTTATCCCTGCACCCAGGCAGTTAGGAAACTGTTGCGCATTCCTGGGAATTTATGAGTGAAATAAACATTTAAATGTTTCTATAAGGTTTATTTAAAGAGAACAAAATGTGACCTGCTGGCTTATTATAGGGTGAGATTGTGGGGAGACGGCCCAGGCCCCCAGCACTTGGCTGACTCCAGGGAAGGAAATGGACCCCTAGGGAGGCTGGGCCCATGAGAAGGTAAGGGTATCTTTCCTCCAGCTATGTGTTCTAACTTGTACTGGCTGGAGGGCTTCCTGGAGGAAGGGGTTCGTGAGGGAGGGGGCAGCTTAGAAGAATAATGGAGGAGTGTCAGAATGTCCTGCACATACCAGGAATGAGGGGAGGTGAGACCAAAGACCAGGGGAAACAACTGTAAAAGTAGCATGGTGGAGTGGAAAGGCCAACAGGCCTGGTGCGTAGTCCTTCCCACTATTTACCAGTTGTACAGCTCTGTACAAGTCTGTTTTTTCATTGGTAAAGTAGGGATTAAAGGAGAAGAAAGAGAAAGAAATGCATCCATCACCTATTCCATGCTCAGGGCCTTCACCTTCCTCTTCACAATTTGATGATATCAGGAGGCATTATCATTCCCAATTTGTATTTGGATATCCTTAAGTTCATTTGCACAATTGCTAGAGAGGATGAGGTAAGGAAACATACTAGAAGTGTCTTGACAGGGCCCCACACATAGTAGGTCCAAGAAACTGTCACTCTCCTTTACCCACATTTGCCCCTTTGCTTCTTGTGTCTGTAACCCACAAAGGGTATCTCTATTTGGTCTGAGAAGCAGATGGTAAGAGTGGAAGTAGAGCCAGGCAAAAGTGACTTTGGAGATGGGCTTCTCTGAAAGTCACTGATTACAAGACCACTAGAGCTTGTGTGGTCAGATGCCCAGGGGAGGTGCTCTGTGGCTCCATGACCAGAAAGGTGAGACCCTCCTGATTTAACTCCAATGGTTGACCAGACTCAAACTAAGAACAATCTCTTAAAAACCAAATTCCAAAGTAATTAATTCAGCCCCAAAGATAACAATAACAGAATGTAACATCTGACACTTAATGAGCATTTACTAAGTGCCAGGTGCTCTTCTATGAGCTTTCCATCTGGAGCTGTAGATTTAGCAAGTGAAAAATACATTTATGTCCATGCAGTATTTGGGACCCATTCAACACTAAAAAAAATTATTTGTTTTTTATTTGAAGTTCAAATATAGCTGAACCTCTTGCATTTTAACTGACAATCTTATTTCCATATGAATCATTTAATTCTTGTGACTACCCTGAGAGATAGTTATTTTACAGATGAAGTAGCCAAGGCACAGAGAAGCAAGGTAACTTGCCCAAGGTCACACAGCTAGTAAGTGAGAAGCTTTATCATGCATGAATTACTGTGGCTCCCAAGCCTAAGGCTGTTGAAGTCCTAAAGCCAGTAACTTCACTGGCAGACTCGTGTTTGGACACACCACACCGCAAGCTTCCTTGAGGCCCTGTCTTCTGTTTGGCAGCTCAGAGTGTGAGCAGGGAGGAGTATTTACACTCACCACACACACCAAAATCTGGCGGAATTCATTCCAGAGGGCCCCTGGAATCTCCCCACACTTTCCTAGGTTCCTGTCTCCCTAGTGCCTGCTGAACTGAAACAGACCACAAAAGACTGAATGTTCCCCACAAAAACAGTTTTGCCCAGAGCTTGTTCAACCATTCTGTGTACTGATTAGGGAAAGAACACTTTGATTTTATTTCTGTATATTTTGCACACATTGGAAAGAGAGAGTGAGGAGCATTCCAGGACATTCCATCAGGGGATTAGAGGATTTCTCCCTGATTGCTTTGTGCCTCCTGGTTTTTAAGCAGCTTTGAATTGTGTGTCTTTGTGGTTACATGCTTGGCACTATCCACCTGTGGCCTGTTTCTGACTTTCTGTGTGAGGACCTCTACCCATCTCTGAGTGAGAGTGCCTACAGCCCCATACATGACAGCCACCTCAGGAGAGCTTTGCTGAAAGTGGCCTTTAGCCAGGAGGCAGAGAAAACTTCCAGCAGAAAGCAGCTCCTCCAGTATGTTGCAGACCATTTATGTCACAGACAACACTAAGGGTACCAGACCCTGGTTGCTATCTGGGGTGAGTACATGGGGGTGTGGATGGGGGTACTTTCCCCATTCCACATCCCATTGTGCTAACTGGGAAGCATTTCAGAGGCCTGCCTACTTCACTTTTCTCTTCCCAGGCCCTAGCATAGACCATAATACATAAGAAGCATTTGGTAAGTTTGCTGGATAAATGGAGAGAATAAAGTGTAATGATGCGCAAATGTGTACAGAACGATCTCTCTTAGACTCTAAGACTTTTGAAAACTGAGTCAATCATAAAAATAAAGGTTAGACAATCTGAACAATAAGTAACTGGATGGAGCTGGAAGAGTAAATTGAAGAGGAAGGGCGAGGAAGAGAGGCTTTAGGTGGGGAGGGTAAGCAAGTGAAAAGTCAAAGGGCAGAGGTCAGAGAGGATGGGATTTAGCATTCCATGTCTTTGAGAGGTAAGCATGGAGAATGGAATTCTTTTTGTATTGCTTTTTTTGTCTGCTAAATAATTCTTTAAATCAATCTTTCTCAGCGCCTGGACCACATGGATCACAGATTCATTAGGTTTCAGGTCAAATGGTTTAACTTCAGAGTCAAATCATAGATGGTTAGGAGAAGCGTGCATTTCTTTTTATCTCCTACGGATATTAGTATTTATGAAATTATCTCCCCATTTTTATGGCTTATTTTTATATCTTAGATTTTATTGCTAGTTATTTCAAATTGCTTTGAGAAATAGGTAGTGTGTTAAGAAAATTAAGTCAACAAGTGAATTGTATTCTACTTACTTAGCAGCCTGAATATATGAAACTCTTGGAGGTATATATTATAATCCCATTAGTACTACCACAAATTTTCTTCAGAATGCAACATGAAGAAAGTGATGTTTGGTTCTCCTGCCTCTTTTATGTAGACCTGCACCATCTACATTAATGCCGGCTGGGAATTTCATAAAAGCCCACCCCAAGGGATGGATGAACCATATGATATAATGAGCATGAAAATGATCTGTTAGCCAGAGTGCATGTCTTCCTGCTCACCCGAGGATTCATACAAGAAAGAAATTCTTTAAATATGAAAAACATGAATAAGTTAATTTCTAGAGCTGAAATTGTCGCAGTAAAAATAAACTCCACCCAGGGAGGGAACTGCAAATATACTCTAAGAACCTAAGTGTTTCAAATGGAATTTCCATGGCAGCAGTTATCCATAAGCTATATAGAAAGAAACCCCATCAAGTGGATATGGGACTTATGCAAGATGAATAAATTCTAGAGATCTATTGTATAGCTTAGTGCCTAGAGTTAACAATACTGTATTGTAGACCTAAAAGTTTGCTAAGGGAGTATATCTTATAAGTGTTCTTATCACATCAATAGCAACAATAATAGTAATAAATAAATAAAAAGGCAGGAATAAATTTCGGGAAGTGATGGATAGGTTTATGGCATAAATTATGAGGGTTTCACAAGTGTATACTTAGCTCTAAACTCATTAAGTTGTATATATTAAATATGTATAGCTTTTCATATGTCAATCATACCTTAATAAAGTGGCTATTTTTTTAAAAAGATGTCATAAGTGGAGGAGGCTTTAAGCATAACCCTCCCATGCTCCAGAAAACCCAAGACAGGTTAAGAATCATGCACCACAGGAGCAATTATTTGGATGCCTTCAGGGCCAGGCAGGGAGCACAACTGACTGAAGCAGGCCAGCAGAAACAGACCAAGGCTTACTCTGCAGAAATGTAGACCCAAGATTGCTTGGTCTCTTATTTTTTTCAGGAAAAGCAGGAAATCCAGACCTTTATGGGAATTCTTCCAATTATAAAATGTTGACAACTAATATAAAAACTTACAAAAACTACTCACAATGAACAGCTCTCCAGGTCTCTAATTTGTACCTCAGAGAATTTGTAGCTCAGAGAATAGGCTAATTCCCTAACTGAGATCCAAGAAACCACATACAAGAAACCCTTGTAGTGACATGAAGAGAAGCCTCTGGAAAAACTTCAGCCCTTCTTTCTGCTCACTGGAGAACCCACACAATAGAAAATCTCCCCATTCCTCCCTCTTTACTAGTTCTCCCAGTAAAGAGCCCTGGCTCTGCCTGGCACCTGCTCCTGGCCTTACCTGCCCCAGCTTCAGCCCGTGACTTGCCACTTTGACACCATGATTCCCCTTTTTGACCTTAACAGCTCTTCTGGATACTGTCCCACTGTGTGTCATCAGGCCCCTCACCATGATCCGAGATCTTCCTGCTTCTCTCCTGGCCCCTTGGAAGGTTCCAGCCTGTCTGCTGCTTGCTGGCCTCCTACAGGGGACAAAAGGTGGGGAGAACTGAGTAAAGCCATCATTCATTTTAATGATAATTATGATTAACGGGTATTTGTAGATCATATGACACTTATCAAAGTGCATGCACATTCATCATTTCATTTTATTCACATAAACTTCTTCTGAGACAGAGCAGGCCTTTCACCATTTTATACTTATGGGAACTGAGACACAGGGTAACAAAAGGACAAAGTGACCACCAAGAGTGACCATCATTAACCCACCAAGTTTATAGTATCCATCAAAGGAGCTGTTGCTCATTTTTTTGAAGCTTCCTGAGGATCTCTTCTAAAACAAGTCCTTGGCATAAGGATGGATATCTGTGTTCTTTGAGGGACTGGAGCTCTAGACTTGTGAGTATAGGTTGGCCAGTCCTGGTTCAGCCTGACTCCCTGTCACCTTGGTCAGCTGTGGGTATCCAAATGAAGAGTAACACAACTCCAATTTCCTGGAATCTTCTCAAAATTCCTAGGAGGAGGATGGATGCTGTAATAATTGGACCTCTTCCATCATCTCAACCAATGTGCTGATGATCCATGATTATCCATGAATGGACCTCCTGTCAACATTTCTATGTTCTCTCTTTGGGTGGTCAAGTTATTCTCAACCTGATCTTCAGTGTTCACCATCTACAAAGCCACAAAGATCAAACTCACTGGAATAACACTCAATAACCATCAAAAGCTGACTCAACCTTTTATTCTACTTCCATTAATTGCCTCTAAATTAGGTTCCTGGCCCCAAGTTCAACATGTGTGTGTTTGTATGTGTTGTACGTTCCCCTTATCAACAAGCAATTATTTGACATCAGCAGAGTGTCCAAGAACTCAACTCAATTCTGACACTATTTACCTGGAGATAGAATCAGATCCATAGGTAAAGGGTTCAATCCTACTGCCCCACCTCAGACAACAATCACAAGTCCAGGCTGTCACACCTATGCTTCTGACAGATGGCTAAAAATCAGAGGTTCCCATGATTTTCTCCTCAGGTGTGATAGTTTGCTAGAATAACTCACAGAACTTAGAAAAACCCATTTATTCACTAGAGTAATGATTTATTACAAAGGATATTAAAGGATATGAGTCGATAGTCAGATGAAGAGATATATAGGGTGAGATGCTGAATAAAGGAGCTTCTGTCCTTGTGGAGCTTGGGATGTGGCACAGTGGCATGTGTTTTGGTTCCCCAACATAGAAGCTGTCTGAATCTTTTTTTTTCCTGAATCTTCTTCTTTTGGGTTTTTATGGGGGCTCCACTATGTAGGCATGATTAATTAGCTCATCGGCCATTGGTTATTGGTTCAACCTCTAGTCCCTCTCCTCTCCCCAGAAATCAGAGGGTGGGACTGAAAGTTCCAATCCTCTATCCATGGTTGTTTCCCCTGGTAACCAGCTTCCATACTTAGGTGCTTTGCAGAAGTCACCTTTATTAGTGTAAACGCAGCTGTGGTGGAAAGGGTTTCTTATAAATAACGAGCCACCCATTTCACCTTTATGGCTCTGAAGAGAATTTAGGAATTAAGGACAAGAGATCAAATATTGTAACAAAAGGTTTTCCCTTTTCTCTTATTGCTCAGGAAATTCCAAGGGTATTGGGAGCTGTAAGCCAGAAACTGTGAAGATGAAAAACAAATGTCTAAAAAAAATATATTTTGGTCATCTGAGTGACCAAATATATATATATATATATATATATATATATATATATATTATTATAAACCACAATATTGCAGTCCCTATCCCTGAAATTTCCTATCTTACAAACCCCAGAGTCCATGCTCCAATTACACTAATAAATCCCTAATGCCCAGTTATGCCTTTTGCTAATGCTGTTCCCTTTGCCCAAAACCTTCCCCCTAACATCTTTGCCTTATAAGCTCCCATTCATTCCTCAAGACCTAGCTGAAATATCTTCTCTGGAAAGTCTTTTCCAACTCCCCTGATAAGTTTTCTTTCCTTTCCTTTGAGCTTTCACAGAATGTGGTCCATTTCTTATCACCTTAAATTGATTATAAGTATTCATTACTTCTCTGTATCCCTTGCTTGACTGCGAGGTCTTGAGGGTCTTTGTTTTTTAAGCTGCTCTTGGCACATGATGGGTAACTAAAGTGTCTTTGTTGAATAAGAGAGAAAAGTAATCTGACAGCAATGTTAACTATTGAAAATACCAGGCATGTACTAGGTGTTTTCTCAATATTAATTTTAATCTTCACATCAACCTGGTGAATCAGATTTTATAATTACGGAGCACAGAGAGGTTAAATAACTTGCTCAAGGACACAGCTAGTGGATGATGAGCAGAAATTTGAGCACAAGTCTGTATGATTCTTATAATAGGCAATATTGCTTCCTACAGCTTCCTATCCAGCCAAAGTCCTTGTCTCAACTTCCCTTCAACGCGCGTAGGGATTCCAAGTGCTTCTTCCTCCTCCAATCCCGGCACCTCCCTCCAGCTGAAGAGGTCCTGGAACACAGGGATCTGGCATTCACTGGTGGGACTCAGAGACACTTCTCCAGTTTACCCAGCCTTATGTTTGAGAACAAGAGAGGGAAGAGAGGGGAAGGAGTGATAATGGGAAGAGCTGATTTTGCTAAAAACTGTGGGATTTAAGAAGTCTAGATAGCACTGTATGGAAACACTTAACAACAAGTAATAATGTGAAAAGGAGAGAGGGCCTTCTTCCCACCTTGCAAGGAGTTAATACTTACACACTAAATGCTCAAGAACATAGCTTAGCCCTGATCTGCAATGGCAGCCCCCAGGCGATGGCTTCAGCAGTGCCAGTAGAAGTAAGAACACTTATTGCTCAGAGGCTCTAGAAAGACACAGCACCCAGAGAAAGTGGCAATGGGGACCCACTCTTCTGAAGCTCCAGGAAGCCATAAAAACAGTGGGAAGTGTTGTGACATGCTTGAGAGTGCTGAGAGACAGGCTCTGGCAGGAACAGTAGGGTATTCACAGAGAGCCCTGGCAACACATACTGGTAAGGGGGTGCCAGGAAAGAAGAGAAGGAAAATGATGAGGAGAAGTATGAGAGAACCCCTAGAGAGACTCCCAGACATACCTAGAAACAATTCTTAAATGGACATACTGCAGTAGTAGGTGGCACCTACTCCTATTTTTATTATCAGTATACTGAGGTGTAGAAAATGCAGGCTGACGTGCATCTTTATGGACTTTATTATGTATCCTATATTGCTTTCATTTACTTGCTCATCAATATTTATTAAAATTCAGATATGGTTTTACCATTCACATGGCCATCAAAGTGTAATAGTACACCGATTTCACTACAACCTGGAATAGAAGGACTCTTCCATGTTTGCTGTTAGTTTTGTTTTGTTTAGTGACTTTGAAATACCTCAAAAATCTAAAGACCAGCTAATAACTTTTGTTCTAATTTCAAAAATGTGTATTTATTCAGATAAACATTTTTCAAGGTTACACAACTTAAACTGCATATTCCATGAACCATTAAACAAATCCTCTTTATCAAAATGTCACAATTACCCAAATGTGGGATCTCACTGTATATCAAGAATCTGTGGGTGCCACTACCTGTTCTCCTGGTCTCCTTCCCCAGCCTGTCTGGCTGCAGCCTGAGGCCTCTACACCATTCTTTTCCTAGATTGTTAGTGACGACTAACCAGGGATGGCTTAGAGGTTCCCGAATCTTAGTTCATGAAAAGTAGACCATGTTATACCTAGTGAATGCCTGCTGGAGAATGAAGAAGTAATTGTCATTTTTCTTTCTTTCTTTCCACTTTTTCCCCCTAAATAATCCAAATAAACTACACTCAACCCTTATCAAGATGGTTCTGAGCATAATGATACTAGAGTAAATGCTCTAGCTCCTGCTCCTGGAAGGTTCTGCCATCCTAAGGCTAACTCCATCTATGTTTTTGTTCTGAACCACCAGAGCCCTCACACTGCAGGAACATCCTGCAGTCCACCTACCATTGTCCTGACTGGGGATGCCAGCTTGCCGGAAGGAGAAACTGACAAAAACCTGGTCAACAGGTATATCCCATGTGCCTAATCTTTGTGCTGTGAAGAGCAATATTACCTAGCACATGAAGCTTAGATAGCTATATATACTTTTTACAAACCTTCTTTCTTGATCATTTTATTGATGAAATAGAATCAAGCAATTTTTCCAAATGAGAGCAAGAGTTTGGGATTTGTCCATTATCTTTCTTTCCAAAATTATTTTTCTTTAAAAAAATTATTTTTCTTTTCCTGTATTTGGTCCTTTGTACTTTGCTAGCCTTTAGGCATGAGTCATAGCAGGGCAGTTTCCTATAATAACTGCCCAGATATTTGCAAATGGACCTGAGAGATAGGAGTCTTTGATCTTATAACTGGAGAATCCTGCCCCTGGTCAATGTTGGTCCTGTGTGGAAGATGATCACTTGGGAGAGGCATTGGCTACTGTACACAGGGATATCACTGCCTCAGTTTGACACAGCACTAGCATATGCATTGGTCTAGCTGGAGTGAGATTGTCTAAGTATAATTTTCAAAAAGCTACAAAGATCATTCTTATACAAATATGCAGTGAACATATGTCAAAGATTTATTTAACTCATTGATGAGGAAATCATCAGGATAACCAAGATAAAAAAGTTAGTTCAAAAGAGGATACAAGAAATGGAAGTACATATCAGTGGGGAGGAAAAGAATGCTGGAATAAGATTGCTAAGTTCGATATAAAATAGGTTAATACTCCAGAAGGCAATGAAACCTTGTTTTTATCTTTCTTCCCCAACAGAAATCATCTACATCTCTACCAATTATTCATATCTTATGAGTTTTCTATAGTTAGATGTTCATTTAGAGTCTGGGCCCAAATGAACAATAAATAGAGTTATATTTCCTTAGGACAGTGTTTCAAAAACTTTAGCAAGCATCAGAATCACCTGGAGGGATATGTTCAATCATGGATGGCTGGGCTTCACCCTCCAGAGTTTCTAATCCAGTTGATCTGGGTTGGAACCTGAGAATTTGCACTTCTAACAAGTTCTCAAGCTTAGATAAGCTTGTAAAATGATGCTCTAGGATGACTTTGAAAGAATATATAGGTATCTATTTACCTATTTACAAGCTGTGGACAAATTTTCTTAGAAAAATGATTCTGTTCTGTCTTTCAGAGCTCACAGTCCCCACAGGAGACTTTCTCACCGACACTTGAAGGTTTCTACAGCTTCGCTGACTTCTGTAGGTAAGGGCTAGTCCAATTTATCTTATTTCTGCAACCAGAGATAAGGGTCCAGCTGAAGGTATGTTTGAGCAGGAAGACTGAGATCTGGCAACTCAGCTCCTTCCCTCTCCTAATTCTCAGGCAAGTCTATATCATGAGCCCAAGAAGGCAAAGTCAGTCTGTCCCTCTGTGTTTGAGCCCAAAAGAAATATATCTAATTTTAATTTATTTTGGCCAAGAGGTGAAGAGAAAGATGAGGAAGTCAAAGAGGCAGAACAGCAGGGTGAGGCTCAATTCTGGGGTACAGGGGTCAGAGCTCTCTATCTCCTGCTAGAAAGGCCCACATTCAGGTAGGCAAGTGCCTTTATTTTTCTTTCTCTAAGAGCAGTTATGGCTAAAAAAAAAAAAAAAATTAAAAAACTAATAAAAAAAAAAAGAACAGTGATGAATACGTGGCTTTTAAATAGCCGCTTGCTTTGTTTCTAAGGATATAATGCCTGTGGGGCTAGGGGGTGCTGAGCATCTCCCTTTCCCCCCCAATGCTGTCTGAAGCCCCATGGCAGCTGGTGTCGGTGGTGATAGAGCCTGTTTTCTTCCTCAGGATGAATGTAGATCCCACCAGAAGATGCAATAGTACAGGAGGGAAAGATCCAAGCCATGTTACAGTTCCCACTCTGCCGTTTGGTTGCATAAGCAAAGATCTAATAGATCTAATAGAATGCAATTGCTGCCCCAATCACCAGCTCATTCTCCAAATAGTTTCTCAGGGTCTGTTCTGGACCATCGGAACACAGATATGATACAGATTTGGTCTCTGCCTTCATGTTGCTCATAGTCTATGAAGAGACTGAGAAGTGAACAGATACAATCAGGATACTGTATTATATGGCCCTTCACAGAAGTGCTAGGGAAACTGAGGCTAGAAGGGGACCAATTCTGTCTAAAGAGGGGGAAGGCTGGGTAGGTAGTCCAGAAAAGAGAGTATTTGAGTTATGCCTTAAGAAGTTGGATAGATAGACAAAAGGAAGAAAAGGCATTCTGGGTTCAAGAAACAATATGGTGGGGGAGCAGGAGCCAAACCAGAGCAACTGAATGCTTTGCTGTGTGTATTAGTCAGGACTCTTTCAAATGATAGAAACCTAACTCAAACTAACTTACACTAAAATTACATACATACATAAAAATAAATAAAAGCCAAGGCTTGTGGTTTCAAGGAGTGCTGAATCCAGGTGCTGAAGCTGGGTCATTAGCAGTTGGCTCAGCCCATCTCTCAAGTTTCCTTTCATGTGTTAGTTTTCTTTTTTGGCAAATGGTACCAGCAACTCCAGACTTATGTACCATGAGTGGAGAGAGAGTGCCTCTTCCTGTGTACTTGACACAACTCCTGACATGTCTCTCCTTGGCCTCCCATGGCCATCCCCGAGCCAATCACAGTGGCCAGGGGGATTGAGCTCATTGGCTGGCCAAGGCTGGGGTGAGGTGGGGCGATAGGGTTTAACTCCTTCCTAACTAACAGAATTGAAACTCAGAGGGGTTTCACCCAATGCAAACTGGGGAGCTATGAAAAGTAAAAGGGGGAAAGGAGGCTAGAGAGGCACAATGAGAGCTGCTTACCACTGAGGGGGCGGCGGGGGGGGGGGAAGCGCCTTAGAAGTATGTGGCATGAGCAAAGGTGCTGGGCCCAGTTTGGCATTTGCACATGACTAGGGACCATGAGGAATCCTGATGAGAGGCAGGTGAAGTGCAAGGTCAGATAGGACTCTTAGAAAGGTCACTCTGATAGGCAATGGAAGATGGATAAAGGGGATAGCATAAAGGTAGAGGACCTATGAAGTGGCTGTTGTAATTGTACAGGTAAGATCTAAGGAACAAGAATGGAGAGGAGGCACAAGTTCCAGGGATATTTCTGAGGTAAATGACGATCAGGACTTGATGACCAGTCGGTGGGATGTGAAGAGATTGAGGCAGGAGTGTGGAGTGACTCCCATGTTTCTGAGCAGCCGGGGAAAGTGGTGTCATTCACCCAAAGAAGGGCTGCTAGAGAAGATGCACGGAGAAGGATGGGGGTAGAGAGTGCAAGGAGAGGAAAAAAGGGAGGGAAGGTGGCCATGATCTTTGGAGTGCTCCCTTTATCCACATATCTTAAGCTCACTAGCCTGTTGAAAAAAAGAGAGACTTGAAAGAAGAATACACTAGGGAAACAGCATGGAGGTGGAGCTCCTGATGGCCCTACCGAAGGGCAGGGTTTAGGACAGTACTGAGAACATAGATGGCTTTATGACCATTTGTTACAAAGGACCTGCCACAGCCACAGTCTACAAACCTGTTGAAGCAGCCCTGTCTCCCCAGCTAGGCATTGCGCTGACGTTTGGCTGAGTTCCTGCTGGGCAGCTTCCTTGAGCTAAGGTGTGAGGGGCCAAGGATTCAGTGACTCTCACCCTGAGTTCATCCTCCCACTGCAGACCCTGCAGGGCACATTATTGACCTGGTCAATGACCAGCTGCCAGATATCAGCATCTCAGAAGAGGACAAGAAGAAAAACCTGGCGCTGCTGGAAGAAGCCAAGTCGGTGAGTGAACGATTCCTGACCCGCCGCGGGAGGAAGTCCAGGAGCGGCCCCGGAGACTCCCCATCAGGTAGGATGTACAGGTGCCCTGAGTCCCTCTGAGATGTAGTGGGGGGATGGGGAGGGCCAGTTGTAGTGGGAGCCCTGCTTCCAAGGGGTGACCTTTGAGTTGCCTACCCCCAGAACTCTAGGCCTCAGGAGGACTGATTCTTGTGGAGAGGATCTTGTGAAGAGAGGGCATCTTACCCTATTTCAAAAGCTCTAACATACTGATCCAACTCTAGCCCAGGAAACTGCTTTTCATTTTTGGGGCTTGTTGTGTCTTTGTTTCACCAAGAAATGTCAGCCTATATGCTATCCATGAATTGAACATGGGTTCCTCCTCCCTGAATCCTACAAAGAAATCCCTGTGTGATGCCTCTGTGCACAGGTTCCTGGACCACCCTGCATGGATGGCTCCTGTGGTAGGAGCCTTATATGGCAGTCCAGAATCAGCCCTTGACCTGATGAAGGAGTCCCAGTTCCCGGGGTCAGAAATACCTGAAAGGATGTCTTTGTTAGGCTGAAGTCATAAACCTTCATGAATGCTGGCCAGTTTGTGTCTGTCTCCACAGCTGTTTCCCTGAACCTCAGCCCCGGAACTTCTCCGGCATCCTCTCAAAGCAACTCACTTACTATCTCCACACCACCTGGTAAGGTCCAGCACCCCTGGCATTTCCTGCCCTGGCTTCTTAACTTTGGGTGCCAGCTGAGCCCCATCCTCACCTGACCAGGATGCATCCCATTTTGCAGGCTTTCTAGTCAGGACCCCTATTTGGCCTCCTCCCCAGAGGACTCCTAGCTAGGCCTGGCTGGGGTGCCTTTGAGGAGGTGGATGTACTTTCTGTTGGGATTTTGAGCTAGTGTGGGGAGACAGGCCTAGCCCAGAATGAGGCTAGGTAGGTGAGGACAGAGGCAAGGTTGTGGGAAAAGGGCTACAACTGGTGCTTTCTCTGCTAAGAGAGGACTCACGGAGAGGTCACTTCAGAGCTTATTTAGAAAAGCTCTATTTGAGCCACTCTTTTTTTGTTGTTGTTGTTGTTTTTCCCTTTCATTAGACTATGTACAGGGCCACACCCTCAATCCAGCTCAGAAAGGGGCATGGTGCCCGGGATAACAGCCTACCCTTGTTAGAGCTGTGGAGCAAGCTCAGGCTCTGACCAGGCAGCCTGGGTTCTATTACCAGTGCTCATACTTCCTGGCTGTGTCACCTTGATTTCCCTCTGCCTTGGTTTTCTCATGTGGTTTCTGTGCTGATTAAATGAGGGCTCACCACAGCACCTGACATGTGGAAGGTACTCAACAAATGGTGGCATGACTGGCAACCAGACCTGACAGAACCAAGAGAGGACATTCTGGGGAGGTGGATGTATTTTTGCTAAAGGGACAGCTGACAGTGCTGGGGTGCTAGACATCACTCAACAGTGTCTGGGCCATTCCAGGTTTGGATGAATGCAGTGGCCCACAGTCCCCTTTGCCTGGAGCACCACCACAGGTAACAGGGGCCCTGACTGGGGTTTCCTATGCCAACTGGTCTCTCTTCTCACCCCTTAACCCCTGAGAGGCCCTCCATAATCCACTGAGATGATGGTGTTGGGAGGGGAAAACATCTATACCACTGCTAGGGCCCTCTTTGAGGGTATTTCAAGAGGAGATATGGTTTCTTCATATTGCTGTCTGACTTGTGTTTACTTTCTCCAGCAGAAGGGGGATGAGGCCGAAGTCTCTTCACCACACCTCGGCGAGCCTGTGAGTGTGAGCTCTGCTCCATTTTAATTATTTGGGTGTAGGAAAAACTGTTCCAAAAGCCCAGGCTGGTCCTGAGCAGCCTAAAAGTGGGTGTATATGAGTGGAGGGTCAAGGCCGGGGAAGCTAGAAGTTTCCTCTGTTTTATTGTGACTGGAAGTCTAAAGTGGAGGGGGTAAGGAGGCAGATTCAGTGAGGGTCACTTTCACTATAACCCTATAATCCTGTATCTTCACTCAGGCCACTGGCCATAGTCAGGCAAGACTGCTGCTTTTGTCACTCCAGTGAAAATTACAGTAAAGTTCCAGCTCCTGATTGAGATTCCTCTTGGAGGCAGCCTGGAAAAACCTCATCCTTACTGATGAACACTAGAAGGGCCCCACCCCTGCTCAGAGCAAAGTGCTCAAGGTGGAGGGGAGCATTAAAATACAATCTCATCTAGAATTGGGGCTAGGCTAGAGTCCTCTGGGAGAATTTCACAACTCATACAGCATAGCTATACTCTGACATAGATCTACAGGCTCCTCACAAAGCAGGTTTCCTTCAGGAAATAAAAGTACAGAATCTTAGAACTTCTGAGTAGTAAGATATTACCTTTGCAAGAATCACCTGATCACAATGATCCTTAACCTCTTTTGAATCACGGAACTCTCTGAGAAATTGTTGAAAGCTATGGATTCTCTTTCCAGAAAAAGATGTACAACATGCCTACATAAATACACCTGTACATCTGCAATAATTTCAGAGGGTTCATAAATCTGATGAAAAATCTGAGTCCCTAAGAGTTAAGGGCCTTGCCAGGAAGAGTCAGGACTAGAAATTGGGGCAACTGAGTCAAGGCCAAAATTTGTGACTGCACCCAAGCTGTCCTCTATTCCACTGTCCTCCAGAGCCCCTGGCCCTTGGGAGGTTCTTGGAAGATTATGAATGGCAGGTCTCCTTGTCCTGTCTGTTTTATAGACCTCAGGCTTGTCTGTGGCTCCCCTTTACTAGTTCAGACTTGACTGAGAAGCCTTCCTGTCTACTTAGTGCACACACCTGCATATATATACACATAGACACCTTAGCAGGGTCTGTGGGACAGAGGTCCTGCAGTGGGAGTGGCCCCATCTCTTTCCTCTCCAGTCTGCTTCAGAGTCCTAGCTCTACCTTGTCTCTTTCAGAATGTCTCCAAAGGGCTAGCTGACCGAAAGCAGAATGACCAGAGAAAAGTGTCTCAGGGCAAGCTGACTCCTCATTCTCCCACAATTGAGAAGTCCAAAGAGACTGCAATTGAACAAAAGGAAAACTGCGATCCCCTCCAGTGCCCTGAGGCCACTCCCAAAGGCCCAGCTTCTGGAATAGGCAGTGGTGGGAAAATGGCCCTGAATAGCCCTCAGCCTGGCTCTGCTGAAAATGAGCTAGGAAAGGCGCTTTTGAAGACAGCCAAGGAGGGCAACCCTCTGCCTAGAGGCCCAGCCCAGGGCTCTGGAGGGGTGGCTCCCCTGATTCCCCAGGGAAAAGGTACAGCTGGAGAGCTGACAGTGTCAAAATTTGGCTCCAAAGCTGAGCTGCGGCCCCCTGCTTCCCGGCCACCTCTACAGCGGGGGGTCTCCTGGGACAGTGGTCCTGAAGAACCTGGCCCCCGGCTGCAGAAAGTACTTGCCAAGCTGCCTCTAGCAGAGGAAGAGAAGCGTTTTTCAGGCAAAGCTGGCAGCAAGTTGGCCAAGGCACCTGGACTCAAAGACTTCCAGATACAAGTGCAACCAGTGCGGATGCAGAAACTGTCTAAGCTCCGTGAGGTGGGTTCCTAAGGGCCAGCTGGGCAAGGTGTACACTTCAGGTCCCCCCTGAGCTGAAGACCTCTAGGCTGAGCTGCTAGGACAGCTCTAGCCTGGACTTGGGCCTTGTGGGGCCCTAAACTTCCCCACTCTGATAAACCAGGCCCACTGCACAGCATCTTCTTCGTAAATACTAGTTTCGGGTACTTTTACTGGGAGGAGGTCAGAGTGGGACATAGTTGCCACACACAACCACATTTTAAGGGGAAGGCAGGTATATGGAGGAGCACATGGGCCCTAGTACCAGGTTGTGTTTTTCCCTCTAGCCAGAGCTGACAGCTCATAAACAGGAAGCCCTTGATGGAGTGCCTTGTCATGCCTAGAATGGAGCTGGGCAAGGATGGAATAGCTTTTCCCTTTGTCAGGCCCCTGAGCTTTCCTTCCTGATGCCTGTTAATAAAGGGCCTCAAATCTATCCTCAAGTATAATGGATGGCTATGAGGGGCTGCTCCCCCTGTGGTGAATTTCTTCCAATGCCTGTGATGTCCCCAACTTTCACTGGCCATCAAACCAGGCACAGTAGTTTCTCATGGAACAGCCACCCTTTGAGGGGATGATTGGGAGTATCCAGCAATGTAGGGGACAGAGATAGGGTGTGAGGGTGAGAAGAAGTTAACAGGACAAAGGAATCATTATCCAGTCCCCTTTTCCCTAGAAACCTAACCTAAGCAACAGGCCAAGGCAACTGGGACTCCACGGGGTGGGACCTGGCACCCTCACAGCTAGAACTGGACAAGGCTCCCGTGGTTCCCTTACAGAATGGGTGTGAGATAGGGAAGGAAAAGAGGTACATGATAGCAATCAAGCACAAGTGAAGAGGTTTCTTTGCTAGCAGGGACACATTGCAATGTGTCCTATTCAGAAACCATTCCTATTCAGAAACTTTCTATGATGTTCTGAATTGGAGGCTCCAGGGAGCTGCTAAGGAAACAGGTAAAGGGCCCTGGCCAATTACTACCATTTGGACCATTAGCACCCTCTGGTGGCCCTTCCTTTCCTTCTTTAACCAGGGGACAAACCACTCAAGTGGCTCCTGCTACCACTGGAGGCTGACCCCCCCCCCCCCCCCCCCCCCCCCCGCCCAAACACAAGTCACAAGGTGCGAGGAGATCTGTCAAACATTGGAAGTGCTGATCTGGTCCTGATGGGTACTGAGCATCCCCATCTCTCCTGGGCCTTGACTGCTGAGGCCCCAGGCAGTATAGTGGGGCAGTAATTCTCAGGCCTCATGTGTCTGGAGAGTTTTAACAACTCAAGGGATGCCATAACCACCCACTGAGGAACTGGGGGTAAGAGGTCACAACTCCTGGCTGTTCCACTCCCGGAAGTGGGCATTCACTGCTCTGAACAACAGGGCAGGAAGCTCTTCCCAACTTGAAGCACAGCCGTGAGCTCAACAAAGATCACTTCCAGCAGAAGCTCCATACACATCCAGGTGACCATCCTGTCTTCAGAGCCCGGGGCTCCAATTCTGTTTGTCGTATAGCTCTCAGCCACTGTGTGGTTGGAGCTCATTTGCCCTGAGGCCCAAAGGCCCATTTGAAAGGCAGACCATGCCAAGGACGATTCTTAACCCAAGGATGGTGGTGCTAATGGTATGGTTTCAGGCACCTTTACAGGCTGGGAGAGGAGCAGTCTTCCAGGTGACTTTCATATGTCACCGTGTCATGACTGCCCACCCCCCATTGTGGCTGCCCTTAGTGCCTCCCACGTGAGGCTGAGGCTGAGTGGTCACAGAGCCACAAAACACAACCAAGAGAAGAGTTCTGCCTGATGTTATGATCTGAAATGTTTTCTTCTTTTCCTAAAAAGGAGCACATCCTGATAAGAAATCAGAACTTAGTGGGGCTCAAGCTTCCAGAACTTAGTGAAGCGGCTGAGCAGGAAAAAGGTAAGTGGGGTCGGGACAGAGGGACAGATGTTCTCCTCAGGCCAGGGCTGGATTCATTTTTACCAGATCAAAGAAGGTGAACGTGTAAACACTAGACTTCTGTCAGGGCCTTTGTCCCAGTGGTGAATGTGGCCCAAACACGGAGCAGGCACTCAGTAAATATTTGCAGATAAATGAATGAATCAGATTATGTTTCCTGCCTACTCAGAGAACCTCTAAACTTGTCTCTTCCCAATCAGCCCCCTTCTGGATCCTGTCTCCCTGAGCCTTGTTAGTACCTAGGAGGCCTGGAAGGGTGACCCAGGCCTCAACTTTTGACACTTCCTTTTCCTTTCACACCCAGGAAGTCACCCAAATAGAACAGTTCCTCTTTTCAAGACATTAGAGTCATCTCTTGCTTTCCAATTTGCTGTCACCACAAAGTCCAGACCCCAGCCCTTTCCCTTCTGGCCCTGCAAGTCCACACCCACTCACCCTGCTAGACTCATCTTCAGAAAATAAGACTTTGGATTTCCTGCCTCTCTCCTGCCCTCCATCTCCTGGCTCGACTCTTCTATGGGTCATGCTACCTGTGGTCAGTCAGCACAGAAGCCTTCTGCTTAAGGATTGTTACATGAGCATGCATAGGGTGCTTCCAACTATGTTGGAAGCCCTTATCCAAAATATAGTTAACTAACACCTACCTATTCAACATTAACAAGATTCCCAGAAGTAAAATTTCCAACAACTTCTGTAAAGTACTAATTAAAGAAAATTAACCATCTTTATAGGCAATCTTTTAAAAAGATGCGATATACTTTTCCACTTTTAATTTTTAATTTGCTTATTAAAGCAGCTTCAAAACACTAGGACAAGATTTATCTTAAAACTTGCCCTATAATCGCATGAATTCTGAAAGAAGCAATTTTTATTCTTTCTAGTATTTACCCATATTTATAATTTGTTCACAACTGATTTGATTATATAGCTATAACTTCCTGTTTCTACTTTTTAAACTTCTGTCATAACTGATTCCATATAGTTTGACTTGTCCTTCTATTTGTCATATACAATGGATATACTTTTTATGTTGATGCATTGATGACGTTGGGTATTTTACGTGTTTACAGTTCTTTTAACTATGACTAACCACCCTGCTCTAAACAGCTCTGTACTCATAGTTTTTTTTCTTCCTTCCTTCAAGTTATTTCCTTGGGACAAATTCTCAGGCTTGAGATTCAGTGGGTCAAAGTGTAGAAACATTTGCATTTGCCCAAATTGCCTCCAATGTATGCTACCTACAAAGACTGAGTGAGGAGTCTTCCTTGTAAGAACTACCAGCACTGGACTTTCTTTGCTTTTACACCTTATGTGCCATAATATAAAAAGAATCAGATCATCAATAAATGCCACTTTGTTATTACTTCAATTAATTTGCTGGCAAGCAAGTTTAAATTTAAACATTTTAAGTATTTATTTACTGTGTTTTTCCGTATTGGGTATGTTAGCCTTTCATCTCTTTGCCCAAGTGTCCATTTGGGACTTAGATTTTTTGTTGGTTTGTTTTTTGTTGGTAATATATGTAAACTCTATAGATACTAATCTTTCATTGACTATATTTTTCTTTTGGAATTGATTTCTAGTATCATACCATTATGGTTGTAAAAGATGCTTGATGTAATTTCAGTCTTCTTAAATTGATTGAGATTTGTTTTGTTCCCTAGCATATGATCTATTCTGGAGAATGTTCTATGTGCATTTGAAGAGAATATGTATTCTTCTGCTCTTGGGTAGAATGTTCTGTATATGTCTGTTAGGTCCATCTGGTTTGATGTGTCATGTAAGGCCAGTGTTTCCCTATTGATTTTTCCATCTGGATGATCTAGCCATTGATGAAAGTGGGGGGTATTAAAGTCCCTTAAAATTATCGTATTGCTGAAAATTTCTCCCTTTAGGTCTGTTAATATTTGTTTGTATTAAATATATTTATGCACTATGTTGGGTGCATAAGTATTTACAAATGTTATATCCTCTTGTTGGATTTGTATTTTTTCTCAATACTTTTTCATCCTATCACTTTTTGCTTTTTAACAAGTTTTGTTATTTTAGAGAAACTATAAAGTTTTTATAATCATCTTTGCCTATCTTTTCTTTTGAGAAGTCTTTCATTATTTAAGTCATTATAAAAACATTACCTCTCCTTAACTGGGATAGCAAATCTATTTTCTAATAGTTTATCTGTAGTTTAACCTATTTATATCTGTTTTGCTAATATCTGTGGAATTTATTTTAAGATCTAGGTGTTTGGAGATTTAAGATCCTGTAACCTCAATAATATTTTAAGGTATATATATTTCTTGTTATTTTGTGGCGTAGACAATCATATGCTACATTTTTTAATATATATATAACAAACACTAGTTCTGAGCCCTTGGTTCTGTTTTATTCTGATCAGTACTACACCATTTTAATTACTGCTGCCTTATAATACATTCTAGTATGCTGTGAGGCTGCTTTTCTCTCACTGCTTTTCTCTCACTGCTTTTCTTTTTCAGAATATTCATTATGTTCTAGATATAAAGACTCAGCACAAAATAATGGAAAGAGCAACTGGACACAATCAGGAGATTTGAGTTTATGTCCCAGTCCAGGAACCAATTGGCAGAGTCTTTAAATATGTTCCTTCAACCTCTGTTCCCTCTTGGACTAGCTGACCTCAGAAGGCTCTTAAATCTAAGATTCAAGGATTACAGGTCTTTTCTAGTTTGCTTCTTACCTACCTATTTCTTTAAGTGAAATTTATACCATTTTATACAACATTTTAATTACAATTGCTTTAAAGCTACACACTGGTTCCAGAAGAACTGTCCTAGTGCTTTTTGTTTTATAATTTATAGACTTTTAAAATACTTACTGTGAAAACATTTAGTTCTCGTTTGGAGACATGATTTGTCCCTCTATTAATCTAGGTTTTCCTTTCTTTATCCTCCAAAAAGATTTGAAGTTCTTTGTACAGGTCTGTCATATTTCTTATTGGGGCACTTTCTATTTGATTTATATTTTGCCTATTTATGAAGAAGACTCTTTCTTTCTTTCATTAGATTTTCCTAGCTAATAACTAGTGGCATAGATGAATGCTGCTTGGTGTTATACTTGTTTCTTATAAATTAACAAATGGTACAAGGATTACTACAGTGACTAATTAGCACAATTACTATAACTAGAGTGATTACTGAATGCCAAGAACTGGACTAAAGATTTGATAATATTTCACTTAATGCTCATACAACCCTACAAGGCTGGTCTTACTGTACCCATTTTACAAATGAGGAAATTGAGGCCTGGGAAGGTTAAATTCACATGGTTATTAATTGCTGAAGCCAGGATCAGAACCCAGATGTGACCATAGCCAGAGGCTCTTGACCACTGTGCATAATGCCTTTTTCACATCCACAATGTTATTTTTATTTTATTGAATTCAGTGTTAGTCTTGGTTGTGTGTTTGTGCATGTGTGCGTGTACTTGTTTTGTGTATCCGTCTGTTTTCTACTTTGGCAACATTCTCTAATATGCTAATGGTGGCAAGGAGAACACTTGCCTTGTTTCTAACTGTTTTAGTGGTTTTTTTAAAAATTTTTATTTATTTATGATAGTCACACAGAGAGAGAGAGAGAGGCAGAGACACAGGCAGACGGAGAAGCAGGCTCCATGCACTGGGAACCTGACATGGGATTCGATCCCGGATCTCCAGGATTACATCCTGGGTCAAAGGCAGGCGCTAAACCGCTGTGCCACCCAGGGATCCCCGATGTTTTAGGGTTTTTCTTTAAAAGATCATGTTGTAGCTCATTCTTAAATAGATGTATTATTTTATTATTTATCTTACTAAGTAGAAAAAGATATATGTAATAAAATATAAAAATATATAAAATAAGTAGTATATTATTTTATATTTTTATTATTTTAAGGAAATATTCTTGTCTTTAAAGTTTCAAGATTTATGTTGAATTTTATCAATTTGCTTTGGGTATTTTCCATATTTAGAAATATTTTCCATATTTAGAAATAAACCCTTGTGGTCCTGGAATAAAATTCATTTGTTGTATTTTCTTTCACATGTACTACCAAATTTTCTCTAAAAGTATTTCTTTTAAAGTATTCTGCAATCTTATGCATTAGTTAAGATAAAATCTAAATTGCTATGACAAAGAGGCCCCAAAGTATAATCTATGGGGTACAGAAGATTGTCTCAGCCTCAAGTAAAGATTCAGGTTCACAGGTGTCTCTGCTCTACGTAATTGTTCAGGGATCTTAGTTTCATCTCTGCATTTCAATATATTCTCCTAGATGCATCTTTATAGGGATATATAAGTTTCGCCATGAGCTAATATCTTAGAAGTGGAACTGCCTGATCAGAAGCATTTATATTTAAATACATAAACACACTACCAAATTAACCAATTTAGATATCCACTATGTACCTTCCCTCCCAGTTTTCTCTCATTTCTAGCATCTGGGTGGTTAAGAGCTTAAATTCAACACTTATTGGCTGCATAGCCGTGGGCAAGTTTCTTAGTCTCTAGATGGCTCAGTTTGCTCATCTATAAAATGGGTATAATAATAGTACTTTAGTACTTACTTCAGTGGGCTGATATAATGCTTTTGTGATACTGGTCTTTATTCCAGCAGAAACTTGGCATACATTTTAATTCCTATAATCAAGGTTATGGAACTCTATTGTGTCAGCTAAGTGGGATATTGTCCTGTGTGCTCCACAGTGTAGGTAGGATGGTGCTGGAGAGGTGGTGAACAGCAACAAGTGTTTGATTTACATCTGCAGAGTTGGGACTTCCTTTTCCTATATTCTGAAAGCCTCCGTCAAAGAGTCTCATCCCCTTTCCTATCCAGAATGAAAGACTTTGGGAGCCCTCCCTGAAAGCTAGAGAGGCTAGCTCTTTTTTCGAGCTCTAAATACAACAGGGTATATGAGCTCATAGGGAAAACTCAAGTCTCTTATGATGATTGTTGGTTGGTCCTTTGGGAGATGGGGAAGATCCTTATCAGAACATTCTGGAATCTTAAGAACTTTGGCTCTCCTTCAGTTTCGGAGGATTGGGAGGTTCTTTCCTGCTACATTTGGTCTTTCCAACAATCTAACAAGTTCTCTGCACAGACCATTTGTAGGATGTTTCGATCCTAATCATTTGCAGGTCACTTCAAGGCAAAGAGATGTGAGGCTGACTGTGGGCTAGTTCCCAGGCTGCATGCTGGGAATGCAGAGGTGAAAAAGACTCAGGCTCTGCCATCAAGAAGAGGGCCTTGTCTTAGCTGTCATTATTAGTCCCTTCAGCTACCTGAACAACCTCTTATCCCATCTGTTGCCACTCTTGACCTCCCCACCCAGCTCAATCTACTGTTCATACTGAGCCAGAAGAATTTCTGAAATGCAGATCTGGTTCAGCATCTTCAGGGGCCTTCATTCTGCCCTTAAGATGAGCACTAGAATCCTTAATAGGATCTACAAGGCCCTGTGTAATTAGCCCTGCTCCCCTTGCCTGCATCTTCAAGGGCCACTCTCCTCACTCAGTATCTTGGCCTTCCTTCAGCACAGGCTATCCCCTCTACCAGGAATGTTCTTCCTCTCATCCTCTTTGCCTAATGAATTCTCATTTGGTCTTAGGCTTCTGCTCAAATGTCACTTTTCTAGGGAACACGTTTCCAGCATCCCCAGATCCTTCTCTCATAAAATCTACCATAGTATGAAATATAAAAACATTATATGTTTCTCTAATTAATCTCTGTCCCATGAGGTAACAAGCTTTCAGAGGACAGTGACCTGTTTTCCTTAGTATTATATCCCTAGCTCCATGCCTGTTGCCTGGATCATAGTAAGCGCTCAATAAATACTGAATAAGGGATGCCTGGGTGGCTCAGCAGTTGGGTGTCTGCCTTTGGCCCAGGACATGATCGTGGAGTTCCGGGATTGAGTTCCACATCAGGCTCCCTGCGAGGAAGGGGAGGTCTCTGCCTGTGTCTCTGCCTCTGTGTGTCTCTCATGAATAAATAAAAATTTTTTTTAAAAGTAAAATAAAAAATAAATACTGAATAAATGAATGAGCTCACCTTCATCTTCTAGGAAAGGAAACACAAGGATAGACAAAATCACTGCAATACGTTGTGTTAAGACTTTACAACACAAAGTACCTAGGAACAATGAGGAAGAAGCAGCCAGCTCAGTAGAGGTGAGTGAGTCAGGGCAGGATTCTGGCCAGGAAAAGCAGCTTTGAGCTGAGGAAAAGAAGGGCATCCCAGGCAGAGGGAACAGCAGAAGCAAAGGTACACATGAATCTTCTAGTTCTTGGCATCTTCCAGGAGCAGAAGGAATCCCATGTGAACCAAGTGTCAGTCATGTGTCCTAACAAGATAGGCAGCAAGTGTGAAGTATTCATAGGGATCCAGGAAAGTGAAGGCTTTGAGGGACAATTAATGGGTTTGAACGTCATTCAAGACCCCTTGGAAAGCCAGAGAAACTTGAAGATAAGAAAGCATCAGGTTCAAAGCTGAGTGTGGAATAATTCTTCTCAATAGATAATGAAAGCTGGCCTGAAATGGGAGAGGCTGGAGGCAGGGAGACTGGTAAAAGTGTATGGAAACAGCATGGTGAGAGGTGATAAGACTGTAGATTGGGATGGACAGTAGGGGACATGGGAGGGACAAGTTTGAGAACTATTTGGAGGTCAGCTTGGCAGGATTTGGTAAAGAGGAGAGACCAGAAAGACCACCACGTGTGTGTCTGCATGTCCAAGGATGTGATGGTGTCATTAATGAGGATGGGGAGCACAGGAACAAGAGCTCACTTGAGGAGGAAGACAGCAAGTTTGGGTTTGGATGTGGTAAATGACCATGAAGAGCAGCTTGAATGCTACAGTCTTACATACCTAGTTTTGTATCCAGGCTCTACCACTAATTAGCTAGGACACTGGGATAACTTATCTGAACCTAAGTTTCCTACTTTGCAGTTTCCCCAGAAAATGAGCATAGCAATATTTATCTTGCAAGGCTATTGTAAGGAATGAATAAGAAACTACATCTAATGCAAGCTGATGCTTGATAACGGTGGCTGTTGAGATTGTTTTTATCATCTCGATCTAAGTGACAATGTCTAGAAAGTAGTTGGATATCTGGACATGGAAATTGAGAGAAGTGTGGGCAGTCTGAGCTCAGAACCCCCAGATCTCAAACAGGGAAAAGTGCTCCCTGAGAAGATCAATCTGAGAAAAGTTTATCCCCAACCAGTAGTTTTGGTCTTTGGGGAGTCATCCTGTGTCTCAGAGCATCTTTAATCAAAAGCCCTAGAAGTTATTTTTGTAAGTTCTGGAGATTGCCAGAAACAAATGCTTTCATTGGAATGAGCTAATACAGGCAGATATTTTTAAAATAATTCTACTGTTAAAATACCTCAAGCACATTATCAAAATATTCAACTAATAGTGAAAACTACAAAGAAAGTAAAAATAGTTTATACCAAATACCCTCTTCTCCACAAATACAAAAGGAAGAAGGAGGGAGATTATGCTAGATTGCTAGATGTACTTTTTTTAGACAAAAAGTATGAAAATTTACTTAAACTTGAATTAAAGCAGAGTGAAACTGCAGGAATTGCTGAATTTTGGCAATTTCTTCCTCTAGAAAAGAGATTAGTTTTTAAAAGTTTAAAATATACATTATAAAATGCATTAAGAGTTTGGAGTCATTGAGGTACTTTTTTACATTTTTCAAATTTGGATTATTGACTTCCTAATGGAAAAGATGAAAACAATACCATTTCTTCCCCACTTTCCTATTTCTTCCTATCCTTCCATCTCCAAATACACAAATGGTAATTCTTTTTATACTGTCAAAGCTGTAACATTTACATTTCATTCTGTAACCATAATTTCCATAGTTGGTTAGCCTTAAACTTACATATAAAAGGATTTAATGCTCACCATCAGTCCCTTTACGATGGCTCACCATTCCCAAGTTTATGATTTTGATTTATGCCTTGTTTAGCTAGATTTTATTATCCAAAAGTTTTCTTAGAAGGGCTCAGAGGTGCTGTTTCCTGAATTCTAGTATGTTTTAAAATGTTATCTTTGTTCTTGGAGGACAGCTTGGATAGTTTTAAATTCTAGATCATCCTTTTCCTTAGAATTTGGTAGATGCTACACTGTATTTAATGTTGTAGAGAAGTCTGAGACCAGCTGATTTCCAGCACCCCTCAGTCTCCACCTCTCCCTGTAGATGAGGGTAGTTGGAGAAGCACTTCTTTAACCATATATATGGATATATATGGGTTTTCCCTAACATGGTATACTCTTCCGATCTGCAAGTTCAGCTCTTCCCTCAATTGAGGAAAATTCTTTTATATCTTTGAATATGTTCTTTGTTCCTTTGGTTCACTAGTTCAGAGACACTACAATCTGTAAATTCCTCACCAATATCTCAACTACAGTTCCCTTATTTAATCTCTAAATACTTTAGTCTTTCTTTCTTTATATTCCTTGAGCTCATCTCAATCTCCCCCACCCTCTAATTCAGTTTGAGACTGTATCTGTTTAATTTCTTCATATTTCCAACATTTTGGTTAGTTCAATACTTTTATAATTTTTTGCATAGTTATTTTTTATTTCCTTAAATAAAATTTCCATTTATTTCCATTTATTTCCTTAAATCGTAATCTTCTTTCATCTTTGTGTGATCCTCTCATCTCACCTCTGATTTCCTTTTGTCAGGTTTTAATTTCTCCTTGAGTCAAAGCATTTGTGGTATACATTTTTCATAAAAAATGCATTTTTGATGTGTTTTTTTAAATCTATGCTTTCATTCTAACATGTCTCCTTCCTACATGTCTCCTTTTTTCTTTCTTTTTTTGACTATAGTATTTGTGCCTAGTTGCCATGCCATTGTTTTCATTTTATTTCATTTTTTTAAACATATGATCTTTTTTTTTTTAAGATTTTATTTATTTATTCATGAGAGATACAGAGAAAGGCAGAGACATAGGCAGAGGGAGAAGCAAGCTCCCTGCAGGGAGCCCGATGTGGGACTCAGAGATAATGCCCTGAGCCAAAGGCAGATGCTCAACTGCTGAGCCACTCAGGCGTCCCTTTTATTTCATTTTGATATGAATATTTTCACCTGGATTTTCTCTTTTCCTAGATATATTGTGTAGGTCAATTTTCATTGACTTCTTCCTACCTTATCTGAGATCTCTGTCCTCCCTGTGGTGCTAAACTGAAGACTGGGTATTTTGTGTCTGCTTTATTACTGTTTGGGAGGAGTGGAAGAGGGGAAGTTTAGATGGACTTGTGGGTAGTGGTGTTTGTGGGATTAGTTTCTGCTCTTTTCCTATAACTTTGTTCATAGTCTAACACATGAGTTTATCACACCACAGTGTGGGCATATCTTATTCTTTTGAGTGAGTAATAGAGGATTATGGATTATTTCCCCAGTTCAGGGTAGAATTGTAGAGACAATCTGCCCAGGTGTTTATTTTCCAGACTTGACCCAACTATTCCTGGCAGCCACTCTCACTCCCCTGCCAGATAGATGAAAGAAAAAATAGACAAAATCTAAGGAGTTTGGCTACTATGCTATTTTTTAGAAGTGGTGGTCAGGGGTAGGGGCAGCTTCAACTGGGGCTTTCCATGTGTCTTCTGTCCTCACTTTATTGGATGGGTTTGTTTTATTTATTTTCTCTTTTGTTTTAATTTCTGGTAAATCCCTCCATATTGTTTGAGATAATCAGCTCTGGTAGAATGCTGTGCAATCATTCTCCTTTCCTCTTCCCTCCTACACAGTAAGAAAAGCAAATAGCAGCACAGGCAGTTTTTTGTCTTGTTGGAGTATTGTTGTAGTGGCATGGAGATCCTTCCTTTCTGAAGAAACCTTCTGAATCTCCTCTGGATGCTGCTTGCTCACCCCCTCAGTCTACTTCCCTTTTCATTCTGTGGTATTATACTCTTATCAGAATTCTTACTCTTACATCTTCCTCTCAGTAATGGTTCTTTGAGGGGAGAAGAAAGGGCTATCAAGGGTGGGAGCTCTACATTTATTCCTGGAAAGTTCTGTCTTTCTCTAACCATTATTTTTTTTAAAGATTTATTTATGATATAGACAGAGAGAGACAGAGAGAGAGAGGCAGAGACACAGGAGGAGGGAGAAGCAGCCTCCATGCCGGGAGCCCGATGTGGGACTCGATCCTGGGACTCCAGGATCGTGCCGCGGACCAAAGGCAGGCACTAAGCTGCTGAGCCACCCAGGGATCCCCTCTAACCATTATTTTTAAAGATGATTGCCTTTTCTTATACTTGAGAGTTCTGGTATATTTATGGTCGGTTTAACATTTTTTTGTAGTTGTTGAGTTCAGGAGGAAGACAGCTGGTTCTAGGAGCCACAAGTTCTAGGATCACACCCTTCAGACAGCCATCTTATCAGGGCTAGAAGGCCTACCTAGTTACTTTTTTGGTGGGGCAGGAGAGGCTCAACCTAAGCAACTTCCCTAGGCAAAATCCCCTAGTATGGCTTTTACTTGATTTTTAGATCTTGTATGGTCCAATCAATAATATAGATTTCTCAGGAGTCCACTGCTTGATTATTTCTCTGCTGGGTACAGTGTAGATACATAAAGGTATAGTGAGGCAAGAGGTACCACAAGGTTCACATCATCTGTCAAATGGAAATGTTGGAGAGCAGTAAGTGCCAAGACAGAACCCAAGAGATGACAAGTAGCTAAGAGAACATCTAGTCCAATCTTATATCCAAAGAAGGATCACTGACTACCGCATTTCCAACAGATGGCCCTCCAGACATTGCTGGGATACCTTGAGTACTGGAAAACTCCTGAACACTGTTCTGTTATTGGAAAGCTCAAAATATTTAAATATCCTTTATCTTGAGACAAAATATAACTCCTCTCTGCATGGTCTCCTTTTCGAGAAACTTCTATTTCACGTGACTCCCAATCTTAGCTCCACTTAGATGGCTACCACAAATATGCCTATAGTCCTGATATCTGGCCTGGACTACAATTCTGGAAAATGATTGAGCCAGTTGGAAATCTGCTCATGAGAGATGGTATAACATGGATAAGTCCCACATGCAAATGGAAAGTAATCATTATATGGGATGAAGATACCTGATTTGGCTCAAGTAAAAGAGACTTGAGGCTTTTAATCCTAAACGTACTATAAGCCCATAGTAAGGTGCAGTGAGTCTATACTGCATGAATAACAAATGTCAATGCCAGGGACATTTGCCAGTGTCTTCCTGAGCTTGTTAAAGCATATCTGGGCCTCTGGGATAGCAACAACCGGAATGCATGCAGGCAGAGGATGATATCTAGAGGTCATGGGCCATAGTGGGTTGCAATGAGCAGTTGGGAAAACAAGGGTAAAGCCTGGAGAAGGGAAGCTTTAGAGAGGTACAAGAGCTGTCTTCAAACAAGAGAAAAATTTATGGGAAAGAGAATACTTGGTTTGTTCTTTCTACTTTCAGAACACAGACCCAGGATAGTTTTATGAGGTAACAAAAAACTGTTCATTGGTTCTTTTGGCTAGGAGGCATCTATTTCTGAGATCTATAAAAGATCTAATGACCTTAGCTTTACCCTGGAAAAACCCTGTTTCTATTTGTATCTATGGGGATATGGAACCAGATTTCTAGGTAGGACACTGGTGATTGAACCATTCAATCCACTGGAGGAAGAATGGGAAAACAGGCCTCTTGAGAAGCCTGCCAAAGAGAGGGGACTGTTCCAAATATTATAGCTAAAGAGCAACCCGCTTTCAGTTGCCAGAAACAAACCTTGAACTCCAGACACAAGAGCCTGCTTGGTACTGTGGAGAGCAATGGGGAGAACTAGAATTTAAAGAAGATGGAATTGGGGCAGTCCCAGTGGCGCAGCGGTTTAGCACCGCTTGCAGCCCAGGGTGTGATCCTGGAGACCCCGGATCGAGTCCCACGTCAGGCTCCCTGCATGGAGCCTGCTTCTCCCTCTGCCTGTGTCTCTGCCTCTCTCTCTCTCTGTGTCTCTCATGAATAAATAAATAAAGTCAATAAATAAATAAATAAATAAGACGGGATTGGTTTGAAGTCTGACTGCCAGTTACTAGTTTTGTAACTTTAAGTAAGTTATTAACCTTGCTGAGTCTTGGCTTATCTACCTATAAAATGAGATGATTAAGGTCTAGCACATTGGATCATTGTGAGGATAAAATAACAATTATAAAGCCGATCACGTGTAATTAGGTTCTTATAAACTGAAGCAAGGTGTCAACAGTGCTACTGTGATTTCAGACATTCTATAAGTTCAGCATTCTGGTTTTTTCAGGGCTTCCTTCTGAAGTCTCTTCAGCTATTGAGGAAGAAGACTCAAAGAGTGGCTTGGATGTCATGCCTAATATTTCTGACATGCTGCTGCGCAAACTGCGGGTCCACAGGTCTCTTCCTGGAAGGTAAAATCAGGGCATGGGTTGCATAAGACACTGTTTTGGGGGGGCCCTGTACTAGATTCTAGGTAGGACGTAGTGGACCAGCCTTGATTTTTGAGCCTAGAAAGGTCAAAGTCTAATGGTCCAGATAGGGCAAATGCATCCAAAATAAAAAGAGTAATAAAGAGCCACATACGGTGATCCTACCTCAAAGAGCAGGTGGGTTTTACAGGTGGGCATGAGGTATCACCAGAGGCTCATGGCAGCAGAGAGTGGTGGACTTTGGCCCAGGAGAAATGGTTTCAGTCCAAGATCTATCATTTACCCATAACTGAGAGATTCTAGGTCTGATACCTGCATAAATAGAGATGTAGAACATTTGGAACCACACGAAGGATTGCTTAGAAAATCTACCAGGCTCTTCCACACACAGGAAGAAAATGACTTCACCTGCCAAATGTCAGCTTCCTCACCTATACAACAGGAGTATAAGTGCTGTCATTGGTAGGATGCTGCCCTAGCTAAAAAAGAGTATGGTAGCAGGGACTTAAGACCATGTCAGCACATGACAGACCCTTGATAACTGTATTGAAAAGTGAATAGTGGGCAGCCCAGGTGGCTCAGCAGTTTAGCACCGCCTTTGGCCCAGGGTGTGATCCTGGAGACCTGGGATCAAGTCCTGCGTCGGGCTCCCTGCATGGAGCCTGCTTCTCCCTCTGCCTGTGTCTGTGCCTCTCTCTCTCTCTCTCTCTCTCTCTCTCTCTCTCTCTGTGTGTGTGTGTGTGTGTGTGTGTGTGTCTCATGAATAAGTAAATAAAATCTTTTTTTAAAAAAGTGAAAAGTTTGGAGTATAAAGGAGAAAAGGGAGGAAGCTACTAAGCAATAGGAATTGGGTGGGTGTCTGCAATTGAGGCATCCTGCCAAGCCCAAGTAACCTGGAGACTAAATTATTGGGGGCCTGGGAAAGGCCATTAGGGAGAGCAATCAGACAGAACTCCCTGATTTGTGGGTAAATATGAAAGGAAAACAAGTTTTGCCCAGGGGATGTGATGTGTTCAGAATGCACACTATAATCACCTAAAACACAGAGTCATCAGGACAATATTCAGCAACTAAGCCAGCATTAGGAAAAGTGCCAGAAACAAGTCAGAAGCAGGCTGCATCCACAGCTGGAGGAGGGTGTGGGTTGGGCCAGTTCATCTCAGGGAAGGCAGAGAGGGGCTGTCCAGAGGCAGGAAACCAAAGGAAAAGCACTACAGCACACTGAGAGCATGTTTACATGCTGTGTCTTTTGGTGTTTGTAACAACCCAGTGAGGCAGAAATGGAAGATTTTATCTTCAGTGAGGGAAGAGGCAAAGCAACACGCTAACAAGTGACAGAGTCAGGAACTGAATTCAAGGTGGGCTGATTTCAGACCCAATGACTTTCTATCTATACCAGAGGCCTGTCACAAGTACCAGAAGAATCACTGGTACCCTTTTGTCTGTAAGGGAAAAAGCTGGTGAATAGTGTGATTGGCTCCTTTTTTCTCAGTAAAGGTGAAGATAATTAGTATCATTGGAGCTCACCTCCAGCTAATTAAATTCTCTCAGCTTCCCCAGGGTAGGGAAACTGAGCTGTTCTATCTTCTTTGAGTAAGTTAATAGCCACTAGCTACCAACCATGAGGCTGGACTGAGTCTGCATGGGCCTACATGGTCAAGGAAGAAGATCAGCTTCTGAACATGTGGTCCAGGCTCTCAGAATGAGGTCAGTAGCTTTCATGCATTGTGTCAATTGCCATATTGCCCAAACTCCCTGCTTCAACCACCAAACCAGGCTCTCTGCTCCTGGCCTTGGGTAAAGGCTGTTTGCAGCTTAGGCCCTCGGCTGGGCCAAGAACTCCCTACCCTTGGTTTGGGGCTTGGGATAGATAGGCAAACAGTTGCCCAGCAGAAGGAAGCCAGAGCTTCAAGATTCCTTCCCCTAGAAAAAGTGTGGAGAAATTACATTTGAGTTTTAATATGGGGTTGGTTTCATGATCTATATGGGCTATGTGAATTGGGACTGGACCATATCACGAAGGAGCTCATGGAGTCAACAAGTGGAATGAATTCAGTAGAAAACCCAGGTCTAGAACCCAAATTAGGGACATAGTCAGTGGTTGATTAACAAGAGTGTAGAGGACATGCCACTGAGTCAAACACCAATTGGAGCAATAAATAGGCATTAATCAATAAGTAGTCATTGAGTGCCTCTTATGTACTAGACATTAGAATGGAGAACAAGCAGACACAGTCTTTTTTCTTATGGCACCTACGTTCTAGGTGGAGAGACAAATATTATTCAAGTAACTAAATGAACAATTTCAGATAGCAAAACTGCTAAGACCAAAGGATAGGCACATATAGAGAATGACACAGGAATGGAACATTGGTAGATGGTCAAGGAAGGCCTCTGTGATAAAGTAGTAATTAATATGAGACATGCAAATCACAAAATGAAGCCATTCATGCAAAGATTTTGGTGAAGACATTTCCAGGCAAAAAGCACAGTAATTTCAACAAATGGTGCTAGGATGATTCAATGCAAAAGAGTAAAGTTGGAATAACTTTAACCTCACACAATACACAAGAGAAAAAAACATGATGAAGACATTTCCAGGCAAAAAGCACAGTAATTTCAGCAAATGGTGCTAGGATGATTCAATGCAAAAGAGTAAAGTTGGAATAACTTTAACCTCACACAATACACAAGAGAAAAAAAATGATGTAATAAATGTCTTAATATCAATGTCAAAAAAAATACACAAGAGAAAAAAACAGATGAATAGTATTTCATCAAAGTTAAAAACTTTTTGCAGGGACACCTGCTCAGTGGTTGAGCATCTGCCTTCGGCTCAGGGTATGATCCTGGAGTCCCCGGATCGAGTCCCACATTGGGCTCCCTGCATGGAGCCTGCTTCTCCCTCTGCCTATGTCTCAATCTCTCTCTCTCTCTCTCTGTCTCTCTGTCTCTCTCTCTCTCTGTCTCTCATAAATAAATAAAATCTTTTTAAAAATAAAATAAAAATAAAAATTTTTATGATGCAAGCAATACCATTAAGAAAAAAATCAAGAAAGATATCAACCATCACTCATCAAACCCACAGAATGTGACAATATTTGCAAATCATGTATTTGATGAGTGATTTGTTTCCAGAATATACAAAGAACTCTCTAACTCAATGAAAATATAACTAATTTGTTTTAAATGGTAAAGTAGACATTTATTCAAAGAATATATATGAGGGGTCAATAAACACTGGAAGGATGTTCAATGTCATTATTATTTAGGAAATTGCAAATCAAAATGTTTATGAGATATCATTTCACATCTACTATAATGGCTACAATAAAAAAGGTAGACAATAACTAAATATTGGTGAGGATGTGAAGAAACCAGAGTCTTTGGTAAAGTAGTGTAGCTTTGGAATAACAGTTTGTCAGTTCTTCAAAAAGTTAATATGGAGGGGATCCCTGGGTGGTTCAGTGGTTTAGTGCCTGCCTTCAGTCCAGGGCATGATCCTGAAGTCCCGGGGTCAAGTCCCACATCAGGTTCCCAGCATGGAGCCTGCTTCTCCCTCTGCCTGTGTCTCTGCCTCTCTCTCTGTGTATCTCTCATGAATGAATAAATAAAATCTTTCTTAAAAAGTTAAATATGGAGTTACTATATGGTCCAGCAATTCCATTCATGGGTATATAACAGAGAGAAATGAAAATATGTGTCTACCCAAAAACTTATACATAAATGTTCAATAACAGCATTTTTCATAATAGCCAGAAAGTGGAAATAACCCAAATGTCCAGTGAATGGATAAATAAAATATATATCCACACAATGGAATATTATTCAGCCATAAAAATGAAGTATTAATATATTCTACTACATGGATGAACCTGAAAATATTATGCTAAGTGAAAGAAGCCAGTCACAAAAAGCCACATGTTGTATGATTCCATTTATATGAAATTTTCAGAATAGGGACATCCATAGAGTGAGAAAGTAGATTAGTGATTGCCTAGTGCTGGGAATGGGGGCTGGGGGAGTTGGAGAGTTGATTACTAATGGGTACAGGGTTTTTTGGGGGGATGATGAAAAGTTCCAAAATTGACTATAGTGATTGATGGTTGTATAATTCTGTGAATATATTAAAAATTACTGTATTACAAGTTGTAAAGGGATACATTTTATGGTGTGTGTATTATATTCCAAATAAAGCTATTACAAAAGAGTGGGGGCGGGGAGGAAAGAATAGTAAATGCAAAGTCCCTGGGGCCACAGTGAAATGTGTCTGAGGAACAGAATGGCCAATGGGAGTAGAGAATGGGAAAAGGAAAGTCTGGTAGGGGCTGGTTCACAGAAGACCTTGATTTTAGTCTAAAGGTCTATTTATGGGGGTTTAAATTCTGAGGCAGGCATTGCCATCCCAAAGTCTCATTTGTACACCACAAGCTGGGCTTCCTTCTTTTTTGGAGGCTCATGGCTCTGCCCCCTGGCTCTCTCTACCAGTTCATAAGATAGAGCTCTCTGCATCAGGAACTGGCCATGTTATGTGGCTTTTTAAAACTTAAATCACACCTCAAGTCCTCAGGGCTTTGCACATTTTAAAAAATTGTGTTCTATGGCAAAAAAGCAGAAAATGAAATTATCAAAATAGTAGGCTTTGTTATAATGAATGTATATTTCACATACTATCCAAATAAAGCCAAGAGTCAAAGGCAAGCTCAACGAGTTTTGATAAATTTGTTTAAGCAATATGTGTTCTATATGACAGTCAAGATTATGTTGGCTGACCCAACAGAGGAAAAGGCTTGAGGGGTGGGGTTGTAACAAGCATTGTAAGCATCAAACATCTTTTCAGTTGTTTGTTCCATGCTCTGTACTCTGCTGACTTGATGGCCATGGGGTCTTGTTGCCTCATCCTCACAGGAAGGCTCTCACAGTCCTTTGTCAGGGGTGAGAATCAGTCCCTTGCAGAGATAACTGACCCCTACCTTTGCTCTTGGGGTCCCTCCACACCCGTCAAAGGGAGGAAGCTGTGTTTCCTGAGAATCTTATCGATGGCATGCTCTGTTGCCAAGTCCTGTGACGCTGGTAGGACCCCTCCCAGTCCTCCCACCCCAGTACAGGAAAGGGCCCGTGCATTATTTACATTGTCTGGGTTTCAGAACAGGACTAGCTTTAGTCACCAGCAAGAACAGCAGCAGCAGCAGAGTGAGTGTGCAGAAAAAAAGACTGTTAACTGTGGGAACCACACATGAAGAGGAATCCCTCGGAATGACCTCTGTTCTGGGTGGGACTTTCTTGCCTGGTCTCTAATTCTAACCATCAGAGGAGGATCTCACTGTGGAAGAACTCTGGCCTTGTATTCGCTGGCCCACATGCACTCTTGTCACAACCCTTAGAGACAGGAGGAGGGTCAGGCTTTGCAGACCTAGGTAGCCCCCCCAAAATTATAAAGGCCTTCAGATGTGTATGGTTTATAAGTATGTAGCACTGCATTTTCTAAGTCCTCACAGTAAGCCTGTGAATTAGTCATAATAAAAGCTAGCATCTCTTGAATGCCTACTCAGTGTGGATGTCATGTATATACAAATATGTACACATATACACATTTATACATATATACATATGTGGATGTCATGTATGAACATAGACACACAAATGCATTTATACATACATATGTATATACATTTATTCTTTATAACACTCCTACAAGGTAGATATTACCATTTTAAAGATGAGCAAACTTCATAATAACTTACATAAGTTGTCCAAAATCACAGATAGTACAGGTGCTGTTGGAGGACTGATGCCAGGATCTAATATTTTCCACCACACAAGGAAGTGTGTGGAGTCAGTATCCGGGCAAATATCTCATGGATTACAATGCTCACACACAGGGTACCTGCGTCTTTTCCATCTCACCAATTCTTCTTACTACATTCCTGTAAATACAGGTCTGCTGGTTGTTCAAAATTACCTTTTACTTTATTTCATAGGTTGGATATAGTTCATTTGCATGTCTTTTCTTTTTCACAGTGCCCCTCCGCTCACTGAAAAGGAAGTTGAGGTAAGTGATTCCAGTGCTTTATGAAATTTAGTGCCTGGATTTGACTGGGTTTATTGAAAACATCCCCTTCTCTATCCCCTGCACCCTGACAATTTTGTATAAAAATGAGAATGGTTGACTGTGAGGTAATATGGAAACTGTAATCAGCCCTACTGAACTGCTGAGACTCTCACCCCAGGTAATGGAAGATTTTGGCAAATATGGTCAGAGATGAGTAGGTAGCTGGAAATTCCACATTTTTTCAAGGGTGGTTTATGCTCTTTAAAATAATGACTTAGATACACAAAGTTAGCTAGGAGGCTACAGAATTGAATCAAATTTATTTCAAAATTATTAACAGATGGTCAGATTTCAAGTTATCAACTTTGGTTCCCAGGAAGAAGGTACTTCCCTTTTGAGGATTCCAAACATAAGGAAGGTAGCTCCAGCCAAGGTGGGAGGCTATCCTGTCAACTCACCAACTTTCCCTGATTCCTTCATTACTCCCCACTCAGGGCCTCCTTGTCTCTGTAGAGATGCCATCCCAATGGGGTTGGTGAATGAGCTGAGAGGAACTTGTCTGCATTTCATTCTGCTGAAGGAGTAGAATAGATGGATAAAGAGAGTGCATCTCAGGTGAGGTGGTGAGGACCTCTGATCCAGCACTAGTTTGTTTCCAAGACAATTATGTTGGAGTTCATAGAAGGAAGGGAGTAGAACATGGATGAGTTCAGGAATCTCTTCACTACAAGTTGGGAGGATAAAAGGTCTTATAGTTTTTTTAGCAGGATTTGCCACTGATGATAAGAAAATGAACATGCCCTTCCTGAGACCCAGTGGACTGGATAAGCAGAGGAAGACAGACCATGTGAAGTGTTTGCCAGAGATAGCAACAATTACCTTGCACACAGATACTGCACTTACAGTTCATCACACACTCCTATCCATCCTTTCAGCTGATTCTCCAATCAGCACAGAGAAATCAGCAGAGCAGGAATTAGAACAAAGGAGGAAGCCAATGATGAAATAATTTAGCTAAGGTCCTATACCAAGTGCTTAGCAGAACCAACATTTAGACTCAAATATTCTGACTGAATTTAGGACTCTTTATGTCACACTGCTATGAAGGGGATAACCCAGGTCTAGAAAAATAAACAATGAATATTATTGATAAACTTGGCTGGACTAAGGCTTGGGTAGGACAGAAAATCCCCACCCACTGACAATGGTGAAGATGGGCGGTGTGTGGTTTGTTTAATGGCCAGCTCCTATCCACAGATGTATACTGACACAATCAGCACTCAGCATGATGACAGTAGCACAGGCTTTGAAATAAAATAGTCTAAGGTTGAATCCTGGCTCTACTACTCCATGTTACCTTGAACAAGTTAATGACCTCCCTGGTCTCAGGCTCTTTACCCACAAAGTGGCCATAACAGTTCCTATTGCAGAGGCTTGTTGTGGGGTTAAATGAGCCAAGGTGCACAGAACCCACAAGAGTGCTAGTACAGAGTAGATGCTCAATGAGGACTAGCTCCCAATATTGCTGTCATTGTTATTGGGTCAGTTTGAGGCCTTCAGTTCTCTGTCTGGAGATGTCTACCCACTGTGGACTATATCACATGAATTCAGAAGTTCAGAGAGTTAGCTCACCCCAAGGGTATAAATCTGCTATCACTTGACTCAGGGCAAATGAAGGATGTATAAATGAAGACTACTGCCTCTTCCTGTGTAGAGTCCATCTGTCTATTTCTCCTCCCCGGTAGTTTCCTATTATGCCAAGAGTTTCATGTTTGCTCAATCCACCTTGCAGTTTCATTCATTCATCCTGCATTTTTGGCACGGAATATTTGTTCCAGAAAATTTCTCCAGACAGAAGCATATTTGGCCTTATTTAATCTCCTGGCAGCTTCTTAAAGCTGCTTTCCATGTAGGATCCATAACACTCAGGCAAGATGCCGGTTGAAGTTTGCTTTAAGTCAACAAGGCTTACATTTTAAATGGAGTTTCTTTAAATACAGTGGTTACACGCAAAACCTTCAAATTTCACGTGCAATAAATCCTAGCATGAATCCAAACTGCTTACACAATCAGCTATGTTGGCCTGAGTTTACCTACACCTAAATACAGGATGTTATTTTCTTAAAATTCAGGAAAAAGCAAAGTGTTATTCTCTTTTATTATTTTTTAGTAAAATGCATTTGGTCTTCTGGTTCTGGAAAGGACCTAGCATGGACCTCAGGTTACTATTTCACTGTCTTTTGTGTAGTTTACTGTGAAAGGAGGATTTCACTTGTACACAGCTGCTTTGGTGACTGGTTCTAGGTAATGTTGTAAAATACTCATGCAAGAAACACATCTATGATCTTGTTTCCTATAATAACTCCTCCTAGCACCTCTCCTACACTTTTGTTCCCAACAGAACGTGTTTGTACAACTGTCCTTGGCCTTTAGAAATGACAGCTATACTCTGGAATCTAGAATTAACCAGGCTGAAAGGGAACGCAACCTAACAGAGGAGAATACAGAGAAGGAACTGGAAAACTTCAAAGCTTCCATTACGGTAATTGTGGAGCCTGATGGGAGAATCCTTGGAGGGGGGACTGTTTCCTAGGGCTATGACAGGTGTCCTGCTTTTCTCAGTCGCCAAGTAGAGTTTCCTGACATGAGAAATCATGCCAAGGCCCTGAGTCAGACAGTCTTCCTCAGAGAGCTTGGAGGAACTAAGGCAGAGACCTGAAAGTCTGTTTACCTCAGGGCTGTAAGGTCTGAGCCCTTGGCAGCTTCTCAAGAGGAGACTGGATGACCTGGGATGGCAAAGGGACTGAAGACTTGGACGTGACTCCTTTCTTTCAGGTCAGGCAGATATAGAGTATCCACACTGAGCTTCTCCATCTCCAAAAGGTATAGCTCAGACCCTACAGTGGCCACTCTTTTCAGCTAGAATGGGGACCAGGTCTTGTCTTATGACAGCTCAAGTCAAGTCTTGGTATGTGAGGTCCCCAGCTGATGTACCTTCTTACTTCCCAGTCCTCAGCTTCACTATGGCACCACTGTGAGCACCGGGAGACTTACCAGAAACTGCTGGAGGATATTGCTGTCCTGCACCGTTTGGCTGCACGCCTCTCTAGTAGAGCTGAGATGGTGGGGGCTGTCCGCCAGGTGAGCCTCCCCAGCTCCCAGCCCTCTGACTAGCTCAACTCTGCCCACAGTAACTAGAACAATAATGTAAGCAATGACAACTATAGATCCCACTTACTGATGGCTTCCTCTGTGCCAGACATCCTATGTACATTATTGCGTTTTACTGAGTATTTCTGGTGGACCTCTAAAACCTTAAGGTGGTTCCTTGGAAAAAGCTTTCTGTGGGCATATAAGTTTGGGAACTGCTATGTACTATCTTCGTTTCTTGGTACATATTCCTAGTACATATTGGCATTCTCAAGGCATTGAGAAATCCTATAGTAAAGAAGCCTTTTGAAAACTTTACCTGTGCATTTCTTAAACGTATTTGACTGAAGAACCATAAGATACCTATTTTCTCATAAAATACCTATTTAGCTTTCATGGAACTAGTATTTGGCAAAGATGCTTTAGGAAAAACTGCTTTGTTTCATTTAATCCTCCCAGCAACTCTGTAAAGTAGTATCCTTTCCCCACAATGAAGATATGAAGTTTCAGAAAGGTAATAGCACTAGTAAGTGGCAGAGCTGGGGTGCAGAGCCAGATTTGGCTCCCTCTCAGCCACTTTGAAGTCCTAAAGCACACAGAGCACGGTCCTGATCCAGGATGGTGTCATGAGAGATCAGACTGCCTGAGGCTTCGTCTTGGCTCCACCAGCATTCACTGCTAGTTACTCAAGCTAGTTACTGAGCTTTCTGTGTTCCAACTTCTCCAACCAATATGGATGATGATAGTATCTGCCATATAAGGTTACCATAATATTTGCAAAGCACCTAGATGTTATTATCACTGCTACTAGTACCATGCTTGCCTGTCATGTTGCATTGGTTGCATCAGCAGCGTGTTCCTGAGGCAGAGCCTAGAGCAGTTCTTGCAGAATGAAGGAAGGACAAGCCACTGGGCTGTCCCACCCCTGTGTTCTTCCGGAGAAAGGACACCTGACTCAGCAGCACACCCAGGAAGTCACTCTGGCTAGGAGAAGCAACAAAGGGGGAGCTTACAGGAAGTGGCTGGTCCCAGCTCCTGGCTGCAGGGAATTTTTCCAGGGAATACACACTGAGCATGTCCCTGTGTGGCCGACAGAGCCCAAGCTAGGCTCACAGAGGGATCCAAGGAGGATAAGCAGAGGAAACTTCCTCGTTCTATATGGTCCTCCCAAATGGGTTTCTGGGCCCATGTGCTAACGGCAGTCTTCAGCCTTCTCCACATGGGTTTCCCAGCCTTTACTTCCATGTCTCAGTTTTCATCTTTCTCTCTGGTCCCACCAGACTGGTTCTAGTATTTCTCCTATCTTTCCTAGTTATACCCACTGCCACCAGTCTCACTCCTTTCAGTCTGGTCTCCTCTGGTGACCTATGTCACCTTAAGATATTTGATGGTTCCGGGGATCCCTGGGTGGCGCAGCGGTTTGGCGCCTGCCTTTGGCCCAGGGCGCGATCCTGGAGACCCGGGATCGAATCCCACATTGGGCTCCCGGTGCATGGAGCCTGCTTCTCCCTCCGCCTGTGTCTCTGCCTCTCTCTCTCTCTCTGTGACTATCATAAATAAATAAAAAAAAAATTTAAAAAAAAAAAAAAAAAAGATTGCTTTAAAAAAAAAAAAAAAAAAAAAGATATTTGATGGTTCCTCTTTTCCTTCAGAAAAAGTCCAAATCCCTTAGTCTTACATTCAAGGTCCTTAACTACCCAGCCCTAACTACCTTTTCTTTCTGCAAACAAACTCAATTGCTTGCCGATTCCTACATAAGTAGGATGACCTGTACTTTTCTGGCTATCCAGTCCTGAAACATGCCTATTGTCCCAGCATAATTATTTTTTTAAGATTTTATTTATTTATTTGAGAGAGAGAGCACAAGGAAGGTGGAGAGGCAGAGGGAGAAGCAGGCTCCCCACTGAGCAAGGAGCCTGAGTGGGGTTTGATCTCAGGACTCTGGGACCATGACTTTAGCTGAAGGCACATGCTTAACTGACTGAGCCACTAGGCACCCCTAGCATAATTCTTAATAGCACCCCTTTCACCTTGCAAAGACTGCTGTCTGAAGAATAAACTGCCACCTAGGTACAAGCCCTGTGATGTCCTGTCCTAGGTACAAGACCTGTAATGGACCTTTGCTCTTAGGAGAGTCCTCTGGCCTGAATCTTTTTGTCCCTCCTGCCTATATCAACATGCCCAGATGCTGCCCACACCCTCCATCCACTTCATTCTACCTTCAAGGAAGCTTCCCTGATCCATTCTCTCAGCAGATATTACTTTTCTCCCTCTCATCTCCTGAGGCATTGTGGCTGTGCTTGTTCTTGTCCTGCTGAATGCAAATGCCTCAACTCTCCTCTCGGCTCACATCACAGACAGCAAACTCTTAGAGGGTAGGTGCATCTAAGATTGGTCTCTGAATCCTTTTGATTTTCCCAGCCCAGAGGCTAGCTTAAAGCAAACAAGTAACAACAAGCTTTTCCTCCAACTGCCCTGTGTGCTTATGCTCTCCTTTTCTGCAGGAAAAGCGTATGTCAAAGGCAACAGAGGTAATGATGCAGTATGTGGAGAATCTGAAGAGGACGTATGAGAAAGATCATGCAGAGCTCATGGAGTTTAAAAAACTTGCAAATCAGAATTCAAGCCGCAGCTGTGGCCCCTCTGGTAAGGAACTTGGCTACTGCCCCCATTATGGCCCTGCAATGATGGTTCTAGGCCAGGATCACATTTATCAGTGCAGACTGAGGACATGCTTCTAGTTGAGCAAGGCTCACTTCTCCTGCCCAGTGCTGCCTGTAAGGGCCTCATAGCAGCTCTTCCAGTATGCGTAGGGGCCTAGAACAAGAAAACATGAACACTCCCAAAGCAACTCCTGACACAGTTAACCACAGCATTCGACCACTGAATGAAGCCCACAGGCTGCAAGAGCTCACTCTACTTCATGAGAATGACAGACTCCAGACCTTACAGATTTTGTGCTTTGGGGCCAACACATACTAAGGAATTTGGGCTTTATCTTGGAAAGCATTAGGGATCCAACCAAAGATTTCAGTCAGGGAAATGACATGTTCATATATGGAGTTTAGAATATTCACTCTGACTATGTGTGACAGTTACATTAGTGCGATAGAGCCAGAGACAGGAAAACCCACAAAGCTGCTATTACAATAGTCCAGGTGAGAGATGAGTCTGGGCAGTGGGGTGTAGCATGAGATCCTGGTGAAAGGAGATATTGCTGAGATAAATAGCAGACTCAGGGTCAAGAAAAATGTTTTAAAGAAATACTCTTTAAAAAAGTGTTCTATACAATTGCTATAGGAGCACAGAGATGATTCTGCTTGAGGGAGTCAAAGACAGTTTTACAAAGGGATAGCATCTTTCAAAGTAAAAATAGGCATTCTTTAGGCAAGAAGGGGAAACCCATCCCAGGTAGAGGAAACTGTATACAGAAGGTACGGTTGGAATGGGAAGAGTATGAAACAAAGAATTTGATGTGGTTGCAGTGTAGAGAGTATGATGATGACAGGTTGAAGGTAAGCCTTGGTAGGCCAGGGCCATATGCCAGGCTATGCTAATAATTTGGACCTTTGTCCTCAAGGCCATGAAGAGGCACTGATGAGTTTACACCATCTAATACAGTCAGATTCTATTTTCAGAAGATTTCTCTGACTTCAGAGTGGACAATACATTAGGAAAGTGTAGACACTGAGATCTGGAGAGACAAGTCAGGAGGTACTTGCAGCAGTCCAGGAGGAGGAGGATGGTGCCTCGGACCAGGATCTCTCCTTGAGAGCTGCCGGGGTCTAGGCTCTGGCTGTTGAGGATGGTGCTAGCAGAGAAAACAGAACTTTTAGTGACAGGAATCCTTGTGGAATGCAAACATCCGTGTTACCAAAAGCAGGAGGAGGGAAAGTATAACAGATGGAGAAACCTTTATAAACAGGAGGTTTCACAAGTTTCCTGGGGAATATCAGTGACACTTTCCAGAGTCCAAAGGCAGTATACACATGCTCCAGACTGTCTGTTTTTGATCTTGGCAGCAAGACTCCTGACCCACATGTATCTAGGCCTATAGCAAACTGGTTTGACTGGTTTCTGTCAGTGTTGAGAGTTGGGGAAATTACCACCAAAGAAATCCTAATATGTGGGCTCTTGCATTACTGTCCTGGAAGGAGCAAAATTTCCTATAAACTGCCTTATCCAAGATTTATGGAATGAACAGTTACCCATGAGTTTAATTCATTCATTCTAAGGACATTTATTGAGCACCTTTGCTGTGCCTCACATAACACTAAATATAGAAGTAAAGACACATGGTTAGTGAGATCCAAAGGAACCCCCAGCTTGTGCAGAGGTCAGAGCAGTATAACCAGCCCAGTGACAAAAGTAAGCAGATTCCTATAGAGAGCATACTGTAGAGTTCCACATTTAGTCTGAGGACATGAGAAAGTACTTACAATAAGAAGAGAGATGGTAACCGAGTCTTAAATGCTGAATAAGTGTTTTTCAGACATTTGTTCCCACTCCACTATCTCTCAGCCTGGGCTGATGCAGAGGGGCCAGCAACCACCTAACAGGTGTGTCTACTGGATACTCTAAGACCATTGCCTAATAATGTTTATTTTTAAGGCTTTATATGACTTCTGGCAATCTTTGTCTGTGTCTGAGACTCTGAAGACTACAGTGAAATAAAAATATCTCTGATTCAGAGCAGCCCAGGTGGTTCAGCAGTTTAGCGTCGACTTCAGCCCAGGGCATGATCCTGGAGACCTGGGATGGAGTCCCACATCAGGCTCCCTGCACGGAGCCTGCTTCTCCCTCTGCCTGTGTCTCTGCTTCTCTCTCTTCTCCCTCTCTCTCTCTCTCTCTCTCTCTCTCTCTCTCTCTGTGTGTGTGTCTCATGAATAAATAAATAAAATCTTAAAACAAATCTCTAATTTAAAGAAAAGTGTTACACATTTTTAAAAATCAATTACTTTTTCTGAATATAAAACATACTGATTGTCTGCATTTTGGATTATTTCCTTAAGATGGATTTCTAAAAGTGTAAATATTAGCCCTGGGGAAAGAAATTTTCATAATGCTCTTAAAGCAAACTATTTTCAAATAACCCATTGATATTTAATGGGTAACAATAATGCTCAGTTCATTGTGCCATTGACATTCTTGTCCTTTCCTTTAAAAATATTTTTAACTTTGATGGGCCAAGATTATATTTCATCTCACAGTTTTAATTTGTATTTTTTTATCTTTTCAATTATTTTCTGAATATTTATATTTCTACTTTTATAAATTCTCCATTGTATCTTTTGCCTGCTTATAAGTTTGGCATTTTATTAATTTGTATGAATGCTTCAATATATAAAAAATATCTTCTGGTTCTGTAATTTTGGCTGACTGGAAAACTTGAAACTCCTTGACCACAAGTACTAGACATTTCTGCTAGATAAAATAAAGCAAACATTAGTCTAAAAGAATAGCTGAATCTACAGGAAAAGAAATTGAAATACTCAGATACAAGAAAAGAAAGGAGAACTGAAACCTGCAGCTTTCTTGGGGATAAGAGTCAGCTTCAATCATCTGGGTGCTGGGCTTTTGCACTTGCATGCAATCTGAGCTGAGATCTCAAACACCATGACACAGAGTTGACTCTGAGACTCCCATAGAAAGTTAAGATTTTCCAAGGACAGCTTCTTTAGATAGAACTTGAACAAGAAGAAAACACTTGCCAAACAGAGACACAAATCAAGAAGTCTGTTTCATCCTATAGCAGGAGAAAAACTTCCTCCTTTCTTGTAGGAAAAGTGTATGCCATGATAGAAATCATGGTACAATATGCAGAGAATCTGAAAAGAACATCATAGGAACATTCAGAAACAAACATAAAGCCACTCTGGAGAGGCACATCCTTCACCCGGGATACACAAAATTCTTCTGATGCCTCACTAAAGGTGATTTTACAATATGGAATTATAAAATAAATAAGAGTCTACCCTGAACAAGAATCATCAGACACACTAAACAACAGGATTATATCCTAAGGATTTCAGAAAATAGAACAATCTGATAATTTTTTAAAAGATATGTTTAAAAATCAATAGAAGCATGAAACAATGAATCAAAAACATGAGAATAGGGTGCCTAAGTGGCTCAGTTGGCTAAGCATCTGCCTTCAGCTCAGGTCATGATCCCAGAATCCTGGGATCAAGTCCATCATCAAGCTTCATGCTCCATGGGGAGCCTGCTTCTCCCTCTCTCTCTGCCTGCCACTCCCCCTGCTTGTGCTCTATCAAAATAAATAAATAAAATCTTTTTTTAAAACATGAGAATAAAATGCAATTATCAAAAAAGAATAAAATAGAACTAGAAATGAGGGAGAGAATCATGGAAATTAAAACCTCAGTAGTTTAGGTGTGGTAGGTACTATAGTGGTGGTAGTTACCATAGTGGAGATTCCAGATCTCCTTTTAGGCACACTTCTCCATCCCCTTTAAGTTAGGTGATGCCATGTGATTTGGCAAATAAAATGTGAGTAGAAGGACATGTATCACCTTTGAGCTGAGGCCTTTAAGAAACTAGTGTGCAATTTACCCTATGTTTCTTTCTCCTCACATGACAATCATCTCTACTCCAGAATAGTAGAAGCTCCGTTAATCTGAGCCCAGAGTGAGGAAATGGAGAGCAGAGCTTGATGCCAACTCAGAAGCAAATGGACATGTAACATAAGGAGGAAATAAATCTTTATTGGTATAAGCCACTAAGACTTTGGGGTTTGTTCATTATAGTAGCATAATCTAGCTTATTGCTGAAGATAGATTTGAGAAAGTTGTTCAAAATGCAGTTCAGAATGATAAATTGATTAAAAAATATGAAAGAAATGCTATAAGATATGGGATACAGAGCATAAAATGGAAAAATTCCAAACACATTTTTTAGTGGATCCACAAGAGAAGAATGGGAAAGAGAAAATGTTCAAAAAGATTTACCAGATCCTGAGAATTTCCCAGAACTAAAGAAAGACATAAATCATTGGATTCAGAAAGCACAGTGAATTGCAAGCAGAAAATATAAAAACACATCAAAGATGAAGTAAAAATTTAAAAGTAACTGGAGAGATAAGACAGGATTTACAAAAGACTGACAATTCTCAGTTGCAATAGTGATACCAAAAGACAATAAAGTTAAAGAAAAAATAACTGGTCAACCTAGAGAAAATACAACCAGCTAAACTGTGATGCAAGCTTGAAGGTTAGGTAAAGATATTTGAGACAACAATTGAGAAAGTTTACCACTCAGATCTTTGCCAAAAAAACAACTAAAGGATTACATAGGGAAAAATAAAATTGAGATCAAAAGAAAGGAATAGAATGCAAGAAGGAATGGTGATCAGACATTTGTAAATGTGGGTAGATCTAAACAAGCATTAACTGTATAAAACAACAATCATAATAATATGGGATTACAAAAACAAAGTGAAACAAAAATATTGAAAAGCAATATAATTTGAGATTCGAGGGAGTTATTTTAAGATTTAATTAGGAAAAGAAGAGAAATCTTGATTAATTTAGAATTTAAAGTCATGTAATATGTTACAAATTTAAGTGGGCACACTATAGATTAGAACCAAAATGTATAACTTCTAAACCAATGTGCGGGGAATGGGGTGACTGGGTGATGGGCACTGAGAGGAGCACTTTACAGGATGAGCACTGGGTGTTATACTATATGTTGGCAAATTGAACTCCAATAAAAAATTTACAAAAAATTAATTAAAAAAATAAACCAATGTGTGGGCTAGGAAGGGTGGAAAAAATCAATGAAGTGAGGTAAATAGAAAACAGGGGGGAAATTAGCTATTTACTTTTTTTTAAAAGATTTTATTTATTTATTCATGAGAGACAGAGAGAGAGAGAGACAGAGAGACAGGTGGGGGGCAGAGACACAGGCAGAGGGAGAAGCAGGCCCCATGCAGGGAGCCCGATGTGGGACTCAATCCCAGGACTCCAGGATCATGTCCTGGGCCAAAGGCAGGTGCTAAACCACTGAGCTACCCAGGGATCCCCAGCTATGTACTTTTTAAGAGACATTTAAAAGACATGGCTATAAGGGATAAACAGATATAAAAGCTAGATGATATTGGTCAAACTGAAAGTGAAATTGAGCTTTCAAAAACCTTTCTCTGCACATATTGGTGTTTTCTGGTGACAGTATTAGCATAATGTAGTGCAAAACATTTCATATAAATTTTATCACTTAATATATGCACTAAGGAGGCAAAAATCCTGAGATGCTGGTTTCCTTTGTTTTATAGATGACTTATTGAAACCACTCTGTCAACAAGTTTCCATTTTTTACTCACACCATACCTTACTCACACCTTGCTCATAATTTACCTGAAGGTATATCTTGAATGAGTGAGAAATGACCCAATAAGCCTTGGTGTTGCTACAGGTAGTTTTTCACACTATCCATGGAATTACCAGAGACTTGCAGTGGTGTCAGGTGGATATCAGAGGTCCAAGATGGGTTTTTTAGAGTGCCTAGAGGAGTTAGGATAAAAGTTATGTCCAAAAAAGCTTTACTCTGCAGATAATAGTCTCAGGGAATAGTGTCAAACTCAGTGTTCCCAACACCTAGGCTCTTGGGCTATCCCTTGAGGGCCAGTTCTGACTAATCAATACATTAGCTTAGTTTTGAGCTATCTGTTTTCTGCTGGAGCCTACTCTGAAAACTTACCTGAGTTCTCTTCTCTGTTCCTTCTTGCTGCAGAAGACGGTGTCCCTCGAACAGCCCGGTCCATGTCCCTCACACTGGGAAAGGTATGCATGTTCAAGGAACGCCTAGGCTCCTGGGGGATTACAAAAGAAGTTTCCACAGTTACCCAGAAAGTAATTTATGCTTCGATCCGCAGTGCCAAAGAACCTCTGGACAGCCTCTAATTCAGCTTACCACACTTGCTAGTTAATCCTTCAACCTTCCCTTGCTCATGGTTTCCCGGATTGTATCATTCCCCAATTGAACATGGAATGAGGCATAAACCTTGGTATTCCTTTCCTTTTCCTATACTTTCCAGGGTATTACCCAGATACTGGGGGTCATTTCTGTTCCATTTCTTCAATATATAAGCTAGAATAATAATATGTTGAGAAATCACTCACCACCAACAGAAAACTTGAGTCAACTTTGGCCACTCTTCCCACACCAACCCCCAACACCATTACTACCCCAAAGCCAAAATATCCAGTGAATGTAATTACAGCATTAGGAACTAGCAGGCATTTTCCAGGCCTTTTTGAACTGTGAGTGCTGTTCCCTCCATGACAGTAGGTCTGGTCACTTCTCTTCCCACAGAACATGCCCCGCCGGAGGGTCAGCGTTGCAGTGGTTCCCAAGTTTAATGCCCTGAACATGACCAGCCAACCTCCCAGCTCATCACCCATCCCCTCCTTACCAGCCCTGGTGAGTATGATAATGCCTACCTCTCAGTCCTCTTCAACCTCTCTCTCAGGCTCACTGCTATGGGGGTAACCTAGGTAGGGGCAGGGTCAACAAGGAGAGGAAGTTCCCAGCACAGATTTTGGAGTATGGACTCAAAAAGTTCAATATAGACCAGGTCCCATGTCTTCCACTGCCCTGAGAAGACTCAGTATCCTAGAGCAAGGTTCTGGCAGCTCAAAGAGTGTTCTTTGCAAATGATATCTCTTTCTGTGCTTAAACCACAATCCTTCAAGGTGGCTATAGTGGTTTTTTTCCCACTCTGCAAAGGATTTAAATACCTGATGGTAGCACTGTGTAATGAGTAGTAGGGCTGAGCTTTTAACTCTAGGCTTTCTGATTCTAGGGCCTGAGTTCTTAAACCCAGTGTTATCCTGCATCAATTAATTTTAGCACAAGAAATGAAGCTACTAGAATGCCCATTAATAAGAGATTAGTTAAATATAGACAGCCCTAAAAAGGGCTTTCTATGCAGTCACTAAAAATAACATGAAAAATGTCCATAATTTATTACTAATAAAAAGGAATTAAAAACAGTACATATGGTAGAATTCTGTTTTATAGAGCTTTTTAAAAGAGTATTTTCCTATGTGTAGACATAGCAAATTCTGGACAAATACATGTAAAACTATTAATAATGGTTATATCTGGGCAATGGTAAAACCACAGGTAATTCTTATTTTCTTCTTGATGCCTTTTTATATTTCTATGATAAGAATCTATTGGTTAATAATCAGGAAAAATTCACTTCAATTATTTTAAACATACACAGTTCCTATATAACAAAATATTTTCTGGGGTGCTTGGGTAGCTCATTGGTTGAGCGTCTGTCTTTGGCTCAGGTAGTGATCCTGGGGTCCTGGGATGGAGTCCCGCATGGGGCTCCCTGCAGGGAGCCTGCTTCTCCCTCTGCCTCGGTCTCTGCCTCTCTCTGTGTCTCTCATGAATAAATAAATAATATCTTTAAAAATATATTTTTTCTACATCCCGGGCTTTTATGGATCTGGTTAATATGATCTAAAACTCTTCTAATATTGTCTTAAGTTGCTTCTCTATTGTGTGTCCAAGGCTAGCAGCACTACCCTATAAGGAAACAACCTGATTTTGTGAGCAATAGGTAAAGTAGATTCAAGCCCTATTGTGCCAACAGGTAGCAATAGCTTCTTGCACCTCTTTTTCAATCATCTATGAAATTAACCTAAATTCCCAAATCATTCACTAAAACAAAACAACATAAAAAACAATTTTTTAAAGGACCCTAGGAAGGGCTAGTCAGTGTATTTAATAGACCTATTTCTAATACTATACTAAATGTAAGAATACTGTTTCCAAATATGTAGTTGGCCCTTGAACAATGCAGAGGTTGGGGGGATCCACCCCTACACAGTTGAAAATCTGCATATAACCCCCCCAAAACCTGGCATCAGAAGCCTTACCAATAATACAAATAGTCAATTAACATATTTTGCATGTTATATGTATTATATGCTGTATTCTTATAATAAAGTAAGTTAGATAAAAGATAATATTCTTGGGGCACCCAGGTGGCTCAGTGGTTGAGCATCTGCCTTTGGCTCAAGTCGTGATCCCAGGGTCCTGGAATCAAGTCCGGCATCGGTCTCCCTACAGGGAGCCTGCTTCTCCCTCTGCCTATGTCTCTGCCTCTCTCTGTGTGTCCCTCATGAATAAGTAAATAAAATATTTTTAAAAAGAAAAGAAAATATTCTTAAGAAAGTCATAAGGAAGAGAAAATACATTTATAGTATTGTTCTGTATTTAAAATCCATATATAAGTAGGCCTGCATAGTTCAAACCCATGTTGTTCAAGGGACAACAGTATATTCCTTTAGACTAAACGTTGGCAACCAGGGATATCCATTAAAATCACACAAAGTACTTCTAAAACATTGTCCAGGCCTCACCTCAAGATTCTGAATTGGATTAGTACTTTAAATCTCCTCTGATGATTCTTTTTTAAAAAAATATTTATTCAAATTCAATTTGCCAGATATAGTATAACACCCAGCGCTCATCCCGTCAAGTGCCCTTCTTACCCCCTGGTTATTCTAAGGTGCAGCAGAATTGAGAACCATTTCTTAAGCCAAAGAAACAATGTTGCAACAAAACAATGAGGTAGTCCAGGGGAATTTATTATGAAGACATTTCTCATGGCTTGCAGTTTTAGTAATGACAGGCATCTCCTGAAGATTATGCTTGAAGCTACATCTCCAGGGCAGTGATGGGCCTATGTTTGCTAGGAGGCCTGCTGGTATTTTGTCCAAGTCAGTTAATAGGGGACTGAGAAAAATTGATGGCTCTGCTCCAGAATGGGGCCTCAAAATGTAAATTCTTAAAAAAAATTTTTTTTTTTTTAATGTAAATTCTTCACCCAGGGAAACTTCAGAGAAGAAAAAGGTGCAAGGTGCATGGGCCTCAGAGGGCACTAAGGAATGGAGAACAGGGAAGGCTCAATGCCTGGGTTCAGATGCAGACTAGAAAGCATGGTGGGAGGTGGGGGAGGAAGAACTGAAACAATAGCAGCCCCTTCCCCGCATCATCAGAGATGTAGCAGCTTCCTTCCTAGCTAATCTTCAATTGTCTATCCCCTGTTTTTCATTCAGTCAGAATCACCCAATGGAAAAGGCAACCTACCTGTCACCTCAGCACTGCCTGCACTTTTGGAAAAGTAAGTTTGTTGATTTTCCTCTTAACTTTGGGGATCTCTGAGGAAGTTTTGCTAACTCACCTTTCCTTCTATCCTCACACCCAAAATGTAATGGAAAGAAAATTAAGTTCTAAGGGAAATAAGTGGGACTCTGAGACCCACAAAGATTTCAGAGCCAGTTTGCAATCTGGAACAGGAAGATTCTGTGGCTGACTCTAAGTGTACCTCAGTCTCAGAAGAGCCCAAAGGAAACAGATACCTTTTTTGTTGGTTAGGATTCTTTGGGCTACAGATACAATAAAGCCCCAACTCAAAGGGGCTTAAATAATAAGTTCAGATGTAGGGATTTTGCAAGTGTAGTACAGCTGGGCCTCAGCTCAGCCTCTATAATTTCCTTTCCTTGCTTCTGCCTACTTTGTATGTTGACTTCATCAGATGGCTTGTAGCAAATGGCTACTATTTTCAAGTATTCTATCCAGACATGAAGTATTTAGAAGAACAGGACTTTTTCTTCCCATGCTTCTTTTTTATGAACCCAGAAACTTTTTTTTTAATTCTTCCTTATCTTGTTAGTAAACTTGGAACATAGTTCCTTTCTAAACCAAACATGGGCTTTGGGAATAGGATTGTCATCCTGGGCCTAAACTGTGCCCTGGGGATGGGGACAGAGGGTCAGCATCCCATGAAGTAAAATGGCTCGGTGAAGAAGAGTAAATTCCTGAACAAAATCACATTGCTGTGAGAAAATAGGTAGAAGTTTGAGTACTGTATTGGCAACAAACAGTGTCTGCCATGCCTAATTTTTCTAGGCATCTATACAATTTGGAGGTCTTTTATCCTCAGCCAGAGAAAGGCAGGCTATTTCTATACTCAGAAGAGTTTATAACTTGCTTTTTAAATTCTTTCATTTGCTTGCTGGAAAACATCTGGATCACAGCTGTCACCTCTCAGAACTTTCCCCTTGTGTCTTTTCTCACTTAGTAGAACATACACCTTTATATTCCTTCTTCTTTGCTTTAAGACAGCTTTAGTCCTTCATTTTTCATTGCTGTTAGAATAGTTTTGCTTAACCTGGCAAGGAAAGCCTATGTTGGGTCCCTTTTCAGGGACAAGCTCCCAAGCTCCCTACCTCCAGACTCAGCCTGTTTTACTCACCTCTCAGTATATGCAACCACCAACCTATCACTCAATGTCTCACCCACCTTAGTCTTGAAGTTTGTCCAGAAACTCCTTACTTTGACACTTCACCCTGTGTAAACTTACAGGTCCTTCATGTTGCATAGGGCATTTTTGTTTCTATCTTTGTTTCTTTTTTTCTTGATTATTACAAAGAAACTGTAAAGGGGTGACAAACTAACAACCATGTGGAAGTAACCAAGGTTACAGAGACATGTCAAGTCCCTCAAGTCATAATATCTACTCTATGTTCTCTGAATCTCTTCAGAAATGGTTTCTTGATGCCCTGAGTGAGAAGTGCACTAAAATTTTCTTCCAATTCTGCCTTGGGGTACACAAATCCCTTCTCCAAAAAGGCCCCAAACAAGGTCCCATTCCCTATTCTTGGTCTACAGAACCAATCAAGGAAAAAGATCTATGTTTTCACTTTTCGAAAGAGACTCTAATCATGATGAAACAGGGCCAGGACTCTGTAGAAGTATTGCTCACACCAGCTGAGATCTTCGATCTGAGGCAGTGGGGATCATCAAGAGCCAGAGCCATCCTTGGTAGAAGAAAGTGAGATACAAAATTAAGGACGGCAAACATTGGCCCCAAATCAGAAGTGACAATGAATGAGGATCAATAGTGGCCCCACCTTTCCAAGAGTTTAGAACCAGGAAAGATTAAGGACAGAGTGAGAATTGAGACAAGTCAAGCAATAAGCTCAAGGAAAGTATCTGCAGCTCACTCTTCTCTACCCAGAGACACCACCATGATATATATAAGTCATCCATGCTGTAGCTGATTTGCCTGTTGGGAGTACACCCAGCCTATAAAGATGGCTGCAAAAAGGGGAGACCATATTTAAAAAAGGAGGGATTCTAACATGAACTATAGCTTCTCCCTTTGGATTCATGAAAGGTGCTAAGTGATTTCCATCTGAATTCATGAAACTGGAAACATTAATAGATTGCCAAGAGGCTAACAATGAGACAATTTGTGAATGAAAATAAATTCATATCTTCTGTTCCAACACAAGTACAGTCAATTCCAGCTACCTTCTCCATATTGTTAAAGAGGGAAAAAATGCATTATAAGTTCATTGCTTTTTAGATTATTATATTTAGTTTGATTTAAAGTGGTTTCAGATTTCCCTAAGTATACAGTGACTAGGCAGGAAGGGAACTGGCTAAGCATGTGAAAGATAAGAAGATCAAATTACCTGTGGCTAGTTCTCAAAGAAACACCTGATAGCTAATTGTACTACCCAATGTGACTTGAGAGAATTCTGACTGTTGCTATTGTAGGTCACTTCATAGTAAATTGTTCTTCACTCAAGAAAGGTCTAGGGAAAAAAAAAAAAAAGAAGAAAGGTCTAGGGATCTGTAGAATTACCAGAAAATTCACAGAGTAATATTTAAAGTGAATCTTAAAGATTAAAACAGAATGAAGCTTATGAGGAGTTCTATAAGTAGACTATTTGTTCAGAGACTTATTCTTTCATTCCTCTAACAATTAGGCACCAAGATCTAGGTATCTAGAATGCACTCAGGAGTTCACAGTCTAATGGAAAAGGCAGATGGGAAACAGCCCATTATAATACAATGTGATGGATGATATCATAAGAAGTATAGGTTGCTAAGGCAACAATACATAAGAAAATGAGCAGAGCATCTTAACCCAGATTTGGTATAGGTGGGGGAAGGGGAGCCTCAGAAAAAAAATGTTTCCTCTAGGATTTTACTTTTAAAGTGAAAGCTAGAAGTTATATAATTTAACCAAGTGAACTGGAGATTAACAGCATTCTAGGGATGCCTGGGTGGCTCAGTGGTTGAACGTCTGCCTTTGGCTCAAGTCATGATCCCGATTGAGTCCCACATCAGGCTCCCCACAGGGAGCCTGCTTCTCCTGCTGCCTATGTCTCTGCGTCTTTCTGTGTCTCTCATGAATAAATAAATAATAAATAAAATCTTAAAAAAAAAAAAAACCAGCATTCTAGGCTCCGAAACAAGAAAGTATGGAGTAGTCAAGGAATAATACAATGATTGTGATAATTACTGCTTACTTTATTAATAAAATTACTGGTGATAATTACTAGCATGCTTACTTTATGCCAAGTCCTGTTCTAATTGTTTTACCTTAATGATTTCATTTAATCCTTGCAATATAGGTATTAATATCAATATTAACTATTAATATTAGCAATAACTATTAAGATCTCTATTTTATAGATGTGGAAACTGAAACTCAGTGAAATCACTTGCCTGAGGTTACATAGTAGTAGATAACAGAACTTAATGATCTTAATGTCTTAATAGACACACCAACTAGAAGAATGGAAAGTTCAATATGAAGACAAGAGGATGCATTTAAGGACTATTTTTATAAGAAGTTTTGTGAGCTATTATAAATGACCTGGTGACTGGCTGGGCATGAAGTAGAGTATGGGGTGGGAGCATAGGGTATACACAGAGCAGTTCACTGAGGGATTAGCAAAATCATGGGTGAGAATGATGCACAGCATTAGTTTCTTAAAAGGGGACACTATAATGATACATCACAGAGCAATTTTTACTATAATCTTTAAAATAACCATTTTTCTACATTTTTTAAACAGCCAGGGAAAATCGCTTAAAAGTTTGTATGATGTCAAACATGTATAGCTAATAATTCCCCTTTGCTGATAGTATTCCAGAATGAATTAGCCTTCCATCAACTGGTAGTGTACCCTAGGAATCTGGGACTGAGTAACAGGAGTAAGGAAGGTCTTCTAACTCAGTTCCCCTGGGCTGGCTTATTTGTGAGGTCATGGCAATGGGAGTAGCTTAGAGACATCACTGAACCCAAAAAGGTAAGATCTGTCCACTGGAAAGAATTGCAGAAACTTTTAAATACTGTTTACCATATGGAAAAAAATAGACTCTAACATACCTCCCAGTTAAACAATACACTTTGACTGAAGGACTCCTCACATTACTGAGAACTAAGCACAATGACAAACAATTTTGACCCAGGGGACATAGAAAACAATGAACCTCATTTTAATGAATCATCCCAGAAAGAAAGCACGCACAATTTCAGGCTGGTAATAGATGCCAAGATCCATCTGTGTTTGGCTCAGAAATCTCTAGGGTGGGCACAGGCTGTGCTCAGCTCCATGTTTACAGCCATGAATAGAGATTCCTTCAGCTCAACCCAAACACTGGGTTCTCAGGAAATAGCCATTTACAGAAAGGACCTGCCCACTTTACAAGATTAATAGGCAGACTGGATAAGCCACAGTGAAGTCAGTGTAACTCAACAAACACTTAAAGGCACTTACTGTATGCTAAGCACCATTATAACTCAAGCACCGTCTCTCTGTGTGATCACAGTCATATGGAGGGATGGATATGTATATAAAACATTAAAATGCCCTCTCTCTGAGTTATGCTGTAACAGAGGTGCAATGAGGACATGAAGGGAAAGAGAGATCAGCTTTAACCAGAAGATGTGGGAACACACTGGCATAGGTTCCACAGAGGAGGAGGTATTTGAGCTGAATCTTAAAGGTACACAGTAAGAAACTTCCAGGTAATTAGAGAAGGTATATAAGGAACTATTAGCTCCATCTAGGGATCAGGAGATAACAGCAAACATTTTATATATTATTTGTTTCCCCTACTTCCCCACCTTACCTCCAATATTAAACCAAAGGTTGTCCCAGCCCATTTCATATTCTAAAGAAGCATCCTTTAAAAGAAAGGCAGCATCATAAGCCATGGCCCAGCCTAATGGCAAGAATGGCTTCATTCAGCAGGTACTCTGGAATGCACACACCACACAGAGCCCCAGGAAAAGACTTCTATTGAAAGGGAGGTCTCAAGGAGGTATGAAAAATGCATCTTGACATGAATTTAAAAGTGAGAGTCCCAGCCAGCCCCACTGTGTACCAATAATGTGAACTTAGGCAAGTCACCTATTCAACCTGAGCTTGGGTTTCTCATCTGACAGATGCCAACTTGCATGAGTGGCAAATAGTACAGTCAAGAGCATGGGAAAGTGTCAGACTGCACAGAGTAAAATCCAAGCTCTACCACACACAGGTTGTATAATCTTGGGCTGGTTACTTAACCTCTCTGAACCTTGGTTTCCTCACCTGTTAACCTGAGAATAATATAGTATTACCTATCTAATGGGTCATTCATGAGTCTTAAGTGAAATCTTACCACAGACCCTAATATATAATATAAATGTTAGCTCTTCTTATCATTGGGAGGATTAAGTGAGGCAATGTGTGCAAAGGCATGTTAAGAAATACAGCCCCAGGGATCCCTGGGTGGCGCAGCGGTTTGGCGCCTGCCTTTGGCCCAGGGTGCGATCCTGGAGACCTGGGATCAAGTCCCACGTCGGGCTCCCGGTGCATGGAGCCTGCTTCTCCCTCTGCCTGTGTCTCTGCCTCTCTCTCTCTCTCTCTCTCTCTCTGTGTGTGTGTGACTATCATAAATAAATAAATAAATAAATAAATAATAAATAATAAGAAATTAAAAAAATTTAGAAAAAAGAAATACAGCCCCAGGGCAGCCCCGGTGGCACAGTGGTTTAGCACCTGCAGCCCGGGGTGTGATCCTGGAGACCCGGGAGTCCCACGTTGGGCTCCCTGCATGGAGCCTGCTTCTCCCTCTGCCTGTGTCTCTGCCTCTCTCTCTCTCTCTGTCTTCCATGAATAAATAAATAAAATCTTTAAAAAAAAACAAAAAAAGAAAAAGAAATACAGCCCCATAGGTGAGTGAGTTGGACAGGGTGATCGACTCAATCTGGGACATTTGGACCCTGGACAGAAGATCCATATGTTAAAGGGTTGCTGAAATGGACTTCCTCGCGCTATCAGGGAAAAAGTTTAGTGACCTGAGAATAATGAAAGTTTGGGTTCCTCTGATTCTGAAATGTCAGAGTAATATAAATCAAGTTCTCCCTTAAAGATATAAATAATTACCCAGTAATTTATCTGCTTAGATTTTTTTCTGGATTAGGTTTGGAACAATCTCAGATTGCTACCAAAATTTACCTATAAACTTATTATGTAACTAATAGAGATGATGATGATGATAAACATCATTGTTGAGTACCATATTCCAAAAAGTTTACTTATATTTCTTTATTAATCTCTACACTACCATCATCAGATACATACTATTATCCTCATTTTACAGTTGAGGGATCTAAAGTTTAGGAAGGGTTAAGAATTTGCAGACAATGAGCTAGAATTTGAACCCATCTTTGCATCAGGCAGGTTCTTTCCCTCTATACTCCACTGTCCTCCTTTCATACATATTTGTCACTAACCTCTTAGATTGTCAGCTACATATAAAAGAAATTAAAAGCCTGATACCAATATTTCATTTCTAATATGTAAATATATTTCATAAAAGAATTGCTTTCCTGCCCTTGGCTGTAGTTATGTTTTTCTGCTCTGTTCCAATCATTTGGACAAATAGGAAACTGCACATTAGGCAAAGGTCACATGGAAGGGAGTGGATAATATAATTTGCAAAAGGAGAAATGTTATGAATAGCTGATATTTTTAGAGTGTTATCTTTCTTGTTCACAATGGGTTTTGGATTCCAGTCTGATGAAATGTAAATTTTACAAGGTCTGAGGAAAACTAAGGGAAGGGAAACCAATGCCAAGAGTGAGAAAATATAAGGCTCACTCATAAAGCCTATCTGAGAGGTTGGGGAGGGTAGCAGCTGCAGTCTTTCAAAAGTTCTGGCTGAAAAGCTCTGCTCATGTTTTGCCTTGTTTGAGGGCTCCTCCACGACATAACTCCCAGTGGGATTTTCAGATACCTAGGTGGGCTGCAGGATTTATAGAGAAGACATGGCCATCAGGATATTTACTTTAAACTCATGCTTCCATACTTCAAATGAATTGCCAGCATTGCCCGGCCATCCTACTATGATTTTCCCCTTTCTCACATGACTCATTCACATTTTCTCTCTTCTCAAACCTTCCTATGTCTCTCAACCTCTCACTCTCAGCAGATGACCTTGTCTCCCATTTTATAGAGAAAATTTAAGCTATTAGATAAGAGTCCTTTCATCTTCCCTCACCAGATCCCTACCCACCATCTTCATCTCCTTCCTCCCTTTGTTTTAACTGAGGAGAAGTTTCTCCATCTTCCTAAGGTCTGTCCCTACCTCCCTTTACAAAGAATTTGTTTCTTTGGTCATTCCCTTTCTCTCATCCCCTCTACTGGATTATTTCTATCCACATTTAAATATGCTTTCATCCCTTGACCCACTTCTTCAGCTATGTATCCCACAACACACTCTTCTACTCCTCTTTCCAGTCAGATTACTGCATCTAAATCTTCCTCTTTCTCACTTCTCATTCTTTCCTAAAAGCCCATTCCAAACTGTCTTTGGCTCCCACCATTTCCTCAAAGCTCCTCGTGGCCTCCATATTACCAAATCTAATAATCTGTAGATTTCTGTACTCATCTGACTTGGAGTCTCAGAAGTAAACATGTGACACAATTAACTCTTCCTCCTTGACATGCTCTCCTCTCTTGGCTCCCAGGACTCCATACTCTCCTGGTTTTCCTCCTACCTCTCTAATTGCTACTCCTTTGTAGGTTTCTTCTCCACCTGAGCTAATGGCAGAGGTGCCAGGGTTTAGTCCTGGGTCCTCTTCTCATATCTCCTCATACTGTCTCCCTAGACTATCTTATCCATTCTCCTGGCTTTCAATACCATCTGTATTCTGATGATGTCAAGTGTTATCTCTAGCCTCTAGAACTCTTCTCCAACTAACTTTGGTATATCTAACTACCTATTTGACATCTCCACTTGGATATTTCACTGGCATTGAAAATTTATCTTGTCCAAAAGTTAACTCTTGCTTCATTGCCTCTTTTCAGTTCCTCAAATCTCTCTCCATCTTTTGTGTCTCAGGGTCTTCACACATCTGCCTCCTCCCCCAGGATGATCTTCCCTCTGCTATAGATATGGCTGACTTTTCATCTTTCAGGTCTTTGTTCTAGTTACACCTTCTCAGAGAGGTCTTTTCTGACCATTTAATCAAACCAGATTCTCCCCTTGTTACTTTCTGCACTTCAGAGAGTTTGTCTCTTTTATAAAAGTTATCACAATTTGTAATTAACTACATATTTTTTCTTTCCTTTTTTGGGCATTCTCTCCTGCTAAGCTCCATGTTGGCAAAGACCATTCCTTTTATCTAATGTATCCCCAGAACATAACAAGGTGCCTGTGACTTAGTCAGTACTCAGTAAATATTTAAGTGAATGAAGCAAAAGATGGACTACAGTAATAGAATGATTCTGAACACTGTGGCCAACCTCCATCTTCCTCATCTTAGTGCTATGGAGCTCCCAACAGCTGTCTGTCCACTTATAGCATCTCCTGGAATAAGAATAAAGGTTGATTTAGGCACATGAAGAAAAAGGGAGCTAGCACCTTATTTGCTGTTTGGAGGTCTAGAGAGGATTCTTGGACAAGGACCTTTATAAAATCTTGCCTCAGGGTAGCAGGATTGAAATGCACTTAATCTAGAATGAGTTTCCTCACTTCTAAAAAGGAATTAGGACAAAGAAACGGTTTGATTTTCAGATACCCAATCTGTCCCTGAAAGGACACCCTGTACTTCCCTCTTCTCACTAGTGGAAAGACAAATGGGGACCCAGATTGTGAAGCCTCTGCTCCTATGCCGACTTTGAGCTGCCTGGAGGAGATTAGCCAGGAGACCAAGGCCAGGATGGAGGAGGAAGCATACAACAAGGGGTGAGTCAGACTTCATCCACCCTGAGGTCACCTGGTAGGTCTCAGAAGATACCTTCCCATGGGTCTTTCCTGTTTCTTAGAGGATTTAAGGAAGCAACAAGTGGCCCTAGGACCTCCTTGCCTCAGTAAGGAACTACATAGGAAAGAACAGGACTGTTCCACAGGAAGGACAGGAGGAAGCAGAGTGAGAGGGTGTGGTTAAGCAATAATTAGACTGCTCTCTTTTAGGCAGAAAGCCATCAGAATGCCACTGCCTAGAACGGTCTGGAAATAAGGCCACAGGGTGGGTTCCTCTTGGTGGTGCCTGAGGCTTCCTGACACATGCTCAGAGGAGTCATGTTGCTACCAACAATATCTAGGAGCAGCTGTAACCCTGCTTCCTAGAACTGACTCTGCCATCCCTTCTTCCTATAAACTGGAATCCCCTCAACTTCCAACTGTCCCCTTTCCTGATTGAGCTTCAATAACACCTTTGGCCCATTGTCAGCCACTGAGGGGACAGAATAATGAGTAGGGCCCCAGTCCTGGCTCCCCAGGTGAAGTATCTCTGACAGGCATAGGAACCTATGGGCTTCTGTTTGGCAGCTATATATATATATATACACACACATATATATATATACACACACATATATATATACACATATATACTGCAGTGGGGTTGCCCTAGCCGATCTGTGCTTGCCTTAAATATTCAGCTATATGATAAGCAAAGAGTACTGATCCTAGGAGAAGGACATCAGAAGATAGGTCTTGAGAAGCCTATCTTTTCACCCACCCATCCTCTGTACTAAGCATGCATGGGAGTAAACACTTCTATTGGGTTTGTAAACGTTTACTCAGTACATTCCTGGGCCTAGTAAGTGCCTGCCATTTCCATAAGACTTCCCAACAAGCCAGTGTGATAGGTGTCACCTTTCCTAGGTCAAGCTATATATCTGGAACTTCCTCAAAACACTCCCACACCCCATGAAATGGGGGGTACCCTTTCCATCTTACAGGTGAGAAGCTGAAGCACCCAGGTTACACAGAAAGCAAATGTACTGTCCTCCCCACTGAACATTTTGTAGGATAAGAACCCAGTCAGGAGACTTTGCACCCGCATTTTTTCCCTGTCAGTTTTGCCACACATTCACATATAAACAGGAAGGATGACTGAGGAGTGAGGGGAAATTGTACTGACATGAGCCACTTTGGGATTCAGTAGAGCTTCCCAGCTTTTTCCTGTTGTGTAGAACCACAGGAAGTGCATAATTATTGGAAGGGTTCAAGTCCCCACTCTAGGAACTAGAGGAAACCCAGGAAAGGATTCTCTGTGCCTGGCCTTTCCAGACTCAGTTGTTCCTTTTTGCCCTGCAGATACCAGGAAGGTCTAAGGAAGACCCAAGAGCTTCAAGACCTGAAGGAGGAGGAAGAAGAACAGAAGAGTGAGAGTCCTGAGGAAGCTGAAGAGGCAGAAGAAACTGAGGAAGAGGAAAAGGACCAAAGAAGCAGGTTGGAGCCCTTGCCATTGCTTAAATGGGTCACTTAATTTATTAAATTGCACAACAATCCCTAGAGGTGCCTACTCCAGGACAGGAGTGGGTCTGGGGCCCAAGTGAGCAGCGAACAGAAACCAAGGGCACTCATGTTGAGGGAGGAGACCGAGGAAAGAGGCAAAATAGTTAACAAGGGGATGTTTGCAAGAGCTGGGGGATCAGAGGTGGTCAAGAGTGAGGCCAACAGCAATCAAGAGCTCTTAGGAACTGAGAAACTACAAGGGACTCTGGCTGGAGTCTCCCCCTAGCCCAGCCACAATTAGGTCATTTCCCAGCTATCCCCATGATCCAAGAGCCAAGGTCAAGGGACCTGACAAGGGCAGAGAGAACACATGTGGGTAGGGGACAAACTCAGCTTGTTAGCAAAGGTGAGTCTCCAACAGATTCCATGCTGATCAGATAAGCTTGGATTTTCACTTAGATGAGAAATACTTGGGCTTTTCTTTTTTAATATACTTTAGATTTCAAGTGATTTTTCCCTAAATAGGGGAAAATATATAACATGTAGATAAAGATAGTATAGATCCTGCATCTTGTTCTACCTGGGCCCTCATCAGTGTCTTGGATTTTAACCATAGCCCTATGGTTATATATTCTGGTCATACATTCTGCCTTATTGTCTCTATTAGTCCTCAGTTTTGATTATTTTAAATGTGTTTACAGAAAACTTGAAACACTTCACCAAAGTCTTTGATTTTAGACACAAGCCCCCCAGACCATCTTGGAGTCCAGGGTGGCTCCAGCCAAAATGATTGTCTAATCAGCTGCTAAACTTGAAACAGGGTATGTGTCTGTGCCTCGTTGCTGGCAGACTCAAAATCACATGCATCAGTGAATAAAGTAATAAAATGAAGGTTAGAAGTGAGATGGATAGGTTTTAAAGCACATAGGAAGGGCCTATAGAGCCCAGTTGGAGGAAGATTCAGCCAGAGTGAGAAGTCTCAGCCTGCATGGGTCAACTCTAGTGTTCAAGGGAAGAGCAGTCTAGGAGAGCTGGAGAAAATGCTTCTGTTCAAAGCAAACCTATGCCAGGATGCACCACCTCCCCTAATGAAAGAATCTTCAAGTTTTAACAATGAAAGTACTCCAAGCAGTACTCCTACTCCAAGCAGCTGGATCCTGTTCTCCTTACATCTCTCCCTCTTGGGGTCCTCTGCTCTAATATTTTAAAGATCACTACACTGTCTTCCTCCCCTTTAATGCAATCAAGCCCAGACCTGGACAAGAGCCCTTTCTTTGGCTTCTTTGAATACAGCTAAGACAGGCTAGAACTTCTAATACTTCCATGTACCAAGAAAGAACAAAAGAGAACTAAACAGAGTACATGGAATATAAATAGTCTGGTTTGCATTGCAAAGGACTAGAATCCTTACCTAGCTAATTTGATCTCAGGTTATTAGCAGCTCCCTCCCATTTTGTGGTTTCACAAGGAAAGTAAGGCTGTGCCTGGGTCCCTCACTGTCCAGCTCCTGGTCAGTAACACATAGCAATGGCTTTCCCATCCATCATCCAAAAGTATTCTCTTGGTCCTACTAACCCTGAGAGGCCTCATTCTCTCTCCTAACCTTTGGTCCCTCTTGGATTTACTTTTTGATCTTGAGAACATGCTTTACCTCAGCCCTTTTTCAGCCCAGGGGTGTCACATCATCTCCATAACAACTGACACTGCTAGTATGTGAACTGCCCACTCACAATTATAGGGTCCCTTCCTTACCTGTCACCAAAGCCAGACTGGTCCTAAGAACCTGTTGTCTCTAATGCCAGGCAATCCCCTCATTCATTCCTGAGTTCTATAGACATACAGTTGCCTGCAGGCACGTGTACTTAAACATGATTTTTCCCACTGAATTTTGGCATTGCACTAATAAGCAAGGCCTAGAGTTATTAAAAGTTCCATGTCTTACTTAGGGCATTTTAAAAACACTGGGCTGGGGTACCTGGGTGGCTCAGTCAGTTAGGTGTCTGCCTTCGGTTCAAGTCATGATCCCAGGGTCCTGGGATCAAGCTCCACATCGGGCCCCCTGCTCAGCAAGAGAGTCTGCTTCTTTCTCTCCCTCTGGCTGCTGCCTCCCTGCTTGTTGTGTGGTCTCTCTCTCTCTCTCTCTCTAATAAATAAAATCTTAAAAAGAAAAAATTGGGCTAACCCCAGCAGCTGACTCCTTAAGAGATTCCACACCAAACACCAGAGTCTTTTTGTCTGAACTTCTCCTCTGTTATAATTATATACAGTTGACCCTTGAACAATGTAGGGGTTAGGGCTACCCATTCCCCACACATCGAAAATCCAAGTATAACTTTTGACTTCTCAAAAACTTTACTACTAGTGTACTGTTGACCTAAAGCCTTACCAATACGTGAACAATTAACACATATTTTGTATATTATGTCTATTGTGTACTATATTTTTATAATATAGTAAGCTAGAGAAAAGAAAATGTTATTAAGAAAATCATAAGGAGGAAAAAATACATTTACGCTACAATATTGTAATTGGAAAAAAAAAACTGCATAAAAGTGGGTCCACACAGTTCAAACTCATGTTGTTCAAGGGTCGATTGTATAATAATGTAATCTGTGGTAAATATTACTTTCTAAAGGATCAGCTTAAATGAAGTGTGGGTGAATCAACCCAATATCCTAACCATATTAAATAATACATTAAGTAAACATTAAACAAGAAAGACTCCCAAAGTGCAACAGAAAACTTTAGCCTTTCTGCCTGTTCAAATCTACTCTATGGAGTTAAGACAATATTAGGCAGATTTTTACTTTTCTAGTAACTCTCAGAAAGCAGAAGTCCTCTGGTCAGTTTTAAGTCCCAAGAATAATCTCATTTCACTCATTTCATTAATTAAACTGGCCAGTTCCCTAAAAAGTCAAAGCTGAACTTCTTTCTTCTCATAGTTCATCTGCTTCAGGAAGGAAGCCTGTAGTAGGCAGAAGGAGTGTGGCTTCTTTCTCTCTATCCCATGTGCACTTCTTCCCTCTCCTCCAGTTTTGCCAGTTACACGTCTGACCTCTAGGATCAATGCTGTGAAAGGGAATTGAGACGAAGGGGTAGGGAAAGTATTACTTGAATGGTATTGTGAGTAGGCTCCAGGGCTTGGCACTGGTTTAAAGATGACTTGTTGGCTTTAAGTAGTGTGTTGCTTCATGGGACGTCTAGAGAAAACCACTTCTCTACCTCCCAGCATACATGCACATTCACACCATGGCCAAGGCCCTCTCAGCTGCTGGTCACTCTATGAGGTTGAATGCATGTCTTCTAGCTGGCCACATAAAATCCCTCTCAGGGTTGTACAGCTGGAAGTATACCTTCACTGTTCAGTTTCTAAGTAGCATCTCTGGGCAGGATCTGTAATGCTCCATGCCAGCTCTCCTTCCCCTGACTACATCCAGTTGAGGTAAAATGTGTACGTTGGGCCCATTACTGGTAGAAGGACAACTTTCCCTATCGTGGCCCACTACTCTGATGCCATCAAGCATGGTGGCAAGTTTCTTGCTCTTTCAACTGCTCATGTGTGAGGCACACGGTAGTCTACTGTGTCCTCCAAACCTCAGCATATCAAGTTCTCCAAGCAGCATTTCTGATGCCCCTCTTCCCTAGGCCCAGGTAAGAGGGAAGCTACCTAACTCTCCCTTTTGGAAATCAAAAATCAGAAACTGATTTCTACAGGGATTCTATTTCTAATCTAGTTCTAACTTTTTCATAGGCTAGAAATGGGGGACCAGCAAAAGATCACAAAGCCAGATCATGATCTCCTCCTCCGGAGTCCCACTTCAGAGTGGAGTTATGTGGGATTCTCCCTACTCTAGCAGCTTGTCTTGGAGCATGGAAATACAGCCCCAAAGGAAGACTGCATTTTAGCATTCAATTATATCTAAGTAGAAACTAAAAAGAATCTAAATAGGGCTGAAGGAAAATAAACTTCTATTTCCAAGCTGTCCCTTCCCAACAGTTGTGGAAAAAAAACAGATTTTCAAAAAAAAAAAAAAAAAAAAAAAAAAAAACAGATTTTCACCTCAGCTAATGTGCTCACTGTTTTTGCTTTGTTTAACTGTTCCTGAAACAATCATCAAATGATTCCCATGTGGAAAGAAACCAATCAGTACCTTAGATTCTGAGGCAGGCACTCTGAGCCTCTGGTCCCTTTCCAAGGAAAGTATTGTTGAGTCTTTCTATCACTCATAAAGCATCTTTTTTTCTACTAAGTAATTAGAGCTGTCTACTTCTCAGCAAGTGGCTTGCAAATTGCAGTGTCTGGGTGTGCCTCCAGATCTTCAGAAAGCTCTCTTGTCATTTTTCTCACCTCCTCCATTTGATGATCCTCAATATCCTTATTTTTTATATTATTTTTAAAAATAGATCAGGGATTAAAAACAGGAAAAATATTCTAGCCTAGTGAATGTGTCTAGGATTTCTCAAGAGAGCTCAAAGAATGGCCTCTCCAAACCAGGCCATATGACCAAATGTTTTTTCACGAGGCCACAAGGAGAGAGGGAAGGTTGAAAGGAAGTTAGGAAGAAAGGAAGAAGGAAAAGCAGAGTGTAGCAGCTGAAAAATGGAGGGAAAGAGAGATAAAAGGGGAGGAGGAAAGAGAGAAAAGAGGAGAATGGTGAGCAAAAGAGGAAGAAGGGAAATTAGGGAGTAAAGATTACTGGGGTTGAGAAAACATCTGCACTAAACCACTGAGAGGTTGCTGGAGGCTACTAGTCCTCTAGTTGCCCCTGGGGTGGTTCAAAGTGAGGTCCTGAGGTTGATCTCGTTCCTTGTCATTTATCATTGAACATGGAGAGTCTTCTGGGGGTTTAGCGCAGTTTTTCTACTCTGAACACAATCAAATGTGGAACTGAAGACAATAAAATATGCATAGGAGCATGGAGGCAGGGGACAGATTAGAATTTGGAACTGATCACTAAATACCACTAAGTGCAGAAAAGATGCTGATCCCATTTGCATGCATGGGAGTGTGGGTCAGCCAACCTTGTATCCTGGAGATTGGGAGAGTTCAGATATCAATGAAAATCCCATGAATAGATAAAGGCATGAATGAATGAATGAATGAATGAATGAATGAATGAATGAAAGATCAAACAAGTAAAGAAAGTATTCTAGCTCAGTACTCCCAACATCAAGGCTATGGACTAGTGACATCAAAATCACCTGGGGAAAATTTTAATGTACCTAATATACTAAACCTTTTTCCTATTTTTTCATTTGACAGCAAACTTGAAGAATTGGTTCATTTCTTACAAGTCATGTATCCCAAACTGTGTCAGCACTGGCAAGTCATCTGGATGATGGCCACGGTGATGCTGGTCTTGACTGTTGTGCTGGGGCTCTACAGTTCCTATAACTCTTGTGTGGAGCAGACCGATGGGCCCCTTGGGAAATCCACTTGCTCAGCAGCCCAGAGGGACTCGTGGTGGAGCTCAGGACTCCAGCATGAGCAACCTGCAGAGCAGTAGGAAACCTGACACTTAGTGCCCTGTTCCAGCACACAGCTGACTGCCCTTTCCCCAAGCATAGTGTTTCAGGCTGGGTGTGGTGCTGCCAGCCCATCAGAAAACGAGGAGTGTTCTTTCACACTCAGGACCCATGTGGGGAGCTATACATACACAGAAACTGATGTTCTCAGAGGATCAACAAAACCCTCATAAAGCATCTGGTGGATGAAGTCACCTTCACTAAGGAACTCTAACAGAAGGGAAAGTCACCAGACCATCTGAGCTGGCTAGGGAAAATAAAACAGCTTCACTGCAGGAGATAGTAAGAAGCTCACTCTCCCTCCCCTTTTTCCTTTCTGTAGCCAGAAATCAAGAAGAATTAATTATGTCCAAAGGCTATAATTCTAAGTCTGACAATCAGACTTAGAATTTGGAGTCACAATATGAATATCATCCCGTCTCCTATCTCATTCTCACTGACTCTCCTTTAACCTCCCCTCCTCCCCTTTGGAACCAGAGTTTCTCTTTACAGAAGTAGGAAATGTTTCAGAAAAATATTTAGGCTGAATTTAGATCAGTGCTTGAAATGAAATGGGAAGACGTGAGTTAATATATATTCATCTGTACACACACACGACACACACATACACACAGTATGCATGTGCATGAAGCCAACAGCCCTCCCAACATGTGCTCTCAGTGTGTGTTCTGGATAAAGCCAACCCACAGATTTTTCACAAGGTGTGGAGCAGTCACCAAGCACCTGTTCAGTGAACTCTCCACATGGATTTAAGATGTTTGAAAAACACTGAAAACTCATGGCTTCAACAGTGAACTTGCTGGTCTCCATTTCAAGTGCTAATTCTAAGCTGTTGTACAACACAATCCATTCCCTATTTGTCCTCTCCCACTGAGAGCAGTTAACCTACTTGTCAGGTAAAGGAGGAGACACAGTGTGCTTTCAGCTCCTATATGCCCACATGCAAATGTGCAATTGCACCTCAGTGCTTCAGTTTAAACGAGATTTCCAACCCAAGTATATGTTTCAGAGCATTGCCAATTGTTTAGCATAAAATGAAGGAGCACATCCCATCTCTAATTTGACTTCTTGACTCCACCTTTACAGCCACTCCCTTCACTCATTCCTCATCAGTTTTTTTTTTGGGGGGGGGGGTGTTGGTTTCTTGTGGGTTTTATTGTGGTGGTTCTGCTCCTATTTTTGTTTTGTTGTTGATGTTGTTTGTTTTGTTGCTAACACTTATATAGAAGTTACTATGAGCCAAACACTGTTATAGGTATTATATAGGTATTAATTCATTTAATCCTCAAAAAAAAAAAAAAGAAAAGAAAAAACTATAAGGGGGGTACTACTCTCCTCATTTTCAGATAAGGAAACTGAAGCATAAAAACACAAGTAACTTCCCAAGGACATCCAGTTAATAAATTATGAGCCTGGAATTCAAATCCAAGCAGACTAGCCCCTGCCCAAAATTGCCTTCTCCAATGGTCTCCTAACTGCATGCCTTACATTTCAGTCCCCCTTCCCCCCAAGTAGCTCTCCGACCACTCCAAACTATTTGTGGTTCCCAGACTAAATTTGTTTCTCATAGTTCTATTCCTCCACTCACTAGTTTTTTTTTTCTTTTTCTTCTGCATTCTCTTCTTTTCTTCTGGTTGCTTTTCAGAACCAAGTGCAAAAATTATCCCCTCCATACAGGCTTTGATGACCTCCCTTCAACTCCACATAGGTCACACCCTCCTCTCTTTCTGACACTTTTTAAACATCTTCATCATTGACAATTGTGATAGTATATCACAAGAAGTTATTTATGTATCTATCTCCCCTACTATTTTTCCTCAAAGACAAGAACCATATCTTACCCATTCTCTGGGTAAGTGCCTAGCATGGTGGCTGATACATGGGAAGGTGTCATTAAATGTTGGTCAAAAGAATAAGAGAGCATTCAAGGTGGTGGAGAGCAGCCTGGAGACAGCTGATATTTTGCATACTTCCCAGTTCCAGCACCATCACTGCCACAATCTCAATGAGAAAAGTATCTTATTAGCCTCAAGTTATTCTAATATTTTTCAGTCTACTCTGCAAGAGAGCAGAAAAGAGACCTAACTGGCAACCCCATGTCCAAGCTCAAAGACAGGGCTTCATGCAACCACTCCTTTCAGAAAGACCCACCTCGTTCAGCCCTACTATAAGAAAATCATGTTGTTTTAAGGGTGGAGGGCACCCTTTACAGTGGCTAGAAAAACCACTGTAAGAGAAGCCCAAACCAGGATTGACCAAGAATGTGCCATTAAGGTAAAGAGGTGCAGATCAAAGCAGAGGGACTTTGGGAGCCTAGAAGAATGGTTTTCCCTGCTGTGCCAGGGGATTGGACATACTGAAAAATCTTTTAGGCCCTTAGAGCCACAGGCAGCATGCAAAGGCAGCTCCAGAGACAGTAGCTGTGGGACAGGACTCTATGCTGGCAATGTCCAGTCTCAGCCTCCCTTAAAGAAGGACCAGGCTGAGCTGGCCCATTGTCCACTTGGCCATAGGGTTCCACCTTTGTTACCAATTAAAACAAAGGCTGGGAGAGCAGTTACACTGAGCTCCTGGAACTCCAACTGCTTCATAGAAAAGCCTGCAAAAGTACTTCCAGACATAGGCCCTCACCCAAAGTACTCTGTGAGTAAGAGAGGTTGAAGAAAAGAACTGTCAGAGTAACCACATTTCCAAGGGCATTCCTCAAAAAAGTACTCATTGGCATTTCTTTTCTGAAAAGCAAAGATTGATCTGAAGAAGTTGGAATGTTACCAAAGCAGCAGTGAAATGGAGAGAAACAGGCCCTGTATTTCCAACAGTGATATTGATCTAAATAAAAGTTCCCCTCAAAATGCCTCTGGAGTCTGACATTTCTGCTTAGCCCTAGGACTCTGGGTGCCTACCTTGAGTTTCAGAGTGATGTATAATTTGTATCATTGTTGATATCACCTCCTAAAAGGGCCTTCACTTTCTGGCTGCCACAAAATATATATATATATATATATATATATATATATATATATATATATATATATATATCACTCCCTCTATACAGCCTGGCAGAGTAAATGGAGAGGGAGATGCTGGATCTGTGTATCACTGGCTGTCAGTTCCTAATGTTGTTAAACCTCACACAGGTGTGCTATCATTGAACTATAGAATGTCACATACCTGAGTTTGAAAATAAAAGCACATTTCCAAACCTTTGGCAGTAGCCAAATGCCTCCTCATTTTATGGAGCTGAGCCACAATCTTGCCCAGGGCCCTGAATTAGAGCACCTTAAATATTAGCGCTTCCCAGAACCAAGCCAAGAGACCCTAGCCCTTGGGTCACTGTACTATGGGCTACCTCTTAGGGGTTAGATTGGTTCCTCTCTTTCTCCCTCATTCCTGAGCCTAGTTTCCTACACCTTCCTAGCTTATGATTTTTTTTTCAGGTGTACAATATAATTCAACAATTCTGTTTCTTTTTTTAAAAATTTTATTTATTTTAGAAAGAGAAAGAGTACAAGTGGGAGGGACAAAAGGAGAGGGAGAATCTCAAGCAGATTCCACACTGAGCACAGAGCCCAACGTGGGGCTTGATCTCACAACCTTGAGATCACAACCTGAGCCAAAACCAAGAGTAGTGCACTCAACCAGCTGCACCTCTCAGGTGGCCCTGATTCAACAATTCTATAGATTTCTCAGTGCTCATCAAAATAGTGTACTCTTAATCCCCTTCTATTTCACCCATCCCCCCCCCACCACCAACAACCTCTCCTCTGGCAATCACCAGTTTGTTCTCTGTATTTAAGAGTCCGGGGTTTTTTGTTTGTCTCTTTTAATTTTTTAAATTAATACATTTTTCTGTGCCAGAGACTGCTGAATTTTCACTAACATGATTTCCACAGTAGACTACATTTTTCAGTTTTTCTTGCAGCTAGATGTAGGAGAATGTAGACTCTCCAGATGTAATTTCCTAAAAACCGACTCTCCTGCCCAATACTTCACACTGTATTTCCCCTCTTCTTAACAAAATTTAGAGGATTTAGTTGAGGACCTGAGGCCTGAGAAGATGGCAGAACCACTAGATGGAAGCTGGATCCTTGAATGGGCACTCACAGAATTCAGCTTTGACATGAGCAAGAAATAAAGTTTTAGTATATCAAGCCACCTGAAATTCAGGAATACTGGCTGTTGCAGTTAGCCTACTCTGATTAATGTATAGATTTGAGCCAGGAATGGAGTTCTTTAATAACAAACTTTAAAAATACAAAGCACTGGCTTAGCAGTCTAGTAACAGAAAACAAGAAAACTAATTTCAGGAGCTAGAAATATGGTGACCCATGGGGTGAATAAAATAAAAATACTTGGCAAAGAGTTACCCATGATAACCTGAAAGGCAGCCCATGGGCAGCCTATAGCCCTAGGAGAAGTGGCTGGAATACACCCAAGCATTGAAGTTTGTAAACCTTTATTGACTGCCTTTGGCAAGGTATTATAAGAAAAAGAAACATTTGGGAAAGAATTGGCTATTGGGAAGTAGAAAGAAAAAAGAATACTGAGGGTTCAGATTGAATGCTTAGAAAGCCTGACTGTTTCTAAACTCCAAAAAGTAAGAATAAAAAGAGTTTTCAGTGGGAAAGAACCAATAAAATTTTTCAGTTGAACTCAGATCAACTCCGCTTATGGCAAAGACCAGATTACGGATATGGCCCTTACATGTGTGGTTTCAAATGAACTTGGTGTAGGCACCATTAAATTAGAGAGAGAGAGAGAGAGAGAGAGAGAGAGGGAGGGAGAGAGAGAGAGAGAGGAATGGAGCTGAGAAAACAAAGAAATGCATCTTGATAATTATGACTGGGAAAGGATTTGGGGTATGATTATTGGCACATGGAATCAAATGGAAGCAAGTAGGTGAGAAATCTAGGTTTGTAAGAGAATTGTATTAATAAAGAAACATAAGCCAAGATGAAAAAGTTCAGTTATTCAAATTAGAAAACAACTTTTGGAATCCTCAGCTTACACCAACAGAAGGTAGACTGCAAAAGCCATCCTATCAGGCAGCCTGGGGGGCTCAGCGGTTCAGCGCTGCCTTCGGCTTAGGGTGTGATCCTGGAGACCTGGGATTGGGTCCCACGTCAGGCTCCCTGAATGGAGCCTGCTTCTTCCTCTGCCTGTGTCTCTGCTTTTGTGTCTCTCATGAATAAATAAATAAAATCTTAAAAAAAAAAAAGCCATCCTATCCTCCAAGAAGGGCATATTCCTTTATTCCTACTTCAAATGTGGCCAAGGAAGTTTGCATACAATGAAGGACTACAGAGATCAGTGGACACATGGGACATGGGAATTCTTCCCAGAAAGCAGAATCAAGATCTAAATAATTGTAGTAGGAAGAATTTCTAAAATATACCCCCCCAAGATGCCTCACCCCAATCCCTGAAGTCTTTGAATATGAAATATTGTTCCTGTTATATGATAAAATTGACCTAAAAACAGGGAAATCATCTTAGTAAGCCTAACATAATCACATCAACTCTTAAAAGCAGAGAGTTTTCTCTAGCTAATGGTAGAAGTAGAAGTCACAGAGATTAGTGGTGTAAGAAGGATTTAAAGTGTCACTGCTGCTTTGAAAATGGTCATGTGAGGAAAAAAAAAGCAGGAAGCATCTTAGAGCAGAGAATAGACTCCAGTTGACAGTCAGCAAGAAAACAAGGACCTCATCCCTACAGCCTTGAGGAAATGAATTCTAGCACCAAACTAAATGAGCATGAAAGTGGATTCTTGCCCAGGGCCTCCAGGTAAGAATACACCACTGCCTACACGTTAATTTTAATCTTGTGAGACCCACAGCAGAGAACCCAGTTAAGCTACAGAACTCTGAGATAGTAAAAGGGTATTGTTTTGAGTTGTCAAATGTGCAGCAATTGGTTATGTGGCAATAGAAAACTAATATAGTGGCTTTTGTAATGACTCTTCATTAGTATTCTAGTCTGAACTGCTGTATCTCCCATTCTTCTCCTTCACACATGGGATTTTTTATTGAGGTCATCCAGATCCTGCTTCATCATTACATTTAAGGGACAGCATATGACTTTTTTAGCTCATAGGTCACCAAATCCCAAGTGCCACACCTGAACCTGATAAGGAAGACTGAGCGTAATTCAGAAAACAAGGACTTTGAGCAGGATGGGACTTTGCATTGACTCTCTCGAGAACAGTGATTGCAATCTTTTTGTTTTGGTTCAGTTTGGGGTTTTTTTCTTTTCAAATTTTTATTTAAATTCTAGTTAGTTAACATACGGTGCAATATTGTTTTTAAGAGTAGAATTTGGCGATTCATCACTTACATTCAACACCCAGTGCTCATCATAACAAGTGTCCTCCTAATACCGATCACCCATTTAGCCCATCCCCCACCTACGTACGTCCTTGGGAGGAACAGTGAACCCTGTATTACGTAGATCAGAGGGTAACTGTTATGTGTTCAACAGATCATTTTTCCATTTGCTCCTTGACACATAGCTTGATTTTATTTTCTAGACTTCTTTGCACTTAGATGAGAAGATGTGACAAAGTTCTGGCCAATCAGAAGGGATATGATCACTTCCAGACCTGGCCCCTAAAGCAATTTTCAGCACAATCCTCCAAACTCCCTTCCCTCATTTTTGGATCAACCAGATCTTAGAGACGGCTCTGAGTTACTACATGATGATAGAGCTACAAAGTCCCTGAATAATTATGTATAACAAAATCTCCTCAACACATTCTCCACCACTACCACCACCACCACTGTCAGGCATTGGATTATGACATAAGAGAAATGTACTTTTAATTTGCTAAGGCATTGAGATTTGGGGTTGTTTGTTATAGCATTTAGACTACATTGACTAATACATTGGTCTATCTACATATTTTAGAAAACAACTAATCCCTGTAATATCAGGCACCATAGAATTATATTGCTATGTTACTTTTAAGTTCAGATCATTCAAATCTCTTATTTGACAGATGATAAAAGTAAGGCCCAGAGAATTGAAGTGATTTGCTCAGAAAACTAATGTTAGAACTTAAACCAAATTAAGATATTACCCTCAGTCCAGTATTCTGGGTTGTACCATATTTCCATCATTCACACTACATTTCAAAATTTCTACTCTATTTAAGCTTTTTATTTGCATAAATCAGACTAAATATTGCTTTCACTCTTGTGTCCCATATTCAGGGAATAAGAAAATGAGTTGGTTTGAATGACACATTGGCCCAGATGGGTCCAACAGATATATTCAGAACATTTCATCCTAAAACAGCAGAATACACATTCTTTCCATGTGCACATGGAACATTCTCCAGGTTAGATCACATGTTAGGCCACAAAATAAGCCTCAATGATTTCAAAACGATTGAAGTCATATCATGCATCTTTTCCAAACACAATGCTATCAAACTAGAAATCAACCACAAGAAAAAATATGGAAAGAACACAAATACATGGAAGTTAAATAATATGTTACTAAATAATGAATGGATTAACCAAGAAATCATAGACAAAATAAAAAAATACATGGAGATAAATGAAAATGAAATGGTTCAAAATCTTTAAGATGCAGCAAGTGCTGTTCTAAGAGGGAAGTTTATAGCAATACAGGCCTACTTCAAGAAGCAAGAAAAATCTCAAACAACCTAACCTTACACCTAAAGGAGTTAGAAAGAACAAACAAAACCCCAAACCAGTAGAAGGGAAGAAATAATAAAATTACAGCAGAAATAAATGAAATAGGAACTAAAAAAAAAAGAAATAGAATAGATCAATGAAACCAGGAATTGTTTCTTTGAAAAGATAAAAAAAATTAATAAATCAGTAGCCAGACTCAGAGAGAGAGAGAGAGAACTAAAAAAAAAAAAAAATCAGAAATGAAAGAGGAGAAATAATATGATTTCACTTATATGTAGAATTTAAGAAACAAAACAGATTAGCATATGGAAAGGGAATAAGAGAGAGAGAGAGAGGAAAACAAACCATAAAAGACTCCTAATGATAGAAAACAAACTGAGGTGGAGGGAGGTGTGGGGGGATAGGCTAAATGAGTGATGGCTATTAAGGAGGGTACTTGTCATGATGAGCACTGGGTGTTATGTGTAAGTGATGAATCACTAAATTCTACTCCTAAAACCAGTATTACACTATATGTTAACTAACTAGAATTTAAATCAAAATTTGAAGAAAAACAAAAAGGAAGAGGGGAAATAACAACCAACATCTCAGAAATACAAAGGATTGTAAGAGAACATTAAGAAAAATTATATGCCAATAATTTGGACAATCTAGAAGAAATGGATAAACACCAAAAACTGAATCAGGAAGAAATAGAAAATTTGAACAGATCAAATACCAGCAATGAAACTGAATCAGTAATAAAAAAAACTACCAACAAAATAAAGTCCAGAACCAGATGGCTTCACAGGCAAATTCTACAAAACATTTAAAGGAAAGATAATACCTATTCTTCTCAAACTATTCAAAAAATCGAAAAGGAAGGAAAGCTTCCAAATCCATTTTACAAAGCCAGCATTACCCTGATAACAAAACCAAATAAGTACAGTGCAAAAAAAGAGAAGAGCAGTATCTCCAATGAACATAGATGCAAAAATCCTCAACACAATCTTAGTAAATCAAATCCAACAATATATTAACAAAATCACTCACCACAATCAAGCAGGATTTATTCCCAGGAAGCAAGGGTGGTTCAATATTTGCAAATTAATCAACATGTTACATTCCATCAACAAAGAAAGGATATAAACCATATGATCATTCCAATAGGTGCAGAAAAAGTATTTGACAAAGTACAACATCCATTCATGATAAAAAAAAAAAACTCAACAAAATAGGTTTCAAGGGAACATGCTTCAACATAATAAAAGCCATATATGAAAAACCCACAGCTAATATCATACTCAATGGTGAAAAACTAAAACCTTTTCCCCCAAAATCAGGAACAAGACAAGAATGTCCCCTTCTCACTTCTTTTATTTAACATAGTATACTGGAAGTCCTAGCCACAGCAATCAGACAAGAAAAAAAAAAAAAGTCATTCAAATTAGTAAGGAAAAAGTAAAACTTTCCCTATTTGCAGGTGACATACTATATCTAGAGAACCCTAAAGACTCCACCAAAAAAACTACTAGAATTGATAAATGATTCAGTAAAGTCACAGGGTACAAAATCAACATACAGAAATCTGTTACATTTTTATACACTAATAATGAAGCAGCAGAAAGGGAAATTAAGAAAACAGTACCATTTACAATTGCACCAAAAATAATAAAATACCTAGGAATAAGCATAACCAAGGAGGTGAGAGATCTGTAGTTTGAAAACCATAAAACACTGATGAAAGAAATTAAAGACAACACAAGAAGTGAAAACTGCTCATGGATTCTATGCTCATGGATTGGGAGAAGAAATATTGTTAAAATGTCCATAGTACCTAAAGCAATCTACAGATTTAATGCAATCCCTATCAAAACACCAACAGCATTTTTCACAGAACTAGAATAATCCTAAAATTTGTATGGAATCCCTAAAGACCCTAAATAGCCAAAGCAATCTTGAAAAAGAAAAAATATTTTGAAGTTGTATAATCCCAGCTTTCAAGGTATACTACAAATCTGTAGTAATCAAAGCAGCATAGTACTGGCACAAAAACAGACACATTAGGACAGAACAGATAAACAGAACAGAATAGAGCGACCAGAAATAAATCCACAATTATATGGTAAATTAATCTACAACAAAGGAGGCAAGAATATGCAATGGCAAAAAGACAGTTTTCAATAAATGGTTTTGGGAAAACTGGAGAGCTATATGCAAAAGAATGTATGTACATTCTTACAGCATACACAAAAATAAACTCAAAATGGATTAAAGACCTAAATGTGAGACCTGAAACCATAAAAAAATCCTTGAAGAGAACACAGGCAATTTTTTTTTGACATTGGTTGTAGCAATATTTTTCTAGATAAGTCTCCTGAGGCAAAGGAAATAAAAGCAAAAATAAACTATTTAGACTTCATCAAGTAAAAAGCTCCTGCTTTCCTTTAGCAAAGAAAATAATCAACAAAACTAAAATCCAACCTATTCCTACTGAATGGAAGAAGATATTTGCAAATGATATATCCAATAAAAGGTTAGTATCCAAAATATATAAAGAAGTTATATGACACCAAAAAAACCCCCCAAATAATCCAATTAAATAATGGACAAAAGACATGAACAGACATTTCTCCAAAGAAAACATACAAAAATAGTCAACAGACACATGAAAAGACACTCAACATCACTCATCATCAGGGGAATGCAAATCAAACGAGATACCACTTCACACCTGTCAGAATGGCTAAAATCAAAAACACAAGAAATAACAAGTGTTAGTGAGGATGAGGGGAAAATGGAACCCTCCTGCACTGTTGGTGGGAATGCAAACTGGTGCACCCACTGTGGAAAACAGTATGGAGGTTCCTCAAAAATAAAAATAGAACTACCCTACAATCCAGTAATTGCACTACTAGGTATTTACCCAAAGAATACAAAAACCCGAATTCAAAAGGATATATGTACCACTATGTTTATTGCAGTATTATTTACAATAGCTAGATTACGGAAGCAGCCCACATGTCCATCAATAGATGAATGGATACAGAAGATGTGGTATATAACTCAGCCATAAAAAAGAATGAAGTTTTGCCATTTCCAACAACATGGATGGAAATAGAAGGTATAATGCTAAGTGAAAAAGGTCAGTCAGAGAGAGACGCCATATGAATTCACTCATCTGTAATTTGAGAAACAAAACAAATGTACAAATTTTAAAAGACAAACCAGACTCATATAGAGAACAAACTTATGGTTACCACAGGGGAAGTAGATAGGGAATGGGTGAAATAGGTGATGGAGATTAAGAGTATACTTATCGGGATCCCTGGGTGGCGCAGCGGTTTGGCGCCTGCCTTTGGCCCAGGGCGCGATCCTGGAGACCCGGGATCGAATCCCACTTCAGGCTCCCGGTGCATGGAGCCTGCTTCTCCCTCCGCCTGTGTCTCTGCCTCTCTCTCTCTCTCTCTGTGACTATCATAAATAAAAAAAAAAAAATAAATAAAAAAAAAAAGAGTATACTTATCATGATGAGCATGATGAGCACTTATCATGATAACGCATGGATGTGCTGAATCAGTAAATTGTACATCTGAAACTAATATAACACTATATATTTAAAAACAAGTTGAGGGGGGATCCCTGGGTGGCGCAGCGGTTTGGCGCCTGCCTTTGGCCCAGGCGCGATCCTGGAGACCCGGGATCGAATCCCACGTCGGGCTCCTGGTGCATGGAGCCTGCTTCTCCCTCTGCCTGTGTCTCTGCCTCTCTCTCTCTCTCTGTATGACTATCAAAAATAAATAATTAAAAAAAAAAAAAAACAAGTTGAGGGGATCCCTGGGTGGCGCAGCGGTTTGGCGCCTGCCTTTGGCCCAGGGCTCGATCCTGGAGACCCGGGATCGAATCCCACATCGGGCTCCCAGTGCATGGAGCCTGCTTCTCCCTCTGCCTGTGCCTCTGCCTCTCTCTCTCTCTCTCTCTCTCTCTCTGTGACTATCATAAATAAAAATTAAAAAAAAAAAGTTGAAAAAAGAAAATGGCTCTAGATATTCTGTTTCCGGCTCTCCTTTGCAATTTGATTGCCGTTCTCTTCATATCCTATAACTTTTCAAATTTCCCTTCTAAGTCTACAATTTTTTTAATTGTTGATTCTCCTTAATTATAGCATGAGCTGTTATTTTAGAAGTGGATACTTCTACTGTTTTTTCCCCATATCCTAAACACTGTTCCTCCAAATAGTGAAGAGAAATTAACTGGCAATATTTTCTTTATAGGTTTCCAGTTTAGCTTTTAGCTCCTGGCAACTAACTCATCAGAAACTTGCCTTGAGTGAGAAACCACTGAAGACTGAGAATATTCACATTTAATAAGAAAGGCAACAAGCTCCCATCAAGCATTCTCAATCACTTTCCAGTGGTGGTTTAACTTCTCCCAATATATAAAAAATAAAACAAAAAAAATAACTTCTCCCAATATGGATATTCAAAAAATAACCTACCAAAACAAGCAGGAAGAAGTTGAAGATTTGACCAGATCAAATAAGATTGTTTCTTCTTAAAAAAAAAAAAAAAAAAAAAGATTGTTTCTTCTTCCAGAAGCGCATTATTAAGCACCAGCACCATCATGCAGACTCCCTTTATCTAATAATTCCTCTTCTAGAAACTTGTTTCCAAAATTTAGGTCCTTGCCTTACATGATCCATTTTTCCTTTCCTGTCTTCTTTCCTTCTTTCTTTTTGAAATTCTGTAGCAAAGCTTGAAGGCTAATTCTCTTTGGGCATGGTGCTAGGTTTTAAGGATAATGATGAAAAAGATTTGATTTCTGCCTTCTTGTCTACCTAGTTCCATGGTGATAGAGTCACATATGTTTCTGAGGTACCCATAACCTGGGACTTATGCTCAGTCAATTAATGAGGTCTATAGATATTTAAATAGTAGAGATATTTAAGAGTTATGCCCTGGTCTCTTACAAGTTACCTATGTGCAAAGAAAACTCTTCTTTTGTTACTGCCATTTTCTGTCCAGGTATCTAATTTTATGACCAATTGCATTTGTACAGAAAAGAAATTATTATCTATACACTATTCCTATAAATGACATCATTTTGGAGAAAACTCATAAACCATTGCTCAAGGCATTATTTGCAAGCCAGAATTCCAAAATTACCATGGAAGACAAACCACTGAATATTCAGCTGGGAAAACAGAAAGTGTGGTCTGCTTGTACACAGTACAGATAAACCTCACATTCATCAAACAAGAAAAGGGGAATCTAAATCGAATTTTGGTCTATCAGAATACAAGAGAAGTTATTAAAGACAGTCATTATATAAAGTCACCCCTGTGGTGACTACTATTATAAAGCCAAAAAACGAACTAGGGGTGGTGGAAGGGGAGGAGGGCGGGTGTTGGAGGGGAATGGGTGATGGGCACTGAGGTGGACACTTGACGGGATGAGCACTGGGTGTTTTTCTGTATGTTGGTAAATTAAACACCAATAAAAGTTAATTAAAAAAAAAAAAAAAGCCAAAAATCCTTTTGTAAAGTGAAAAATAACTAAAATTTAATGAATTGTCCCCCAGTTGTGTTTTCTAAATATGAATTGTATGTCTTGTTTCTTTGAAGAAAGAATTACCTGCAGTGGCATAGACATTTCAAGTGTATAAGAGAAAAGGAAGGCTTAAACACACTGTACTCAGTATATAAATGGGCATTTGCTTTCCTAAGCCTCAGCATCACACCCACCCCCCAAGATCACAAAGATAAGCGGCTGGAGCAAAAAAAACATCACCAACTGGGAGGAAAAGAAGCACAACCTATACTCAATCTCCTTTACAGACAGACATTCCTAGGAGTATATAAATGAGTAGGCTCCACAGGTAATAACAATGAACTGTGTGAGAATGAGCTGGTTGGGGAAGTGGGAGGTGGCAGGGAATATGGGAATTAGGGAAACCTCCAGCAGTTCATGCTGTGCTATCTGCTTCCTCATTCGTGTGTTTTCTGAGTCAGCATTAGCTAAATTTTCCAGAAAGCAATCCACAAAGTACAGCCGGGGCATTTAAGGGACGTCACTCATTTCCCCCAGTGACCTTGACAAGTCAGAAGCCTGAAAGCAGGGAAATCCGGATGTCTCAGTTATGAACTGGAGCAGTGGGAATCTGATATATTTCCAGAAGTCTCCATCCAGTCTGGTGATTGTCTGCCTCCATTACTACCAGTGACCATCCAGGGTGCTTCTCTAGTGCAGAAGGGGTTGGCATAATGGCCAAATGCTTCAGCCTGGTGTTGCTTCTTGCCTCCATCTGGACCACAAGGCTCCTGGTCCATGCAACTCTCCGTGTAGAAGGTAGGTTTCTTACTAGATTTCCAACCTGAAGCAAGGCAAGATCTTGCAAATTGTCCTAAGCCTACCAAATTCTTAATTGTGGATTGCTAGGAGTAGGGGTTATCTTCAATGTCAACAGAAGATGTAGTTGGTAGGACTGCTCTGCCAGAAATGTTTTCACCATATTGTCAACCTCACCAAAATGATTCACATTTATCTTTATGTTATCTTGACTTTCATTTTTGGTTATGGAATCTTTTTTTAATAAGAATATCTTAAAAGAAAACACTGGGGAGAGATCATTTGTTTTTAAAAGTGTTTCATGGCTGGGTATTATACTACATGTTGGCAAATTGAATTTAAATTAAAAAAATAAAATAAAAATGTTTCATGGAAGAAACAAACCACGATTGAAATGAATTTTAAGCAAGCACTGAACTTGGGAAAATGGCCAACTTTCACTAAATATTGACCTGATTTATATTTTTGGAAGTGCCAGTATAATTATTTTAATTTCAATTTTACTATACTTCCATGGAATGCATAGGTTTTAAATACGAAGTGAACAGCCAATTAACTGAAAAAAAACTGAAAATATAGATTTGAAAATTAGTCATTAGTTTCCTACCAACGAAATGACTATAAGTGATTTCTGGGCTTTTGAGATGCCTAAGTGGTAACTTCATTCTACAATGTAGGCAAAAAAATTGTAACCACAAATCACTCATTATGGCTCCAGGCAAATGAAAATAAGAGCACTTGAAAAGGAAAATTGAGTGTTCTTAAGCTGGAAGATGTTCTGTGATATAAAATATTTGGGGGATGCTTGGGTGGCTCAGCAGTTGAGCATCTGCCTTGGCCTCAGGGCATGATCCCAGGTCCAGGGATCGAGTCCCACATTGAGCTCCCTGCAAGGAGCCTGCTTCTCCCTCTGCCTGTATCTCTGCCTCTCTGTGTGTCTCTCATGAATAAATAAAATTTTTAAAAATGAAATAAAATAGAATATATATTGGAATCAGATATCCCAGGTTGATTCATTTATTGTCATATTTAATTTTATGAGTGGCTAGAGTTATAAAATTGATTTTTTTTCAAATATCAGAAGTGTTACTCCCAAATAAGTTTTGTCCTCTTTGAAATTCTCCTGTGGATACTATTCATTTTCCCCCACAATGCTGCCATTTCCCAAACTTTTAAAAACTGTTCTATGATTCCATGTTTGGACCATCTTTGATGACGGTAAAATTTTCCTAAGGAAATTAAATTATATAATACATATATATAACTTTTATATATGTAATATATAAAGTTTCATTTAATCATCTCAAGAAGACATTTTATAGATGAATAAACAGGCTTAAGTGAGGCAAAGGGACTTGCCTGATGCCATAAAGATGGTAAATAATAAAGCTTGGGCTTGAATTCGGCTCTGTTGGATCTAAGCATAAGGTATTTCTACTATGCCTGTTTTCTAAAACAATCTTAAGGAAGAGATTAGTAGAGTAGCTCTTGGATTCCAGCTCCCTATTTTTGTCTTTAAATGAAATAGGAAAGCATAAAAATAACTACTATTTGTTGACTACCTATGATGGACCCAGCCTCTGCTAGATATGAGTTATCTATTCTGACAAAAATTCTGTGAAGAAGATATAATCATTTCCATTTTATAGATGAAAACTTGCCCAAGATCCCAGAGCCAATTAATAATAGACAACATAACCAAAGCTAGGCCTATTGTCCAGAATAGGTCTATCATTACTCTGAATAATGACTTTGAAGGTTAAAATGAGTTTTGATTAAAAAAAAGTAGCAAGACCACTTTATAGTGTAATTATATTACACTATATATAGTGTAATTATAGTGTAATTATATATAGTGTAATTATATATGTAAATATATATAACCTTCTTTGCAGGTATTCCCAAAGAAGTGGCCATGAAATTTGAGCAATAGCAAGTTCATGAACTAAATAAGCCAAATTCTAGGACAAATGTGTGTTTGGAGAGACCAGTTCTAGTTGTACAGTGTGTGTGTGTCTGTTTCATCTACTCCCCCATAATACAACACGATGCAGAATAGTGTCCTAGTTAAGGACTGGCATTTTAGAGTCAGTCGTAAGTGGGTTTGTGCCCCCAATCTGCCCTCTATCTTTGCTCTATATCCTTGGGCTTGGAAAAGTTACTTAGTCTTCCTGAATCTTTACTTTCTATTAAAGGAAACACGATTTGGCACAGAGTAGCATAAACAGATGATAGATGTTAGAATTAATACTAGCATTAGTATTAATATCAGTATTAGTATAGGTATTAGTACTAGCGTATATAGCCAAAAGGCTGTGTTGTCACATTCATATTGGGGTGTTGGCTCTCTGGTTTCTCTTTTGGTGAGAGCAAGGTCTAAAGGCAAATAAGTCCATCCACAAACATTGTACATCATATACATCTCCCCTCTTCCAGCCCCCTGCTCCAGAGCATAGCAAGGTCCCATGGAAGACTGAGAAATGCTCCTTTCATGTTTGCAAAAAAGAAGCTTACTTTAAATATCAACCTAGAAAGTGGCCAAAGCATTTGGCTGGGCATCCAATGCACAGATCTGTATACAAGCATAGTCCCTTTGTAATGCCTTTTTATGGACTTTTGTGGATAAAGCCCAATAGGAATAATGTACCTGAATGCAATATAACTTTGCAATTTCATACAGATCTATAAATCCCAGAACTAAGAAAAGGGATCAAAAGAACTCTTGGATTCAATAACTTTTAAGTAAAATATATTCAAAATGTATCTGCTCAAGTGCCTTAGCTTCCTTAGGGAGATCAATCATTAGCATACTAAAACCAAAAAGCTTTGGATATAATAAGATAATGATATTATTTATGATTTATTGAGCATCTACTATATGTCAGGGACTATGCTAAGCATTTTTACTTGAATTAACTCATTCAACTCTCACTATCCTAAACACTAGTTACTGTTACTTTCTCAATTTTATAAATAATGAAACTGAGGCTCAAAGAAATGAAGTAATTAGCCTAAGATCACAGAGCTAGCAAGTGACAGAGGCCAGATTCAAATACAGGTCTGACTCTAAAACTCAACTTCCTTTATTTTGTTTCTTTGTCTTGCAAGGTTTATTGCCCAGTTCCTCCAGGAACTTCTGAGTAAGCCTGCCCCCCAATGGTCAGAGAAGACCTGGGAATGAGAAAGCTCACATTGTTATATTAAGTGCAACATTTTTCAGCTCATCTCAGAAATAGTGGTATTCCTAAGCCACATTGGTTTGGAGTGTTGTTAACTATTCTATTAACCAGAGCCCTGAATTCTTTCTTAAAGTCTCAGACCTTTCATTTTATAGACTCCAAAAAGGTTTGCAGCAACTGCATCACCTAGATCCATCCCCAGGAACTGGTAGCCAAAGCCTCCACATAAGGAACAAGGTACTTTAATGCAGTGGGGTATGATAGACTCAGATCTGATAAGAGGGTACAGCTTGGACCAGAGCAAGGACCCAGCTAATCCAGCGGGATGTCCTTGTGGGAAATGCCTGGCCTGTGTTCTATTATTTATAAACTTGAATCCCAGCCACAAAAACCTCACTGCTGTTTCAAGACCATAATGTTCTACTGGGAAGAACAGCCTATAGGCTTGGAACAAGGACAGCAGCAAATTGAGGACCTCTGTGATTTCTTTGCAGAACTTTCCATCTCAGGGCCATGCAGAATCGTGGGGGTCACCCTTGTAAACAAAAAGACAACCCAGCAGCTGAATTTCACAGAAGCCCAGGAAGCCTGTAGGCTGATGGGACTAACTTTGGCCAGCAAAGACCAGGTTGAAGCAGCACGGAGGTCTGGCTTTGAGACTTGCAGGTGAGAAACAACTAGATTCACAAACACTGCTGGAGTTCTTTCAGCATTGTGTTTTTGTGCAGCAATAGAAATAAATGTATCCATTCAACTAATGTGTATTCTATTATAGCTATGGATGGGTTGCAGATAAGCTCTTGGTCATCCCTCGGATTCTCC